>NC_140591.1:1100362234-1101562234 GCF_964204655.1 Triturus cristatus | reverse complement strand
TTGATTCAGATTCCAATGCAGAAACTCAGGTAGGACCAGCTTAATTGAAGAATATCTTTGGTTAGATTCTGTTTTTTTTTCTACTACTGCCAAATGTTTGGGATGGCCTTGTGATTATCAGTGGAGATCTCCTAAAGGAGAAGGAAATGTTGCCTACCTATAACCCTTCTTCTTCATTAGAGAAATCACCATTGAATTTATAAGCAACACTCTCTCTTCCCTAGTGAAAGAATAGAAACATTGGCCCATATGTATGAAATTCTGATTTTGTAATTCCCAAATAGCGAAACTCTAGAAATCGCTATTTGGGAATCGCAAAATGGAATGTATGTAATCTGCGATTTCCTAATAATGATTCGCTATTAGGAAATCGCAAGTTGGGAAATTGCTAAATTGCAATTCCCTGATAGTAAATCGCACAACTTACACATATGGGCCTAGATGCCGTTGTATGAAAATAACAGCATAAACAAACAGCATATTATATTTTTTAACTACATACATTGGTTACACACACAGCGGATACAGTTGTTATTTATATATAACACCAGACCATCCCTTCCAGTCCTGGGGTGTCCTCCGGTTACACCAGAGCTCTTTCACTGAAAGATACTGCCTTGTAATAGGAATACAAATGCCTCTCTGATATCCCTCCAGCTCCCAGTGTACACATGTTTGAGTCACTAAAATATACTGAAAAATGTTTTGAACTGTGCATCCCTTTTGAGGCCAGAATTGTTTCCAGTCTGTCTACCTCCTTCTAGAAATGTGCATGAAGAACTGGACACCGCACTAGGTTGAGGTCCGGTGGTGTAGCATGCAGCTGTAACACGTTCCTTTTTCGAAGTGCTATATGTCTAGCTGTGTATAATTAATGACATTCTAAACTCATTTTCCACAGCTTTAATGAAGGCCCTGCATGTCTAGCATGCCAAAGTTTTGACAGAGTCAAGGGCCCAGAAGCCATTCAGGGTTCTCTCCTGTGGTTAGTGGGGACAGTCGATAATTTAAGGGGGCTGCTTGCCTAAGCAAGCTCATTCAGTGGTAGAAATCGACCACCCACACCACGCAATGATAGGAAGTTCTCCTTATGGCCTCTAACTAAATCTCTTTTTGTTTCACCGTGTGTCATAGGTAAGATGGTGCAAATGCCTAAGTCATAAGAGTGAATGAAGAGGCGTTCTTCTACCCACCTGTTTGACCTTCCAAACAGCAGTTTCAATGGAAGAAAAACCCCAGACCCTGGCCCTTTGGGTCATAAATGGCACTCAAAGCCCATGCATGGCGGGTCAGCAATACAAGACCTGCAGGGTTTATCCTAAGGTATTTTTAATATCTGGTTCCCTGCTCTATCCAGCTATCATACCTTATCTAAGAACTCCCTCACAAAATTGAGGTTGAGTCCGCCCTGGCAGTATCATCTTCCCAAGGTAGGGTAGAAAGGCAATGATGTAGCATGCCACATTACGTGTGTGATGCTTCTTTATCTAGAAAAACTGGATCTGGTTTCATAGCCTTGGGTAGCCAACCAGAAGAAAACTGATTGTTCCATATTATCACCGTGGCCCATAACTTTGTGCTTGAATGTGTTAACTATTGGAGGATGTACGGTGTGCCACCTGTTCCTCTTTAACTCATTGTGATTATATAGCCATCCTCATTAGCCAAAGGATAAACTAACTATTTGGCAGCCAACACACTCTTTGGAGGAAATTTACTCTTAGCCATCCAGATGTATCTAGCCTTTTTGTGTTCGCAAACAGGCAGATTCACAGAATCTGCCCGTTTGCGAACACAGAAATTGCTTTTCCAATGTAGCAAACCTAATTTTGCCATTCAGTAATCTGTTACTGAATCGCAAAATGGGTTTGCGATTCGGTATTAAGAAGGGGCGTGTTTAGGGCATCCCTTCCTAATACCGAATCGCATCGGTATGTATGAATGTTTTGTGACCGCAATTGCGGTCGCAACGCATTCACATTTTCCCACCTACTTCAAGTAGGTGATAACCCATTCGCAAATGGGAAGAGGTCCCCAAGGGACCCCTTCCCCATTATGAATGTTTGTAAAACCATTTTGAGAGCAGGCCGTGGTCCCATGGAACACTGCCTTCTCTTACAAAATTAAAAGAAAGCTTTTCATTTTTCTTTTTGTAAAGCATCTGATTTTCCTTTAAGGAAAATGGGCTGCCTTACAAAAAAAAAAAGAGTGCTTTATTTAAAAGCAATCACGGGAATTGGTGGTCTGCTGATCTCAGCAGGCCACCATCACGGTGATTTGTGAGATTCCTATGGGGTCGCAAATAGCGAACTACCTCATTAATATTCATGAGGAAGGTCATTTGCGATCACCTAGGAATCGTAAAAGGTGTACTATACACCTTCATACATTGCATTTTGTGATTTCCTAATTGCAAATCCTTGTGATTCGCAATTAGTGAATCGTAAAATGCTATATTCATACATCTGGCCTTTGTTCGGAAACCAATGTCATGTAATTAGATACCGTTCAAGTGACTACACCCAGGCTTTGGCACTCTGTAACTCCCCATCTGATTGCTGCCTTTGTGCCACTCTGTCACAAAAATTATTCATCTCATCTGTTTAATTTAGTGACAGTGGTAAGAACGTTTACATCCTGCATTCATTCTCCCAGAATAGAGTCGCCATTAAAGTTAGGGCTAGCCTTTGCAAACTAGGTTATTTTCTTGGGTGTCCTCAAGCCTAGGAACCTTCAGTGGCGGCGCTATTCCTGCTCCAGGTAAACTTCAAGTCATCATGCCTGACAATGATTACAACACAGAGAGTGGCGACAGTGGAGTTGTGTCTGGTACCGACAGCTTTATTCCCTAACTTCATGTAATGGCCATGACAGATCAGATTTGTGTACTGCTACGATGTGGGTGGCTGAAATCCGGCTGACGAATAAATAAAATAAATTAAGGCCCCTAAGCCAGAAGAAATTGCAAGATTTAAAATTGTATTTGGTTTGGAATCAGGTGTGCAGGATTTCTTGCAGCCATATTCTACCAGCTGCTGTGATGGCTATGATGATCTGCTTCTTCAAGTGGAATTACCAAAAGATCTTCTAAATGCCAGGGTTGGTACCCAGCAAAAATAATTATTTCAGGTGGGTTCTAGGTCAAATAAGTTATTTACAGGTTGGTTGAAGCCTTGACCCTCCAGTGGCCATCCGCTAAAAGGAAACCAAACCTTCGCAAATATCTGTAAGCACATATAAGGAATGTGGAAAGTCTTTCATTTAGTCTTGAAGGCATGGCTACTGGGCACTACTGAAGGATTAATACAAAACCAGGTCTCACTCAAACGTTCCCAGACATCCATCCAAACATTGGGTATGCTGAAATGAGACATCAACAGTGAAGTGAAGCAATCAAGCTAGAAACCAATTCATAATTTCTCAATTAATAGAATACACCTAACTTTGGTTTAACCAGCCTCTCCTTTGATTTTTCTTATAGCAACAACTCACACATCGGAATCACTGCTCTGATGTTTTAATAAAATAAGCAATTCTTCAACTAATTGTGGATGAACGAAATCCACGAATTTCGACAGTGGCTTATGCAGGCTGTCAGCGCGATTTACATTTTTCTTACTTCCGTATTATTTACAATGCACAATCATTTGATGAGAATGAAAATTTATATCAATTTACTAGGGTTATTGCCTTTATTAATTATTTTCTTATTCATTGGTTTCTAATAATGTAGGAATTATTCAATAATTTATTTTTTATGTATTACGCGGTTGGAACATCCACCATGATGTATATAATGATGAAGTGACTTTTGAAAGACTTAAGCTCTTTGACTGTAGCATAATTTGAAAGAGGTGTTCATCAGCATGTCTTAGTATAAGTCATGTGTACCCCATACCATAGGTCCTCTTCTTGTACCGTCGGTTCTACTGGAGCATTTTTCAGATGAAGAACCTGTTGGTAGATGCTTCCAATAGAAACATCTCCTCCAGATCAAGCGGATAAAGGATTCTAAGCAAACTTACTGGCCAATTGAAAGACTGAGATTTGCACAAGCTAATAAGGAGGAGGAGAGGGAAGACAGAGAGGGTGCTTTCATTAGAGGAAGTAAGAATAGAAATATGTTAAAGCAGTAAGACTTGGTGAAGGCCAAAGTGACTTCAGGGTTCATAACTGACCAGGTCTCTCCATTCCCTATCAATTCTCCATTCCAAACGTGTGTTCTCAAGAAATTGTGAAGAAATAATTCAACCACTTGTATGTGCTTGTGTGGTTGTCAGTGTTGAGTTTAGAAATGGTATGTATAAACTGAATGATCAAGAGAAGGCTGCAGCTCTACTGCCATTTTGGAGATGTGTGAGAGAATTAGCACAGAATGTATGAAAAAATTAGAGATGTGATCATACAGCGGCTTAGGCATATCGGAACCCAGTTCTAGATAGTTTAGAATTGCCTAGAATAACAAAGAATATCATTGGAAGTGTGGATGCATGTATATTTACGAGATGATTCCAGGAATGGAAGTGCTATCTTTTGAAATAGCTTATGAAGGCAGGGATGGTCTCTTTCAATAACTGTAATGGGAATCCTGGAGACTTCTTCACGATTCCTCCAAACAATTTTCAATAGATACATAATGTATACAAAGCTCGGCTTGGGAACTCTGGGCCAGCATGATGTTGGTAGGCCCTTGACTCGTGGCATCTGAAAGGTTTATCAAATGAGCCACATACATTGCATGTCCAGCATGGGGAACCTTTTGCAAACACCTCATATCAATACTATGTCAATGTAGGTGGATAAAATTGATAATTGGGCTGCATACTTGTGATCATAAATGAGGCGCACTTGATGAAGTTCAGCATAAAAACATCTTTTTATTCTTTTGCGTGTCT
The DNA here is from genome assembly GCF_964204655.1 of Triturus cristatus. Classification (NCBI taxonomy): domain Eukaryota; kingdom Metazoa; phylum Chordata; class Amphibia; order Caudata; family Salamandridae; genus Triturus; species Triturus cristatus. Next base: position 1,101,557,339 of record NC_140591.1, on the reverse strand, counting down.
TCTGTCATTGACAGAGAGTAACAGCCAGCACATGCTTCACCTCTTGTGGCATGTAGGCCAGTGACTATGTCAAGGCTTGGAACCAACAGTAATTCAGTCATGGTTTGTTTTTGGGAGGTTCCATGGGATAAGATGTCACTAGCTCTAGATTAGCACACAACTGTAGTGCAAGGATGTAATCACCCTGTCTTTTATGCACTTTGGCCATTGTTGAGTTTACAGGCAGTAGAACGACGACATGACATAGAACTCTCACGCACCTTTTCCAGTTCGCATCGACTACTTGAAATGAAATGAAATACCAGTATTTGTAAAGCGCACAGCTACCTCCGAAGTGGTGTCCCAGTGCTGGGGGCCCTCGGGAAGATTAAGCGAGCTATTGCCCAGAGTCACATGGTGCTGGGCTAACCTGCCACTGGCTCCGGGGATCGAACCGTGAACCCCGTAGTCCAGAGTCAGGCACCCTGGCTGCTGCGTCACACCTCTTCATACCTCTTCCACTTGACTGCGACCAACTGTATCGTGATTGTTTTTTCTCACTCAACAGTAGCCACACAAAGTGCATAAAAAGGCATGAGTGTTTATATCGTTGTACTATAGTTATTCGCTATGGCTGAATTAGTGATCCTTACCCCGCGGAGCGTCCGCTCCCTGGAAGTGTGGGAAGCAGGACTAGAATGTTCCTAAAAGTCAACATGTTAATGAGAGCCAATAAATTGATTTAGAATTGAGTTGGCCTATGTGGGAATGAATACGTGCTGTAATTTTACTATGCTTCTATACAGAGACTTGAAAACATGGTGCATTTGTCTACTTCTGGTATCAAAATCCAGAAACAACTGTATTCTTTAGCATCGGATTGTGCCGCGCTTCTCTCTTCTTTTCAGCTAGGTTCGCACTATAGACATACCACATATCAGGGGTAGCTCCTCCGCAGTGGCAGGGGAGTGTCACCCCACTGGCTCAGAGCCAGCAGCAAAAAAATAAAACGATATTTCATTATTGTTTTATTTTTAAATCGCTGGATATTTCATTATTGGTTTTTTTTTTTTTTAAATCGCTGGTTCAGCCAGCGTGTGCAGGGAGGGGCAGGCCGAGGCATGGGAGAGGGGAGGAGGAGAGCAACGTGCACGCCCTAAGGGCTCATGTGTGTTTGGCCGGCCATTTCAGGCCGACCAAAACACACATTCGCACTTAGGTTTCTCTAACCCAGCTGTATTGAACAGCAGTGTTTGAGAAACTCAGACTCCCTGACCTGAGCGGAGCGTCTTCCTAGCCCGCTCAGGCCAATCCCAGCGCAGGGATCGGACAGGGATTCTGTGACAGAGTCACAGTGTCTGCTGGGACAAGGAAGTCCCAGGATCGAGGTGCGGAGTTGGAGGCGTCCGGCAGCAGGTAAGTTTAACTTTTATTTTTTTTATGTTTCATTATTATTATGGTCCCCCACTACCCCACACCCTCCTGCGCGCCCTCCTGCACTCACCTCCATGCCCCCACCCAGCCACTTTTTGTATGTGCCGGCCGCCACTGCCACATACACGTATGCGGATATTGCAAGTCTCATACTGCAGCTGGAGTAGGCACAAAGGTGCTTGGTGGGATTATACGCCCTTGAGTTACCCATTACATTTATATGCCAACAGATGCCTTGTGCAGTGGCTTTATGTGTGTGGTTGCTTGCACTTTCCATTGAGAGATTTCCTTCTGTTAACACGTGTCTTGATAGAGAGTGCGGTGTACATCACATATCAGTGATGTGCTCAATCAATCAGGGATTTGTGCACCGCAGCTACTCACCCGTGAGGGTCTCAAGGCGCTTAGTGGGAGTGGGAGGCTGCTGAACCGTCTGGGTTCAGTTGAAGAGCCAGGTCTTAAAATCCTTCCTGAATTGGGTCAGCAACGGTCATTGGAGTGAGATGCTTTGAGCTTGCAAAGTGTCCACACCACCTCTCTCTTCACAATCCTCTCAAATGCAGCTGTAATTTTACATACTCAGCTCAGTTCTACTGCCTGTAAAGATGGTGTGATTAATTAAGCTCGTCAATATGTCCTGAGTGTGTTTCAAAGCAAAAAAAGCACTTGTTAAATAAAACTGAGGTGAATTCCCAGTATGACCTAGAGCTGTGCTTGCACTAACAAGAATTATTTTTGCCGCTGCAGTCATCTCATGTCACGTCTAGATAGTTCATAGTCATCTTTAGATTGTCTTACATTAGCACCAAGGCTGCGGTATTTTAAACCCTAATACGTATCTTTGTCGTGTCTCTGTCGCCCTTGGGGTATATCCTGACCTGAGGATTAATATGTGGTATTTGTAGGAAGTGGTGGGGAGGGGAGTATCTCCAGAACCTGCCTACTTGATTCAAGTTCAGACATTGCCAAGTTTAGACCTTGTTTTCAGGGACATCTTAAGGATTTTGGGGGCCCAGAGACGATAGTTTTTAGGGTGCCCCTGTTCAGAACAGTTTTGAATTTATGATCCAGTTTCAGCTTTTTCATGCATCTTAGGCCAGGTCACTGACAGTGCACAGGCCCCCTTGTCCAATTCTAAAGTTGTTACATCTAATGTTCTTGGATAGTGGTGAGTGTTTTCAATATTGTAGCACAGCAGCAGCTCACTTACATTACTGCAAATACTCTTTGTGACACCCGCCCACTTCTCATATATGAAATCGTGTTTTGATCTAAATGAAACTTTATTTATGGATGTTGCATGAAACAAACATCATTTCGCTGCAAAATCTTTGCAATAGACTTTCACACACCACTCACATCAAAACTAAATTAAAGAGAAACAATATTTAAAACAAGCTGTCGAATAATTATTCAAGGTCATCAGGGCAAGCCTTGCAGAACAGAGCTGGCTCTATCAGGGCCACCCCTAAAAGGATGGAGCCCTGGGCCAGAGCCCACTTTGTCCATGCCTTAAAACTTCTCTGGTTGTTTTTTTTTTTTTTTTTTTAAACCTTTATTTAACACAAGAAATATGTACAAACATGGGCCTACAACCACAGGGGCCAGCCGCTAGTGTAGGAAAAAGGATTATCAATGACACAAATTACAGATCAAATTCAATAACTAAGACATGGGCAGGTCATACATGAACAAGGTACGAACGTCCCCAGTACCCATCAGATCAACAAGAAGGTTTCGTTTTCTGTTTGTTAAAACAAAATAAACAAAAGGAAACAAAAACAAGGCAAAGATTCCGCTATTGCAAGCATGTGCCCTCGCAGGCGGGGGACAGCAACAGTGACGCAATGTACTGTACCCCAACTCACGTCGAGGAAATCGGGGGGGGGGCAGGAAGAAGGCCAGCTACCATTCATATCGTTCAGTAAGAACCGGGAACATCACTGGTATGTCTAAGGTGACCTCCAAGGGGGGGGTGCAGATGTCCCCGCAATAGGAGTTCCACGGGCCCCACATCCTGCTCCACGCCTTAGGTTTGCCTCTAGCCACATACACCGTCTTCTCTCTGAACATACACCAGTCCATATTTTCCTTCCATTGCGACACCGTGGGCGGCCTATGGGAGCCCCACAACTGTGCAATGTCCCTCTTGGCAATCATGTTGCCCAGAGTGACCCAGCGCTCTTGTTCCACCCTGCAATCAGTCGGCTCCCATACATTCAAGACACATCGCCGAGCCTCTGGATACAACGCCACCCCCGTCACCTCCTCCATTACTGCATGCACCGCAGCCCAGAAACGCGCCACCATCGGGCACTCCCAGAGAATGTGGAGAAAAGTAGCAAGAAGACCACAGCCGCGCCTACACAAACCATCAACGGAATACCCCATTTGGAGCAATCGAGGGCCTGTGACATAGACCCTGTGTAGTATCTTCAACTGTACAAATCGAAGGCGAGCCGGTATGGCCACCTCCCTCGGCGAAGCTATGGCGGCGGTCCAATCCTCGTCATCTAGCTCCAGACCATCGGCAATCCAGACCTCTCTCAGATGCGTGAGGAGGTCCGCACGAGTATTAATCAATTTTTTATAAATCAGGGAGATGGTACTATCAGGGAGATAACCATCGAGTATGCGGTCCTCCAACGGAGAGGATTCAGGGATAGCCCCCGGAGTCGGAAAAGCCGAGCGCAATGCATGGCGAATCTGCGCATAACGAAAGAATTCCCTGTCATGCAGCTGGTACTCCACCTTAAGCTCCTCAAATGTCTTAAAAGCACCCCTCGCCCAAAGATCACTCACCCGAGAAATGCCAATCATATCCCATTTCTCAAAATCCTTCGTCCTCCACAGGCCGCCCAACCTATCTGAAGCATATAGTGGAGTCGCGCAAGACAGACGGCCCTTCCAGCCAGTAGCGGCAGTGGCACAGTGCCAGGCACGTACAGCTGAGTTTGTGGTACCCGTCAACTTGACACCGCTAGACGTGGAATAAAGCGCTCTATTGTAATCTCCGCCTGGCAACAGTAGTTTATCCATCTCGTAGGCAGGATGAACAGCCGGGCCGAATGTCCCATGATTCACCGCCACCAGCTGGGATGCCCAGTAGTACCTCCGGATGTCCGGGAGAGCTATGCCCCCGTCATACCACGGGAGGGTCAATTTAGCGAGAGCAATCCGCGATCTTCCACCCCAGATCAGCTGTCTCTGTAAACTCTCTACCTCACTAAAATACCGCGCAGGCACCACATCTAACGTATTCTGTAAGGCATACAAGAAACGCGGAAGAGACATCATCTTGAATAAAGCCGCCCGGCCGAGCGGCGAAAGTGGAAGCTTCTGCCAGCGAGCAACATCGGCCTTCAGCCGTTGGAGCGGGGGCAATAGATTCTGAGCATAACGAACCGCGGGGTTCAATGACACATAGACGCCCAAATATTTGAATCCGGAGTGTGATATCGGGATTGGACACCCGTGGGGGAGAAGAGGGGGATCGCCAACAAGCACATAAACACAGGATTTCAACCAGTTAATAATGAGCCCAGAATTGCGACCGAAGGAGTTTAACACATCAAACAATACAATCAAGGACCTCCGCGGGGATGTAAGATAGAGCAGAATGTCGTCTGCGTAGAGTGACACGCGATCCTCAAAGGTCGGTGTCCATTGAATACCTTTCAAAGAGGGTTCCCACCGCAACCATGCTGCAAGGGGTTCCAACGCGAGCGCAAAAAGAAGTGGGGACAAGGGGCAGCCCTGGCGTGTGCCTCTACTAAGCACAAAGGAGTGAGACACTCTACCGTTCACCACCACCTGCGCCAGCGGATCCTCATATAGCAACTTCACCCATGCGATGAATCCAGGCCCGAAACCAAACTTAGCCAGCGCCGCCCAGAGATAAGACCATTCCAGCGTGTCAAACGCCATTGTGGCGTCCAAAGACGCCAAAATGGTAGGCTCCGGTAAAGAATCCACTCTCGCTAAAACTCCATGGAGGCGCCGCAAATTCAGAGCGGTGTTACGATGTGGAATGAAACCAGACTGATCCGGATGAACCAGGTCTCCGATAACTTTAATCAGGCGGTTAGCCAACACCTTGGCGAGAATCTTTGGTTCAGCGTTCAGAAGCGATATAGGTCTATATGCCGCACAGCGATCGCGTGGCTTTCCCTCTTTATGAATCACCACAATAGTGGCAAGGCGTTGGTCACGGGGAAGGGAGCCGACATCACGGGACGCAATAAACATCTTCTGAAGATACGGGGCCAACTTATCAGGCCGAAGCTTATAAAGTTCAATCGGAAGGCCATTAGGACCAAGAGCCTTACCGGAGCGAACAGAGCGAATCACCAAAGCTATCTCATCACTTGTCAATGCGGCATCCATAAAACCCCTATCCTCGTCAGAGAGACGCGGCAACGCGATATCTCGCAGCAGTAGGTGAGAGTCCTCTTCAGGTCTATCAGAGACTCGAGAGTACACCTCACGAAGGTGCTCCGCAAAACAATTCACAATCTCCGCAGGTTCCGTCACACTCACACCATCGGCACGCACAATCACCGGAACCACTCGGTTAGCAGTCTCCCTTCTGTCCAGCCCCGCAATCAACTTTCCGGCCTTGTCGCCAACATCATATAGGCGTCCCTGTTGTTCACGGCTCATGTGCTTAGCAGCCTCAGTAACCAGCGCCCTATAGTCCGACTGCTTAAGGCGGAGGGTATGGAGCTTGTCACGCGTGACACCTCGTCCCAGATCCTCCTCCAACTCTGCTATATCTGACTCAAGGTGCACCACCTCCTCATCTTTATGTTTCTTGGCTAAAGAAATCAAAGAGAGGGCCTGCCCACGTATGACCGTCTTGAAGGCTTCCCATAAGGTTATAGCCGAAGTGACCGACCCCTGATTTTCTGTAAAATAATGGTCCAGTGACTTAACCAAAAGAGCACGAGTTTTGGGGTTTCGCAAGTACCAGGGGTTAATCGGCGCCACCCTCCCCACCGCCCCCAAGGCAACCTCCAGGTATAAGAACAATGGGGAGTGATCTGAAATGCCTCGGGCAAGGTGTGTAACTTCCCTAATCATCTGAGCTTGGGCAGCCGGCATCAGCACCTAATCAGTCTAGATAGAGAGCCGTGGGCACCAGAGTGAAACGTATATTGGGTTAGTCCCGGGTGCAGCAACCTCCAGCAGTCCATGAGCCCCATCGTGCTGAGAAAGCCACCCAACCAAGAATGCACCCCGGGGAGGTCCCTGGGTGGATACCGATCCTCTCTCCCCGACACCACAGAATTGAAATCTCCACCCACAAGCAGGAGGCCCTCCGGGAGTCCAAGTAACAACCGCCCCAAATCAGCAAAGGTGGTAGTTTGCAGCCCAGGGGGGACATAGACAGAGACCAGCAATAAGACCTTCCCCTCCCACTGGCCCACCAACGCAACATAGCGTCCCCGCTCATCGTGTATGACATCATCAACTTCTAGTGGGAGAGAAGTTCGAACCAGAATCTCCACTCCCCTAGAGCCAGAGGTGAAAACCAGAGTGAGCGACCAAACGGTAGCCCCTCCTATTCATGGCTTGGCAGGACTGTCCTATTAAATGCGTTTCCTGCAGTAACACTACATCAGGCAAAAGACGCTTCAAGTACTGCAGCACAACCCCCCGCTTCAATCGATCCCCTAACCCGTTGACGTTCCACGTCAACACACGTAATCCCCTACCCCCCATCCCGGATGCAAAGATTCCCCCAGCTACAGCGAGAACACGAAACAGAAAACCAATTGCCTTGTATTAAACTGAAACAACCCCCATCCCACAACTCTCCCCCCGCCCACCCAACTCCCGTCTCACACCCCCCCACCCTGCACCCCTGCACTAGACCAATCAGCCCCCCCAACTTGCAGTGTGCCTGTCGCCCCAACATCCAACCTACTCTACGAAAAGAAAAACCCCCTGGGAAGAAGAGTCTCACCAGTTACCCCGCAGCCCCCAAATTTATGAAGGAGAGAGAACACAATACAATAACATCCAACCAAAGTCTGAGGTGAACACGATCCCGTCCAGGAATCAGCACTTGAGCGCTCACAGTCGTCCTTCCGGTCCGCTACCCTCGTCCGCGGTCTGCTCCTCATTATTACGGCGACGTTGCAGAGTGTCCAGCCAGTCCCCAGCCGCCTCAGGCCCATCAAAAAAATAGGTCCATTCTGCTAATTCAACACGCAACTTGGCCGGGAAGAGCATAGAATACGTTAGGCCCATGTCCCTCAATCGCCGCTTAACAGGCAAAAAGCTCATTCTTTGCTTTTGGACCGACTGCGCGAAGTCTGGATAAAAACTAATATCCACATTCTCGTACTTCGTCGGGCCATTCACACGGGAGGTCTGCAGAATTGCGTCCCTGTCCCTAAAGTTAAAGATCCTGGCAATGATAGGCCGCGATGGAGCCCCCGGCTTCGGTTTACCTCCCGGAACTCTGTGGGCCCGTTCAACCATAAAATATTTACTCAGTCCTTTCGGTGCAAGTTTATTCAAAATCAGGTCTTCCACAAATAAAGCGGGCGATTCCTCCGGCACACCAATGATGCGCACGTTGTTCCGTCGGGCCCTACTTTCAAAATCCTCCAGTCTCTTAACAAAGAGATCGTTTGAGGTACGCAGGTTGTGGACCTCGGTTTGGAGGCCAGACACATCAGTAGTCAGGCTTGAAGTCATGAGATCCAGCGATTTGACCTTCTCATTCGTTTTTCGACAAGTCCGCTCTGATCAGGTTGACATCGATTAACACAGTGTCTAGTTTGTGGGCCAAGGAATCAAATTGTTGGCCGACAGCAGCTTTCATGGCATCAATGGCACCCATGACGTCCTGTAATGTCAATTCCGTCGAGGAAGACGAGCATTCCTTGGTCCCGTCTGGGGGTCCACTCGATGGACCGGGGGATCCCTTCTGTTGTGCGTAGTGATCCATGTTGTTGGTTTGAACATAGCCGCCTCTCCGGGTCGCTCTAGACTTTTGCATGTCGTTGTCTGACCGGCCTGTCATTACTCAGCGGGACCGCAAAATCCAGCGCAGGCTGTGAGGCGCTGGGATCTCCTTGGGGAGGCCGCACCAGGCAGTGGTTGACAGTCCCCTCAGGCCAGCGATCGCCGTCCAGTCCAGTTACAGTCTGCGCACATCCGCTACCGGACTCGCGGAGGAGAATCGAGACCAAAAGTGAAACTAAAGTAGCGAGCCAACTCAAAGATCCAGGCCCGTTGTTGTTCAACTGCAACTCGGGAACAATGCCAACTTGAGTTCGGGGTGGCGTCACGGTGTTGGCCTCAATCTTGAAAGCCACATAGGCACGATTCCCGAAGTCCGATCGAAATTCCGAGAACGGGAGCCACCTCAGCATCAGTTCGCCCGTGTTGCCCCTTCAAGATAACAGGATAGTAATCAGGATAGACGTGGGAGGCTGCGAGGGTCTCGGGAGCTCTGTGCCTACGCGTGCATCTTGGTTGCGCCTTCTCTGGTTGTTTTGATGTTTTTTCAGAAAAGAGAAGTCTGTGCTTACCCGTGCTTTAATCCAGAGGAGTAACACACCTCCTCTCTTCTGACAGTAGAATAGAAATATGCCCAGAAGATCGACCGAACTATTTAAAATAGAGGCGATTCCTCTTAAAATGAGTTTTTAACACTGTTGAATTAGAACTGATCAAAATAATGCAACACCTACGTACTTTATTATACAGTTAATTAAAACCGTAACACGCAAACATCATATTCATAAAATGTAAGGATTAAAATATATGGATTAATAAAAGATTGTATACACATTTGTAAATCTGGTAATACAAAAATAAATATCAAATCCATAGAGCAGCATTTCACGTTAATGGCAATATATCACAATTGGCAATTTGGTCAAAAAGAGAAGTGTATAGTATAAACGACAATAGCAAAAGTGTCAACACCTTTTTCTCGGGTAGGGTGCGAAAAATAATATGGCAAAGATGCACACAGTGTTGTCATATACTGAAACTATGTTGTGTTATTTTCCCGCACACAGTGTTGTCATGTACTGAAACTATGTTGTTATTTTCCCGCACAGTGTTGTCATGTACTGAAACTATGTTGTGTTATTATTCCGCTCAGTTCCCTCTCCACGTCCAGAGGGAACATTCCATGAAAACAGTGTGTCTAACCGAGGACCAGTCCTGCCAACAGACAGCGCCGCGGTGACCTCACACTCCAAAAGACAAACGACCTTTGAACCCTGGTGAGTTCATAGCTCTTTGGCTAGCTCGCGCACTGGTCGAAAATGAACACCTCTTCACTATATGGTAACGGATCCTGGTTTACTGCACCGCTGGTATGTGTCACGTGTATGATGAAGGATGTGGTGGGAACGTGTAGGTCTTTACAAAGGGTGGGGTCTTCTTTATGACAGTGCAGTTATATTCATGGGGTAAGTTAAAAGATTTTTATTCAGGACTTCCTGTTTTTTAGCACATCCCAAGAGCGGTACGCCTCGGTGCCTAATGCGCGGTATTATAGCAAGTGGAAATGTGCAAAAGTACAAAACTGGCATTAGTAGTGGGAAATAAAATGTTTTGTATTGAAAAAAAATAATGTACAATATTTTCTCAAATGCCATAACGAGATTAGCAGGTATTATTGATGTCTATCAAAAAAGTGCAGTGTTGGAGGCCAGTCTTATTAATTAATAAGAGAAGGTCCTTTCTTTGTTGGAACCGGAGAATTTAGGCAACTTGTCCTTTTGGGCTTATGTACTTTATTTTTGACTTTCAAATCTTGACAATAAAATAACAAGTTAATACCATAACCCTTAAGAAATAAAACTGCTGATAATGACACCTTCTCATCTCATCTTGTTTTCCTGTTCTCCAATAAACTACTGTATTTTATGTTGCCCTTGTATGACCTATTGGTGGCTCTCAAGCAAGCCACGAAAATGTTATGCTGCATGTATTTGTAAAGCGTACTATCACACGCGAGGGTATCCTGGTGCTGAACGTGTGTGGGCCTAGCTTGTTGCATGGATTTGTAAAGCGTACTATTACCCGTGAGGGTATCCTGGTGCTGAACGTGTGTGGGCCTAGCCCCGCCTATGGTAGGTTGATTAATTGAAAAGCCAGGTCTTCAGCTTCTTGCAAAATTTAAAAAGAATGGCGGGGGTCTGATGTGAATTGGGTGGCCGTTTCACGTCTTAGGAGTGATGTAAGAGAATGCCCGTCCTCATGATCTGGTTCTCTGTATGCATGGGATGGAGCAACACACCAGGAAGTGGACCACCATGTTCTGGTTTGCTGTAAAAAGCAGGTAGAATTGGGATGCAACAAGCCTGCCACAGCTCCTGGTGCCACTGCACCTGCTGCACCGTTGATAGCTATGCCTCTGATGCAACTTGGTCTCTATAAAGTGCTTGGACGTAAGCACTTAGTAAACAAGTAAAACCAAAAAAATATTGCATGACATTTATACACCGGATATTTCAGTCATGGAATACCGAGGCCTGAAGTACCAGCTGTTCTGACTCATCTTTTCTAACAATAGGGTTGGCTAAGCGGGATTGTCTTAATCTGCCTGTGGGATGGAGTGGGACCGAGGAGCAGTGCTGAGGTGTCACTTATGTGCAGTAGATACTCAGAGAGTTGGTGTTGCGAACACACGTCATAGAATAGAGGTGAATAAGAAGACTTGAGTGTGTTCCTCACATGTTGACTAGATTGGCTGTAAGAAAAGTGGAGTATTTTTTTTCACATTCCAGCTGCAAAGCTAGCAGGCCCTTAGGCTTTTTTGATAGAAGCATGTCTCATGGCTGCTTTGAACCAAGGGCTTAATTTGCAAAGGTGTTTTGCAGTTGCAAAACCTGCGATTCTTAGAAAGACAGGGTTTTTGGAACCACAAAATATATTTCTTCTATTTAAAAAAGTCCTTTTATGAGTTGAAACGTCTTTTGTCTTGTAATAAGGCTTTTTTTCAACCCCCTCCCAATGGTAAACAGAAGGGAGCATGAAAGGCATCCCCCTCCTTATCTGTGACTTGGAGAGGAATGTGTCAATGGTTTGTGACGGCTGTTATGTCTGTAAACATTGATCACATATCCATACTTCAAAGGGGGTGTTATATGTTTGCAGAGGGTAAGGTGTCCCCATGGAACAGCTTCCCCTTTGGGAATCCTGACCAGGTCCTCAGGGGAACTTGTCCAAAGGACCACTCTCTGCTCTCCCTGATGTCTCCCCAAACAGGAAACCAAATTATAAAAGCAGCGCCTGCCCGTTTAATAAACATGGCCTGCTTTAACAAAAAAAAAATGTTTTCTGTTCGGGCATGCAAATGCAGGGATGGAAAGCTGCTGTCCCTTGCAGGCCTTCACCCCTACATTTGCAGCTAATCACAGAGGGTCCTGACTCCTGAACTGCGAATTACCCAATTAATATACATTAAAGAAGTCTTATGAATGACCATTTTGCACTATGACCTATTAGTACATATGTCGCATTGCAAATTGCATTCCCGTTCGCAAACCGCTTGGTGTGTAAATTGCATATTTCTAGTTTGCAAATGGGAATAGATCTTCGGCTCCAAAAATGTGCTATTCCTGGATTTTGACAATAAATAAACACCTGCAGAGTAGGTCCTAGGCCCCGATTGATCTCTTTGGTAAGAAGCTGGTCATTGGCTGAGTGAGCCAAGAGCTTCACAACTTTTCTGTTTTAAATTTATTTCCATTTTTATAATAACGGCACCTTGAAAGTTTGGATGTTTGGGCAGAATGGACTTTATTCTAATTTAAAAAGTGTATGATATTTTTATGTTTTCGTAATTGGTGTCCAGCAAGACCATTCAGATAATCCATATTGCATGCAGCTGAAAGCCTCAAAGACATGGGGACTGGAATGTCCTCACATACACACACAAATATCAAGTAGTTGGGAATGGAGAGCTACCTTTTAGTTGTGCTAAAAAGAGGGAACAACAGAGAAGACCTTTTCTCTATTTATTCACCTCCATAAAAGAAGAAGCATAAAGCAGACGGATAAGAGACCACTGTGGACCTCAGAAACATAGAAGTGTGAACATGTTCTTAAAAAATAAATGTATATGCAATTTTCTTTGACCCAGATGCTCAGAAGTTTGGCCTTAATGTGTGGATATTCCGTTATGACCTGAGGATTGGTATTTCCACACACCTGTCGGCCACTGTCTCTGTATATAGTATTGGTTTCTAGTTAGAAACTACCATCGCCAGTTCTGTGCCCTTCTGTTAAGTCTCCAAACATACGCGGATGTATAGCAGGGGTCCTGAGTCTCCGAATTCTGGGGTGCCTACACATCCCTCTTCATATTACTGGAAGCTCATCCATTCACTGAGTAATAAAAATTCTTTTGTGTGAAGACTCCATGCTGTTTTGTTAGATAGAGCACCATATTGTTTCCCTCACCACTGTAGTGATGTCATTATCCCTGTTACAGCATTCTTTCACCATAAGGTTGTGGGCCGTCGGCACTCGTCCTCTTTGTACTCGGCTAGGATAAAATGCCATACTAATCTTGGTGTAGAACAGCTTTGATATATTGGTCTGTGGCTGTAAGAAAGGCTAAGCAGCGCCTTGTACATGGAGCTGTCATAAAAGCATCTATTTAAACCCGGGCCGGGGAGGCAAAGCTGGACCCAATGGAGGCCCGGGTGAAACGCCGTCCAGGGGCGGGAAGCCTCGTATCGCCCTCTCCCCCGCATTTGCATACCGGTTAGGCCGGCGGCAGCCAGAATTGGCCCCCGGCAGGTGGGGCAAGCCCCCCCCATCAAGGGGCGAGCTTGGTAGGGCGAGGGGGGGATAAAAAGGGGCCAGCGGCCCCTTTTTAGCACGTTCATCTCCCCTCTCGCAGTAGGAGGGAGAATAATCCCACCCACCCACACCTAAGATATGGGCGTCGCAGCCGCAAGGGTAAGGGTTAGCGGAGCAATTTCAACAAAACTAGTAAAAAGACAGAACTTACTAGAAGGTAGATGGAAGGCTCTCACAGTGTCCCTGAGATGCCGCACAACAGGGGCACAGAGGGAGCCAGGGGGCGGCGCCCTGCCATAGAAAAGAATGGATGTAATGCTCCCGCAGGACCCTTGGGATGCCTCACGGCAGGGGTACAGAGGGAGAAGATGGCAAGGACTCAGCCTCAAGAAAGGTAGAGTAGATGCTCAAGTAAGGTCCTTGAGATGCCTTGGACGAAAAGGACCCCCGGGAGAAGGGAGGGCCCACTAAAGGGCAACAGGGCGAGCAGGACTGCACTTGCGGCCTGGGCAGGTCCAGATGGACACCCTCCAAATTGGTAGCAAGCTGAAACCTAGACCTGTGAAACGGAAGCACAAAAAAGGGGCCCCTCCCCTCCCTAGTTATTGAGGAGGCTGGGTCCAGAATGCAAGAAAAGTTTAAGGAGCATTAGAAGTAAAGTAAATAAATGACATGGACAGTAAATGCGGATATGACCATGAAATGATCTATTGAAATGTACAATGTTATATTGTTTGAAGAAAAAACTGTGACCTTTTCAGGCACCCAAGAAAGTTGTCAGTGGTGATTTGAGGGAAAAGCGCACAGTTGTTGGTAAGGGGCAGGGTGAGCGGGGCAGGGCGACAAGCCACCTGGAGGGGGTTATAACTGTAGATTGTTGGATAGTTGAATACAGTGTTGCCGCTTATGAGTTATGTATCTGTTTTGGAGATTTCTGAGTTTGTTAACATTTCTGGCTTCACGTAGACGTCAGGCCTAAAATAAAATATGGACTAGTGAATTCTGTGACCTATTATGATGACTTCTCTCCATGAATCAGACAAACCCACCACAAGCCCAATGCCCTCTTCACTGAACTGACCAATGCACTGCTGTGTGCAAAAGTCTGAAACTCAAACTCAACTGTGTAGTTTCTTTGTGGCATGATGTAAGGAGCTGTGTTCCAAAGTAGTGTTGCCGCCCATTTTGTCATCAGTGGCGTAGCTAGACCTACTGCCACCCGGGGCAGCCCCTAAGTTTGCTGACTGGTGCAGGTAAGAGCAGGGGGGTGGCTATCGACAGATGATTTGTTCTGGGAATGGGGAGGGGGTGAAGGATGACTTGTTCTGGTAGTATTCGACAGACACGACTTGTTCACCTCCGCTGCCCCTAAAAGAGTGAAAGCCCCTCCCCCCTGCCAGCTACGCCACTGTTGTTCATGAACTTTTCAAAAAGCTCTCCCGCGTCCTGCCATTGAAAGGAACTCGTTTTGAGTGCTTAGCCTCATGAAAAGTCCATATCTTAGGTAAAATGTTTCTTGCTGGGTATGGATTGTTTATTGTGAGCAGAATATGTATTCCGACAGTGCATGTTTCTTCTGTATTTTAGGAAGGGCGCTGAAAATGTCACCACTCACTCTGAACAGCAGAAAGAGAAAGAAAAGCAGGGGTTTTTTAGAGCGATGAAAAAGAAAAAGAAGAAGACTCAACCTGTAAGTTCAAAAAGTTATAAAAATGATAATTTCATACACGACTGTCCTCATTGGAGTTAATGAAAGTATGCGCCTGCATTTCAATTTAATATGCTTTCCTGTGCGTTTTATTGTGTCATTTCATTTTTGTACGTCTACTAAACATTTTCGGATATGTGGTTACCCTGAAAACTCTTACACAATTTAATTTCTAAAACTGTGTTCATTATCTTTGGAATGATAACTGTGTCAGGCTTGTAACAAGGGGAAAAGAGTTAGTTGTATTCATTTCGAATGAATTATCGCTCATCCTTTTAGCTTTAGTGTCTTAGGGATCTTTGTGGTTGCAGTCAAAGGCTTCATAGCAATGTCAATTTATGAATGTAATAGTTAATATCTGCTTCAGCAGTTATAGGTCCTAGCCACAGGTGAGTTCCATAGCTGTGATCGTAATAGGGTGGGAATTAACACCTGCTGTTGCTCCACCGCTATTTCACAAAATAGGAATTTTGATCTTAACAGAAGCTGTGAAAGGAGGAGTGGATACAAAACGGAATATGTGACGTTACAACGCGATCAAAATGATCGCGGAACGTTGCATCGCAGTTTTTACAACGCAAGTCATTACAATGACTTGCGCTGGAGGGCGCTGGACTTAGAAATATTATGATTTACTATTCCAACACCAGTCTACGTACCGTAGGGAAGGTGTTGAAATAGTAAATCATACTATTCCTAAGGTTAGAGCGCCATCCAGCGCAAGTCGTTGTATTACCCGCGATGTAAAGGCATTGCGATGCAATGCCCGCGTGGTAATGGGTGTTTCCCTACAAAACGCAGACATCATGAAAACCGCTTTTTCATTCAGCTCTGCTGCTCTGGTTGGCACCATTGCTGCTTTCGTTTACGTTAGCCTTCATTGCTGGTGTATAGTGGCTCCACCCTTTTCTTTGCCAAAGGAAAGGCCAGCCCAATCAAGCACATAATTTTAGAAAACTAAACAGTGTTCTTTGGTTGATTGGGCTTACTTTCCCCCACAGAGAAGCAAGGGGTGGAGCCTACACACTAGAGTAGTGAAGTGAGAGCTCCTTTTCATTTAGCTGCAGCACTGAGGGAGAAAGCTGGAGCAGCGCAGCTCACTCAAAAAGCTATTTTCTGTTGGATGGGCTCAGATGCTTTGACCAGTGCCCCTATGTCCGCCAGGTTTTGGTGAAAGATTTCACATGACAGAGGCAACGTTGGCTCCAAACCTCAAAAACATTGCACCACTGTGATTCAAAAAAAGTGGGTAAACCACAACGTTATGTCCTATCCATCATGTTTTTGATGGAGTGACCTGTCTTCCAGACTTTAAATCAGATCCTTATTCCTAAATTCAGGTGGAATGATAACTACAAGATAAGTCATTCCAATTCTATGTCAGGACCTGAGGCGAGGATTATGCTTTACTTTCTTCACTTTATTGACAGCAGACTTCAAAGCAAACACTAACAAAAAAACTAGCATTCCCATGAACACTTAGGAATGTCCCAACAACAATAGAGTTCATCATATAGACTGTCTGTCGTCTCCACCAATCAGGTAGCATCAGGTAGGTCATAGTCCCTTGTTATTGGTTATCCCTCCTCTTTCTTCGCTGCTCGCAGCCTAAGATAAGTGTACTCAGTTTCCTCTGTGTACTTTGCATGTGAGGTGTACTTATACTGTTGGATTTACTGTGATTCCCGCGCTGTATGCGTCATAATAACTACTGTTTAGTGTCTCCCACTGTGTATAATTGGTAATTGTCACGGTTTAGTCATTGACGCTGAGCGTTCTTTTGTCAGTTAGTGCTGGCGCATCTTTCATCTTTGATTGTAGTGCGCTTTTTTATATGCGTGTGTTTCCAGCCTGTTCTTTGAAGTTGTGAGCTTTACCTTTTTTCGCAGCGCCTCCATTTCGGAGACCCGGCTGGCCGCGGGAGCGCGTTTTCCGCTCCTCCGCGGCAGTTCCTTGATGTGGTGCGACTTGCGGTGGGGACCTTCCACCGCCTGAGGGCGCCTAACCGGCGTCTCTCTCCTGCGGCACACGCCTCGCATTCCGGGCGTTCCTAACAGCGAGACAGCAGCGCCGCAGGGAGCCTTGACAATCTGGGAGGTACGCCCGCTTGTCAGCAGGTCTGTAATCAATCTTTTCTCTACGGAGGTGACGCCCCTGAGGGTAGGTGGGGTTTTTAACCCGTAATTCATACCTTACGCTCTATCGAGTCAGTATTAAATAGTCTTACACCTCCATTTTGTTTGGACCTTTCCCCAGACCTGCCCTATAATACTTGCACCAAGGCTGCTGGGTCCCGGGATTTGACCCCATTATCGTGAGGTTTACCCCCGCCAATACTTAGGCTGACACCCAGCCCCCCATATTAGGCACACCCTGCCTGTTGATATAAATTTACAGGTTCATACTTCCTGCTATATTATAATAAATTGTACCCTTGGGTATCCCAGGCATATCCTGCCTCCCTAACTCTGGTGTTACTTACCTGTCAGATATATCTACCCTTGAGTTGCATACGCCACTCTTACAAGTAATTCGCCCTAAGCATGTCCCACAATATGGAAACCATGTATGATGATCAAGAGGAGGAAATGGACCCCCTTAGGGATCTCCCATGGGACGATGACTTCTATGATGCGGTGGATGCATCTATCCACAGGGCAGTGGTGGAGGCTATGTCTCCGTTGTAGGAGCGCCTTTCGTGCTAAATCGCGCAGGCCTGCGACAGGTTGGCAGGCACCATTCTGAATGCCCCTCAGGCTCTACTGGCTATTTTCCCCCCTCCCCCCGAATCCCAGCTGGGAGTAGATTTGGATGCCTTTGCCAGGTTGAAGCAGGCATTCTTGGCCAGCACTGTTCCCCGGTGACCCCTTCCGGTTCAGTGGATGCAAACGTGGACGGTAACAATGGGGACACAGATGATGATGTGGGTCCCTCCCTCCCCTGGCGTCCTTCTTTTCAACCCCCACCCAAACCCCCACCCCAGAATGACCAGAGCATATGTTGGGATATGCTAGACCCGGATGAGATCCTTCACCCAAGGTCTTCCGAATGGGCTCCGTCTGAAAAAGTGGCGCAGTACGTGGCAAGCCGTATTCGGAAGCCTCTGGAGTCGGAGGCTCACAATTGCCTCCGGGCAGAGTGCCCTCGCCCTTCATTGGATGGCAAGGTCGCCCTTACTCCCAACATCGATCCACGAATGGCTATCTTTTTACAAAAATTCATTAAGGATCCTCGTAAAGGAATCGATAGATCTTGGCGAGCATGCCAAGACAAACTGCTAGATACTCTGGGGCCCCTTACAAAGATATTGGATATGGCGGTGGAAGCAAAATCCTCAGGCTCGCTCATATCCCCTGATACCCCCTCATCTTGGGCGCAACGTGCCGTGGTCTTCCTAGGCAATGCTAACTACGCCTTGTCCACCGAGCGGCACAGGTCCCTCCTGATCAAGGTGTACCCCAAACTTGGGGACCTAGCGGACTCAGAAGCAGGTCCCTTAGTGCAAGGTGGACTGTTTGGGGAACCATTTATTAAGGAACTGGGAAAGTTCTTACATACTTTTACTTCCCTGGACAAAGCACAGTCCTCGATTAAGAGAGTGTTCCATGCACGGGTTTTCAGGGGGGCCGGTCGAGGAAGGGGCTGCTCGACCGGCGGCAATAACCAATACGCTCACTGAGGTCAAGGGTCCCACCAAGGCCAATATCAAGATCAAACAAGATTTGGAAATTTCTACCCGACCAGAGGACGGCGCGGCAAAAACAGAGGAGGCAGAGGCGGTGGCGGCTCCAATAACTCCGGTGGGTGTCCTCCCATCTTCCCTTTTAAAGGAAGGGGGCCGTCTGGCGAATTTCTTCCAGGCCTGGACTTCCATCACGGGGGATGCCTGGGTACTCCAGACAATCCGAGGTTTTCGGATAAAGTTTTACTGAACTCCCTTCCAACCCGTGGCCCCTCGTCCCATCTATTTCTCCGCAGCAGACACTGCATTGGTAACTCAGGAGGTGCACGCTCTCCTTGGCAAAGGAGCGATTGTCCAATCCCATCCTCATCCCAGAGACTTTGTCAGCAATCTGTTTTTGGTCGACAAGGCAGACGGCGGCTAACACCCAGTCATACATGCATAAGAGTTCAACGAGTGGTTGGTCTACCGCCACTTCAAGGTGGAGGAAATCCATCTCCTTTGGGACATTCTGAGGCCAGGGGATTGGATGGTGCCCCTGAACCTCAAGGACGCCTACCTCTCGATTCCCATTTTTCCCCCTCACAGTTGTTTCCTCCAGTTTGTATGGAAGGACAGGACATACGAGTTCCCCACTCTCCCCTTCGGACTGTCGTCGGCCTCTTGGTGTTTCACCAAGGTTCTCAGACCTGTGGTGGAACGCTTACCGGCTCATTGTCTACCTCGACGAAATCCTGATAATGGCCCAATGCCATCAAGCGCTCTGCGCTCTCGCGACAGATACAGACGGCGATAAATCTCCTGCAAGAATTGGGGTTCGTAATCAACGAGACCAAATCCTCCCTGGTACCCTCCCAGAAGGTGATTTTTCGAGGTTTCTTGATAGACTCCGTCGAGTCTACTCTCAGTCTACCTTCAAGAAAGATCACGAAAATCCGGCACAAGCTTTGGCGGGCTCTAGTGATATCACACATCTCTCTCAGACAGGTGTCACCCATCGTGGGCCTCCTGGTCCTCACTGATTCAGGCCATTTGCCTAGGGCTTTTGCACTATTGTGCCCTTCAACGCCTGAAGGCCTCCCACCTTCGTAAAGGTCTGGCGTACTCCCAAAAAGTAGCTTTAAGCCAAGAAGCCAAGGAGTACTCAGTTGGTAGCCTGCCAACACGGAGGCCTGGAATGGACAAGCAATCTTCGGCTCCTCGACAGATTTTGTCATAGAATCCAACGCCAGCAGATCAGGCTGGGGAGCAAGGTGTGGTGAGTTCACTACAGGAGGTGTGTGGTCTCCTCTAGAACAACGTTTAAATGTAAATTGCTTGGAGCTCCTGGCGGGCTCCTTGCAATTCAATGTTGGAACAATGATACGATCCATTCATGTGTCCTTCTCAAGATGGACAATGTGTCCGTGGTGTGTTACATCAACCACCTGGGGGGCATGCAATCGAAAGCTCTCTCCGACCTTGCGGGCAACTTCTGGCAGTATTGCCTGGATCATCAGATCTTGGTCATAGCAGAGTACCTGCCGGGTCAGGACAATCAAGTAGCGGACTTCCAGTCATGTCACCTTCACGATGTGAGTCTGTGGAAGTTACACCTGGGGATGTTTGTAGATCTCCAAGCCAAGTGGACTTCACAGTGGACCTCTTTGCCTCCCACTTAGATCACCAGCTACCCAAGTTCTTCAGCTGGAAACCAGACCCACTGGCGGAGAGCACAAACGTGTTTCTCCAGGACTGGAAAGAGGAGAAGGGCTATGCCTTTCCTCCCTTCGCGATGATCACCAGGGTTTTGGACCAAGTCCGGTGCCAGAGGGCGGATGTGATGATAATCACACCGATCTGGAGATCGCAAGTCTGGTTTCCAGTTCTACTGGAACTTTCCTGGGATTTTCCAATCCCTCTCTCCCGATTTCCAGCCCTCCTTCTCAATCCGGATCTTCAACCTCTTCCGCTCGTCATGCAGGGGTCTCTAACGCTCATGGCATGGCGGATTACAGGTGACTATGGTCGGTCCCAGGCCTTTCAGGAGCGGCAGAGAAGTTCATGTCCAAGGCCTGGGCAGACAGTACAGTTAAAAGATACAAATCCGCCTGGAGACGGTGGTCTCGGTGTCTGCGACGGATTCTCGATCCCGTGGCAGCAGATGTGATTCACATCTTGAACTTTTTAGCGTCCCTAGCGGAGGAGGTTCTGGTTTACAGATCGATTAATACCTTTAGATTGGGCATTTTGGCAGGTCACAAAGTGGTGGATGGATCCCCAGTGGGATAGCATCTGTTGGTTTGTCGACTGCTACAGGGAATAAGAATTTCCTTACCGCCAGAGCTCCAGTATTCTGCCCTTTGGGACGTGAACCAAGTTCTTAACCTATTTCTCTCCATTGGCAACCCAATAGATTCCTATCCAGGAAGGAACTGTCAGCAAAACTGGCCATGCTTCTATGCCTGATTTCTTGTAGATGGGTATCGGATGTAAGAGCCCTTGACAAAATCTATCTTGTATCCCGCATGCCCGGATTCGCCGAAGTTATGCGTGGTGTCTTGCCTTAAGGCATATGAGAAGCTGCTGGAGGAATTCCGGCCTCCGGGCGAAGGACAACTCCTTATTGCATTCAGGAAGCCCCACAGGGCGGTATCCTCCCTCATGATTGCCTGATGGGTGGGATGGGTTATGCAGGAGGCAGGCCTCGACCAACGCAGATTTGGTGCTCACTGAACCAGGGGAGCGATGGCCTCGAAGGCGTTTGCTCTGGGAGCCTTTCTTGAGGATATCATTAATGCTGCTAATTGGTCTTCAGACTCCACCTTTAAACGGTTTTATTTCAAACCGGTTTTGCAGTTGGCACACTTGGTGGTGAGTAAGCTTTAAACTAGCATAATCCTCGCCTCCGGTTCTGACATAGAATGAAAAATGTCCTAGCTATCGTAACGGAAAGTTTCAGTTCTATTAAGGACTCGGAGGCGAGGATTATCCCACCCAGGATTCAAGTATGCTTGAAACCTCCTCGCTCTCTTTGTGCAGTAAGTAAAATCTTTACAAGTTATTAGCTTTGTCGTGATGTTTCAAAGTGGCTATTTAAGTACTTGATTTGCAGGTTTCCTTTCCAGGAATAATCCTTAGCCACGGCCGTGTTTTAAAATTTGTGTCTCGTTGCAGGAATGGACGCAAACAAACAAGATTCATGAGGTACTGCAGGAGGCTGATCTCGTGTGTCGAAAGAGGAGGGATAACCACTAACAAGGGACTATGACCTACCTGGTGCTACCTGATTGGTGGAGACGACGGACAGTCTATATGATGAACTCTATTGTTGTTGGAGCATTCCTAAGTGTTCATGGGAATGTTCGTTTTTTTGTTAGTGTTTACTTTGAAGGCTGCCGTCAATAAAGTGAAGAAAGTAAAGCATAATCCTTGCCTCAGAGTCCTTAATAGAATTGAAACTTTCTGTTACAATAGCTAGGACATTTTTCATTCACATCAAAATGTTTGTGAATTGGACCCAATCACTGTAGAATTCAGTGATGTTATTTTACATGAAGGACTCCTTTCTTTCCATTTACTTGTTCAAATACTTTGTTATATGAAGAGGTGCCTGGCATGAAGTTCCAATTCAAAGTGTTATGTGTTTTTTTTTTGCATATACCTGACCCTATATGTATCCATGAAGAGTTTGTAGCTGTGCATTTGTATTAGCATGTGTGCTTATTAGCAGTGTTATCTCATTTTTATGACATATGTTTACGTGTTTGTAAGTTTACACATGGAGAAGTCACAATCTAGCAAGAGGCCCATTGCACTGTAAACAGGGTGGCGTCACATGGAGACAGAAACAACCGTGAACCCGATTTGTGACCACTGTAGATAGAAACAACCAAGGACCCCATTCCGCAAAGCATTTCCTGTGACCAAATGTGACTCAGTCTCTGACATCCAGAAATAAATCACAGATTAGCTGGAAGTAAGTCACCTTTCCTCACAGGAGACCCTTTGAGAATGTGTTTCTTAGACTGTATCAGCACCTAAATAACACTTGAAGGACAGATTTAGATTTTGGGAGGACTACCGCCGTCCCACGGCGGCGGCGGTTACAAGAACTCTGTTGAGCTGATGGCAGTCCGTCCACCGTGTTTAGATGTTGTGGCAATAGACAGTAGACCATTGCTGCAGCGGTCTTGTCTTCTGGCTACCAGTACCCCGTTGCCATCAGTCCAACGGGTTTGCACCAAGGCGATTTAGATGTAAGTACAACTTATAAATGTGTCAGTACACACGTGTCATGTTTGCATGAAAAACATATGTAGGCAATGTGTTATGTCCCTTTGTGTTACATTATTGCATACCAATCACACAACATATTCACACTATTGAATGCCCACCCACAGGCACCACTTGCACAACACCCCCAAACACCACAACAACAAATATTTTTTAAGTGTCAACAAGTGTGTTCAATTCACCTTGATAATTAGGGAAGTGAACACTTCTGCATGACACCTAAGAAAAATATTGCATGTAAGAGCAATGCAGAAATACACAAGGCTACAGCAATTGTCAACACATGATACATAGTAGCAGTGGCGTAACGAAACTTAAGTGGGCCCCACTGCAATGGACATAGAGGGGGCACCCCATGCTCCGGACCCAGTAGGAGCTCTCAGTCCAGGTGCCCGTCACCCGTGCCCGAGTGGTATCCCTGACGCTCAGGACCCCACCGCACTGCGGGGGCTGCGTAGCCTATTGTTACGCCAGTGCATAGTAGGACAGTTGTGCAAGTAGCTTACCGTAAATCTTAGCGACAACCGAGTAGTTTGGCATCATAGTGGAATTGCAGAGTATGGAGGGACCTGGACAAGGGGGTACAAGATGGAAACAGAAGGGGGAAGCAGGACAACGTTTTTACCTAATTTCCTCAGATTCTGCCAACTCAAAGAATGAGGAATTCCCGCCACAGTTGGCTTGGTGGAAAGGCACATCGTAGCCAGCTCAGCAGGACTCTTCACTGGAGTCTTTCCATCAGCTGCTTCTATCTATGCCACCGTCAACACAGACAAAGATTCCTGGCGGAGTTGTCGGGACTGTTGCGGTTTTTCGCCCATGGATCCGGCAACATCTAAATCGGACTGGGGGACTGCCAAGTCAGCGGGTGGGAAGACCATCGAAAAAGCGACAGTGGGACCTGATCCGCTAAGATCTAATCAGGCTCTTGGTTACAAATGTTGTCAGCTTAACATTAAAGGGGTACATCAGCCATGCTGTTCTCCCTGTGATATTTAAAAGGTTTGGTGGAAGATCACTCAGCTTGCACAGTCCCTTAGTCTGATACTTACAGATTTAGGAAAGGTCTGAAGTCCCACCATCTGTTCCTCAACTACCTTGAGTGTGACATCAGAAAGTGTCACTGACCCGCACATCGCCTTAACATAAGCAGAAGAACTCAATCCTTTGTTCCCATCCTGTCCTAAACCCTTTAAAATAGTGAATACGTGGTTTGAGAGCTTTATAAAAAATCCCATCAAAATAAAGTATATCAGAGAATATGCTTTCACCCCCATTGTGAGTGATATGGAGAAAGGTGCAATATTTTTTGTACTTGATGAAATCCGACAGCACAGATGCATAATTCATTGGATGCGATTAATAACACCTTTCACGAGAATGGGGAATAACATGCAGATTTTGGTGCACACTGAAACACTTCAACAAAGAGTGTATTTTTAAAACCAGGAACACACAGTTACATCAAGGACTTTGTCTTTCGGACTAGTGTAAAGTCTTAAGTGCTGTACCAGCCTTTTTCTCTATCATTTCATGATAGCGTGCTCCCAGACACAGACAAAATGCCCAAGTTATGCTTAACATAGCGAGGAAACTGTCCAGTAAAATGCTTAGTTGGCTTGTACTCTCTCTACATGCGTTGAAACTGCTGCAAAGCTATTCCTTCACTTGTTTGTCCATCTAAGATTTCCAAGTGCACAGTGTTATGATGGAGGGTCGGTGCACATTCAAAATCCATGATGGTAGTGGATTCACACAGCGCAACATTTATCACCTTTCATAACTTTTTGACCACGTCAGGGGGGGCATGCCCTGAGCTCATCCTGCTCTTTAAAAAAATTAAAAATATACTGACTCCATTTTCAGATGTATATTCAACCAGAAAAAGACTTACTATTAAAAATACTCCCTGAAGCCTGCAACTGAGGGACAGTCTCCCACTCTCTTTAGTTTGTAAGCTAAAGACTGAGCCCCTTTACAATATTTCCCATACATGTAAAAATAACAAGCTACAACAGAGATTGAAATTTCCAGTGGAATTTAAAAAGAGTATGTTTTGGAAAAAAATATGTTACTTTAATTTTCCAATTTCCAAACCTATGCTTTTGATCCTGTCCAGGGAAACTCGGCTTCGAGTATAGCCTTTCTATGCATGAATTTAAAAGGCTAATTGACATGTTTATAGTGGAGTGACTGGCTCATCAGAGGGGGTTGGAGGTAGGAGAGAGCTGAGTTCATCCTGTTTTTGGTGTTTGAAATAACTACTTGAAAATGATCGCCCCTGAATTGGCTGAAAAGTCGGGAATAGCAGAGAATATACTTAAATGATGAAGTCACTTGGACTATGCATAGAGAGAGAGAGAGGTCTGTCAGTTAGAAAGGTGTAAACCCTCACTAGAACTTGTTCGAGTACTTTCAGGCTGTAAATGTACTCGCCCAGTGCCCTAGAAAAGGAAGAACTCAGATTTGTATGCCACTAGTATTAAAGTGTATTTGAGCATATTTGTATCTTATATTGCAGAAGGACTCCAACGACGGGGAGAATCCAAGCATCAAGAAATCTCTCTTTCCTCTTTTCATGTCAAGGAACCATTTAAAACATAGTTCCTCTTTGAAAAAGCTACCCGTAGTCTCTGTTCCTATGGTATTATTTTTCTTTTTGAGTATCTTTACGTTCACAACTTGCAATCGGCTGGCCTAAGTTGCATGAATTTTGCTTTTGGTTTGAGCACATTTTCCTTTTCTGCGAGGTTACTGTTGGGCTTGTTACATAAACTCATTTTAAGCCACAATCTGCTTCCCTGTGTTTTAAACATGTAAACGAAGTGAGCTGCAGTCTGTCGAAAAGGAAAATTGCAGGCACATCTAGGCCTAAACTGTGTGTTGTAAAACATGACAGCTGATTTCAAGTGAAGAAAACACTCACGTTTCCACCTTTGAGTAAACTAGAAAGAACACTCAGATGTTTAGTTGGTGAATACAAAACACAAACATACTATCCATTACATAAGTAACTTAGCGAGATATGTATGTTATAGGTCATTCGTTTTGTCACCACTTTTGAACATTGAATGTTGTCTCAGTTTGTTTTTCCTAAAATGTCGAACCACTTTCACCAGAATCACCTGTTTCGAAAGAGTATGAAGGGCAGTTTAGGAGAAATATTTAAACATAGCACAAGTGAAGACCACTGCTTCCAAGAGGGAAGGAAAATCATTAAAATGGAATGGGGGAGTGCTGTTTGCCCCATATCCCCGCACTGCCATTACAAGATGTATTTATGTATCCCAATAACATGCCTTGCCTGCTTTTGTGATACATTCCCAACAACAGCCAACACTACAGTGTGCCGTGTGCTAGAGCTACTTTCAGATGTTTCCCTGAGAACTGTATCTAGATTGAAGGAGTTGCTGGTGCTGCAAAGAGGGGCTCCATATGAAGTTTGTGACCTGGACCCCACAAAAGCTTCAGACAGTCCTAGAGGATACTTTATATCATATAATGGATTGCCTAAGGATTGATTAGACAAAGGGGCTGATTTAGACACCGGAGTATGTATTTTACTGTGTCCGGGAGACGGAGTAAAATACTCCTTCGCCCTGATTAAGTAACTGCCCTATGAATTTAAAGATGGTCCCCTCCCTAGCAGACATCTGATAGATTGGCAAGGACCGCTGTTATGGCAGTTCCTATCAATGCACTGTAAGTGTGCTGTGCTCCTCCATGAACATTTCATTTTAAAGACCGTAATCTCAAAGCAGAATGTTGGTTTTAAAAATATAAAAGCAATGATCCCGTCGCAATGGGAGATTTCTCTCATGGCGTGGGGCCATTACATTGTTTTTACTTTCACCTGCTGCCACGTTTTGGATGGCGGCGTGTGAAATTAAAACTGGCCATTTGTACGCCCTTTGTAAATTGGGCATGCAGAGAATTGGCCAAACCTCCGACAGCCCGAACTCCTTCGGGCCATTAACCCCTTGTGCGCTCATGACGGAACCACGCCGTCATGAGCCACGGGCGGCGTGTGCTCATGACGGCGTGGTTCCGTCATGCTGCGGCCGTTGGCGGCCGCTCCTCCCACGCGGCTCTAATTCCCCGCCTGTGCGGGCGAATTAGAGAGTGGGCGGAGTCGTGACGGAACCACACCGTCATGAGCACAGCTCGCCTGTGACTCATGACGGCGTGATTCCATCATGAGCATGGCGGCGCAGCGCTCACCCCTCACCCCCCCCCCCCCCCCCGCGCTGCGGCGGAATTCGCGCCGCAGCGAAGGGGTTAAAGGAGTTGTCGCCGTCTCTGACATATTTAAGTTCCTCCTGACTCTAAATGAGACGGGCAGACCTTCAGTTTGGTGAAGAGTGTATTCCGTCGTGACGGAATACAGTCTCTGACAAATTGTAAATCAGGCCCATAAACTTTTAGTACTACAGAAATGCATATGCCGTCATTGGACATCACAATGTAAACGTTTGTGGTGTGAAGATTTTCTATTTTTTGACAGACCTTGTTTTTTTAAAATTTGTATCAGTATTTCTATAGCAAAGTAAAATATGAGCAAGGAAACATGTTATGTCTTAACCCCTTCCATGCTCATGACGAGCCCAGCTTGTCATGAGTTACAGTGGAGCTGTGCTCATGCCGAGCTGGGCTCGTCATAACGGCTGGGGCCCGCCCACGCGCGATTGATTCCCCGCCTGTGCGGGAGAATTAATCAGTGGGCGGGGTCGTGACGAACCCAGCTCGTTAGAGCACAGCTCCACTGTGACTCATGACGAGTTGGGCTCGTCACGAGCACCGCGGCCCCCTCCCCCGCGCCGTGGGGGAATTACCCCCGCGGCGAAGGGGTTAAGGAATTATCATATGATTTATTGTAAAGTGCACTTCAGTTCATTCTATGAATTGTGCATACATTTCAAACATGCTCACAAATCTATTAAAATGCATACCGTGTTACGCAATCCTTGCAGGCATTGATTTAAAGTGTCCATTTATCACCCAGAGGTTGTTCAGGTGAGTTAAGAATTCATGTTTCTTAGGTGAGCCTTCGACTTTTGGAGTATCAATCAATCCATTCACTTGGCATTGCTGTTTGTATGACCGCTGCATATATCTGGTCAATACATTTCGTCCATCAAAATTTCAGGCCTGCTCAAGGTGGTTACATGGGCACTGTTTAAGTCCTGTATGGTGCTGACTGGTGAAATACGGTTGTCCAAAATGGCCCACATCTCTTTAAAATTCAAAATAGATTGTATTTTCTTTGTGAGTGGCAGGCGACGGAACTCCTCTCTTGGGTAACATTCAGAGGTGGCATTGAGGCCGACATGCAATATGCTGCCACGCCCACTCCCAGAAGTCAGAGGCAGCATTTGCCACATGGGAGAGGTAAAGCAATGCTCTCCAGGCCCATGAAAGGCCGATGAGTTGAACCGCCTGAGAGAGTCCCAGCAGCAGATGAGACCCCACAGAGCCAGGACTTAGTTGCTTCAAAAACAGAACCAGATACGACTCCCAGTTCAGAGGTTCCAATTTCGATTATCAAGACTTCAGATATTAATTCCTTCTGCAGAGAGGAAGAGACTTCCATTCTAATCGAAATAGAACACAAAGAAGATCTGCTGCCACAGCTTTAAAAACCAAAGAAACAACAATCTACTTTGAATTTTAATCTAAGCTAATTAGGACAACTGTATTCCATCAGTCAGCAAAAAACAGCACTGATAAACGTACACTTGTAACCGTCCTGAAGAGTCACAAAATTAACACATCGACCAGAGATTTGAAGAGTTCACACAAAGAGCAATGCCAAGTGAATGGATTAATTGATACACCGAAAGTCGACGACTCACAAAAGAGATATGAAGGTTTAACTCACATGAACTACCTCGGGGTGATAAATGGACTCTTCAATTATGTGTAGACTCCAATAAACCAATGATTACAAAGACTGTGTACCACTTTATGCTTTTTATCGGTTTGTGTGTATGTTGAAATGTATGTTCGATTTGTAGAATGAATGAAATGCGCTTTACAATAAATTAACGGATAATTTCTTAAGAAGACATAACACATGTTTTCTTTTATCATATCTGTCTGTGCTCTAGAAATAAGGGTAACAGTGCTGAAAATATCAAGGTCTGTCCAAAAATAGAAAATCATCACACCGCAACCCTTTACATTGAAATTCCTAATAGTGATGTATGCACTGAATTTTGTCTAATCAATCCCTTAGGGATCCCATTTTGTGATATGAACAACCAGCCCAGGCCCCAGAGTTTTTTTGGGCCTTTCCTTTCTAGTCCCTAGTCCTAGAGGAGACATCATGTCTATTTTTCTGTGTTGTGTGTAGCTTGGAGTCTGTTCCATAGCATGTCTATAACTACAGAAGGTTCCAGCTCATGAAGCCAATTTTTTGGTACTGTTGGCTTCTTCTGGACCACATGTAACAGCTGATGTAACTGAACTTTACTTTAAGTTAGCACAAATAGTGACTTAGTAGCTGTTAAGATATCCCTGTGTGTTATCACTTGTTGATGAACTCTCTGCCTTTTGGCTCCAGGACACAGGATTAACTACCAGCAGGGTGACTCAGCCATTAATCTCTTTGATGGTAATACAATGAATACCATTAGGTTGGAAAATTGTTTTTAAATGTTGAAGCTCTGTTAGCAAGTGCGATACAAAAACAGGCTGCCATTGGAAGCTTCCTTGCCCATTTCACTAGGTGTGAGGTCAGTGCCTTGACTATGATCATCTTCAAGAATAAGCAGAAGTAGAGCTGGAGGCTCCCTTCATCAACCCTGCTCTATAAAGAAAGTATTTCTGTTGCAAAGCAAGATGTGGCTTTTTAGAACTCATTCCTAGCACAGCACCAACTTGGATCACTGTGGAACTAAGGGTTCGAGGAGCTACATTTGAGGCTTTCTAACTGCACTTTTCCTTTCAGCAACTGAACTAACAGCATGTAACTTTCTGAGGGGGCTGAGGCTGCATGATATCAGCCCTTATGACCACTGGGGTGCGGATACTTATCTGTAAAATCTTTCTTTGCACATTGTGCAGTGCACTTGGAAGCTGGCGGCCATCACTGCATGATGCATTCATTTAAAAAGCAGCACGCCCTATATCTTGCCGGCTGAGATAATTCAGACCGAACTAATGACTATCATTATTACCCTTCTTTTTTCCTCTGCCCTTTGTAATCTGCAGATGCCCAGTAGTGATTCTCAGGATCTTCTGGCAATACAAAAAGCCATCCACTCTTCTAACCACAAGAGCAGCAGGCATAAAGACTGGCGCCCTGATAAGATGACCGACATCCAATCTCATGTAAGTGATTGATCACTTCTCCTTGCTCACAGTGTGAGTGCGCAGTAATGTCTAGTACGCTTTTCTAATTTTTTAATTTTCTTAAGTTTTTTTATTGCCATTTCCAGTTTAGCTGTCAGTGCAGTTACAAAATTCCATCCAAAATGTCAACTCAGAATGGTATAGGCATCTTCACATATTTTTTACATATAACAAGAGACACTTAAAAGGCGGACTATTGCTTCTGCACTTCACGCTAGTTTCAATTGTAGTAGGAATACTTGCGCAACAAGCCCAGGCACAAGCCGTCAATTGATGCCTCTGTGGTTCAGTTCCTAAACGAAGCAAGGGGTGGGCGTGTGCCAGGTAATGAAGTCCAGAGAATCAGTATTAAGTTTTAAAAAAGTATTTTTTTCCAATCGGTTAATTCTCACGAAATGGGAGCATTACACTCAGCCAACGCGTTTCGTTCTCCCATGAAGAACTTCGTCAGGTCTCTATTAAGGCGAGTATCCTCCCGATAATGTAAAGTTACTACACAGAGATGAGCTCTAGTTAGGTGCAGTGGACGCAGTGTAGGGTGTTCAAGAAGCCAGGTCTGGCCTCCTCATATAGGTCTACGGTAATAGAAGATAGTACGAATGATGCGCAAGGTCGGTGCTCCAGACAGTGACACTGGAAGTAATTGGGATTTCCCAGGGCCAGGTTCGGCCTCTCAGTTGTCGGAGTCGCGTCCAAGTTGGTGTCTGGAGCACCGACCTTGCTCATCGTTCGTACTATCTTCATTATCGTGAGGATACTCACCTTAATAGAGCCCTGACAAAGTTCTCCATGTGGAACGAAAGGCGTTGGCTGAGTGTAATGCTCCCATTTCATGAGAATTAACCGATTGGAAATAAATACTTTTTTGAAATTAAATACTGATTCTCTGGACTTCATTACCTGGCGCACGCCCACCCCTTGCTATATATTTTTTACATATATCTGTATCTGGCCACTTGTCACCCATTCACATTTCGTACACATTGCGTCAGCGTTGTAGTAATGTAGGCCAGAAAATGATTTCTTAGAGTAAGTCTCTCTCATAGTGCTTTCGCAATAGTTCTGGTGATATATTCTTTTACCAAGGGCGGCTCCTCCATTAGGGTGGAGGAGCGTCGCCCCACTGCTTTCTCGCAGTGCGAGAAGCAGAAACATAAAACGGTATTTTAAATACCATTTTATTTTTCTGCTTCTCGTACTGCGAGAAAGCAGAAAGGTATGCCTGGTTGGGGGTCGGAGAGGAGTGGCTTGCCCAATGCTGTGGGCCCTGACTGTTTGGTTGGCCCCCTGGGGCTGACCAAACCAGTCATGCGCACTCTGACTTTTCTCTATGCAGGCTATCATTGTTTTATCCACTTCCGTGCCCTGAGAACACACCTCAAGAAAATCAGTAGTTGAAATTGGTGCCATGTAGCCTTGTTCTATTTCTGAGTGGGGCATATAAGGAGGTGGGTGAAACCAATACGCCGCGAAGTGCGGTTGGACACAGCAGTAATATAATTCTAAGTCAGGGGCTTCGAAGCCTCCTTTCGAGAAAGGCTAAATGAGAATATTCCATCTAAGCCAGGGTTGCTTCCCTCCCCGAGCTAATCAAATTAGTTTTGATCTCATACTTTTTAAAAACTGTCGGCCTGTGTGATAGGGAATATTAAGGAATAGATATAACCGCTTGGTCAATATTATCATTTTCATTAATGATATCCAGCCAGCTGTGGATAAAAGGCATGGAGATCCACTGGGTGATGGAAACTGGCAATGCATCTAGCGTTCTGACATAATTTGCACACATTAAGTTTTCCTTGTCCCTGGAGATAACTATTCCTAAGTATTTCATCTCAAATCGCACTATTTTATTGGGTAGTCCCGGATATATTGGGAGGTATTGGGGGTTAGAGGAAAAATCTGGGATTTCTCCCAGATGATCATTATTCTAGAGAATCTCCTGTAATTTATATATTCACGGAGAATAGGGTTAAGACTATCTTGGGGATCTCTTACATACAACTTAATTTCATCAGCATAAAGAGACACCAGCAAATGCCTGGTAGGGTATCTGAGTGCATACTTTCTGTGGTGTTGTCAAAACGTGGCTGCCAACGGTTCAATCACTAATGCAAACAGGAGGGGCGATAATGCACACCCATGCCTGGTACCTCAAGAGATGATGAAGCCAGGAGAGCACTCACAATTTATTAATATAATTGCTTGCGGCTGGTGGTATAGTAGCTTTACCCAGGAAAGAAATGGAAGGGGGAAACCCATGCTTCGTAGCACTGCCAGGAGTAAGTCCCATTCCAGGGAGTTGAACGCTTTGGTGGCTTCTAGAAAGACAGACACCACCGCCAGATTTGGGTTGATATCTTGAAGTACTGAGAAAAGGGTACACAAATTATGAGAGGTTGCTCTGCCTGGTATAAAGCCACGCTGGTCTGGCAGCACTAGGAATTCCATTAGCAGGCTAAGTAGATTGGCCAGTAGCGTAGCCCACATTTTTGCGTCACAGTTTAATAATGACAAGGGTCTTCGTGATTCACGAGTGTCGGCTGATTTGGCAGGTTTTGAGAGGGAAATAATTAAAGCTTCACGCATGGAGGGAGGGAGAACCCCTGAGTCCAGAGCCTCCTCATATAAATGTTTTAGAAATGGCACCAAACTATCTGCATATGTTTTATAAAATTCAGCCAGTAGGCCATCTGGGCCAGGTGCTCGACCCTACTGTAGCTGCATGATAGCAGTTTTGATTTCGTCCATTTCAAAGGCCCCCACGATAAACTTCAGCTGGCTGGGCATCGCTCAGCCACCCCAGGGACACATTTTGTAAGTATGCATCTATGTCTGAGGATTGGGACCTCTGAGTGGCATAGAGAGAGGAGTAGAAGGATAGGAAGGTGCGGAGGTCCCTCTGTGGATGTCCCCTGGAGTCTTTGATCTCTAAAATATAAATCGAGAATCAAGGTCTGCGGGTCATCTCCGCAAGCACTTTACCAGGGTGTTTGCCTTCCCCATACCGTCTGGCCTAGTGAGATCTGCTGCCAAACAAACATTCCCTTTCGGCACTGTTTTGATAATCAGTGAGCATGTCTCTGCTCAAGGGCATCAGCATCTTGAGAGTTATGTGGTTGCGATTCTAACCTTTTCAGCTCAGCTTCCAATTTCCTGAGAGTGTTATGTATATCACATAGGATGCCCCCACTTTTGGCGATGCAGAGGCCATGAACAGTAACTTTGAATGCTTCCCACACCATAGCCAACCTCGGTACAGAAATTATATTACGCTGCAGAAAGTCCTTGATCTCCTGTCGCAATTCTTTCCTGAAGGGGGTGTCTAACAATGCACTCTGGGGGAGTCGCCAGGATAGAAATGGCAGTGTAAAGTCCGGCGGGGACAGTCACCTTTGGACGGGGGAATGATCTGAGTAAGTGCGCACTAAATGTTGGTCTTGCACCAGCCAGGTACTAAGCCTTTTGGTTAGGAGGCAGTAATCTATCCTGGACCAACTGGAATGCAGTGACGAGTAAAAGGTACCCTCCATATCTGATGGGTGTGCTGTCCTCCAAGCATCTAAGAGCTGGTGCTCCTCAATGACTTGACGCATGTGGCGCTGCACTTTGGTATAATGGTGTGTCTGTGGGTGGGATTGGTCCAAGCTCAGTTCTAATGTAAGGTTTAGGTCACCTCCCTAAATGATATGGGTGAAGCCAAGATTTACTTCAATCCCCAGTATCTGATAACAAAAGTCTGCGTCATCTATGTTAGGTCCATAACAGTTTATGAGCGTGACTGGTTAGCCCGCCAGCCTACTCCACATTATGCAGTATCAGCCTAGTGGGTCTTGCAGGGAGCCCACCGCAATGTATGGTGTATTTTTCCATACGATGATAGCGGTGCCTTTTGCATATGTAGAGTATGAGGAAAAGCTGCTATGGGAAGCCCAGCGAGTGGCAAAGGTAGTAGGGACAGTAGGGCTCATTTGCATCTCTTGGGGCCTGGCAACATGTATATTATGCCTGTCCAATTAGGCAAGGATATGCCTGCACTTGCGTGGGTCCCTTGGCCCCATGTGTTCCACGTCAAGAAGTTATTTCCCGGGCGTTAGATTATCCGGCATGGGTGTTCACCTAAAATAACAATGTACGTGGAGGCCTCTCCAATAACCTCCGTAGGCCGGTGGTGAGTAAAAGTGGACAGATCAAACAATGTGAAATGCCTCATGTAACTTAGTAACCCCTTTTCTGTCCCCCCCCCCCTCCCACAGCGACGACCCAACTTCGCCGGAGACAACCAGCCTTCCCTCCAAGCAGCCCAACCGGGATGTAGTGCCCCTTAATTCAAACTGCGAGTGGAGGAACAGGTTAGATAGCAGAAGAATGGAGATACTAGAAAGCAGAAGAAAGAAAAAATGGATTAGAAGGGGGTAAAGTCTAGGCCGTGATTACCAACATGCAGATGTGAAGCGGTGTATAGGAGAAAGGGGAAATAGGACTGGCAAGTATTTACTGCCTTTGCGTGCCTTAGTATATGTGCATGCTGCAGTGAAAGGTTATTCACAGGATGTTCCCGGGGTAGTATTAGAGAAACAAACCCACCATGACGAATACTCTGGACTTTCTGCTGCCTTTAGAGTAGGGCAGAAACATGTTGGCACCATGAGGGTCATATGACCATTATATCCTGTATGCCCCTCATACATTAATTCTTTTTAATCTTTGCCCATCCACCCCATTAATAAAGGAATACATTGGGAGTGAATGAGGTATTTTTATTTACACGTAGCTTCCCCAATACACCATAATATACAAAGAGATCCCTAGAATACGGTTGACCCCACCCTGACTTTTAGGGGTCAGGGTGAACCCGATGAAGAAGCATGCCACTACTGGAGTGGGTGAGGGTTCTATATATAAAAAAGGATTACTTTTCCTTTTTCCCATCTCGTGCAGAAGTGGTGTCTATTTGAGGTGCATACCTTAGCTTTTTGAGGCAGATGGATAACCTTATTGATTTTGTAACTTGAGGAAAATGTCAACCTGACAGACACTCCACATGTCAGGGTCAGGCAGTCAGGCTCTTGACATGCGTTAATGCACAGGCATTTGACAGCCTAAGCCAAGTTTTTGTTGGGCTGAAGATCTCATACCCAAGGGCAGTGACCTTATCAGAGTGGCAAAGCCCTGCAAGAATCCTTCACCTCATGACGAGGGGGAGTGTTACTGATAGAGTCAGCCTTGGGCGCTTCTTGAAGTGCCCAGGGCTGACTGTCTCTCAGTGATGCATCACATTACCCTTCCGTAATTTGGCAAAGGGTGGGGTAGGATCATGAAATCTCACTGATGCCAATCCACTCTGTGACAAGTTAGGGAAGGTCCTCCCCTCATTGTTTAACACTTGACTAGGTTATCCAATCAGAGGAGGCAGTGGTCTCTTCCATTTTCTGCTTTGCCTCCGAAGCCTCCTGCCTCTCATTGACTGTCATACTTATCCCTCCCGTTGGTCCTATCATGTAAATGTAAATGTACAGATATTTATATAGCGCAAATCA
This sequence comes from Triturus cristatus, assembly GCF_964204655.1. Lineage (NCBI taxonomy): Eukaryota > Metazoa > Chordata > Amphibia > Caudata > Salamandridae > Triturus > Triturus cristatus. The sequence goes on along the minus strand of NC_140591.1, from coordinate 1,101,521,581 downwards.
CCAACCGGTCTCTTAAGCGCTTGCTTAGGGAACCCGTCCTGGTATTCCCCTGTGAGATAACCCAGCAGGGCATCCACAAGGTGAAAGCCAGGCATCCCGCCGCGAGGGGCCATTGTGGAGATTAAGCAAGCTATTGCCCAGAGTCGCAGAGTGTGAACCCATGAATCGAGTATGCACTGGAGCGAGAATTATCGAGTCCATGGACAATTTATGGACTCAAGACCCAGCCGAGCCGGGAATTAAACCCTGGTCCCGGGCTGACCTCTGCTTCCAGGTCTGCCTACTCTAACCAGTGAGCCACACTTCTCCACATCATCACCACAGAGGCCCAGTAGGTACCTTATTGAATGTTTGGGTGCATGTCTGAATGTATGAATATACATGTGTTTGCACATATGTTCTGTTAATGGATGAGTGCAATTGTGTGCTTGTATGTGCTTGTGAATGGGTGGGTGTGAATGTGCACATATGTGCTTGTGAATAGATGGATGCAAAGATGTGCTGTTGTGCATGCTTGTGAATGTATGGGAGCGAGTATGTGTGCAAATTTGTTCTTGTGAAAGGATGGGTGAGTATGTGTGCATGTGTGTGTTTGTGAATTGATGGGTGTAAATATGTGGGCTTGTGTGTGCTTGTGAATAGATGAGTGTTAGTGTGTGTACTTACGGAAGGGTGGCACTGAGTGTGCATAAGTGTGTCTCACTACTTCTGAAAGTTACCACCTGCCACTGCCCGCAGGCAAGATTCCCCTTAGTCCAGTATATGACTGATGTCTTCCAATACTTTTAGCATTGCTGTTTGAGTGCTGTAGAATTCTCCAAAGACAGCTTGATATGGAGAAAGTATGGCATGTTCATGTATATAATTGTTAATTTGGATAGTGACACACCATGACTTTGCCAACCAAAGGTAGGTTGGATACAGGTCTGTAGTTTTCTAGTTGTTCTGAGTCTGCATTAGGCTTTTTGAGTATAGGTATGACCTGTGTTGTTTCAGCCCGTTAGGAACGATTCCTAGTCGCATTGAGGCATTTATACCTGCTACCCAGTAAGGAGCAAGTAGGTGGAAATTAGTTTTAATTAAATGAAACTGGCTTGTAACTCATCACAATAGTAATGGGTTTATTTTGCATTGTTTTGATTGTATAAGCGAGATATTCTAATTAGGGCTGAGAGAAAGTGTCCCAAGTGGTGGAATTTTTTGAGCAGTAGTCAGGTAGTAGTGATTGTTAAGAAGAGAAGTCTGCTTTTATTTCAGAAATGTTGCTTGTAAAGAAGGATAAGAATTAGTTTTGTTTCACTTGCAAGACATGGGTTGGGTCCATTGTGGACACTGTGTTGTTAATTTTTTATACAATCTGGTGGGATTCTGCACATTCATAATTTGTTCTTGGATGAATGACGATTTGGCCTTATGAATTTCCTTTCAATTTGTAGGCTTTACTGGCCTATTTTTAGGATTGTTTTGACTCTAGGATTTTTTCTTTAGCCAGTTCTTTTCCAAGCACTTGATTTATTACTTGCACTTTAACAACTTTTCATTGAACCAAGGTTTGCTAGGGGTAAATCTAGAGATTTTTCAGTTTTTCCAGAGCCAAAGCATTTTCAAAGTCCTCCATGGTCTTATTGCTGAATCACTGGGTTAATATTGGTATTCTGATTGAATATCTCAGATTTATACAGCAAGCAACCAATTGAGGATTCTTCTGTTAATTGTTTCATGTATGAGAACCTCCTTATAGGTCTGTTTCAGAACGGGACATTGAACTGTAAGGTGGAATGGTCTGACCAGTCTATTTTAATAATGGGTCGACAATAGATCTTTGAGATAGGCATTAAGGTTAGGTGTGAAATTTTCACTTTGTTTTGTGTTGGCAGGGAAGAGAGTCGGAACATTTTATGCATCTTCGAAGTGATTCTAACTTCCAATACGTTTTAAAGTTGGAATTACCCCAGTTGATATTACAATCTGCTACATACATGTTATTTGGAGAAAGCATTTGATTTAGAGAGATTTATTTAGAGAAGTGTTCGATCAAGTTATGAGAGTGTTTAGAGAGCCTATTAATTATATGAAGGTAAAGCATGTAGCTGGAGCCTGTAGAGGTATCCACCTTCAAATTTTGTAGTGAACTCCGATGGTTGGCACTATTACGTCGAACATAGAGGAAACAGTTTCCACAGGAATGTAAGTTTATGTAAATATTGCTACACTGTGGTACACTTTGACATGTGTGGCCCCAAAACATCTAAAATAGTAATATTCAGGGAATATTCATATACATTTAGTGCAGCAAAAGTACCGTTCCCTCTTTGTCCTTTTACTATGAGGGAATTGCAAGTTTTGTGGCCGCCTCAAAAAGACATGTAAAAGTAAATAAACGTTTACTCTTCCCGTACTCATAAATTCGTTCGCAACTCAGTTCCAGAGTGTACATCTTTAATTAACATACTGGCAAATGATAATTTCAGAATACCCAAACAGCTGTATATACTTTCACCAACCCACCAGACACCTACGCTCTGCCTCACTATCACTTGTACACAGAAACCCCAAATCCCCAAAAGCAAAACTGTAAGTCACTCATTCTTCTACATTACACCCAAGACATGGAATGACCTCCCTCAACACATCAGAGCCTCCTCCTCACTAGTTCCGCAAAAAGCTGTAGATCTCGCTCTTCGTATAAGCACCTTGGGGACCATACAGTTACACACCAGCTTGAGTCCCTGGATACCCTCTTGGGTGATTAGTGCACTATACAAATCAACATAACACAGTGGCTTAGAGTTGTACTAAACAGTGGGTTTGGTCCATTGTTAGAAGTACTGCTGACACATTAAAAGATTCTGTTCTTTTTTTAATCTTTCCAGACATATGATCACCCTGATGTTTAGAGGAATGGAATTGCATATTCTTGGAATATTTCCAGATAATTATTGATTTAGCAATCTCTTTTTGAAGGATGGGGTTGCCAATGAGAGGGAGGTGTGTGAAAGCCGTCTGCCAGATAGCACCAGTTGCTGCAAGAGATAGTTTATAGTACTCAAGTGAGTTACTCTGTATGCATTGCACCTGGTTTGAAAGCACTTCTAAGTTTGATCAAGTGCCATTTTAAGGTCATAAGAGTGGGTTAAATGTAATAAAATCTTCAGTCCCGATTGGTAGCCTGACATTTGTATGTAGAAATGCTTTTAAAGGGATTAGATGGCTGTTTTGTGGGGCAGTGAGCAGTAAGTCACTGTAGTCTATTCAAGATAGCGCAAAACAAGTGTCCTAAATTTTGAGGTCCTCATCAAGGAGGTATGATTTGAATTATTTTCAAAGTCTTAGTTGATATTCGGTGTCTTTCACCATAGCATTAATCCAAACGTATAGATTTAGATGTTTGTTGAGTGTTAAGGCCTTGGATTTGGCATTGCTGATTATATGTGGTTTGCAGTCCATCATTTTTAGAATGTTTATCAGGTTTGGATGGGAAAGCTGCAGTGTGGTGTAATTCTGAGTTGAGTGGATTTAAGTTTCAGTTGCTGTACAGCTATCCAAGATTGTATGGTCTCAAGTATCTAGGAGGATGTGAGAATGCCTTCCATCAAGGAAATTTTCAAATAGAGTTGCTTGCCGTCCACATAGATGTGGTTTGAGGTGTAGAGCTGTTTCAGAAGAGAGCTCAGAAGTTCTATGCAGTCATTAAACAGCGTACAGGAGAGTATGGAGTCTTGAGGTATCCTCTGCTGAGGGATTGTGATTGAAGGCAGAGAGGCTGATAGTTTTATTTGTTGGTATCTGTTCACCCGAAATGATTGGAACCAGTTAAGTATAGAGTCTTTGATCCGATTCTTTTTCAGGTATTTTTAGGAGGATGGAGTGGTTGACCTTGTAACAGGCCTCTGATAGTCGAGGAGAACAATCAAGCACGAGCTGCCTTGATCTTGGATAAGTTAGCTATTTTGAGAACTGTTAGAGTGGTTTGCCTCACTGTTTTAAACAGTTTTTTGGGACAGTCTTTCGCTAGCTGTATCTCTGTCCTGATAAACCATACTTTTAATTCAAAGACCCATTTTGTTTTATAAATATTTTTTCTTTTCTGCTGATTTCCAGGATGCTTGCAGAAAGGTTTTGCTTTGTTGGTGTTCAATTTTCCTGAGTGATTTCCTTCCTTTGGGTCTTTTGTGAACCTTTGCGCTTATGTCTTTGTTTTCTGTCTTATCAGTTTTTGAGGCGTTACATCAACCATGGCCTTCTTAATGATGGAAGAATAAGAGGTAGCCAGAGCGGATGCCTCAATTACATCATTTGAGAGACAGGCGGTTTAAGACTTCATTTTCCAGGGATTTCAGGTTAATATACTTATTGTCTCTCACCCAGACCTTCGGTTTCCTATGTTACACTTATACCACAATTTTGTGGTTGTAAATGTGAATTGTAACAGGAAGTTCATCTGACTAATTCACAAGAATGGGAGGTTGCTTGTCTTAATTACACTTTCAGATGAAATGATAAGTTCTAGATTAGAGTCTTTCTGGTGTATAGACATTGATAAGTGCTTAGTGAGGTTATTGTTGCTGAGAAGCGGGGATAGGGATGAAGCTGTCTGGCCTTTGGTGACATCTCTAATGTACATTGAAATTGCACAGGAATATATTTTCAGAGTCTGATATCCTTAGATCAGTTATCATCTGCAATATTTTATCTACAAATAACTAGCTTTAGCCAGGAGGATGGTGGATTGCAGGATCATGGGTGTGTTGCCGTCTTTTATTAATGACATTAAAAAATATTATAGTCACTCCAGACAGAAAGGAGTAATCCTTGCCTTAGTAAATATGAGCATCTGTGATTTAATAGCATAACGTGAAATATGATAAAACCCCTTCCTAACCTAACTTACTGCACAAAATTCCATTCTTGTAGCTAACTTTCAAGTTCAAACCTCCATAAGACAATGTGGTTGAATATTCTCTCAATGCAGTATAAAACTTTAAATCTTTGCTACTGGTTAATAACTTGCTGTCAATCTTGTTTTCCTCTGTCTTCCAGCCTTACTCTCTTTCTAGGCTACCCTTGCTTGTGCATCCCCTGCCCACCACTGCTGCTTTTGGCCATATGCACTATTTATGAAAAAAAGTTGGCTTCTCATCGAGTCACATGGAATCATATTTACAATAAACGATGACTCTCTTTCTAAACAATATATCCTGAGTTGATTTTTTAAAACCACAATGCATTCACATATCCTTTGAATTCCAATTGGTATGTAATACTAAATTGAATAAATGAAACTAACTATAACAACATCCCGATTTCAAACAAAAAGCCTTGAGTCTTTTCTTTTGAATTTTCTTCTGTTGGCAGTATTTTTTTTCCATTTATACTTTAATTTATTAAAACTCTCTATCAAAACTAAGTTATGCAAAAAACATTTTAAAACAGCACATTTACTTTTCTAAACATGTCTATCTTGTTACATTCAACACCCCCCCAGCTTTGATCTTCTAGCTAATTATTGAATTTGCTCATTGGAAGCACTGTCTACCCTTATCTTAATACAATTTCTTTATCCAAGTGTCAGAATAAATTGTCATCATATCTACCTTCATATTGACATTTCGACTAGAGTTAAACTTAATAGCCTTCTTATTTTTGTTTTATTTTACCTATTTGTGGAGAACGCAGTAACTTGTAAAATGTCATGGCCCTAGAGTTCCACTGAAAGAAACAGATACCTAAAAATTACAAATTGTATAACCCAAGTTCACCCTTCAGGAAACACCTACAGGATACAGGTTTCTTCAGAATACCCCTACAATTACGGATCACTTACAAACAATCGTAAATTGTGTAAATAGTACAGTTTCCTCGTCTGGCAATATATCTGTAAAATAAAGGTAGAAAAATCTTCTTTCATATGTCTTGGTAGGGTTTAGTCAGTAAATCATTTAAAGTCGCTGAAAATAATTCCTATCTTTGATCTTTTAATACATATGATATTTTATATAATCCTTCTCCCAGTGGGTGGCCTTCATTTTTACCCTATTTCAGATGTTGAGTTTTTCTTCTGCACATTGCAGTGATATAAATCCATTTCTTTTCAATTTTCCATTTTATTTAAAAATTATCCTGTCCCTTTTGGTCGATATTTGCAAGATAATTAATTAAGTGGTACTTTATGGACGGGTCTGATAAATTCTTATATTTCTCTGGCTATGTCCTCCAATTCTTTAAAAGCATCTGTTGAATGGTGACCTCCTATAAACCAATTGATGGCGCCCACTCACTCTTGTTTTGCTCTCTTTGGCACTCTTATACTTTCTGGCCCCTATCCCTACTTCTGCAGCTTCTGTCCTCCACTGTTGCCATTTAGTCCATCCTTTGCAATCTACCTTCCCCAGAACATTGACATACATATATGCCAACCTACAACATCCCTTATTTATGCATGTCCGAACCCACACCGCTGGGAACCATGTATACTCCTAGATTTAACAGTGCGTATTGTATTTTACAACAGTTTTTACAAATCGGGTCCATGTCTTGAACTTAGAGTATGCTGCATTATGGAAGCCAGTAATTGCTGTGGTACGTGGTAAAATATGATGGAAAAGTTTGATATCTAATAATACCCATGCATCTTGGTTTTGGATTTAGTTAAATATTTTCATAGTTGTTTGCGGTAATCCTTTTTAGACTCTAGCTGTTGTTTTGATTAGAAATAATGGTTGGAAGTATGAATTTTGTGCATTGGGCCATTTATACTTTATCCTAAAGAGGAAGATACTATTATTGGCACTGTATTCGTTAGGGATCAGATCATAACAGTGAGTCAAAAGTAACCCACAAGTGAATCAGCAAGATGGCAGCTCAGTGGGTCCTTTTCTGATATATTTTTTAATTTCTAAACGGTGTGAAATCAAGCTAGTACATAGGCAATATATTTTAAATATACTCGTTGTTGTCTGTGAGGCACGAGAATCGTTGGAACCGTGATGCAGAGCAGTAAAGTTCCGTGACTGAATTCAATACAGCTCTGCATGGGTGGCAAAGAGAAAAGACCATGAGGTTGACAAGGATATGGGGGTGGAGAAGAGGCCCAGGTTTGTGGGAGTCCTTAGCGGTCCCATAATACTCCTTTAGTTGGTTTAGCAGCCAAAACTAGGAACCTGCAGGAGAGAAGACAGAAGTGCAGATGAATGTAAATGGGTACTTACTGTGTGACACAAGTGGAAGAGCTACTGAGTAGCGATGTGCCCCTCAGTGAGGAGCCTAACGATGTGAAGCATCGTTGTAGGTCCTGACTTCTAGTCTGATGTACATAGTCTTTTGTACTGACAGGAGAGGCCTTGATTAGGTGTGAAGAAAGACCAGACTGGAACTGAATTAGCAAACTGCTGAATAAGGGCTGTCTTTGTCACAGAGCTGAGATCTTATAATCCCTAGTTTAAGCTTTTCCCAGCATTGCTTCAAATTGTATGTTAAAGCAACAATTGAAGAATAGGAGCATGATACCACTCTAGGGAGGGTCGCATGACTACATTTGAATGTGGGAAAAGCCACCTATTATCAATGAGATCAACTGATGCATTTCCACTGGTAAGGAAAGAGCTCTAATGAGGGACTTATTGAGTAGAATGAAGGTGACGCAGGGTGATTACATGCTGGAAATTAGTGACTTATATTATACAGTGGTTTGAGCTGGAGTCCCCCTGTGGGTGATGTGAAATTGCATAGCAGTGACATACTCTGATGGAGCGATAAACCAGTCCGTGCCACAGGCAGCCAAAACCTCTAAGCAAAGGAAGATATATACTTTTGTTCACAGTGAGGAAGCACCTAATCGAGCCCAAAGGTGGTTGAAATGGTGAGAAAAGATGGGAGATGTTAAAGGAGGTCTCCCCTTACGGAAAATGCCCTCTAAGCAAGTTTAGCCAACGTAAAGAAGGACTTCGATAAATGACTCTTAGAGGGCCTTGTTAAACTCTGAGTGGCATATACAGGGTCTGAGCTCCAAGGTAGAAGCTGCAGAGCAAATGACCCAATCTATGTCTGATACTGTTCAGGTAATGACAACCACTTGCTGGAAACCCAAGTTAAGTGTCTTGCCAAGAAGTGTAGTGATTTTGAAAACCGGTCCAAGAGGGAAAATATCAGGATTCAAAGTCTGGATCCCCATGATACGAGTTAGAAAGAGTACAATATGTGAGGATGAAGTGACTGATTGACCAAAGGACATAGTGGCAAAGCTCAATTCTTATCCAGGGACAAAAACAGATACTTAAAGCAGATTGGTCGTGGGTGTACATACAGTTCAGGGGTATGCAGATGACACTCTTCCGGGACTTGGCAGTGATATCCTTGTCGAAAAGAAGGTACTATCTTTTGGAAGTGAGGGAAGTTAACAAAGAGCAAGTACCATAACTGTTACATATTCCCTGACGGTCTTCTTTATAAATGGAAGTGGGAACATTAGAAGAAGCCAAAAAAGTTCTGGATATTCCTGACAAGGATGGGGACGATTATGAGCACAACTCCAGGAAGCACCAAGGGGAGAAGTGACGAGGGACTAATGGACAAAGGCAAGGAGGAACTAGATCTAACCCATGTACTGGTGAAAAGACCACGTAAGAAAGGAAGTATATTGACCTGGATCAACTTTGAAGAGATAATCCTTTATGGAGCTGGTTTTTAAATCTCTAGTGGGCAGACATTTAATAGCACCTCTGATGTGAAATGTTGCGCAGGATCCTCATGATTTTTCTGCAGCTAAATCTGTGTCAATAGCCATATTTTCAATTAATTTCCTTTTCTCCTACTAAATCTTCTGATGGGGTGACAGGAATGGGAATACAGATTTTCAACACTAGGAAATTCCCAATGGCACTTTCTGTAGGACTGGTCTGGGGGGCATCTTCTTAGTAGAAGTATGGCAAGACAAGATTACTCTATCTTTACTTTCTCTGTTACTATATACCATAATGTTAGTGGGTGTAGTTGAAGTTTTAAATGTGTGAGGAAGGGATAGAGGCGTACACACCTATTTAATGCACAGGTGGGACAGTCAGCGAATTGACTTCTTGTTACATAAGATTTGTTTAAGTTAATATTGGTGAATGTGATTGGTTTCAACTCACCGAATAAATGTCAGCGTCCCTGGCACTGTTCTCATGCTCCTAACTCGAGAGGGGGAGATCAAAGGAAAATGAAGCATTATGGTATGCATCACCCAGAATTCGCCCTCACATTTACCACTACTCAATTATCTATGCCTCTAACATGACTTACATTAATGATACAATATACTCATTTAGTCACTTGATAGAGGCCAAGCTAATACTCTGAAAGGATTTTTATTTGGTTTGGGATGTTGGCCACAGTATGTCTAATCCTCAAGGACAAGCAACAAAGACATCAAGCCATAACCTGAGGAAGGTGATAGGGACTTAGGGCACCAACATGCTTCTCAGAGGGACTATTCTTACTTTTTTGGTACATAGAAAATATCCATGTGTTGATTATTTTGAGTCATAAAAACAAAAAAGACTCTTGGACACTCTTCAGTGTTGTGAAAGCATTCAGGGTTGTAAGAAAACGGATTGAGATGGTGCACTCTGCAGGAATAAAGGTAGCTGTAAGAATATTGAAGATAACAACAACCTGGATCAATAAAGGAATAACTCAGGAATTTCAAAGTTTCTAACAAATGAGATGGAATCAAGTAGACAAAAGACGGAGAAATTCCAAACTGTACTGTAAGTTCGAGATAAATGAGCTGCTGTCCTCATCTGTGAAATTAATGGTAAGTGTAACGTATTCCTATGTTTTGTCAAAGGTATTTTTATTGAAGTTTTTCAACATACATCTGGGAAGAATACCACCATGGCATCCCACGCAGGGGAGCAGTACAATTAAACAAGGAATAAACGCTGATTAGCATACAATGCACAATGTGAAACCAACTCCTATCTAGCGGGTAGCACAATTGAAAATTACAGTTTCTGATAGTATTGGAGTCTGGGGCAAAGTTCAAGGAGCAGAGAATATGAGCAGGCAAGTCTATAGGTGATGTTTCTGCTTCCAGCGATGGCAAGTTCCTTGCACCTTCCAACTGGAAGATGTTGCATCGGATGAATACACTGTACCTACAATCGTGTCCCCAACCATGGACAACTTAAATGAAATAAACCCTACCCTATACCCACCCACCACCCTCCCCGTGGTGACGGCAGCATTTGCGAAATAAGTCCCTTATGGCACTAGAATTCGGATCAAAATTGGAAGAGGTGCAGGGTTCTAATGGTAGAAGGACAAACAGCCGAAGGAAGACCTCGTGACAGAAAGGCGACCAGGGGGCCCCATTTAAATTCAAAATTCTTGTAATCATCCCTGAAAATATCAGACATGCGCTCTAGACTAAGCAGTCGCCAGAGGCGAGAGTGCTAGAGAGAGATAGCCGGCACCTCCTTCCTCTTCCAAGCGGCTGCCAGAGTAATCTTAGCTGCTCCAATACAAAGCCACATGATCATTTTGTCAGCCCGAATCTGATGTTCCAGGGAGGCATCACGTAGCCCAAAAAAAAACCCTGCCATAGTGGTGGGGATGGGATAGCCCAGCATGTCTTTTAAATGTGCCAGGATTTCTTCCCAGAAGGGACGGATAGTTGGGCAGTCCCACCAAATGTGTTGAAAGTCCCCAAGTAGTCCGCACCCTCTCCAGCATCTATCAGAAGTGGTGGGGAAGAGCTGACTGAGCTTGGACGGGTGCAGGTACCAGTCCATCATAGTCTTCAACTGTGCCTCCCTGAGCTCCAAGGAGTGGTTGAATCGTGTAATGTCAGACCACAGATGCGACCATTCCTCATCTGAAATAGAGCGTTGTATCAAACTTTCCCACATGGACATATAGCGTGGTCGCGGGGATAGCGTAGTTTTGAGTAGGAAGCTATAAATAAAGGAAATCGCCTTCATGGAAGTGGTCTTGGTAAGAAAAGCTTCAAATTTTGTAAGGGGTCGGGTAGCGGCCTCCCGCACCTTAGGAGTGAGGGCCCAGTGCATCAATTGGGTATAGTGGTACCTTTCTGTATTTCCTACGTCAAAATCCCGCTTGCAGGCGTCAAAAGTGAGGGGATCAAAATTATGAAATAAGTGCGTCAGTGCTAGGCAACCTCCTCTCCTCCAGGCGTCAATGGGTCCCTCATATAAGGCCGGGGGGAATTCTGGATTGAAGTGGAGCGGCGTAAATGGCGAGGGGAACGAAGTCCATCTATCGTCTCGCGTAACTGAGTCCCAGACTCTTACGGTGGTGCGTGTGGGGGTGCTAATGTACGTATTCTTAGGTCTGTCCTGTTTGGGGCGCCAAACCAAGTCCCAAACAGTCCTCCCTGTCACGCTGCGGTCCATATATAACCAGTGTTTATCGGATTCCGGTTTAGACCATTCCACCAAGACTCTCAGCTGGGACGCTTTGTAATAGAAGTGCATGTCAGGAAGTCCACCCCTTCCCCCCTCCTCACGGGAGCGGCGAAGCAGGGAGTAGGAGAAACGGGCACGTCCCCCTTGCCAAATGAAGCGGAGTATCATAGTCTTTATTCTTCGAAATAAATCTTCCTCCAGCTCTATAGGTAGGGCCTGAAATAGATAAAGGAGCTTAAGAAGAAGTGTCATTTTTATGGCATGAATGTGGCCCAACCAGGATAGAAACAGAGGTTTCCATTTCAAGAGTTCCGCTTGCACACGTGTAAGGATCAGAGGGAAGTTGGCAGCGTAAAGCCCCTCTATTTTCAGCGTCAGTTGAACCCCCAGGTATTGAATGGAAGATGTGGCCCAAGGTAAAGGGGTAAGGGATTGGAGTCTGATAACCTCTGAAGGTGGGAGAGTCAGATTGAGTATATATGATTTGTCTAAGTTGATTTTAAACCCTGCCACCGCTTCAAAGCGTTACAGTTCAGTTTGGAGATGCGGAAGGGACGTAGCAGGCTCGGAGAGGGACATAAGCATGTCATCCGCAAACAAGGAGATTTTATGTTGTTCCCCCGTGAAATGTAGTCCCCGGATCCCCGGGTTGGCCCTTATCACTAACGCTAATGGTTCTATACTGAGAGCGAAAAGTAAAGGTGAAAGGGGGCAACCCTGACGGGTGCCACTTGAGTGGGCAAAGGAAGAGGATTGTACCCCGTTAACCACCACCCTAGAGCGGGGGAGGAGATAATTAGCCCTAATCATGTTAAGAAATTTGGAAGAAAAGCCGAATGCTGTAAGGGTATGGAATAAGAACAGCCAGTCAACCCTATCAAAGGCTTTCTCGGCATCTAATCCGACTAAAACCGCAGGTATCTGGCGTATGTTGGCCTTTTGTATCAGGTTTATGATTCGGCGCGTTTTGTCATGTGTCTGACGGCCTTTGATAAACCCCGACTGGTCGGGGTGGATGAGGTCGGGCATAAGATCATTTAGTCGCTTGGCTATAATAGAGGAGTAGAGTTTTGCGTCCAGATTAAGTCGGGCAATTGGTCTATATGAGGCGCATCGCTGGGGGTCCTTCCCTGATTTAGGTATCACCGAGATTACAGCTTCAGCCATAGTGCCGGAGGTCGTACCATCTGCCGCCATCCGGTTAAAGAGACGAGCAAGATGTGGGCTAATGTCAGGGGCAAATGTCTTATAGAAGAGGGCAGTGAAGCCATCCGGACCGGGAGCCTTGTGGGGCTTTAAGGCTTTAATGGCGGAGGTAACGTCAGCCACAGTAATAGGGGCAGTAAGTAGGTCATTCCATTCTGCAGAAACCTGTGGTAAGTTCAGTGACTGGAGGTATGCCCGTTGGGCCTCCGGGTCCAGTGCCTCCCCAACGTACTGGTTGGCATAAAAGGAGCCAAAGATCTCAGCTTTTTCCTCGTCTCTATGTGTAACCGCCCCCGCAGGTCCCCTAATACCTCCTATGTATTCCTTCTCCCGCTTGTTTTTTAGCTGCCTAGCGACATGTTTGCCAATTTAGTTACCTTGAGTGTAGGACAGATGTCGTAGTTTAAGAAGCGTGAACTCAGCCCTATTATTGTAAGTAGCCCGAAGTTTACCTCGGAGTGCCGTTACGTTGCGCAGGGTTTGCCTTGCAGGGTTTAATTTGTGGACGTGCTCAAGGTTAGATAGCTCAGTTTCCAATTGCTCCCGTTCACTAGCGCGTTGCCTGTTAAGAGACGCATTAAGGGCGATACATTCCCCCCGAACCACAGCCTTAAGGGTGTCCCAATTGGTGTATTCCGACGTGTCTTCCGGGCCATTGATAGCAAATAATTCAGTAATAGTTTCTCCTAATTTGGTGCAGGACTCCTTATCCCGGGCAAGTGATAGTGGGAAATACCACCTGGGGGAAGTCGGAGCGTCCCCGCTCCAAGTGAGATTAATAGTAAAGAGACTATGATCTGAAACGGATAGGGGGAAAATCCTGGCGTCCTGTAGGGCCCCCTGTAGGGATTGACTAATAAAGATGTAGTCGAGCCGAGAGTATGTACGGTGGACATGCGAATAGAACGTGTAATCTCGGGTCTGCGGATAGAGAGTGCACCAAGTGTCAAGAAGGCCCATGTCATGTAGGCGTTGCTGTGTGTCCATAGTGAAGGAGCCCGTGTCCGAGCAGTGTGCATGCGTACTGTCCAGGTCTTTCTGCCATATTAAGTTGAAGTCGCCCATAGAGTTAGTGGACCCTCTGCAAAGTCCATTAGTTTCCCCAGCAATGTATGTAAGAAGACCGTCTGACCAGCATTCGGGGCATATACTGCCACGAAAGTGCAAAGCCTCCCCCTTAGGTGCCCTTTAATCATAACCCAGCGACCATCTCTATCTCTCTGAACGCCCAGAGGCTGGAATTGCATAGAAGAGCAGAACATAATAGCAACCCCTCTGTGTTTCGTGTGAGCCGACGATCTGTAAATTAGTGGAAACTGTTTGTGTCTGAGGCGCATGTCTTCTGCTCTAGCTAAATGTGTCTCTTGTAAAGCTAGTATGTCGAGGTGATGGTCAATAATGTATTTCCACACTCTTTGGCGTTTTTGGGGGGAGTTAAGACCTTTGACGTTCCAAGTTCCTATGGTAATCGGCATCATGTCAAAAGGAGAAAACTACAGATCTCATTGAATGCTAGAGACCCCCTCGGTACCCCAATCCCAGAATGACCTCCAGTGTTCCAGCAGGGCCCAAACCCGTCACGCGTGCCATTCCAGATGCCCAAAAGAACCCTTAATAGCAATAGATAAAAAGGCGTCACCACAACCCTCCCACACCCACCCTCTAACCCCTAAAAAATGCAAGTAAACATTAACAGTGAAACAGTATGAAATCACCGCAGTGTGGGCCCCCTATATAAGTAAGAGGACCCCGCAGGGACCGGGGGGGACAACAGGTCCGAGGGCCCCGTCCACGCCCGTCCCGCAATGTATTGAACTAAGACCTGTTCGTGCGGCTCAGTATCTCACTGCAATACAGATCGATACATAGGAGAATGAACTTGACAGGTTGTTAGCAATGATAGGTAGAACAATCAACATCAACCTACAACACCTTATAGAACTAGGAGCGGTTATACCTCGACTTTCAAATCTACGAAATATATAGAAGGTAACAGTATTAATCATAATGGGGCTGCCCACCAGGGCCATGTCACCTCTTTAAATTGAACAAGTAACCGCAGGATTGTATTCACGAGCAACTGTGGAAGCAAAGAAGGATCACACCCAGGAGAAGCATATCCCTGCTGGAACCCACTGGGCACCACTGGAAAATCAGGCACTGGAGCAGGTCCGCCGGGGCAACGCAAAAACAATCTCACCATGTAGATCGGAGGTAGTCATCTGCGTCCCCTATGCGACCCCTCTGACCATGCTGAAGCAGACTGGGAGCCTCGGTTAGGTTCACCAGGTGCACTTTGGGAAAGGCCAGCCCCCGCGGAGGGGAGACCCAGCAGATCGAGGCCTTACTGTAAGTCGGTAATGTGGCGTCGTTTATTCTGGAATTCAAAGCTAAGCCCAAAGGGGTAGGTCCATCTATACTTGATCTTATCATCCCGCAGTTTAGTGGTGACAGGGCGGTACTGTTGCCTCCGCGCCAGCGTAGACGGTGCCACATCCTGGTAGACGGTGCAGGAGTGTCCCTGAAATGAAACTGAGTCCTTCATCCTTGCTGCCTGTAGCACCGCGTCCTTGACTCTGTAAGAATGGAATTTCGCCAGGATGTCACATGGTCTTTTCTTTTCGCCAGGTAAGAGGGATCCCACTCGATGAACTCTGTCCAGCTTATTTTTAATAGACTGTGGGGCCAAGATCTCCGAGAAGAGGCCCACCATGAAAGCCTCCAGGTCAGGCCCCTCCACGCCATCCTCTAAATCCCAAACTCGTATGTTCCCGCGTCGCGCTCTGTTTTCGAGGTCCTCTGCCCTGAGCTGCGCCTGGGACAGTTGTTCCTTGAGTTTTCTCACATCGTCCCGCAGCTCGTTTGAAAATTGTTCCCGTTCCTGGTGTTGTTTCTCAAGGTCAAGGACCCTGGTGCCCACAGAATCCACATCCTTCTGCAGAGACGACAAGCGCTCCGACAGATCCGAATGGAGTTGCTCCATTGAAGATTTGTTGTCTTGACTGATATCACTGCGGAGTTCAGCTTTAAAGTCCTTGAACATATTTAGGAGATCCGCTTTTTTAAGGGCCATTACTGCCACGTTGGCGTCCCCTCGAGGCGCATATCGCTTGTCGGAGGTCAAGAAGAAATCTGAGACCCTGTTCGGAGTCCTGCCCGTCGGTTTCTTAGGCGGCATAGGGATCAGGACCCCAGATTCATGTGGAAGCAATATGAGTAGTAGGCATGCGTAGGGTCCTGATTAAGGCGCCACAGTGTGATGCTCTGGATTGGGAAGCCCCGCCATGTGTGGACAGTGATGGATCCGCAAGACGACCGGTCAGTTGTCTAGTGCTCAGTAGCAGCCCCCGACACACTGAGAGGTCATGGCTCTGGAGGCGAAGATGTCGCAGTGCGCCCCCCAGAAAGTAAAGGGGTGGCAGGGAAGATATGGCATCAGTATGAGCAGGGAGAGGAAGGACTGGGGCCCCCAGTTGCTTATGTTCAATTCAGGTGTGGGCCTGTAGGCGCTGGGTCGTGTTAGCTGTTGAATCCACTGAGCAGTAGAGGGGTATCGGCGAGCTAGCACTGAGGCAGCAGTGAGCCTCAGTGTCTTAGATGTCGAAACCAAGCAGGAGCAGGTGCTCGTAGGGATTCCTTCAAGGTAGTCACTGCATGCACCATGAGGTCTGGGTGGAAGGCGGGTGAGACCGCACGGCAGGCCACAAGTACAGCATTCCATTGTCAGTTAGGGCGGCGCAGCTGCCATTTTAGGGTCAGGCACGCATGGGGGAAGGAGGCTCAGTATGTTGATAAAGCCTCATCAATTGCCGCGGATGACCCCCCGCCACCGCTCACCTTTAGTCCGCTGCCACTCCGCACACTAGGGCACTTGCAGCGATGCATCCAGGATGAAGTCCGCAAGGTCTCCCGCGGCTCCTGGGCTTACGCCTCCATCTTGCACCCGACTGTCAGCACACTCCGAGGGAGCGCGAGGCTAAATAAAATAATCGCCGCAATGTTCAGGTACGCAAATCGCTCCCTACTGCGCACCGCATCTTCCGGCACCGCTGCAATCTGTTTACATTGTTCGTTAGCCACCACAGCCGCCCTTTTTCACTGCGGGAACAGTGCGTGGACCGGGAGCCGAGACGGTCTACGACCGTTCGGCCATCTTGCTATGTTTTATCAGAAAACCACACAACTTCGTTAACTACAGCCCACTTGATACCATCTAAAGCAGAGGAGCGGAAAGGCTGATTCCGACTTACTACACTTGGAAACAAACAGCGTTCTGAAGCACTGAGCATACTGAGTATACTGACTTGAGAAGGTGACTGAATCTGAACTTTGTTATCTTCTTGGGCTCTAGAAAAGTGAGTTGCCTGTCAATTGGAGATTTGTCCAAATCACACTGTAATTATTATGAAGCACATAGAATGTCCAAAATTAGTAAGAATATGTTCTCTTGGGAATACATTTGCCTGAGTTTTTAGGATGGTAAACTGTTTGCAAGGGTAGTTACAAATTGGTCGGTTGTTCAGCTTAGCAGGTTAGTCTAACTTAGCTAACGTCTTTGCCGAGAGTAAAATCCCACCCTTCCTGATTCTGTGAATCAGGTTACACTAGGAAATTTACACTCACAAATGTGTTTTTTGGTTCAGTTTCACAAATGCTTTTAAGATTTCAGCCCAAAATGTCTACTATCTTCAAATCTGTGGAAAACTGAAATGTTGTTACTATATGTTCTCTCTAATACCTAATCTCTAAACAACATCCTACTGACATCACCTAAAGTACCAGTTCATTTTCATCCAAGAAATAGGTACTTTGTCAGCCCATATGGAACCAAAGTTTCCTTGTATTGACA
This sequence comes from Triturus cristatus, assembly GCF_964204655.1. Classification (NCBI taxonomy): domain Eukaryota; kingdom Metazoa; phylum Chordata; class Amphibia; order Caudata; family Salamandridae; genus Triturus; species Triturus cristatus. The sequence goes on along the minus strand of NC_140591.1, from coordinate 1,101,504,121 downwards.
CATTTTCTGTTGTTTACAGCCGAAAACCCAGATCTTTCACTATTAACATGTTTCTGCATAGAAAGGTGTTCTGAATAGCCCCCATTACAACTAAGCATGTGGTCCATTAGGACAGAATGATTTGGTGTCATAGAAGCTAAACAGCCAGTGGGGGTTTTCTTTAGAGTTGTATATTATACTGAGCGAATGATGAGTAAAAGTTTGAAAAATCCAAACCATAATCTTTACACACTCGTTTTTGTCTCACAGAGTCAACCTTTGAAATCTCTTCGTAAATTTTTGCACCTCTCTTCTTCAAATCACTCTGTACCGCCTCCTGACCCACGCTTTCAACCGTTGCCAAGCCAACCTCCCAAAAGTAACTACACAGAGGGTCGTATTCACTCCATGGGTCAGACTTCCAGCAGCACCAGCAGTGGCGGCCTTATCCGTCAGCAGGAATCCCAGGCAAAAAGCAGGCAAGGTCTTCAGTTGCCAGGCCAGATGGATACAGTCTGGCATGTATCTCCAGTAAACCGTGGAGCCACAGATGGTAACCCCTATCCAGATCCGCTGGTTTCTAAGACTGGACAGAATGGTCACTCGTTTAACCGAACAAACCGATCACGAATGCCAAATTTAAATGATTTGAAAGAAACAGCTTTGTAACTGCAGAGCTGAGTAATCTTTATATGAGAATGTGAGTAATGGTATTGTATGAGGTGAAGATGGGTAAAGTGTGACCTAATGAACATATTTAGATCCATTTTTTTATTGTGTGCAATATGACTATGTTGGGTTATTTTTGCTACCATCAACAAAGAACAATAGTAAAATAAAATTGGTGGCATGCTGATTAAATGTTTTCAGACAAAAATAATATAAAGTACAGGCAAATGTGCAATTCTAAAGGAAACTATTACTGCTATTAGCTTAGTACACTTAGCTGTATGCTTAGGGAATACCGGTATTGATTAAACACTGGTATGGAATTAAGAAACAGCAGCCGACCATGGGAGACCAATGCCCTTATGCTCATTCTTGCTGCCTATTCAGAATAGTGGGGTCTGTGTGATTCAAGTGTGTCCCTCTGTAAGGGTTTAAATTTTAAATTTATGTCTTAAATTTTGTTTTTTAAGCTTCCATATTTGATAGTTTTTGTAATATTTATTTATGACGAACTAATATTGTACTGTTATGATCATATCTTTTATGTTCCAATGTAAAGTTATTTGGAGCTGTTTAAACATTGTGAAGCAGTGCGACAGCTGAAGTAGTTTCTATACAGACTAACAGTATAAAATTTATATATTGCATCAGGAGTACTTTATTCTATATACATAAATATATATATAAGCTAATTAATTGTTTGTTTTATAAATATACTCATTTAAAAGTATTGTTATGACACTATCTGCCATATTTTTATACATTTGTGATATAAAGTGCAGTATTATACTTCTAATAAAAGGGAGTTAAATTGTGGATATAAGTGTGACTGTAACATTTTGAAGTATTCCTAGTTATTAAACTGAAGTACCACAGGTATTATTGTTGGAAGCAATGTACTCAGAGGAATGTCAAGTGTTGTAATATGCACAATATTGTGAAACTACTATGAATACAGAAAGCCCCATTGCCACAGTGTACAAATATGTTCTATAATTCAGTTGTGTGGGGTTCAGACCAAAGAAATCAGACATGATGTATAAGTGGGATGTCAGAGTTGTAAAAATAATGTGGCATTGCTCTGCAAATCCTGGCACCCATTGTTAGCCATTGTAGATTTGTGCTCTTATTTGGGTACAGTTGACCACTAGTGACAGCCCATTGTATTTTGGACCATCACTGTTCTTTTTGTTGCTTTCTCCAATTGGCACTTCTCTAGAAAAAATTGGAGAAAACTAGAGTAGTGCTCAGTTCCTTTTTCCAACGAGCAGGTATCTCACCTTCTGTAATGGTTCAATTACATACCGCTAAATCATTGTTAAACAGATACAGCCTGATTCTCTAACATAACTTTTACTTCTCAGTGATTTTACTCTTTCGAGTAAGTTTACTACTTTTCGGTATTGGCGAACTGCACTTTTATAGTTACTTACACTTTTGTATGGCTTACACATTTGTAGTATGTCCAGCACTAGACATGGCCAACCACTGGTCTGCAACACTCTCCAATAGAAAATAATGGAGGTCGAGATTTGCTACAAATGTGTGAGTTACTACAAAAGTGCAATTTGAGAATATGGAAAAGTAGTAAACTTACTCAAAAGTTTAGGTTTCTACAAAAGTGCAGTTTGTGAACAGCACTTTGTAGTAAGTTTTATAGTACTACAAAATGCACTTTTTGATCCAGGCCCCCACTCTTTAAACTTAATCTGTAGCGTATGAATGCACAGTTCTATACATCCAAGATTAAAAGCCAGCGAATATCTTGTCTTTAAATTTTTATTTGAGGTTACTATCATTTGAGTACTCTCCCTAGCAGGTATTCATGTCTAAAAAGTATTGAGATAGAGGGGATCTGTTGTGAGATCTACAACTGTAGAGTTTACATGCAGCAGGTTAAAAAGTGTTGATTGGCTTCCAAACTTCCCAAAAATGGCTTTCTGGCCTCCTTCTCAAGTTTTGCATCACTGGTGTAAAGGGAATAGCGTTGATATACCTTTGGAGGGATTGATGCACTGTGTAGGTGTGGCTCAAGAACAACAGGTGTGATCGTTAAAGACACAATTTAACCTCTAAAGAAGGGTTTTCTGCACATGAAACAATATAAGTTGAATATTTTTGCAACCCAATAAAAATCTCTTTATGCCATTAGCATTCTAAATCATATAAAAATTTATCAGTTAGGCACCTTCGGTTCAGCGTGATTACTACTGACTGTTACATGGCACAAATAAAATATTTTTGTTCTATAAAATGTATTTTAAGTGATATGTAACGTAAATTACAAGCTATCTAGTGCCTAGGCACATAATTATCACATTACTGTGAAGGGTTTTATGGACTAGATTCTAGTTTTTGACATACTATAATTTGACCACTCTCTCTGCTGGTTTGGGTGGTGAATGTTGTTGTTTACAACACATTCATGTTGAAATAAATATATAACTGCAGAAGCCCTTTCAAAATTAATTCGTGTTGGGCAGGTTATTTGTCATTTTTTCCCATTCCCTTCACAATTTGGGGGTAATTTGTTTGTCAGGACGCATTTTTTCTAAATCTAGGCGATAGTCAGTCAATATCTTTTTTTTAGCTAAAAGGCCATAAAAGAGCAAGATAAATCCATAAATACAAAATATATCAAAACAATTAAAGAGACGGAGCATATAAAAGGGAGAAAAAAGATCTGACTAATTATATTACAGTAGGTGTTGTTTAGTGATGGCTGCTGTAGCAATCATTCAGCACTGTTACCTTTTAGTGCAGACTGTGCCCTTCCACATGATATAAGAAATGTGCAGGTCATGTCTCCTATACCCCACTATAGACTTATCTTGATTGCTTCGGTTGTGTTACTTTGTTAAGTTGTGCCAGTATTTGAAGCTGTGTTCTTATGGTGCCATCCACCCAACAAGACATTCACAAAGTAGTAGACATGTCTACATTCATTGCAACTCAATACTTCAGATTCCAACTGTAAATACAAAAAAACCCAGCAACTATACATTGTATTTATGGTTATAAAGGAATATGTCCTCATTTTACAAATGCCTTTGAGATACTATAGACTTGTGCTATTCCTTCTATATTTTTATACATGTAAACTATATGTAAATAGATATGTGGATGCTGGTAAACTGCGAGTATTCATGGAGTTTAGTATTCCAAAACATCATAGAAAGAACCTAGAATTGTATTTATATTTCCTCTTTCTTTTGTTTTTCTGCAACTGTTTAGCTATGTGTGTGTGTGTGTGTGTAATCCTGCTCTTCATCTTGTAATAAATAAAAATATGTCCCTGTCTCATCACAGTAGAACCTAACATACACATTCACACTGTGAAGGTCTACTAATATGATATGACATCAGAGACAAATGAGCATAGTAATGTTTTTCACAAAATCCTTTTTGATGGCAGGTAATCGTATCATTTTGTGATTTCTTGTCTCAGTCAAATCAAAAATAACTGAATGTTGGCTTTCCTGCTAAAACATGACACAATTGCTTCACCTATTTATATCCTTGCCTACTTGGAATTGAAGAATTCTGTAACTTTTTTCATGTCCCCCCTGCCACATTCCCATGTTGGATGCCAATTGGCTTATGTTGTATCATCCGTTCTTTTAGTTTGCAAACCATTGCCCTTATTGTTGGTATCCAGGCAGATTATGCAAGAAATGCAATAACGCAACAGTATATCCCCCCATGTATGTGCTCTATATATGAGATGCTGTCGGTTTAATTGGTCTAGAAGTTAAGGTTTATTCCAGCATGGCGCTGCCCTTAAACTCTGTTGCTTTTAATAAACGTTGTAGTCTGAGGGTGGATATCTCTGAGGATATCCAGAACATTCTCCTTGTGGCCTTCTTATTCACTGTGATGTCACAGAATCCCCTCAAGTTTATTATTAGAATATACCACCTGTGCATTATCCTTTACATTCAATATTTAGAAGTTCTGTGCAATTAAGTGGAACTACCTGATATCATAAAAGCTGAAGAAACCCAAGGTGTTGGTCTGTTGTCACAGTTGCCTTCTATGAAAAGGAAGAAATGTGGGCAACAAGAATCCTTGAAACGTATTTGGATGTTTAGGCCTTTGTTCTTTGTATATGATATGAGTTTGACTTCTTATCTCTTTCTTTCAATTAAACAGAACTTTATCTGACCCCAAATATTTTTCTCCTTAATTCATCTTGACTTACCACTTTTTAGCCTTCAATCCTAACTTGTTTTCTGCTTTCTTGCTTTAATATACTTTTCAGAACACTGTTTCCACCTGTTTTCATCTTTATATGGATGCATTTTAAACGGTTTAAAAAAGTTGATTTTTGCTCAAGGAGTCAAGCATTTTAAACTGGAGAATAATTCAGATTTGCATCTTTAATTTTCCATTATCTTCCTTTGGATCATGAATTTCAAACTTGCTACCACATTAATGCATTTAATTCCAAGACACTTGAGCATATTACTTTGAAGAGGGTCCTGAAGTAATCATGCCCCTTTGGGTTAGACACTAGCAACCATTGTTTGGGAGAATCTTGTAGCAAAGTGCACCCATTTCGATTCAGTGTCATTCAGTCTTACACAATCATCGATGATTCAACTATAACTACTTGATCAAGAGTATATTCATTTTGGTCACGGCCTATTGATGTCTTAGCCTTCTTAAGTCTAATGGCAAACCAGAGTACTGGTAGGAAATGTATTATTGCACACTCCATGTTCTTTGAGACTGGGTGTTTATCTTTGGCTTTGACACATTGGAACCCCATTATCTGGTGTGTAGAGTGCTTCTCATGGCTCCATGATTTCACTCTTCCCCTCTGCCTTTACCTTTTTAGAGCTGTTTGCGAAGCAAGGCATGAAGTACCGGGTGCCCCTGTTACAGATCTACTTCTGTTAAGGGGCACCATCTACCAGACTGTTCCTACTACAACAGACAGACCCAAGGGAATTACTTCTGTTTCTTATTTGTATCTAGGTAGTAGGTGTGGTGGATGAACATCTAAACATTCGCTTCTACGTAATCTCTTATATGGACCACACCACAAAATATACTGCCATCTTTCCTTGTGTATAAAGTCATGAAAGCTTTTTAAATTATTATGGGAACTTTATTAATACAATTCAAGGTCATACTGTTAGTCCTGCCTTTCACTCCAGAAATTCCATGAACAGTCCAACAATGATTTTAGCTGACTTTTGAAATAAAAACATAATCATTTTCCTTACTAAATAGATACCTTGGACGTGCTTTTTAATTTAACACGGTAAAATTAAAATATCAATACAGCTGTTTTTTTTGTTTACATGTCCACAAAGTGTAATTTGCTTAATATATGGTTGGAGTCTAGTTTTCATGCTGTTCCCTTCCAAGATCAGGTGCCTCTGTTTAAAGAAAGTAATTGCACACGTTTTGTTGAGCACAAAAATGTAGGGCTCATCAAACTTATGGCAAATAGATGTCATCCAGTTACTCGTAGCATGTCTGCCTTGCAATTCTTTCTGGAGTCTGCAGGGGATAGATGGTGAAGAAGGGTTGAGCGACCCTATCTTTAATGCTAGCCTCCTAACTGTAGTGATGAGTCCGAAATACTTTGAAGGATATGAGAGGGGGGTGTCAGTATTGGTTGATGTTACTCTTCTTGGATGAGGCTCTTGTACAAATCTAATGTGTCTGGCTGATACCAACAGCACGCTAGTTTCTGGACTTCGAAGTTACCCAGTAGCTTCTTCAGGATTTCTTACCAGCTGTTGAAAGATGCATTTGTTCATTCCAAAAACTATGTGCACAGGGAATGACACAACAAAAACAATCTTGTTTATCAATTAGATCCCTTTTATATTTGGGACTCATTTCATGCAGTGTATTCAACCACTGTTCTCCTAGTATATAATCACAAGCAGTTAGCTGACACTCTAATTCGTGATTACTAAATGTCCCATTAATGTATTTTAACTCAGAGGATACTAAACTTATTTATTCTTGCTGGAGAGGTTTTCACATTGTTGCTCATGATGCAGGTGCAAGGCGCGAGAGAGGTGCTACAGAGGGTTCCTTTCATTCTTTTCCTCAACTGACGAAGTTGTGTGCCTTTTTCCTGCCACAGTGTAATAAAGAAGTGCCCAGTTGCAGAATAAACAAATCTCCAATCGCATGCATGCCCCTGCTTGGAGAAATGTTTATTAGCTCGCAACATGTCCCTTACTCGAGGTAACTAAACAATACAGACCTACCCGACACTCACAGAATAATCATCCCACACATAAAGTTAATATTGCTCAACTTTGCAGCCTAACTCCAGACTCCCAACTTTGAATAGCATCATTGAGGTTCCACCTTAAAAACATCCAACACTTACGTCTAGAGGTATTTTGCAGAAAAATGGCATGGGTCCAAGTGCAAACAAGCAATGGCAAGGCCAGTAGGTCTGGCTTTCTCTACCAGCCTTTTGAGTTTAGCAGTGCTCATTTGTTTGCAAAATTGTATTGTTGTGGGATCTGCTGGGCTCTCACCATTATAAAATAAATACATTATTAGATCCACAGAAAACTGACCTGACCTGCTATTGGACTAAATGAGAGTTCGATCGTGAAGGCCTTCTTGAGAACCAGTTGAAAACAGGAAAGGAAGGGGGCAGGACTAAGGAATGGAAGTTTATTGGTTGTATTCTCTTCTTTTGGTTTCTTTAGAAAAAAAGGAAAATAAAATAAAAACACTGGCTAAGAGCACTTTTTTGTTCTTAAGAGGCATACAGTGCAAAACTAATCCCTTGCACTGAAGGGAATTACTTTCTCTGCAGATGGGCTCCTTGTGAAAGAGCAGAATGCCTTCACTCACAGTGAAGTTAATCAATGCCTGAAGCGGGCTGATACATTGTCCCATGCTTTATGCTGTAGTGGGTGGAAGAGAAGAAGTGAATGACACTCCAGCAGACCAAATGGGAGAAGAGGGCAGGCAGAAAGCCCCTAAAAGTAAGGATCTTATAATTTTAGAGAAATCATATGGTCCTGGCTACCGCCAAACCTAAAAACATAAACTTATTTCAGTAAATGACCACCTTCATTGTTGAGTAGAAGCCATGCTTCCACATCGCCTCTCGTTCTGACAAATTCCTGTTTGTTCTTTGTTTCTATACCTCTCTAGGGTCTCTGTTGTTACTGCCTCCTGAAAAAGGCTCATCAAGAGCTTTTTCTTCAAATATTCCTGTCTGTCATGACCTAAGCAAGACTAAGCAGTAACTGTCAACCAGAAGGGAGCACCATCTAGATTTAAATACTGTGCTCCCTAAGTTAATTGGCACCTTCACGTTCATCAAAAATACAGTATGCAATCTCTTGTTTGCAAAGCAGTCTTTACTGTGACTATTGCTTTTGCTAGGTCAGTGTATGTTATGATCCTTTGTTGACAAGTCATCAATAGTTTGTTCATTGAGAGATGGTTTTAAAAAAGAAAAATTCTGCTTTCTTGCCAAAAAGTATTTCAGAGCTTTATGTTAATCATATAGGGGCATATGCATCAACATTAGCATTTGCGATTCCTTATTAGCGAAAAATAAGGAATCGCTAATAAGGAATAGCAAAAGGCTATGCATGTAGGAATCGCTATTCAAATAGCGATTCCTTAACATTCCTTATTACCGAATCGGTAATACCGAATCGGTAATAAGGAATACCTACCCATTCATTCCTATGGGCTTGGAGGCCCATAGGAATGAATGTAAAGCCATTCTGTATTAGCGATTCGGTATTACCGAATCGCTAATAGCGGGAGCACTTTCAAGGGTGCCAGGGTGTCAAAAGGACACCCTGTTGCACCCCTGAAAATGATATGTGCACATATGTTGCACACACACATGCTCTAAGGGCATGTGTGTGCGCAACATGAAACTTTGAAAAATGCACAAAAGTGCATTTTTCAAAGTTTTTGCAAATTACCATGCAGTTCATCTTCATGGTAATTTGCTCCCCTTATTAGCGAAATCGCTAATTTTTTAACTTTGATGCATTGCATTTAAGGAATCTCACTTTGGGATTCCTTAAATGCAATCGCTATTTAAGGAATCGGTATTTAAGGAATCCCTATTTAAAGAATCGCTATTTAAGGATTCCTTAAATACCGATTTCTGCTTTTGGGTTGATGCATTGGGATTGGGTATTTTTTACTTAATACCGGGAGCTAATAAGGAATCGGTATTTTACCGACTGGATTTTGGCTTGATGCATAAGGGTGATAGTCTTCTTACCTGCCTTCTTTCCAAACAATGCTGCTCCTGCTGAATAGATCTCGATCGCTTGGAATGCTAAAAAGAACCCACCTGTGACCTGGGGATGGGACCCAAACTCTTTTCCTTTTGGGTCTCAAATCCGGCTCTCATTTGGCTTATCACCCACTCTCCAGGCATTCACAGTGCTTAGTGAATAAAGGACAGGGATACCACTTGAGCACTCTCAGACATCACACCAAATGTATTGCTGTGTAAAGCAGTTGCATCAATATTCATGAAAATATTGTTGATATTTCCTCATGATATTCTAATCCCTAAAAATGTATGCTTCTTCAATCATCCTTGAAAGTGCACATGAATTAAATGAAGCTGGTCATGCTAGAATCATGGAAATAGCTAATGTGCTATTCTTCTGGCATACTGTACCACGGTGTGACCATCTATTTGCTTTTTGGCTCTCGTATGTAAACTGTTTGTGGAAATGTAGTTCTTGTTGCGCCAATAAGCTCTACATTTCAATTCAGAGCGAGGAACCTAGTCTCCTTGTAGTATAGTAATGTACAATAATTATTTTTTAAACTAAATTGACCAAAGCGTATTTATAGAAGGCTTGAAGAATTAAGATGTTAATCATCATAGCAACATTCCAGGATTTCTGTTTTTTAAGTTGATGACAGACCCAAAAGAATCAACAGTGCCATTCCATGGTTCCAAACATGTAACAAGCTAATCACCTTTATTGCTTCGGCTGAGATCAGCCGGAAGACAATGTTTCTCTTTATGAGTGACTTCAGGTTCATTGGCCTTCATTTGGCATGCTTGCAGCTTCCAAAACCACCCTTTTTGGGACATTAGTCCAGTTGTGTATGATTAGTTGATTATTGGTCTTAAGTCATCACATTCTGGAAAACTGAGTGGAAGCTTCATTAACAAAGGGAAACCAAGAGAGGTTCTCAAATTGGCTTTACCAGGGAAATAGCCATGTGCTAAGTTTGAACTTAAGCAATAGGGATGACATTTCAAAGGACGAAATTATATCACATTTGGGGCATTGATTAGTATGACTAGGATCTGTGTTACAATGCACACCTCCAAATCCATGTTTATTGTTTTAGGACTCGCTTTATTCTCATCCCCTAAAATTGTTGATAGTGGAAAACTATGCAAGAAAAGGTTGATGTGATTGGAATGCAATCTTTTTATCCAGGCCATTAAGGTATTAGAACAAAATAACCGTGATATGGCCATCACTTCAAGGCATACTGTTGGAATGGGATACCAAGCATGGCTGAAGGGATGGGGACACAGCTCAATTTAAGAACACTGGAAAATACCTTTTGGATTTTCAGATAAAACAGGTGACCTGTTAAATACTTTGGTGGAGGTCTTTGACGTTTCCTCTCCATCAGATTGTGCATGTGAGAGAACGTATTGCTCTAAAAAAAAAAATAGCATTTTTATTTCATGATCCAGATATTTGACCTACTACCAGCTGCATAAACATCTTCTGTGAGATCCATCTCACTTTCTAATTTTAGGTTCATATCCTTTCTAGGTGCCTAATAGTTTTGAAATCTTTACTGTTGCCTGGTGAATGTATTTCCTCTAGTGCCTGGTATTAATTGGATAGATGTCTTGTGTACCTCTCTGACCAGCTTATAGTTTTATTGCTAGCTTCTACCTTGCGGTGCCCAATTTCGGTGAAATATATTGGAATATACGGGTTAAATATTGTGGGATATATTTTCCCTATTTCAATACCATAAGCAATGACACAAAAAAACACAAAGTAGGTAAACAGCAGAATGCCCTTTTCCAAATGAACAACATTAAAGGCATGAGTTCCAAATAGTTATGTAAAAATAAGTGCGGGTCCCAAAACATGAGTGCCAGTGGACCCCACCTGCAACCACTGGCTCAAATTGAGCACTGTCCTGTGGTTATTTAGCAAAACCTTTACACTGGTGGAGAAAAGGGCAAACACATTGCATCATTTTTACCGCTTGCTTTGTACTGAATGTATTAACCAAATTTTGCTGCAGTCTATGTCACAGAAAGACTTTTGCATGGTGACAAAAACAAAGGATAGACATCGTAAAACCATATGAACATATATATTGCTTATAAATAATGTTAATTGAGTCAGAGTGCTTTTAACAAAAGCATCCAAATCTACAAATACTAATTTTGCACTATTGTTGCTACTTTCTAGGAACTGCCCTTTTCCTTAAACACAAAGCATTTGTATTTTATTCACATTATTGTATGCAAAGGACATAACTAGTGTCAGTTGGTTTGCTCTATGATTTTCCTATGTGTAAATACCAGTTGTGCTATCTCATATCACTCAAGCGGCAACATGAAGCAAATGTGTTTGCACTGTTTGTTTTTTCACCATTGCAGAGTGTTGTGTTATGGCCACTGCTTACTGTGTATTACCCATCACTCTTTGCACGGCACTTATTTCTCCTTTCTGACTACAAGACTTCCACTTTACTGCCGTTTCTTTGCTCTCTTCTTTGCAGAATAAGTTCTAGTTATCCCACACACCAGCAGTTAGAGAAAAGGCAACGTGGGGACTTTTCCATTCTGGCTACTTTTTTTGTGGCATTAACTGGGTTAATGCCAACCATCCATTTTTTGACATTTCACAAATTGCCATGAGTCTTGCTTTTTTTTGCTTCTTTTTAGTCATACAGTTTCTTTCTCACTCTCTTTCAGTCTCAGTGCGTGGTGGTCAGTGCCAAGAGAGTCTCAGGAGTCATTGTACACTTTACAAAAAAGATCTGACATAACATTAAGTGCAGGATAGACACTGATCCAGGACAGTTTGACATTGATGAAAAGTTCAGAGTACTACCTCGCCTTTTAGAACATGCTCATCTGCAGTCCTCCTTTGCACACTCATTTAGACAAAGTGCGCATGCCTAACCTAGAAGGCGGCTTTATGGAATGAAAACACCACGTAGGCTCCAAGGCCAATCTTACATAATGGTTCCAGTTAATCAGGTACCCTACTCATCATTTCCAAGTGGTTTCGAATCCTGGCTGTGACAGCCAACATTTCTTTCTATTGGTAAAGGACGAATAGTCACACAAATCAATGTGAAGATGAGTTTTCCTACTTAACATATCTCCTACACTTCCCCCGGAAACATTGTCATGAGACGATCTAGTTGTTAGGTATCCTTTCAAAATCTGATGCAATAAACTGTTGACCATTTAGATTTGGTTGTTTATATATGTGTGTGTATACATACAAATATATATATATATCTATATAAATATATATATATATATATATATATATATATATATATATATATATATATATATATATATATATATCGCTACCAGTCTCTCTCCTAAAAAGAAAAGAGTGTGACACAGCTCCCGGGGATCAAAAGTAGGCTTTAATGGTGTAAAAGCGCTGGCAATACAAGGGTCCCTGAAACGCTAGGCAGACGCGTTTCAGCCATAGATTGGCTTTCCTCAGTGCCCATTTCAGTATCCTCGATGTTCCAGGGAGACTGTTTCTCAGTTCTTTAAAAGTGATCACACCCCATCACGTGATCACTAGCTCCTCCTATGCCTCACAACTGCAAGGCACCTCACGCTGTTCCTGCTGCTGCACTGCATTCTGGGCGCTGGAGTCCACCTTTAGAGCCCAATACAGTGACGGGACTTCTAATACATCACGTGATGCCTCCAAACAGTGTTGGCCGGTGCTCCCTCGCCGCTGCAGCCGTTCAGCAGGTAAAGTCCTTTGTTTGTCCCCCTTAATCAGGCAAAGTAAATTCTGCCTACTCTCTCCCCAATGCAACAGATTCCACCAAGTGGGGCACTGGGGGGGCGACGTGTAGCAGTTTTATGCGTGAACCAGAGTGTGCAGGAAAACGCGTTGCTCCAGACCGAGAGGGTGGTCACCAGCCAGCACCTGCAAGCTGGCAAAACATCGCTACCAGTCTCTCTCCTAAAAATAAAAGAGTGTGACACAGCTCCGGGGGATCAAAAGTAGGCTTTAATGGTGTAAAAGCGCTGGCAATACAAGGGTCCCTGAAATGCTAGGCAGACGCGTTTCAGCCATAGATTGGCTTTCCTCAGTGCCCATTCCAGTATCCTCGATGTTCCAGGGAGACTGTTTCTCAGTTCTTTAAAAGTGATCACACCCCATCACGTGATCACTAGCTCCTCCAATGCCTCACAACTGCAAGGCACCTCGCGCTGTTCCTGCTGCTGCACTGCATTCTGGGCGCTGGAGTCCACCTTTAGAGCCCAATACAGTGACAGGACTTCTAATACATCACGTGATGCCTCCAAACAGTGTTGGCCGGTGCTCCCTCGCCGCTGCAGCCGTTCAGCAGGTAAAGTCCTTCATTTGTCCCCCTTAATCAGGCAAAGTAAATTCTGCCTACTCTCTCCCCAATGCAACAGATTCCACCAAGTGGGGCACTGGGGGGTGCGACGCGTAGCAGTTTTATGCGTGAACCAGAGTGTGCAGGAAAACGTGTTGCTCCAGACCGAGAGGGTGGTCACCAGCCAGTACCTGCAAGCTGGCAAAACATCGCTGCCAGTCTCTCTCCTAAAACGAAAAGAGTGTGACACAGCTCCAGGGGATCAAAAGTAGGCTTTAATGGTGTAAAAGCGCTGGCAATACAAGGGTCCCTGAAACGCCAGGCAGACGCGTTTCAGCCATAGATTGGCTTTCCTCAGTGCCCATTCCAGTATCCTCGATGTTCCAGGGAGACTGTTTCTCAGTTCTTTAAAAGTGATCACCCCCCATCACGTGAAAACTAGCTCCTCCTATGCTTCACAACTGCAAGGCACCTTGCGCTGTTCCTGCTGCTGCACTGCATTCTGGGCGCTGGAGTCCACCTTTAGAGCCCAATACAGTGACGGGACTTCTAATACTTCACGTGATGCCTCCAAACAGTGTTGGCCGGTGCTCCCTCGCCGCTGCAGCCGTTCAGCAGGTAAAGTCCTTTGTTTGTCCCCCTTAATCAGGCAAAGTAAATTCTGCCTACTCTCTCCCCAATGCAACAGATTCCACCAAGTGGGGCACTGGGGGGGGGCGACGCGTAGCAGTTTTATGCGTGAACCAGAGTGTGCAGGAAAACGCGTTGCTCCAGACCAAGAGGGTGGTCACCAGCCAGCACCTGCAAGCTGGCAAAACATCGCTACCAGTCTCTCTCCTAAAAAGAAAAGAGTGTGACACAGCTCCGGGGGATCAAAAGTAGGCTTTAATGGTGTAATATATATATATGTATATTACACATATCTACCTTTACCACTAGCCACCCCTAAACCCTAAAGTTACCCTTACCAGCCTTTACCACTTCACACCGCCAAACCCTAAAATTACCATTACCACCCTTAAACCCTAATGTTCCAATTTTCCTTTACCAACTTTTACCACTGCCCACCCCAAAACTCTAAAATTACCCTTACCACCCTTTACCACTACCCCCCCTAAACCCTACAATTACGCTTATCACCAACCACCCCAAACCCTAATTTATGCTTAATACAGAATGAACAAAAAATATATATGTATATTATACACACTCACTCACTTACCAATACTTACCATGTGTGGTGAAGGCACAAATACCTCCATGATAAAGACATTAAGTGATAAAGGCATCGCTGTAAATGCTGTTCCACTTTAGAACTTAGGTGTTCAATCTAGGTCTGTAGGGAAGATGCATGCTGGATTACCCGATGATTATGTAAATGATTCCCATTTAAATTTATGTATTCAATTTATCTGATGTGTTTTTCTGGAAATCTAATATGAATCCAGCTCATCTGATCCTGCATTGGACACCCCTGATTTAGAAAAAATCCTGCCATATTTTGTAAACCAAGAATTATTTTGTAACATTGCATTATTAGATGTTTTATAATCAAGTTTATGTAAAATTCTATACAAGGGAAGGCTTTTATATTTTTGGTTTGGAAAACTTTTTCTACTGTGTGTACATTCCAGTAACCACACTTGCTTGGTAAACGAGCTCACTTCGTATGATAGAGTTACTGGCCTATATTTCCCTGCCCTCATACCCCACATTAAGTGAACAGAATGGTAGTATACAAGTGGTGTCAACAGAAATAGTCCATCTTCTCAAATTTTTTAATAAAGATATGTGAGTTCACAGCAAATGACTAAGGCATGACCTATGGCCATAAGTATCAAATGATCCATTTTCACTGTTGGTTCATGTGAATTGTAAAATCCACCTTTTTTACTTGTGCCGTATGTTTCCTTACATTTTCAAGTACGTGCAATATGTTGTCCTCGTTCACCTTCCAAGAAACAAATTATCCAAACATGTACAATTTAAAGATTAGTTTTATGAACCATTTGTAAATTGTATATACACAAATTCCATTACAATGTTAAATGCCATAACAATTTTTCTTTTTCGGCATGTATTCTTATGCTTTTTTTTCTTTTCTGTACATTTCTAAGTGGCTGTACATATTTAAATAAGAAATATGTTGTTAAATTATTCTGTGGCAACTTTATGGGCATGGAAATTGTTACTTTTTACTAAGCACAATGTATTTTTCGAATGGACCTTCCAGATTGTCTTAAATAAAAAGCAGCTTTTGCACTAGAGTGTTGATGTTGTAGTTGATGCTGTGTTATATTATGCTGCAATGTAGATTCCACTTTGGATTAGAGTGGCTTTGTTGTTTTGCTGATCTCTTAGATTTTGTTTCATTTTAAAATAGAGTCATCTTTTGAAAAAGACAAATCAGTTTTCAGTCTGATGGTGGACATTGAGTTTGAGTAGAGACTGAGGCCTTCATTTACGAATGTCCCGGGAAATGTGTCAAATTTTCTCCACCCCCTGAGTTACTAATACCGTGGTTATCGGTAAATCCCAGGTGGGGAAAATCCGGCCCATTACAAGCTGGACCCTGAGCATTTAGCCAAGAAATGAGGTATTACTGGGGGAATTAGTAATTCAAGGGTCAGGGTTCCCCGCAAACTCATAATTTTCCTCGTACTTTCACACAGAGAGTTCAGCTGTTTTCAGCATCTTAAAACACAGGGGGAAGCTATGGGAACTGTGGTGTTTCCGCGGATTTAGTAATTAAGATGGGGTTCGTAACTGCTGTTACTGACCCCATCTGAATTTATAGACCACTCGTAATGAGGGCCGAATTTGGTGAATATCGATATGAACTAGCATATACACTTGTGTTGCTGACATATTATTCTTTAATCAAATTATTTTTCTTTAAATTTGCTTCTTGAAGTTGTTTGTTGTTGAGCAGTGGATTTGGTTTATTTTGGCAGGAGAATTTTTACCATAGAATGCCAATAAGAATATCATTGTAATGTCTGCAACCTTATCAGAGAAGAGAAAAACTGGCAAGAGTCTCATTCTTTCCCAATGTATTGTGCTCAGGTCAATGAGAGTGTTTGGAGTCAGACAAAACCCACCAGAGAATGTTTCATCTGCAGGTAGTTCATAGAGCCCAAACTTATACCCCATAATCAGTACGCACTAACAGTACCCCCAGATTCCTCACCTTTTGAATTCCCACTGGGGCCAGACTGGATCCAGAACGTTTTCAGCAATTGTGCCCGTAAGTGGGGCCATTGGACTCTGTGGCGGCCTTCCACCTCCTCCGGAAGTGACGGCACAGAGCTATATATCGGCACTGCCTCTGCGTGCTGATGTCAGTTTTCTTTTACAACTCTTCTACGCCCTTAGACACAGATCATTTGTGACAGAGCATTACATGACACCGCAGAAAATTTTATTTGGAACTTTTGTAGAATTATAAAGTCCACACAACAGAATAGGAAGAAGGAAGGACCATGATGAATCTGCAGTAAGTGTATCCACCCGAAACTGCATGGCTGAAGATAAGTAACTTGTTCTTCTGATGGATACTTCTAACTGCAGTTCCTCGCCCTTTGAATAGCCATCAAAGCAGTACCTCCCAAAAGAAGGAGGGCCTGAGAAGCAGACATATCAGGAAGTCCTAACTGCAGTTCCTCACCCTTTGAATAGCTTTCAAAGCAGTACCTCCCAAAAGAAGGAGGGTCTGAGGAGCAGACATATCAGGAAGTCATGCAGGTCTGAAAAGGCGGGATGGCCCTTTGTGGGGACCTAAACATCGACATTGTACACTTGGTGAAGGTGTGGATTGATGCTCGTGGCTACCAGACAACTGTCCAGCATCAGAACACCTGTCGTCAACTCCATAGAGCAGCTGTGGCTCCAGGGGAATGAGCCCAAAGGCCTTTAGGAGACTCCTTATTGGCCAGAGCTTAACATGTTATACACAGAGCGATGCATCTGCACTTGTTTCTGAACAGCCCTTTCTTTCTCAGCATAGAAAATCCAACAAAAAGCTGGCCAAGCACACAGCCCTCAATAATTTGATCTATGTAAAAACTAAGGGCCATCTTTGGATCGAACCAATGAAGCCTCTCTTACTTTTTAGAGAGATGTGGCAGAGAAATATTGGCAGAAAGCATGATGGACTGCTCCATATCGAAGGGCAATACTACCTTTTGTAGGAAAGAAGCCCTAGTCCGAAACATCAGTTTCAGTGAAAAGGTGGTGTATGGTGGCTCTACTACTAAATGGAATTCACAAGATCATCTCTCCTTGAAGCCACATCTCAAATTTCGTGTTTATAAAGGAACACTGGAGAAAGGAAATTTGCCTTTTCTGGGTTGTTGGCGCGAGTTTCAGAAAAACAAGGCTATCAAGCACACACATTTTATTTGTTGCATTATAAAGATAAACAAATCTACTTTTTACGCTCCACTTATTCATTAAAAAATAGATATATAATCCTTGCCACACATCGGTGTACAATTAGAATTTCTTAATTGCCTACGAAAATATACATTTTTGCATTCTATTAGAAGGACATGTAGAGAACAAAACAAGTGAGAGATTAATTTTTATTATACCTACTTTTTTCTTGTCCAGAGTGTATCTCACTTATTATTTACCAAGTCTAATTGTCTCAATCAATCACCAACCCTTACGTAGATTGGTTGTTGAACACACTATGTAGAAACCTAAAAAGTCACGATTATTTGAGTTCCTAGATACCTTAAGTTTAAGTCCGGGATCTATGGTTGCCAGTTTGCAAGAAGTCATAAAACTCCAGATCTGTAAGGTTACACCAAACCCAATTTATGAGCTATGTACTGGCAATATGTCCATATCATGGACCTCCCTACAGTAGAGAACATTTGAAATTAAAAGACACTTTGCAGCAGTCTTCCTCTGTCTAACTTCCTGACCCTGCCTTAAACAACACTTCACAAGCATGGTTGGTGATTACTGAAAAAAGTATGACACAGCCCCAGGTTTGCCAAGATATTGTTTTGATAAATAGTTTTATTGATTTTGTGAAATAGACAAAGCAGAACATTCCAGCACCTTACAGAAATGCAAGTTAGTGCATACATATTATAATCTTCCCACATCAGTCAATTGAGTGTCCAAAGCATTTAGCCCGGCTTTAGTAATCTAAGAAGGCTGACACAACACCGTTTATCTGCATCCCTGCCGGGGGTTGAGAATAGAGGAATTGCACATATCTACGAAATCATAAACCTAAACCCATACATTCAAGAACCCCATCCAAGAAGGACCAGTCTATGACATCAGATGCCTTCTCTAAGTCAATTGGAAGGAGTGTGGAAATGTGCCTAAAAGTGGGCACACTGGTGCAGGGTCACCCTCTTGTCCACGGGTCCAAAGACCAACAAAATAGAGATCGGCACTGGAGTTGGAATAAATAACAAGTTTATAAATCACTCATGAGTGGGACCACATCCACACAACACTCCCAAGTGCTGCAGGAGGTAGTACACTGGATTCACAAACCATCATCCCTTTTATACCATTTTGTTGCAGTGTAAGCATGTGAACAGAAATGGAAAGAACAGTTTTAGAAATAGCTATCAGCAAACAAGGGCAGATGAATAACCACTTGGTCAGCAAAGTGGGAGGGGGAACAGGAATGCTTATGGCAGCAGTAAATGGCCAACAGTTAACATTTAAGACCAGGTGCACTAGCAGCTAAAAAAAAACAGCACATACATTGCTTTAGCTGAGTCAGGAAGTCAACTGAAATAGAAAACACAAGCAGAGTGAAAAGACGAGCAGCAGAGGACAGAAGAATTACGAAGGAAACTAAATGGACACCACAGCCAAAATGGCTGTCCCTTATGCTAAGTAAAATATTACACATTTCCACAGACAATCCTTTTAGCATAAGCTTAGACATTTTCTTATGCTTCAAAAAGGGGTACGATAAACATCATGTATATCGATTAACATCATATCGCTGACTCCTCGGTCTATTGTTAAACGGGCATTTACATTTTGGACATTTGTTTTAGATGGTAGACAGGTTGTACAAGTGGAAATGAAGACGGAACAAAGCATTGGCCCGCATTGGATACATAAACAACAAGAGAAAAGAATTGCAATACTTATGAATAAGGCAGACAATATTTTCAGACCCCATACAGAAAATATGTTCCAGAAACATCCAGCCGAAGTCCATGTTCCTGAGTCTTGATGAATCTCAGTAGCTATTTTATGCATTTAGGAAATGGCATCATAAACAGAAGGGGTGTGGTCAGGTATGAACACGCAGTAGCTACTACCGATAATGCGACATACTCCACCACGATCAGCTAGAGTAATATTAGCAATTTCAGAGGCCCACAACAGTATGAACCAGGCTCTACAGGAGCCATTATGCGAGAATGGCAAGGGAATGAAAGGCGTTCCTCCCTTCTTCTGATGAGCTGGCATCATTCCACATACCCAGCAGTTGGGAGTGTTCGTAGCATTAGGAGTATGATGCAACATTTGTATGAAATTGTTATTGAGATACGACATCCGGTGATTCTTTTCATGTTAGGGAAGAGTAAAATAATAATGTTCGGTAGGGACAGGAGTAGTAGCAGTCAGTAAGTTTCGAGCCAGAGCTACTTCCTCTACAACCCACATTATTACAGCAATGATGACAACAGTCAAAGTTAGTCCAGTAACAAACATTGTCTGTTTGCTACAGATTTTTTAAGCATTCGATTTTCATCTCGTCGGTAAACAACAGAACAGATGGTGCCCTAAGGTCCTGGGCAGGCGTTGATTTCTTCACTAACGTTGAGACGAGTAGTCACTAATAGGCTACACCCCTTTGCAGTCAATCTTTTACCACCTAGGACAGTGGCTCATACAGTCTCTTTCTGTGATGAAATGTCTTTCTTCCTGGATCGAAGCAGGTATCTAGATGTACCAGGGATTGGGTGGTCCTGGAAAACTTCCTCAGGTCTTTCAGGTGATGCAGCTCGTCCTTTCTCGGTGACCAGGATGTCGCGGTGATCTGTCAATGTAGCTGTGCTCACGAGGGCATGCGAAATCTTTCGACAATGGGTGGCATGCATCCATTTTTCTGGTTGGTCACTCGCACTGCAGTTCTGGTAGCCAGGAGGACTTGTTCTGGTCCGCGCCAATGAGGTGCCAAGGAACTGGTCCATTGAAACGACTTTGTCAAGACAAAGTCACCAGGCCGTGGATCGTGGCCCTCACCCTGCGACCTGTCTGGAAGGGTTTCCCGAACCTGCTGATAAATAGAAGACAACCTGTCAGTTAACTGTGACAAACAGTCACTCATCAACACATCAGGTACATCATGTATAGGGCGAGGCTTAGGGATCCCCCAAATATTCATGGGCCTGCCAAAAACTATTTCATGCGGCGTAAGGCCAGATCGTGTATGTGATATTGATCTGATAGAAAGTAGTGCTAGGGGCAGGGCATCCGGCCTTTTCAAAGACGAGGAAGCCTGTATTTGAGACAATTTCAATTCAGGGTGGAGCTGTAACCCTAACCCTTTCTTGACATATTCGACAACTTGCCCAATGAAATGAGGTCCATTGTCACTCCATAGGACCCGACAAATGCCAAATCGAGGAAAGAACTCCTTTAGGAGAACTTTCGCTGTCGTGAGAGCTGTATTATCCTTCGTAGCATACGCCTCCACCCATTTACTGAAGGCACAAACCACTAATAGGACATATTTTAAGTTATTACAGCGCTCAAACTGAATGCAGACCATTTGCAGGACCTCAAAAGGTGCAGTTGGTGTTGCAAACCCTCCTGTTGGAGTTTGCGTTCCCTTTCCAGGATTATACTGAAGACAGACCAAACAAGACTGGGCCATCTTTTTAGCAGTGCCGGCAATATCAGGATGATCCCAAACTTGCATAAGTTGTTTTGCCATTGAGGGTGCACCAACATGTGCCGGCCCATGTGCCATGTGAATCATGGGGTATAAATAGGCTGTGGGTAACTTCCATTTGGTCATATCTTTATTCCTCCAACAGCCCTCATCATCCAGTGCTCCCTCCTTAGACCATTGGTCTAGATCATCAGCGGAGGCAGATTGTTGCATGTCCAGCACCTCTTGCCTGGCATCATGCCAATGTTCAGCTTGTGACTTCACCACATACATGGAGGTGGTACTTCGCTGCAATGTGGTCTCACGGGCTGTGTGATACGCAAAGGCATTACATGCTCCTATTTTATCAGTCACTTTCTTGTGTGCACTACATTTAACAATTGCCACTTTCTTAGGATAGGTTAGAGCAGTAAAAAGATTATGTACTTATTCTCCATGCGCTATCTGTGTCCCATGTGAGGTGAGAAAACCCCTTTCTTTCCACAAACGACCAAAATTGTGTGCCACCCTAAAAGCGTACTGGCTGTCGGTAGAAATATTAACAAGCAAATCTGTACTAAGTTCACATGATCTCGTTAGTGCAATCAATTCGGCCGCTTGTGCCAACTTCTGTGGGATGCGAGCTGTTTCCACTACAGTCTGAAGTGTTGTAATCGCATAGGTAGCAGATGAAGTGCCATCAGGCAATTTTAAACACGAGCCATCAACCCATAACTCCCCATCAACACTAGAGAGAGGTGTATCTTGTTGGTCAACGCGGCCCTTTGTTTGCTCTTCAGTAAGGAATATACAATCATGTAACTCTTGCGACTGAGACGGAGTAGTTAGAAATGGCAATAGTGTAGCAGGGTTTAGAGTCAGACATCTTTTCAGCGTAATATGAGGGGCCAGAAGTGTTAATTCATATCCTGTTAAGCGAGCACTAGTCAAATGCTGTGTTTTCGTTTGATTTAACAAAGCATCAACAGAATGGGGTACTAACACAAGCAATTTATGTGACAAAATTATTCCTTCACTCTGACGTATTGATACAGCTGTTGCTGCCACCGCTCGGAAACATCCAGGCAGTGCATGGGTGACTGGGTCAAGGACAGCTGAAAAATATGCACAAGGACGTTGTTTATTACCGTGTGTCTGTATTAAGACTGAGAGGGCACAACCTTCCCTCTCGTGTACGTAGAGTGTGAAAGTCTTAGTGTAGTCTGGAGTTCCTAATACTGGTGCAGAGCAAAGAGCTTGGTGTAACTGTTGGAAGGCATTCTGACATTCAGTAGTCCATGGGAGGGGCATCGGAGTATCTTTAGTCAAAAGGGCCAACAAAGGTTTAATAATGTGTGAAAAACTGGGGATCCACTGCCTACAAAAAGAAGTGAGGCCAATCAGTGCACGGACATCCTTTTGAGTACGGGGCACAGGAGTATCTAAAATGGTCTGAACGTGGTCTGATGTAAGCGCACATCCCTCCTTAGACAGGAGGTGACCTAAATAGGTAACCTGCTGTCTACAATATTGCAATTTCTTTCGTGAGACTTTGTGATTATGAGAGGCAAGAAATGATAACAATAACAGTGTTCCTTCTTCACATTGCTCAGGGGTATCTGCAGCTAACAAGATGTCATCGACATATTGGATAAGGGACACCCCTTTTGGTACAGGAAAAGAATCAAGCTGCCTTTTTAATGCCTGACCGTAAATGCTAGGACTCTCTGTACAGCCCTGTGGAGCTCTACAAAACCGAAATGATCTATTTTTCAGGGTGAACCCGAACAAATAACGGCTTTCAGGATGAATGGGTATCGAGAAGAAAGCATTCTTCAAATCGATCACCGAAAATGTAGTGGCAGTAGGAGTGACCATAGTGAGAAGTGTAGTGATATCAGAAACTACCGGATATTGGGTCACTACAAGTTTATTAACTTCTCACAAATCAATAATGAATCTGTAGATTTTAGTGTCAGTGTCTTTTTTCAAAATAGGAAGGATAGGGCTATTGCAAGTGTTATAGGGGACCTCTTCCATTACCCCTACTTTAATCAAATCCTGAACAATGTGTGCTAATGCTTCTTCACCTTCTTGGGATATTTTGTATTGGGGCAGTCGAGGCAATGAAACACCCTCCTTTACTTGAATATGTACAGGTGGAATAACCATTTGACCCACATCAGTAACTGATTTAGCCCACAAAGTACTAGGTAAGGACGCCAGAGTGACATCCTCATTGATAAGACAAGATCTCTCAACCATTGGATAATTGTCATTCAAAGTAACACGCACACCTTCCGTAGAACAACGTATTGTGGCACGAAAATATTTAAGCATATCGATAACCACAATGTTGTCCGGTGTGGTAGGGGAAAGCAAAAATGGACATGCTGCAGTGAATTTATCAAGTCTGAATTCCAGTGGCTGTGAAAGTGGGCTAGGTGTAGGTGTCCCATCGAATCCTATTGATGTTATCATTGTGCCGGACAGGGGAGCCCTAGGAACCAATTTTTCGGATAGAGCACTATGGGTAGCCCCTGTATCAACCAGAAACCGATCAGTAGATCCCAAGACGTTTGCGTCAACATAAGGACCCATTTGATCTACTGGCAACTCAACCGGTTCCTTACCCCATCCTAGGCATCCCTATGCATAATGGGAATCTGCAAGGTCATCAGCAGAATAATCAGACATTTGATATTGATTTAATCTATCAAAAGTATTAGAGTAATTTGGTCCTTGTTCAACTGCTTCAAATCTGGGCCGAGCTCCTGTACCTCCCCTGCTTCCTGAATTCCCTGGGCGTCCTCTAATACTTCCTCTTCCCCGCTGGTACTGCTGACCTCGCAAAAGAGGGCACTCAGAACGCCAATGCCCAGTCTCTTTACAATAAGCACACTGAACAGGAGACAAATTTGCTCAAGGGAGAGGGGGCACCCCAGGTGTATACATTGCACGTCCGCCTCTTCCACATCCCCTAAATGGTGGACCATATACTTGAGCCAACATAACTTTTGTCTTTAATTCTTTAACCTTCTTATCCTCCCTGCCTTTCGCTTCCTGTTCCTGACGTTCAAAATATTGGGCCATAGTCAAAAGGGAAACTGGGGAAGACGTGATCCAAGAACTCTCGCTGGCCTTTAAGCGACTAGCTATTTCTGGTAACATACTAGCAACAAATTTGTCAACAAACGAATGCTTACCCATATTATCGGCCAATGACTGACCACTAAAATCATGGAATGTTTCTTCAAATCTTGAAAAGAAATTTATTTATTTATTTATTTTTGCAGTTTTGTATAGCGTGAACAAGACCTTTACAGGTATCAGAGTGCTTTACAGTACAGAGATAACGACATAGAAAACATATGAATATCGTGAAATAGGTGAGGAAAGTAAGGATTAGCATACACTAGTATCACATAGTTACAAGGGAGAATCAAAGAGTCATGTGAATTTGGCTAGAAGAATAGATTTCACTTCTTTTTTGAAAAAGGCTGCCGATGGGTTAAGTCTCGTTTCTTGGGGCAAGGCATTCCAAATCCTGGGTGCCATTCCTGAGAAGGAGCGGTAGTATGTTTTCTGCTTGGAGAACCGTTGTGGTTTAAGCAGAAGATTGTTGTGGATCTGTTGCCACCAGATAGTACCAATTTCTCCGTTAAGTATCTCGGTGTTTTGTGATGTAAGGCCTTATGAGTCATACAAGCGATTTTCAAGTGAATTCTGGCCTCAAAAGGAAGTCAGTTGAGGGCACAAAGGTCAGGGGAGATGTGGCTGCTTCTTTTGGAGCCTGTGACGAGCCTTGCTGCTGTATTGATTGTGGCTCTTAAGGGAGCTGTCGTTGATCTGGGTAGGCCACAGAGAGCAATACTTCCATAATCCACTTTGGGCAATACTAGGGATTGGACTGTCTGTTTAAAGTCTCTGGCCGGTATGAAGGGTTTCAGTTTTCTCAAGGTGTTAATCTGGAAATTAGCTCCTTTAGTTGCAGCGCTGATGTGTTTCTGCATATTTAACTTATTGTCCAAGGTTATTCCCAGTGATTTAGCTGAGTCGATGATGGTAGGTGGGCAATCGAGTGCTGTAATGTGCTTCATCCATTCAAGGATGGTGGTTGTTTGGTTGGGGGGGGGGGCGATAAGGAGAAATTCAGTTTTTAGACTGTTTAGTTTTAGATGATTTTCTGCCAGCCAGATCTGTGTTTTGTGGAGAGTTGAGTTAAGGGACTTGATGTCGTCAAGTGAGTGAACTTTGATGTAGAGTTGTGTGTCGTTGGCATACATGTGATATTGGATGTTTGACGAGTTGAGTAGCTCCGTGAGAGGTTCCATAAACAAATTGGAGAGAGTCGGGGAGAGGGATGAACCCTGGGGTACTCCCAGAGTGACCGGGGAGGGGTTGGATAATGATTGGTTAATCTTGAATCGTTGTGTTCTGTTTTGGAGGAAGGACGTGAACCAGTTAAACACAGTACCAGATAGTCCCATCCTTTGTTTCAGGAGGTCTAGAAGATTGACATGTTTGACTGTGTCGAAGGCTGAGGATAAGTCCAGCAGGACTAGCAGGCATCCCTTGTTTTGATCCAGAATTTGTAGTGTGTCATCAATTATGTGGGTCATGGCAGATTCTGTGCTGTGTCCTGATCGAAAACCTGATTGGAATTGATCTAGCAGGTTTAAGTGATCTATGTGCTTACTGAGCTGTACGTGGACACATTTTTCTAGCAATTTGGCGAGGGTCGAGATGTTGGAAATTGGGCGATAGTTAATCAGGTCAGATGGGTCCGGCGATGGTTTTTTTAGGATGGGGGATATCTGACCAACTTTGAGGATGTCTGGGATGATTCCTTGTGAAAGAGAAGTGTTTATAATCCTGGTCCATAGGGGCAATAGCAGTGGCGTGAAGGTTTTTAGATGGGTTGCTGGGAGAGGGTCTGTGAAGTGATTGGAAGGGTTCAGTGCTGTGATTATTTTTAAAATGGTTTCTTCGTTGTAGAGGCTGAAGTCGGTCCAGGAGGCCATGTTTTTGAGTACGAGCTTTGGAGAGCTTATTATCGGGATACTGGGTGTGATCGGTGCATCACTCCTTTGTGGGCCAGTATGTGATAATAGATCGTTATGTAGGACTGTCTTTAAGTTTTCAGTCTTAGTTGAGAAGAAGGATGCAAGATCCTCACAGTGGGGAAGTGTTTCGGGATCAGCTTGGGGAGAGTGGGAGACACCCTTGGATTGAGCTTTGATAATTTCGAATAGTCTTTTGGGACGATTCTTGGCTTGGTCTAATTGTTGACGAATGAAGTCAGCTTTCTATCGTCTGATCTTTCTATAATAGGAATTTCTTTTACTTCTTAGCAATTTAAGGTGGGCTGCTGATGGAGCAGCTCTCCATTGTCTTTCAACTGTTCTTAGAGCTCTTCTGTCTTCATTTAGCCTACCATCATACGAGGGGTTTGAACCTTTTGTGGTGGCTCTTTTCAGTTGTAGTGGGGCTAAGTTGTCAAGAATCTGGTTCATAGAGTGAAAGTAGTGGTTGGTTAGAGCATGTACGTCCTTTAGACCCTCCAGTGGGGGTGTGAGGGTGTGAGTAGCGGTTGTGAGAAAGGCAGCGGTAATGTTTTCTAGGTTCCTCTTCCAAATTTTCTTTCTCATCGGTTTGATAGATAGTGGCTTGACTACCTTCTTGATGTGGAAAGAAATTATGTGATGGTCAGACCAGTCGCAAGGGAGGATCGATTCCTGCTGGGTAGTGTCTGTTTTGGCAATTACTAGGTCGAGGATGGAGCCCTTTTCAGGGTGGGGCAGTCACATATTTGGGCCAGATTAAGGTCTGACAGAAAGGCTTTGAGGCTATTGACCTCTGGGTCTTCCGGATCATTCCAGTGTAGGTTGAAGTCCCCCAGGAAGATTTGCGTATTTTGTTGGCCGACATTTGCGGCTATGATATCCATTATTTGTTCGATGAAGATGGGATTGTTTCCAGGAGGGTGGTAAAAGAAATGTAGAGAGCATAGGGGCTTGTTATTATTTGTGATGTCTAGGCAGAGGTACTCACATGAAGAAAGCGTCGGTGAGTTGACGCGGTTCACCGAGAGGTAGTTTCTATGAATGCAGGCGATGCCACCCCCTGGCCTATCTAGTCTGTCGAGTCTAGAGATGTAATAGTTAGGGGGAACTAGTATGTCTAAGATGGGCGTGGAAGAGTAATTTAGCCAGGTTTCTGTCAAAATTATGAGATCGGGTTCCGTGGTTAATATAAGGTCAGCTATGTCCGTGGCATGACGCGATGCAGATCTGCAGTTTAGTAGGATACATTTGAGCTGGGTTGTAGAGGAAGTAGTATTGTGGTTGTGGAGGATGGGTACTCTCTTGAGGTTGTTTTCAACAATACCTCTAGGAGTATGTCGTGTCGAGACTCGAGAGGCACTGGGTTGGATGGACTGGATAAAGGACACTTTTGGCAGGGCGTCTGTCTGTATAGCATCCAAGGAAGGGGGTGTGGGTGCGTAGGAGCGGAGTAGGAAGGTAAGATAATTCGCTGAGATGGGGGATGTTATCTTGTTGGGACGTGATGGGGCATTGGGGTAAGGTACTGTTTTCCATCTGGGGGGCGACTGATACCTGGGGCTAGTGCGTTGCTGATGAGTGTATCTAGTTAGCGGTTTGTGTGGTTGCCGAATCAGGTCGTGAAGGGATTGGATGTCCTCTTTGATTTGGTGTAGGGATCTAAGTATCCTGTCAAGTCTGTGATCTGAAATATGGGTTGTCGTGTTTGAGAGGGGACATGTCTGGGTATTAATGCGTACTTTCGACGTAGCTGGTTTAGTATAAAGCAGTGTATCTGAGTGGCCGACAATGGCTGGGGGGGGGAGTGAAATCAGAAATTAACTCATCCTTTTTCTGTTTACGGGACTCTAACGTAGTACAATCTATTTTTTTAGGGGGTATGAGAGTCTTTAACTTAGTCACAGTAGCTTTAGGAAGATCTAATATCTCCTTCTGAGGTTTCTGCGCAGGCTCCCTTTCCGCATCTATTTGTTCTAAATGTTCCCAGGTATCACCATATGCTACATTATCATCTATTTTACGTATTGCTCTCCACATATCAGGAGGCAAAATAATCCCAAAGAACATATTGATATCTGGCAAGGTCATAGTGCAAGAGCTAATGTCTCCTTCCACCTCCTCATAGAAGGCGGCGGGATTTTTCCAGGGGTCGGGCAAAGCAGCTTTAAGAGCCATCACATCAGCTCTACTCCAAGAACTATAAACCCAATTGTATATAAAATATCCCTTTGCATCATCCGAAGTTATATCATCATTCGTTCCCGCACCCTTCGGAGGAACATACAGGGGTGCAGCTTCACGCATAGGTTTCATAGTAACTATACCACTACTGAGTGCAACCTCATCCACCGGAGCATCTACGTTCTGTGCTTGAGTTTGAACTGCTTCTATACCTCTCTGTTTTCTAGCTAATTCTTGCTCCTTTCGTAAACACAGTGTTACGTCTCGTATTTTAACCACTCGTCTAATCATATCAGATAGGTCCGAAAAAGGAAAAATCCCCTCTGTTAATCATTTATAATCAGTATTTATATCAGCTAGCTCTAGTTCCTGAGAAATTTGTCTACAATAAAATATTACCTCCCAAACGAATTTTTCTACAAAATAAAATTGCTCTGTATTTTTCGACTGTTGAACCATAGTTACAATGAGCGATGCAGAGTGAGGCCGACGAGCCCCCTCTCTGGCAGCGGTTTTTAATTTATCTTTTTCTGCCTTAGGCTCTAGTTCCTGAGAAATTTGTCTACAATAAAATATTACCTCCCAAGCGAATTTTTCTACAAAAAAAATTGCCCTGTATTTTTCCACTGTTGAACCATAGTTGCAAAGAGCGATGCAGCGTGAGGCCGACGAGCCTCCTCTCTGGCAGCGGTTTTTAATTTATCTTTTTCTGCCTTAGTCAAAGTAGAGCGAGTCTGTCACCCATCTTGCTTGTCTTGTTCTTTGTCGTCTGAAGACAAGTGCTCGTCGCCAGAAGCCTCATCAGGGGCACTTGGAGTGGGAAATTTATACAGGGGTGGAGGGCATTCTAATAGGATGCAATCATCCTTAGACGTATCAAGTAGGGAATAGAGAGGGCGCCTAATAGGATACTGGCCATTTACCTCTAATCGATGTTCCCTATCTTCTTTTTCTATTTTTTCCTTCTTTTCTTTATTTTTTAATTCTAGCGCTTTTTGATCTATCATTTTTCGTTGTTCTTTTTCTGCTGTAGCTTCTGCTTTCTTCACTCCCCCTCGTACTTCTTTCTCCCACATACGCACACAATTAAACACTTTTTCTTTTAAATAAACACTGCTCTAAATATTGAAACTTTTTAGAATCAAATGACCCATTCACTGGTCATTGCAGATCGAAATCTTTCTTTGTGTATTTGTTACATAGTGGACCGTACATTATGGAAGAAATACCATATTTTACACACGTGTCTCTATTAGGTGTCCCTTCTGGGGGAGCCGGCTGACTTTGTTCCACGCTTACTTTGGTACAACCAGAGCAGCAACACCACCTACGGAGTGTGCTGAGAACAGGCATATTTTACATATATTTGTAAAACATTACTACTCCAAACAAATATTCGAAAAGGAGAAATATCTTGACATTACCTGCCTTCAAACTTTGCAAAGAATGAATAACAAATCTAAACAAAAACCCAGGCCAAACAAATCAAGAGTGCCGCTTCAGCGACCTTACCAGACAGAAGTCTCCAACTCCCACCTGCCAATCTCTGGTCGACCTAATGGTCACTGTATGGAAAGAAGTAGGAAAGCACCTGGCACAGTATGTTAAGTTTATAAAAACGCCAACTCTAGAAACTAACAAAACATCAAAATGAAAAATGCAAATACAAATGAAACAATAAAGAGGTTATTTTTTTGAGAATTACTTATTAAGAATGCATTCTTTTAAATACACAAGATAAATTTGTTTTGATATATGAATGATATACATAAATAGATGGAATAACCACAATTAGTGACATACATGAAAATTAGCCAAAAACATGAAATTATATTTTCTTAACATAAGAGTTAAATTTATGCATTTAAATACATTACATCTTAATCTGATACATTCTATTATTTGAATCAACAGTATTTAGTGCTAAACAATACAATCTTAGCAGCTTGATGAAAAATGGTCACTACAGAATTACGCCCAAAAAACCCCAGTCGAGACCGGCCACCACCTGGAGAGTCAAATCGGGAAAATCGGAAAAGTCATGTCGGCCTGCAAAGACAAAGGTCTCCTCTTGCAGTGCGCTTCCTCAGTAATATTTCGATCTTCCGTCGAGACCACTCCTTTGGATGGCTGCGTCTCTGATAGGGCCCCACGTGTCGGGCGCCAACTGTGGAAATGTGCCTAAAAGTGGGCACACTTGTGCAGGGTCACCCTCTTGTCCACGGGTCCAAAGACCAACAAAATAGAGATCGCCACTGGAGTTGGAATAAATAACAAGTTTATTAATCACTCATGAGAGGGACCACATCCACACAACAATCTCAAGTGCTTCAGGAGGTAGTACACTGGATTCACAAACCATCGTCCCTTTTATACCATTTTGTTGCAGTGTAAACATGTGAACAGAAATGGAAAGAACAGTATCTGAAAGAAACACGTTAGTTAGATTCCTCACCTTAGAATATCCCTAGGCGTTGCTAGGCATCGTCTGCGGCTCCGCGTCCGTCGTCGGCGTCGTGATCACCGGGATGACGTCGTCGGAGTACTTAGACGCCGCCCTCGCGCGCTGACGTCAGTTATTCTTTTTTCCGTGCCAGTAAGTGCCAATCCGGGAAGAGCATACCCTTTTAGTCACTTTTTGACTAAACTTTTTTGAACTCTTTTGGTTCCATTCTTCGTCGACCTCGACTCTGGTGCCGATAGGGATGCCTGGCTTCAAAGCTTGTGACACCTGTCACCGACTGATGTTGGTCACGGATCACCACCGCCGGTGCCTCTATTGCCTTGGGGCCAACCACGATGCCGAGTCGTGCCTCGACTGCCGGGCCTTGACGTCGAAGGCTAGGCGGGAGTGGTCCCGCAAGCTGCTCGAGTTTGGCAGTCGACTCCGTTCCGCTCAAGGTCCCGGTCGAGGAGGAGGTCGAGGGGCCGGTCGCGGAGCTGCAGCCATCACCGCTCGTCGGGGTCGAAGTCTTCGTGATCCCGTAAGTCAAAGCATAGCAAGAAGTGGAAGAGGCGACATCCCTCTTCGGACATCCCTCGCCGGTCGCGCGACTCGGCTGAGGGTTTTGGTCGGAGCCGCAGGAGTCCCGTCCAACCCCATACCCTCCGGTCCCTGGGTCTGACAC
Source organism: Triturus cristatus (assembly GCF_964204655.1). Taxonomy (NCBI): domain Eukaryota; kingdom Metazoa; phylum Chordata; class Amphibia; order Caudata; family Salamandridae; genus Triturus; species Triturus cristatus. The sequence continues at coordinate 1,101,472,646 of NC_140591.1, read as the reverse complement.
GACTCCGGCGGAGGTCAGGGACTTCCTCGCGGCCATGAGGAACCTGGCTCCGCCGTCGACGCCTGCCGGTGCCCCTTCGGGCCCCGCAGGCTCGACTGGGAGGCCTAGCGAGCCGACGGCTCCGGCCCCGGCGCCGTCGTCGACTCCAGTCCCGACGCCGCAGGCCCCCGGGGGATCCAGGCCTGGATCCCAGTCGGCGCCGGTCGACCTCACGACCCCTTCGCCGGCGCCACCCCAGGCGCCGCCTTCGGATGACGCCATTCCCCGTTTTAGTCCCGGTCCGGACCCGGCGCCGCATCCGACCCGATGGGTGACAGATTCATCTTCCGTCCGGCTCCGATCCTTCCACCTGTATACAAGGAATCGGATGACGGTGATGACTGGGAGGGGTCTGAGGACCCTCTGGCCCGGCAGGGCCAGTTATCTCAGGACTGGGCAGACAAAGTGGAGGATGCCAGTGGTCTTGACACCTCCCCTGACACTGGCTTCATCTCTCCTCCGACCTTGGCTTCGGAGGAAGGTGCTACATTTTCTGTGGTGCTGCGCAAGGTGGCCGAAGCCCTTGGGCTAGAGCTGTCTGCGGTGGCCGTGAGGACTAATCTCCTCCCTGAAGTGCTTCAACCGTCAGCAAGCTCCTCGGAGCCTCTGCTGCAGTTCAATGAAGCACTGAGTGACGTTCTGAAGGGCACCTAGTCCAAACCCTCCACAGTTTCTCCTGTGGACCGGAACGTGGCCCGGCGCCACCGCCCTGCCCCGGGTGACCCCAGTTTTCTGTTCATGCACCCCACGCCCGAGAGCCTGGTTATCCAGGCCTCTACCTCCCAGACCTCCTTCCCGTCCGCTCCCCCGGATCGGGAATCCAAAAGGTTGGAACAGTTTGGGAAGAAACTGTTCTCCTCCCTTAGTTTGGGGTTGCGGTCTATCAACACTGCGTGCCTTTTGGACCGTTACTCCCACTCCCTGTGGGATACGGTGGAGGACGTGCTGCCCCAGTATCCGGAGGAGGCCCGGACACGGCTCGCCCAGGCTGTTGCCGAGGGGCGGGATGTGGCACGGCATGCTATCCGATGTGGACTGGACACAACGGGCTCGCTAGGCAGGGCAATAGCGACCATGGTGGCGATTTGTCGCCACGCCTGGCTGACGTCCATGAGTTTCTCCGGGGATGTCCAGAGCACCCTCATGGACATGCCCTTCGATGGCAGTCGCCTTTTCGGCGACAAAGCGGATAGTGCGCTGGAGCGCTTTAAGGACTCCAGGGCTACAGCCAAGTCCTTGGGCCTCTCTGCCCCGTGCCCGCAAACTTCCGCTTTTCGTCCCTTTTGTGGTCAGGGAAGGGGCGCCCCCTCCCGTCCGTCTAGCCACAGGCCGCAGAACCAACTTCAACGTGGTCGCGGACGTGGATTCCGCCAAGGCGGAGCAGGGGGACAACGAGCCGGTCCGTCCACATCTACCCCAGCAGCATCCGCCTCAAAGCCCTCCTAGTCTGAGCTTTCAGGCCCATTCCATGCCAGTGGGAGGCAGAGTTCACCATCACCTGCTCCACTGGCGTACCATCACATCGGACAGGTGGGTGCTGCAAATTGTCCGAAGGGACTACTCCCTCCCCTTCGAGGTGACCCCTCCAGCCATGCCACCGCAGTGCCACTGGATTTCGGGGATCACTTGCAACTTCTGCAGGAGGAAGTTATGGCCCTTTTGGCCAAGGGGGCCATCGAGCGCGTTCCTGGTCCAGAAGTAGGTCGTGGTTGTTATTCCCACTAGTTTCTGGTTCCCAAGAAGGGCAAAGGGGGCCTATGCCCCATCTTCGACCTCAGGAGCGTCAACGCCTTCCTCCGGAAGGAGAAGTTCAAGATGCTCACCTTGGCTCAGGTTCTGGCTGCCCTAGACCCTGGAGACTGGATGGTAGCGTTGGACTTGCAGGATGCTTATTTCCACATCCCCGTCCTGCCGGCCCACTGGCGTTACCTGCGGTTCACGGTGAGCCAAGAGCATTTTCAGTTTACCGTGCTCCCCTTCGGCCTCACCAGTGCCCCTCGGGTGTTCGCGAAAGTGATGGCGGTGGTCGCAGCTCATCTGCGCAGATTAGGGGTTCCAGTCTTCTCCTATCTCGACGACTGGTTGTTGAAGGCGGGCTCGCCCCAGGCAGTCGTTTCCCACCTCCAGACTACGGCAGACCTCTTGCATTTGCTGGGGTTCTCCATCAATGTGCCGAAGTCGCATCTGAGTCCCTCCCAGAATCTCCTCTTCATCGGAGCGGTTCTGGACTCGGCGCAGTTCTGGGCCTATCCTCCGGAAAAGCGGGTCCGGGATATTCAGGCTCTGATTCCCATCTTTCGGCCTCTATCCTGGGTTTCGGTCAGGTTGGTGCTGTGGTTTCTGGGTCTGATGGCCTCCTGCATCCTGTTGGTGCTTCACGCCAGATGGCGGATGCGGGCTCTGCAGTGGGACCTGAAGTTTCAGTGGGCCCAGCATCGGGGCAACCTGTCCGACCATGTCTTGGTCTCGGAGGGCACTGCAAGACAGTTGCAGTGGTGGCTCACGGACCGCGATTGGGTCAGTGGCAGATCCCTCTCCCTACCCCAACCGGAGCACGTAGTATTGACGGATGCGTCCCTCCTGGGATGGGGGGGCCACATGGGAGAGGCGGAGATCAGAGGCCTCTGGTCTCCGGCGGAGTCCCGGCTCCATATCAACCTTCTGGAGCTGAGGGTGATCCGACTTGCACTGAAGGCATTCCTTTCCTCTGTCCGGGGAAGTGTACAGCAGGTGTTCATGGACAACACCACCGCCATGTGGTACTGCAACAAACAGGGCGGGTGGGGTCGTGGACCCTTTGTCAGGAGGATCTGCGCCTCTGGACATGGCTGGAACATCAGGGCATCACCCTGGTGGTTCAACATCTGGCAGGCTCTCTGAACGCCAGAGCAGACGAACTCAGCCGCCAGTGCATGATGGATCACAAATGGCGTCTGAACTCGGACGTGGCGCAAGGCCTCTTTCAGCAGTGGGGAGAACCTTGGTTAGATCTATTCGCCACCGAAGAAAACGTGCAATGTCAGCAGTTCTGCGCATTGGGGTTTCCAAGGCGGCACTCCCTCGGAGACGCTTTTCGCCGCGAGTGGAGTTGCGGTCTGTTGTACGCCTTTCCGCCTATACCACTTCTGCCCAGAGTGCTGAAGATCAGACGCGACCGGGCCCAAGTCATCCTGGTGGCTCCGGATTGGGCACCAAGATACTGGTATCCCGAGCTACTCAGTCTGTCGATCGACCCCCCGATACGACTGCCTCTTCAGGAGGACCTTCTGTCGCAGCAGTAGGGGACGGTCCTCCACCCGAACCTGTCCAGCCTCCACCTCCATGCGTGGAGATTGGGCGGCGGCAGTTGATGCCATTTGACTTGCCTCCTGAAGTCTGTAATGTTATTCTGGCAGCCAGGCGTCCCTCCACAAAATCGGTATACGCCTGTAGGTGGAACTAATTTGTGGCATGGTGCACAGCAAAGGCTGTGGATCCCCTTTCCGCCCCTCTTTCTGAGGTTCTCCTCTTTCTTCTTTCTATGGCCCAGCAGGGCTCTGCTCTGGGCACCCTTAAAGGATATCTTTCAGCTATTTCTGCTTTCTTACAGCTTCCTGATCAGCCTTCTCTTTTTAAATCCCCTGTTGTTTCTCGATTCTTTAAGGGCATTACTCACATGTTTCCTCCTGTCCCTTTCGTAATGCCTCAGTGGGATTTGAATCTGGTATTGACGTTTCTGATGTGCGCTCCCTTTGAGCCACTTCATAATTGTCCCCTTCATCTGTTGACGCTTAAAACTGCTTTCCTGGTTGCCATCACCTTTGGTAGAAGGGTGAGTGAGCTCCAGGCTCTCTCTTCTAAACCTCCTTACCTTTCTGTCCATCCGGACAAAGTTGTTCTCAGGACTCGTCCTTCCTTTCTCCCTAAGGTGGTGACTGCCTTTCACATCGGATAGACTGTTACGCTGCCCACCTTCTTTCCTCCTCCACATCCCTCGAAAGAGGAAGAGAGGCTCCACCGTCTGGACCCAAAACGGGCGCTGTCCTTCTATCTGGACCACACCAAACAGTTCCGGGTGGACGACCAACTCTTTGTTGGCTACGTGTTCGCTAAGAAGGGGCGGGCCGTGCACAAGCGAACCATCTCTCGGTGGGTCATTTTGTGTATCAAGGCCTGTTACTCCTTAGATAAAAAGGACCCTCCTGTAGGGCTGAGGGCCCATTCCACTCGGGCTACAGCAGCGACCACTGCCCTGGGCCGGGGAGTCCCCTTGCAGGACATTTGTCAGGCAGCAACGTGGGCCTCGCTGCACACGTTTGCCAAACACTATTGCTTGGACAGCCAAGTTCGGAGAGGCGGCTTCTTTGGCCATTCTGTTCTCCAGGACTTTCTGGTGTGATCTTGGTTCGCAGACCCACCACCGGGGTTGGTATTGCTGGGGTATCTATTCTAAGGTGAGGAATCTAACTAACGTGTTTCTTTCAGATGAACAAGTTACTTACCTTCGGTAACGATATATCTGTAAGAAACATTAGTTAGTTAGATTCCTCACCGCCCCACCCATCCTCCCCGTTCTGCGAACCGATATCTAGGGTTGAGGTCATCCTTTTCAGGGCCCTAGAATTTTTGGCACCAGTATCGGTCTCTTGCATGGCTCTGCGTTCCTGGTGCGGAAAGTTATGTACAAGAACTGACGTCAGCGCGTGAGGGTGGCGTCTAAGTACTCCGACGATGTCATCCCGGCGATCACGATGCCGACGACGGACGCGGAGCCGCAGACGACGCCTAGCGACGCGCAAGGGTATTGCTGACGAAAAATCTTTACGGATCCAGCCTGACGCCTGGGGATATTCTAAGGTGAGGAATCTAACTAACTAATGTTTCTTACAGATATATCGTTACCGAATGTAAGTAACTTGTTCTTTAGAAATAGCTATCAGCAAACAAGGGCAGATGAATAACCACTTGGTCATCAAAGTGGGAGGGGGAACAGGAATGCTTATGGCAGCAGTAAATGGCCAACAGTTAACATCTAAGACCAGGTGCACTACTAGCTAAAAAAAACAGCACGTACATTGCTTTAGCTGAGTCATGAAGTCAACTGAAATAGAAAACACAAGCAGAGTGAAAAGATGAGCAGCAGAGGACGGAAGAATTACGAAGGAAACGAAATGGACACCACAGCCAAAATGGCTGTCGCTTATGCTAAGTAAAATATTACACATTACCACAGGAGACGCATGGGTCTTGTAGTTCCTGTAGTCGGGCCAGCGCTACATGCACCCGTTGAATAGAGTGGCAGGTAGTATGTCTGGTCATAAAGCTGCGTTGGTCCAGATGGACAAGGTCGGCAGAACGGTCTGTAGCCAGTGGGAGAGGATATTTGTGCAGATCTTTACCTTAGGTTTACAGAACGAAGTTGGGCGATATGCCACACATTCAAGTTCTGGAACAGTAAACTTAGGGATAACGGTGCTAGTTGCCATATAAGGTCCGCCTGGAAGGCTCCAGTCGAGTATGCTTCTTGGTAAAGGGCAAGTAAATGAGGACAGAGGATATCACAGTGTATACAGTAATACTCAAGTAGGATGCCATCCGGGCTAGGTGTCTTCCCAGAGTTCATCTGGAAGATCGATTCCTCTAGGTCTTCAACAGTGAGGGGTGCATCCAGGTCCATGCTAAATGCCCCGGAGCGTACAGGGTGAGGGATCTCTGAAAGAACAGGCTGGCGGCATTGAGTGGTGGGCGTAAAGGTTACAGTAGAAGACTGCAACTATTTCAGTGGAGAGGCTAGTGGTGTGTCCTGTAGAGTCAGTAAACACAAAAAGAGTAGATCAGAAACATTATTCTCCATAGAGTCCATCGACTGTTTTTGGTTTTAACGTACCTCAGGTCTTCACTAATAAAGGTGACAACCGAGGAACCTGAAGGCACTTTTAAATTAATTGGATCCCGTCTTATCCTGTAAGATTTATTTAAGAACTCCCTCCTACCGCCTAAAAGTCTTCGACAAGGTTGAGTCCGCCCTGGTGGTACCATCTTACCCGGGTGGGGAGAGGATGTCTATGTTGAAGCATGACACAATATTGTATGTGAGACATCCTCTTCCATTAAGGATGGCCTTCTAGACCTCCTTCTTAGTCTCAGAAAATAAATTTTCTCTGGATTTTGGGTGTGAATCGTTTTTCTCTCTCCCCTTTTTCTTTAGATTCTTGGCTACCTACTCTTTTTTTGTTTACTGATTTTCGAGTGTGGTTAGTAGGCCGGCTGTTACTCCCCCTGACTCTCTCCTTTTTGTGGTTTACGTGTCCTGGAGATTATTAGACCGCCAAGACAATTCTTGAGAACAGGTCCCTGGTGGCCAACCAGTATGGCAGTTTTCCTGTCTTGCCCCGTGCTCATCTACCCTACGTGTCAAAGCTCACCAACACTGCCGGGCCTTGTCGAGAGCGGTTTGGCCGTGGGAGTTTCTTGCAAGTTCCTGCCAGCAGTGGAGATTCTCTGTTTTGCCTTCTTGACACTGACGACCTAGTCAGAAGAGTTGAATCTTGAGGGTGGTAATGAGGTGTAGTCTGTTGTGCTCTTGGCTCTGAATCTGCATTTTTGCTATATCTCTCATAGTGCCTTCGCCTGCCACCCATGGGGAGGTCACATTTGGGAGATGCCAGGTGTTGAGGCGCCAGAACAGGTGCCTCACCTCATCCTTCGAACTGTGCAGAGAACATGGGGAGAGTGACCTGAAATGCCTCTTCAGAGGATGTGGACAGTTTGGGCCCGGAGTACGTCAGGTGCTGGGAGTGGGAGAAGGTCAATGCAGGAGAGTGTTTTATGCACTGCAGCAGTGTGAGTTTATTCCCTTCCTCTGGGGTGCCAGGCCCTGCAGGCAACACAGAGTTCCAATTAATCCATCCATATTTTGAGTTGTTTGCTCTATGCTGCTGGTCATTGTGGGAGGCCTAGAGATGGCCATGTCAGGGCTGAGTGAGGCGTTGAAGTCGCTGCTGATTATGGTGGGTACCCTGGGGAAAGGACTGGATGGCAGACTCACACGCCTGAAGAGTGGGAGTGGGCACCTGGGGTGCTATATGAACACTCTGAAAGTTGCATTGTTCAGCCTCTAGAAAGCCTTCCACACCAACAAATCTACTTTGAGGATCACTGGTGTTGGCTGTCATCGCAAAGGGAAAGTTCTTATGGAGCAGTATAGCCATCACTCTAGACCCTCGTGTAAACCCAGAGTATAATACATGGTCATATCCAAAGCCGTGCAGAAAGGGGCATGAGGAGCCCAACAAGTGAGCTTCCTGCAATATCAGGACAGATGGGTGGGTGTGTCTGGCATGGCACAGGACAGCTGTCCTTTTAGTGTAACCAAGTTGCCCATTTACGTTCAAGGACATAGGTGAGTAGGATGTCATGGGGGATGGAGAGGGCGCAGGATTGATGGATCGACAGGGACCTCGCAGGTAACCAGTTGAGATGGCGTGAGAACGCAGTGTAGGGCTGGATACTAGGCAAACGTGTGTGGGAATCCAAACTATCTTGGGCAATCATAGATCCAAAATTATAATAACACAACAAACACCCCATACCCCTAACATACCCCCACTCCACATTTCCTCACCAGAAGCATCTGTGACCCCATTACTCCCAACACAACCAACCATAGCTGTAACAGGTAGCAAGTGTTCGAGGAGTGACAGGGGTCCCCCAGGTGTGTGGTGAGCTTGTCTTCAAGTCGTCCATCTCGCCTCAGGACTGGAAGCAGTCCTAGGGTCTGTGGCAGTGCAGGCATGGGGGACGTTCCAGGCCATGCTCTGCGGTTGGCTCCAGCCTGGCCAGGGCCTTCTGGGTGGCTTCGCTGATCCGCAATCCATGGCAGCAACGATGGCAGAGACTCCACCAAGAGTGCAGAGACTGCACTGGTAACTTTACCACACGTAAGTCACTTTGTGAAGTGTATATGGCTGAATTTTAATAGGATTGCTCGCCTGTCATTGAAAATGAATGGTTATATCTCTGTTTGTGGTACATTAAAGGGAGCAGGGTGAATGCGGGAAAAAAGGGAGGAAAAGGGAGGAGGAGGACAACAAAGGTAGAATTCTGATCACACAGTTATTGTAAACCACTTCTTCTGTGTCACTCTTCCTCAATGCACATCACATACAAGCATGCTACATTGCATAGTACCAGTACCACAATCATACAGATATCAATCAGAGATAAAAAGGCCTTCAGTCATTCCGTGAAGCATTTTGCTTCCTCAGCCACTGTGAAAAGGAACATTTTGTTGCCATAAGACACTCTTGGTTTCGCTGGATTCCACAGCATGTCAGAAACACACATTGCAGGCAGGCTGCCCCATATATCTGCCAGTTTATTCCATCTTCCCTGGATGAGTGCACTTACATCAGGGAACAAAATTAGCCATTTTATTTTTATTTGAAGGTCCCTACTGTCTAAAGGATGGCTTCAGGACACTCTGGATCTGATCGGTATCACTTGGGGTGAGTCTGCAGATCCGGATCTCTAAGGCAAGGAATTGGCTTTTTCACTGTGGACAGCACGGGTCAGGTAGTCTGGATAACGATCGTTTGGACCTTACTGATATTATTATCTGGTGGCGTGTGACCCCACCACCCGATTGTTAATCGGTCTCTTGGCGTTGTTAAACACCTCATATTTCCCATCCAGCAACATCGGATCTTTAATGGATCCTTGCTAAAAATTTGCTTTAGGCACACATGCCTCCACTGTAGATACTGCATTCTTAACTCCCGACACACACAGCTCTACCTTTCCGGTTCTGGACTCCATTTCCACAATTGATTTTGCAACCCCTTCTAATTTTTTCATAAGCATCTAAATCGCTTCTATTTAACCCTGTTGGAGCTTTGGCAGTGACAACTTTTCTATTCTCTTCCTTCTTCAACCCCTTCCTTGAATGTTGGGTCAGAAAGCCTTAATATCTCTTGTGTTTGCCCTTCAAACCCTCGAATTCCAGCTGGCCAGGCAGTAAGAGCAATGTCTGGACCTAACTGCAAACCCTCGAATTCCAGCAGACCAGGCTTCAACACAAGTACTTGAATGCTAAGCATAAAATAAAGCGTTCAAAATTCAGGAAGTCCCTATTACTAAACGAAAGCCATGTCACCAGTGCCCCTCATCGCTCCAAAGCACCTTCCCCTCATGACCTCCTCCTCGGACTCCCTCCCTACCATCCTCCAACACTGCCCTTCATCTCTCTGTAGCCTCTTCCCCTCATGACCTCCTCCTCAGACTTCGTCCCTACCACCTTCCACCAGTGCCCCTCATCTCTCTGTAGCTCCTCCCCCATGACCTACCCCTCATACTCCCTCCCTACCACCCTCCACCAGGGCACCTCATCGCTCCAAATCCCCTTCCCCACATGACCTCCTCCTCGCATTTTCTCACTGCCACCCTCCACCATTGCCCCTCATCGCTCTATAGCCCCTCCCTCATGACCTCCTCCTCAAACTCCCTCACAAACAACCTCCACCAGTGCCCCTCATCTCTCCGTAGCTCCACCCCCATGACCTCCTCCTCAGATTCCCTCATTGCCACCCTCCACCAGTACCCCTCAGCACTCCATAGCCCCTCCCCCATGATGTCCCCCTCGGATTCCCTCATTGCCACCCTCCAACAGTGCCCATCATCTCTCCGTAACCCCTCTCTCGTATGCATTTTATTTGTTGTATAGCGTTACTCGTAGTGTAGGGTGTCTCAGTACTTTACATCACGCACACATTATGCAGAGACAATGAATCATACAAGTATGTAAATCAGCCTATAGGGAATGTCACATAAGCTAATGAGGATTACCAGGTGTAGGAATCACATGTCATCCATACTGCTGGGCAATATGTTTTAAGAGGGTTAGGTCTAGAGAAGCACAAACACAGGATGGTAGACCTGGCACATTGGCGCGGGTCTCCCTTCCATTTTTCGCTGTTGCCTCATATGTTTTTGCTGGTGTTAGTTGCTCAGGGCACTGTGCCACTGCTGTCCAGTGCCACAGTGCAAGTGCTCCCTATTGTAAATTGATGTATAAATTGTGATTCCATGATTGGTTGGCTTGGTGTACCTGTCAGACCCTAGTACAGTGCACCAGGAGTGCTCAGGGCTTGTAAATCCAAATACTGCTGGTGGGCTTGCAGCACTGGTTGTGCCACCCACAGAAGCAGCCTGTAAAAATGTATCTAAGGTCTGCCATTGCAGAGCCTGCGTGCAGTCTGGTACTGTCATACTGACTGGGCAAGTGCACCCACTTGCCAGTCCCTAAACCTTCCCTTTTCTTCATATAAGACACCCCTATGATAGGTCCAAGGGCAGGGTGCAATGTAAGGATAAGGTAGGACATGCCCTGGTGGGTGGGGCATGTTCTAATAGTGAATTACAGCCATTTTCGGTTTTCACTATTGCAAGGATACCGGTTCTCCATAGTCCAGAATGGGCAGTTTGGTTATTACATTTTATAATCCTAACTGACTCAGGGAACACGGTAGAAATTCGAATTTAGTTTGCGAGAACTCAGAATGATAACATACATCTTTTAGTGAAGTTGGTTTTAACATTCTGTGTTTGAAAATACCACTTTTAGAAAGTAGGTATTTTCTTGTCTAACCATTCAAATCTGCCTCTGCTAGGCTGTGTATTCCCTGTCTGGAGTTTGAGAGACAGGGCTGGGGAATTCCAGGAGTCAGGGTGAGGTGTCCCTGTGGTGAATAGAGAGATCTGCATCTAGATGGGAGGGAGGAGTTGCACCTGGGACCTGAATAGGGCTGTGCCTTCCCTCCACAATGCTGGCTCCACCTCCTGTGGTGCATCTGATGTCTCTGCCCTGCACTCTGAAAGGAAAGAAGGAGTCAGGTAAACAAAGTGCTCCAGGACTGACCAGAACCGGTTTGAACAAGGCAAAGGCCCCTCTGCCCTCAGAGGACAAAGGATTTTGGGGTATAAGTATTGGGACCCTGATCCCAAGAATTTAGATCACTTTGGGAAACAAGAAGAACCTCTGCTGAGGAGAGGATCCAAGAAGAAACTGAGGAGAGACTATCCCTGAAACTGGGGGATTGGCCTGCAGGGGTTGCCTACTGCCAAAGAGAGGAGAAAGGAACTTTGTGTGCACTTTTGCTCAACTTGTGAAGGATCTCCAAGGGCTTGGAAAAGAGCTTGCCTCCTGCTGAAGTCTCAGGAACAACAGACTTCACCCCCCAGCTCCCCAGAGTTCTTTGGAAGTGCCTGCTGCTGTTGTTGGGCCTTCTGAGGGACTGCGTGTCAAAAGGAGCTGGAAGTGCGACTCAAGAAGGAGAAGCGTGCCGCCGTCGGAGTTGTTGTTGTCGCATCTCGTAAAGTGTGTCGCCGCTGCAGCATCACATCGAGCGGAAGCGTCTCGCACCATCCAGTAAGTGTTTCGCAACGCCGAAGAAGCGTGTCGCCATCGCAGCCATCGTAGCTGACGCATTGCACCGCATCAAGAGAAGAGTCTCGCATCGAGGAAGAAGCGTGTCGCCATCGCAGCCATCGTAGTTGTCATATTGCACCACATCAAGAAAAGCGCCTCGCATCCACGGAGAAGCGTGCTGCCGTCGGAGCTGTTGTCGTCGCATCGCGTAAAGGGGTGTAGTCGCTGCAGCATCGCATCGAGCGGAAGCGTCTCGCAACGTCGGAGAAGAGTGCCGCTGCCAAGGCCGCTGTCATTGCATCGCGTAAGGTGTGTCGCTGCTGCAGCTGAAGCATCGAGTCGAGTCTTCTCGCAACATCGGAGAAGCATGCCGCATCTGAAAGATCTTCACGTCTTTATTTCTTTGCACCAAAAACTTTATCGCATCGCATCAACATCGTTGCAACACTTTCATTGCCCTGCGTGTCGCATCTAAAAGGTACATTGACTTAAAGTGTCGCATCTAAGAACTTAAGAGAACTAAGTTAAATTCTACCATCTAAAGTAACAGTATTGTGTGTTTTTGTCGCTTAATGGTCTTGTGGTAAATCTATATAAAGAATACTTATTTTTGATATAAAACCTGTGTGGTGTCCATCTGTAGTGTTGTCACTTGATTACTGTATGTGTTCACAAATGCTTTACACACTGCCTCTGAGATAAGCCTGTCTGCTCGTGCCAAGCTACCAAGGGGGTGAGCAGGGGTTATTTTAGGAGTGTACCCCCTTACCCTGACTGGAGGAGGAGGTCCCTATTTGTCACAAGTGCATACCTGTGCCAACTAGAGACCCCCAAGTCTAACATAGGATTTAAAGCATACCCCAGTGGTTGGGGGTTGGCTTTACTGATTAGAATGTATATCTGCCCAAACTCTTTATTGCAACATTAGAATTATAAAAGACTGGGATAATTTGAACTAACTAGCAATACAAATATATATATATATATATATATATATATATATATATATATATATATATATATATATATATATATATATATATATATATATATATATATATATATATATAACTATTCTGGTTTGAATACAGGTCTTTGATGACAGTCCATAGGTCACTGTCCTATGTTAGGATTGTAACTTCTGAACTGCAAGTAATCAAAGGATCTCTGTGACAAAGGCAGTAACCCACTGAGCTATCCACGTTAGCTACAGTTTATCTGCATTTAAAAACTACAAACAGACGAAAGATTGCTCTCCAGCAGGATTATTAATCCCCAGAGTTATCTGGACATTTTAATAGTTGTCGTGCATCCTTGGCAGAACCAGTCATGATGATGATACAAACGATTTAAACAAACGATTTGAATAAAATATACACAGCACACAAAGTATGTGTCTTGCTCACAGATGAAAAAAAACGCAACAATAGCCACACATTCTCTTACCTGCTCCTTACGAACTCTGTCACAGCCCGATCTGATAAACAGCTCAAGGGATCAGGAAGGTCAGGAAAATGAATCGGCAAAAACAAACTCCTCTTCATCAGCTGAAAAGAATGAAATATTCACGCAGCAGGGCGGTACACAAATCCAGTGCCAACGAAAGGATTTGTCACCTTCGCCATGCCCCTATTGTACCTGCACGAGTGCCCACCTTTCTAATAGGAGATGCGTGATTCGGGGTGCAAGCCCAGGCCCAATCACGCAACTCCTAAGGAAAGAAGAAAAATAACGTTCAGAGAACGTTTTAAATTGCAGTGGCCATTTTCTGTTGGCCTTGCTAATGTCACTGCCAGGGCCAAGGTTCATGTTTGGGTGGGCCAGGCTCATGTTTCACCCTCTAGAACCGGGCCTGCTCTACATGTGGCCCTAATCCCTAAATACACCATCAATGAGCCAGAATCCTAGGTTAATACCCCTCCTAGACTAATTTAGGTCTGGCTTGACAGCGCAGCTGGCTAAAGACCTATCAAATGACATCTCGACATGACCGATGATGAAGGACCCTGAAAACGATCCTTTGTATTCAACAGAATACAACACAACTATAACCAAATGTATACACGTAAAACGAGGTTCATTTAAGCAATTGTAATATCATTAACATGAAGTGCCACACAATAATCCACCATCTACTTTTGTGGCAAATAACTGAACAGATTTAGAATTTAGAAGATTTCATAACCCGTAATGAGAGCATATAGTCTGTCTACCATGCCTGTTGTGTCCTGCGAGACACGTTCTAGTGTCTCGACAGGCACTGTCTTAGTAGCCACTCCCCTATGGGAGTGGGCACACACACACCCCACACCCATCCATCACCGGCGTCACGCGTGACGTGACCCGGCCAATAAAAGGGGACCGAGTGCACGTGCTCGTGGCCAGTTGATTACCATTACTGACTGTGTCCGGGTCAGTCCTTTGCCAGCATGTGGGCCTCGGGCCCACAACACCACATTGGCGACGAGGCGGGTAACTGACCCCGCATGCCTGCTGCTCTCCTTCCTCGTTCTGCGTGGGGGAGGAATAAGCCTGGCAAGCGGCACCCCCGGAGAGCAGTCAACGACCACCCGTTACTACAGAGGGGTCTGTGCCCCTCGTGCCGCCCAGTCACCGCCTCCTAGACCTGCTGAGGACTAGCGGTGCCTGCACGGTGGCTCGCACTTCCCCATTGCCTGCACAAGAGCCATGGCCGTGCTGAGAGGGAGAAAAGGCTGCAGCCGCCCAGCGTCTGAATCGGCATTACAGAGGGGTTCACAGCAGATGTCCACACACGACCGCCACTGCAGCCCTGACGCCGGTCAACCCGACAGCTGAAGGACAGTGGCCCAGAAGGCAGACAGACGGGAAAAGGACTGCCGCTGCCAGCGCTGCGCTAGAAGCGCCCGTGCCCCTGGCTCCAGCCTGCCGAGGCCGAACTGACATGAGAGCGGAGCCCACCCGCATCAAAAGCAACTGCCGCTGGACCAGAGGTGAGCCACAGGGTCCGAGCCAGGGCACCGAGAACCGTCCGGCAGTGTGAGCCGGTGAAGAGGTGTGGCATCCCCTGAAGGGTGAAGGCAGGTTGCGCAGCCCAGAGGATTACTGCGGCTCTGCTGAAACTGCATCCCTGCGCGAGGTTCACGGTGGAAAGGGCAGGGTAGCGCGCTGAGAGCAGCACCCGCCCTGAGGAGGGAGGTAACCCCCGTTTGGCATCAAAGGAAATGCTCACCGGGCAGCAGGAAGAGTGAGTGGGGGGCTAGCCAGGCCGCGGATGATCGATATGGGGGCAAGGACATGGTTCCCCGCCCGCAACAAGCGAGAGCATCAGTGGGCCCAGTTTAAAAGTCAATGAGACTGGTGTAGCCCGCGTGCTCCACCCTCCCTCCCTACACCGACAGGACTGGAGTAAGAAACCTACCGGGAGAAGGGAAGGAGTTGCGGCTGTCCGACGGGAGGGCCTCCTGTGTGTGTGTGTAGGGGGCAGCTCGCAGGCAGAACAAGCGCGTGGCTGGCAGGCACAAAGACCTGAGGCCACACCCGCATGCCGCGAAGCCCTGCAGCGTTTGTAAAACGGCCGAGGCCGAACCAGACACAGCAAAGGTATTACCAGCCCAGGCAGCCTTCACTGAAAAGGGCCAAAGAGCAAGAGGGCTACCGGGCGCACAAATAACTGCAGCTGAGAGGCACCCAGGTCGAAGGTGCACCGGAAATAAAATAAAAGGATTTCAACAAAACAAATAGGGAATAGAGCCATGTAGGTGAAGTGATGAGGGGCAGCCGAGGTCACGAGAAAGTCCGTGCCGGCACACTCAGAGAAGAGTGCAGAAAGCGCAAGGCATTGGTTTCAAATGACTCAACACTGCCATCTAGTGGCCACTGTGCTGTACCGCGCCACTAAACGAAATACACTGCAACAAGGACTGCGACCAATCAAAGACTGTCAGGGCATACTTAGAATCCCTAGAGGGAGGCAGATCCAGGCAACCTAATGAGAAAAGAGAAGAGAAAAAGGACAATGGTGCCAGGCCACTACACAGCATTTGAGGATGAGGAAACAATGAGCAGGAAAGTGCCTGGAGTGCAGGAATGCAGCGCAGAGGCACCTGGGGCAACACAAAACCAACACAAAACAGATGGTACGGACAGTGAACAGGCTGGGAATGAAGGGACAGGCAAACCTCTAAGAAATTGTTATTAGAGTGTGAGCAGTGAGGAAGTAAGTACCCACCAGCAAGAGTGGACAACCAACCAGAAGTTTGACTGCATGGGCAGTCGCCCAGGAGAGCAAGACCTCCTCGAAGAGATGGGGAAATGCTGAAGGCATCAAGAAGAATCTCCATCGCCTCAACGAAGCCTGGAACAAGCCAAACGCAGCACAGTGTCCTCCCTCACACTGCCTCACGCCGGAGTCGTCAGTGACCCAAGGCTGACGAGAGGAGAGTCGCACACCGCAAGTGGACAGCCGCCACCACTAGCTCACTACTGCCCGCGGAAGCCATTCCCTGGAGAGGGAACACCCGGAGTAGGAACTTCAAGAAGCGGCCTAAAGAAGGAGCACCCAAGATGAGTGGCTGCTTGCCATGCAGCCGAGAAGAGCGACTGAAGGTTCGCCTGAATGGTCCGGAGACCATTGAAGTTAATGGGCCCGTTGGCCTGGTTAGAACATGGTGCATGTCACTGCACCCGAAGAAGAAGAGTGGAAATCGTGTCACCTAGAAGAGCTGGAGACACGCAAGTGCGTCAAAGACAAAGAGAGGAGAAGCATGAGGACTCGAAGCACCACAAGCCGAGAACACCTCCAAAGACACCAGACAGCCACTAAGGTGGACCGACGGCCCTGGTGACAGCACCAAGGGAGAACCACACGTAAGCCGCAGCAAGCGCAAACCGTGTTGCTCCCATCGCTTCACAGTGAGACCGTCTAGCCCCGAGTGTCGGCAGTTGGAGTTGAGTGGCATCCCTGCTCCTGACCGTAGATGCCAGAGGTGCAAGAGAAGATCCAGAAGAGGCAATCATGTGGCTACGACGTCCATCCAGAAGCTTAATCTCCTAGGTAATTGTCACCACCTGTCATCCAGGCCCAATGGCAGCTATGTCATCAGTGCCATGTGCATGACACCGCACTCAGCAAGAAAACGTGGAAGGGTGACCGGAGGGTCCGCACCAAGAATCAACTGAGGCAAAAAGGGAAAGTCATGATTGGCAGGGCCGGAAGATGAAGAGAACCCAAGCTACAACAGGAGTGAGTCCTGACACAGCGACAGCAAGGGAAGAGGATGATAGCCCGAGAAGGAACTGGCAGCCGCACAGCGGGAGTCCGAGAGTAAGCCGCACAGCCTGCGTGAACCGAGTCTCAAGCTTTACGTTTCTCAGCGTGTTCATCACTCCTCCGTCATCAAAGTTCCAACAGCCCAAGAAGCACAAGTTCACAAATGCCAGTGCCTCCCCAGAGAACATGGAGGTACCTGGCCACTCCCTGCCTCAGGTGATCGACTCCCGACTAAATGCCTGCATCCATCAAGGCAAGTCGTCACCCGCCATTGTCCAGATTCACCACACGGCTGGCAACGCCACCATGCCAGTCCTCATCAAGTGCGTCAACCGACACAATCTCGAAGACACATGGAGTGGAGTCCTACGCTATGGCCAAACTAGCCAACAAGAAAACTCAGAGGCTACCTGCTAACCTGGTCTGCTCCTGAACTGCGGCAGCGAGAGCATGTCCTGACCAAGATCCATACACCCTTGAGGTTTGTGCGAGAGACTGGCTACTAGCTCCTCGGCGGCTTGCAGCTGCCCACAGCCGGCACACACGCAGCCCCAATCGCAGCCTATCAGCAGTCCTGTGGCAAGCCCGAAGAAGGGCCTCCCCAGGCGGGAGAGCTGGAAAATACATTGTTCCCCCCGACAGGTCACCGGACACAGCAAGATAGCCTCATAGAGACTTACGGCTATACAGAAATAATCCAGTGAACTTTCACCATGGACTCCAACCATGATCTTGACGCACCCAGTTAATGAACAGTTGTTAATCACCACATACCATCCTCAAGGTCAGCGAAAGGAAGACAGCTGGGGCCAAAGGGCATGATTCCACAGACACATCACTAGAGTGCCGCGGACATCTTCGAGCAAGCATTCGTCTCCTGAATCACACAGGTTAAATGATGAAGGCCTGCCGAGATCATCCTGCTACCTTTGGAGTCACCAACCCTGGTCTGTTGTCTTCGGGATGCATGACCCGAGAAGCTGATGGACCCTGTGGTGTATATTTTCTTGTTATTTCTCCCTACAGGTTGGACTAGGGAACTTTTGTTTTTATTAATATTTGGGAGGAATGTTGTGTCCTGTGAGACACGTTCTAGTGTCTCGACAGGCACTGTCTTAGTAGCCGCTCCCCTATGGGAGTGGGCACACACACACCCCACACCCATCCATCACCGGCGTCACGCGTGACGTGACCCGGCCAATAAAAGGGGCCCGAGTGCACGTGCTCGTGGCCAGTTGATTGCCATTACTGACTGTGTCCGGGTCAGTCCTTTGCCAGCATGTGCCACACATGCCCATCACTGGCAGGTGACTACATAATCGGTTTCACAGCGAGCACGCCATACCGAGCACAAGTGGTGACTCACACTCCTCGAGGTATCTTCCATCGTTGGAAGGCTGTTCAACACGAGTGCTCGACCACACTGTTTGTTTATCTAAATGATTCTTCCTTCCTTTGACAGTAAGTGAGGAGGCCCACGCCTGACCCCCTGAGGAAGCGCAAAAGCTGTACTGGAAGGTATTTGGACAATCTGAAGCGCATGCCTTACTTTTTAAACGCCGACTAGCAAAAGCACTTCTTAAATTAATCGGACAGTACGCGCTTAAGTACATACTCAAAATGACCCCCCTACGTGCATTAATTAACAAGCACGCCACTTCCCGATGTGAGTTAAGCTTCATTAAATAGATGCAAACAAGCGCAGAAGCAGAACTGATAAACTACGTGCATTTTACAACAAACACGCTCTATTCTCTGTCTCCTTCGAGAACTAATCAGAAAAGTCCCCTCCTGGAATCGTCCATTAACCCCTTCCCCGCTCATGACGGAACCGCTCCGTCATGAGCCACGGTTGCCGTGTGCTAATGACGGAACGGTTCCGTCATGTCACGACCGTTGGCGGCCGCTCCGCCCACGCGGCGCTGTTTCCCCGCCTGTGCGGGGGGACAACGCAACTGGGCGGAGTCATGACGGAACCGTTCCGTCATGAGCACAGCTCAACTGTGGCTCATGACGGAGCGGCTCCGTCATGAGCACAGCGCCACCGCGCTGCCCCCCGCACCCCCCAGCGCCGCGGCGGAATTCCCGCCGCGGCGAAGGGGTTAACGCAGCAAGGCATCTGGCCAAAGCCTGAGTGCGATACCTAACAACAATATCCGCCTCATTTTAGTATTATGCAAGTTAGCACTAAAGCCGAATCATAAAGTAATGTTATTCAAACGAGCATGAACATGCTTTTCTAGTAATAGCATTAACCTAGACACACCGGTTTTAGCGGCTCACACGAGATCCACCGCACCGGCATATAAGAGACTACAAAGTGCTTTCAACCACCGCTAGCACATTCCTTAAACTAACAGGTGGAACTACATACCTTTTGATGGATGAATAGCACTGTGTGCCTTGCATACTATCCACCTCACAAAGTTGATGTTCATAAGAAGGCCGATAGGGACCCAGGTGGCCCCATTAACAGGTACAGCAATTAATGTGTGTTCCCTCACCCTTCCTGAATACTCTTTTCCAAATTAGTTAAAAACGACGATTTAGAAGCATCACCTTAGAAAGACATTGATCACAACAGATCTAAATTCATGTTCAATTAACGTGATAAACTGTCAGTATGGTCTTTTTACTTTTTTCTCTTTCTAGTTATAGGTACTATAGACCCATAACAACTGAGAAGAAGGGTAAGTGCCACCAATTCGGTAACCTGCATGACACCGGTCTTGAAGAAAGCCCGACGACCTGACAGGGCACCGAGAGGGCTGAAACATGTCGACCATCCACGTTTTTAAAGCAGGTGCTATAGAACAGTAGCCTTTCTAAATACGCACTGTCCTTTGATTTTATACTTGACCCATCACCAATAGAATAAAACACGTTGTTGAGTGATGGAGGTAATTTTAAACTCACTTTATTCACACTTTCACGATATCTGCTCACTGCTGCAATCACCAGTAGGTCTCCCTCCAAGTGGAGGCAAGCATATTGTAAGACCCAATGATGATGCTTTTCACGCAGGTACACAAGCGGAAAATCAAGATATAAAGCCACACTACCATTCATGTGAATGAGGGTTTTTTAAGATGGCTAACACCCCAGACCCTGGTAACAATACAGGACAAGTGATCCATTCTTCTATGATAACATGACTATTACCCGGAAGACGAATGGATCTCAGCTTCTGTCTCCCTTGATTGATTAAGAAATAAAGACCTATTGCTACTAATACTTTAAACTATAAATAGAGTGGTCTTTGTCTTTACCCCTAAGAGGGTTTCTCTAATATGCTATTTCCTGTTTTATGTATAATTCCGCCTTCTGTGGAATGCTTTTGTTGGAATGCATGAGGGCTATTTTACATCCAAAAGTAAACTCCGTCATCAAACATTACATTGTTTGTCTCATATAGGGATTTTAAATAGAAAATAATAGTCTGCTTTTGTGTGTTTTTTCACTGCACCACAACTGTTGGCTTTGCTAGTGTTTGTTGTCATGGTGGATGCCCACTGTAATATAAGGTTGAGATCGGCTGAACAGTTGGCAAAGGTGTGTGTTTAGCAGCTTTGAACAAATGGAGGGCACCGCTTGGTTTTTGATGCATTTAGTGCATATTTAATTCTAGTGTTCACATTACACAGATGACTCCACAGGTATTCACAGCAGCCTTGCATTAGACTTGAAACGACTACTGAGCTACCTTCAACATTTCCACACTGGTTGTCACATAGTATAGCTTCCTGTGACGTCACAAACGACAAAACAATGTCAAAAGGAACATATCTTCTTTTTATGCTTCCCGCTCCAAATTATTTGCGGACAGGCCCCACATTGCGGCTGATCACATTTGTAATCCGGAAAAGAAAGGGACTTCCGGCCCGCCCCCACGTCAGTCATGCGTCCTCACGCACATTTGCTCATGCACTCCAAGAGCTCCATTCTGATTGCAATGCGCACGTGCCATCCCAGCGGGATAATTCGGATGTAACGGGCCACAATCGGAGGGCGCAAGAAATTTTGGACAGATGACTGTCGATCAGAGTTTCCATAGAAGACCTGCAAACAAGACGGAAACAATTAAAATAAATAGGAACAGCAAGTGAGTTATGTCCACAGGCATGCATTAGGCAGTGTGATTTTTATTCCGATAGATCCCATCTGATGATATGCATCTTTCCTTAGCATGCAAATCACTAAACTGCAAAAGCAATTCTGTTTTTTATGTGTGGCAAATCAGGAAAACTGCACAAGCTGCAAATCAGAAAAGCCGCACCACATACCATCACTGCAATCAAAGATACTTTGTCATCACCACCATCAGGAGCTCAGTAAACACGTGCAACACAGAAACAACTAAGTGAGGGTGCCCCTCTCTTCCGGGTAGTGTTCTGTGCGTAGATTTTTGAGATTTAGGCATCCAACACCCAGTGACGTAGCTAGGTTGACATAGGCCCTAGTGCAAGCAAAGTAACTGGTCCCCCTCACTAGGGTGACATCCAGTGGTGGCTCCATCTCAATGGCGGAGGAGCGTTGCCCCGCTGCCTGGCTCCAAGCCAGCAAATGTAAAATAAAATGATGCTCTTGCATCGTTTTATTTTACATTCGCCTGCTCTGCCAGCGGTGTTGGGAGGGGCAGGGCTTAGGCATGGGAGGTGGGAGGTGGGAGAAGGAGTGCTACGTGCACTCTACTCCCTAAGTGCACATATGTGTTTTGGCCGGACCGTCTCAGGCCGACCAAAACACACATGCGCACTTAGGGCCTCTCCAGCCCAGCTGCATTGAGCAGCCGGAATGGAGAAACCCCACAGACTTCCTGGTCTGAGCAGGGCGTCTTTTCTGCCTCCTCAGACCAATCACTGCGCTGCTCTGCAGCACAGGGATTGGATGGTAGTTTGGGTCCCAGGGCCTGCTGGGACCCAGGAAAAGGAGAGGCGGCCAGCCGCGGCGGCAACAGGTAAGTTTTAGATATTTTTAAATATTGCATTCCCCACCCCCGCATGACCACACCCGCCTCACCACCCTTTATTACGGCCGCTGCAAGTTATTTTTTGGGTTTGTTTACCGGATTACCCTCCCCCCCTTGTCCCTTCGCCCCCACCCGCCCAACTGGTGCTTCTAGGCAGCAGCCGCAGCTGATTGCTGATGCCATTTTCTCACTGGGATCTGTTTCATTGTGCAGCGGCCAGCCTCCCGACCACCGTGGCACGTTCTCCAATAGTCAGGGGCTTGGGATCAGCTACCTTTGCCACAGACGGAGAACTGGTGACTCGGGTAGAGTTCCCTCTATGGCTCAAAATTCATCAAGAATTTCAATCCGTAATCCGCCAGAGAGGCCAGTAGCTCCCCTCTGTACATGGCCAGCCTTCATGTTCCTCTGACTTAAGGGCCCATCTCCCTCAGACTAGGTGGACCCCGTCCTCTTGTTACATGAACTAGGGTGAGCCAGGTCCAGTGCCATGGATATTGGACAGAATGAGAGATCGCTGGAGCCTGTTAGACTCAAGTGAGTGAGCGCTAGGCCCTTACATAGACCGCCATACTACCGCATATGGACCTTCTCATGATTGATGAAACACCGCGCCCAATAGATACTACTAGCCAGCTTGGTAGTGGAGACAGGAAGCTGATTGACACGGCTCGGAGTCAAACTGGCATAATTTCTGCACATGTTGTACCTCTTCTGCGTACATGAGGGCGTGTGCTCTGCTGGTGCCTATACTGTCTTGGTTCTGTCAATGTGAGGAAGCATGCAGTGCTACGGCACAAGCTGTAACGGTTCTGTGTATGTAAGGCAGCATGCACTGTTGCTACCTGTGGTGTACTGGTTACTGGTTCTGTGTGCGTCTTGCACTACTGCTGCTGCCACATGCCCTGTATCTGTTTTTTCCGACATAGAAACTTACTGCTTCTGGCCCTGGTGCTCCTATGTTGTATTTTAGCAAAGCTTGATGCTCATCATGGGAATCCCTCAATTTTATTTTATCTTCAGCTACCTGTTGCCTGTCTTCCTTTCGTCTTCCTCTTTGCCCTCCTATTTTTGACACACACGCTTTATTGCCTCCATGTCCCTGTGCTGCTCCTGTCATGGTACCTTAGAGTTATCAGAAGAACGACTCGCAAACACGTCAAAATGGAAGAATCAAGATGTCGTGGCCACAAATTTCTAGCAGTATTTGAAAGTCTGTGTGTGACTACCAGCTACTGACATTTAAACTCAAT
Organism: Triturus cristatus; assembly: GCF_964204655.1. Taxonomy (NCBI): domain Eukaryota; kingdom Metazoa; phylum Chordata; class Amphibia; order Caudata; family Salamandridae; genus Triturus; species Triturus cristatus. Next base: position 1,101,449,730 of record NC_140591.1, on the reverse strand, counting down.
TTTACAATTGGCAAGTTAGAAAGTTTACTCAGTATAGGCACTGCACTCTCCCCTAAAGATAGTCTGACCATTGAGATCATTCCACCTAAGTTATGATTCTAGCCACTAGAATTGTCAATGATTTTAAGTACATCTTGAAAGTCTTTATCAACAAAAAAAAAAACAGTTTGTCTTTGTTTAGAGTGGCCACTACATCTATGCTAATACCTGGAATGTGTTGCATTACTGTAGATTTCTGCAGAATTAGCCAGGGCCACTGGAATTATGCGATTGTGCGGCCGCGACGGTTTTCGCTTAATTATAGATTTGATGCATTTGCTACATAATCCATCATCTGCTGCATAATCTACAGATTTTAGCAACAAACAAAAATATTGTTTCTAGCCCAAACGGTTAAAAAGTTACTAAAAATGCAGTGACACTGGTTGCCGTGCAGTGGAAAGCACTTTGCAAAGCTGGACACTTCACTTTTCTGTTGCTTATTGCTACAATTGGGTACTAATTAAATGCAACCAATGCCCAGAGAGTGTTATCAAGTTTAAACATGATGAAATAATAAAGTAAGGCTATTACACAATGTGCCACATTATGCAGCATAATTTTCCTTTTCTTGCCGCATATTTTACTCCACCCTGCCGCATAATTTGGCCCTCTCCTGCCGCATAATTTCAGTGGCCCTGGATACAGCATATAAATGGGAATAACTTTACAAAATGTAATTTTATAAGGATTTCCACCTTTGTGCAGTATTTTTGCCAGCAAATATCTTCTCGCAAAAAAAACACAGTTACCAAATCATAAAAATTCTCTCACCCGGTTGTTACCAGTCTGGTCCTTGTAGTAAACCCAGTTCAGGGTGTCATCGAACCGGTATTGCACGCTGTATTTGGTCATCCATTCGTCCGCGTCACAGCGCCCCTGGGTAAGGATGCCAGAAATGACCTTCAGCTCCTGCAGATCAATCTGCAACCACTGGCTGTTGTCTTGAAACTTTGAAAGCCAGGCACACCTGCCAGGAGCAGAGAGTGACAGACCAGAAAAGTCCCAAATAGCATCATTATTGTGTAAACAAGTAATATGTTGTCTTCAAGTGATTTGACCAATCGAGATTTTTGAGTGAGACCAAACCCTAGAATGTGACCAACACACACACACCATATGAGCCAAAAGCAGCGATTGTGTTGGCCCAAAAATGCATCTAAGCACTAAATAGCAATTCCCAAAGGCGTGCAGGGAGGCCCAATGGAAAGGGTATCTTAGGAATTCTATTAGAGAACTATTTTACAAGAAGGCAGAAAGATGGTGGACTCAGGATCCGACTAGGGGAGAGGATTCAGGAATAAGAATATAGGAGTTCGCGATACTACCCGTACTGAACACACAGCCTGTAAACGAGGGGTTTTTGAGGATGAAGAAACTCCTCTGACAACTGCATGGAACGAGGTGGGATGGCTACAAAGTTTGTTTTTTATTCATAAACATTATAAAGTATACAACTATGAATGTATTTCAACAACTGAAATTGAAAAATAAACATAAGAGCGGAATGCTGTCTCCCGCAGAGAGGTAAGCCAGGGGCTGCTGTGGGTTGATTCAGTGCCCCTTCCTGTATGCTGTGGTGGGCAGAATCCAAATGTGTGTGAGACACTCACAGACCAATTGATGAAGAGAGTTGTCTGAAAGACCTGATAAGCAAGTGTTTCATATTTAAATGTATTACAATAAAATGGATTTGGCTAACATCATACCAAAAACTCAAACTCTTCCAAGGTCTATGGAATGTGAGTAGGTTTCCTTTGACAGGAGGAGCAGTTATTATACTTGTGAAGAAGTGAAGAGCTCCTACCTTCTATGAAGGGATCAGGAAGGGCTGAAAAGTAGCAGGATTGTTGACAAAGGGATGTGGATTTAGGCAGTTGGCTTGGCAGTGGAAATGGAATGAAAGTGGAAAAGGAATGTGGGGAAGGGATAGGTTTTTAGGTGAGAAACATTACATAGTAGCAGTTGCTCCAGTTTTGATTAGGGAGCAGGAGGATAGGAGATGCCTCTTCCCAATAGTGGGGCATTAGAAAGCACAAATTCTCTTACCATAGCTTTATAGCTATTCAGCCGCGGTCCGTGCAGGTAACAGCAGTTGGGCTGGGTTGGGAGTGGGGTGGGGGCAGGGATTCCGAGGACGATGCTGAGGGAAAATTAATTATGTATTTCATTTTCCTTTGGCATCGTCCCTCGAAATCCCCACCACTGTTACCTGCACGGACTGCGGCTGCAGCTATTGGGTGCAATTTACACACCAGGCCAGTACTGCAGCGAAGAGTTTAACGAAGTATGATAGATCAGTAGTAAAACATTAAGGCTCAGGTTCTGGGCTGCAGTTACTCTATGTGAGGCATGATTGTTTATTTTGATGCTGACTCCTATACACATGCAATCATTCTTATAAGCATACAATGATATGCAATACTAGAATTTGTCATACATATGAAGGTTTGCTGATTGACACAAGGCTCTCTGTGATGCTGACACACAGGGTTTCAAACCATGTCCTACTCATCTTTCCATGCTGAGACACATCTTATCAAAGTCAAGATGAAATGCTAATAAATGCCACATTACAAACACAGCATTATGACCCTTGTGAGTGGTACTAGGCGAACACCATGAGAATGTACACTCAGAGACAAATGTGAGTTTCGGAAACCCAACTTGGAATGTGACGGGGAGTACATTTATTGCTGACAATGTCTCTCCTGACCCACAGAAGGTGAAAGACATAAAAGTAGCCTGCCCCTATAAGAATATTCCTGAACGGTAAAGCTTCCTACGCATGGCCACTTACTGTTGGAGGTTCATTCCCAACATGGTTACTCTGAGTCCTTCCTGAAGCTTCTGTGTAGTGGGTGAAGTCTGAAAGGGACCAAGAAGCCTTCTAAGTAATCAAAGATGCACTGCTGCCTGACACCGCCAGGGCCTTCTGTGATGCACATCGACACACTGCTTCCAGTCCACAGCACCTGCCATCAACCACGAGTTCAGTGTGACTTCATGAGGATCCATAAGCATGTGCACAGACATCGTGTACGCCAGTAGGACATTACAACTGCCAATCAGCAATACCGATAGAGCAGGCAGTGGTGATCCTCTGGTTATCGCAGCACTTTAGTCTTAACATATGGACATCTTTTGCACGTCTTGACTATTCACTTGCTCTTTATACTGCTTTCATCAGAAATCTGCAACTTGCCCTCCTCTAAAATCAAGAAGCAGATCTTCCAGTTACGGGAGTATTAGGTCAAGTTGTAATAACATCTGAGAACTGATAATCTTGCTGACTACCTATTCTGACCCCCAGATTAAATGGTGGGGCAGAGTTTATTGAATGTGAGGAAACTAAGAACATGCGAGGTTAGCAATGGAAGCGACGTCCCAGAAGCAATTGAATTCAATGAGGAGATTCAGGCTACCGTTCAGTATGCCAGCCTACAGAGAGTAAAGACAGACTAAAAAAATAAGTGGTGGACATTTTTTTTAGAGGACAATCCCTTTTTACAACATAGGTGGAGAAACACCTGCTAACCATTATCAATATCAAGTAAGAGCTACTTGTGTCTGCTTAGGAGCTCCTCCTCAGAGATTTTCACATTTTAGTGTGAGTAGACGGGATTAATAATCTGCTGGGCAGTAAACCCAGGAGATAGAGGATTACCTAAAGCAACCCCTCTAAGTCCAGGCGGGAAAAAGGGTAGATTGGGTGGTTTTCTTTCCTACTCATGCCTTTCCATATACCAGTACACTAGTCATTCAGACAGAAAATCCTCAGTTGGACAAAGGTGGTCACGTGTATCCGTTTCTGCAAGGTACATGCTCACAAACAGAAACCGCTCCTTGCCTCAGGAAGACCTGAAAAGACCCCTGAAATAGAGAAGGTGGTATTAGATCAGCAAAAGGCTAGTCTAATCGGAGCACGGTTCTCCCATTCTTGACTAGCTTTGTAATGTTCATTCAGCAGCTGAAGACGATAGAGGAATGGGGTGGGATTGCTTTCACACAGGGCGTCTAACGTGAAAATCCAGTTCTGACTACAGTAGTGATCAGTGGAGGCTCTCACCAACAAGGACTTTCTGCTCAGGCAGCCCCGGTCTCTCACCACTTGACTTTGTACAATGCCCGTTAATTCACTCCTGGGGCAGCCATGCCAATAGACGAGCAGGACCTACCACTGGAGAGAGAGCCAGTCTTCGCTGCCTGGAAAATCTGGAGTTGCCTGAACACTAGAGACTTAACAAATGTAACACATTTCCCAGTTGATCTGTTTTTTATTAAATAACACCTCAATCAAGATCTCTGATGGAAAGTGAATGTGTTTTCATCCTTACCCAAAGCCTTGTCCATTAAGACGTGCCTTGTTGGCTGTCCATGACGAATACCACCCAGTATACTGCTCCTGACCAGAACAGGATATCTGGTCTGCAGTTACAGCCCCAGACTCAAACCCGAGGGGCTTGTGAAATGGACACTCTATAAGGAAACAAACAATTTATCACAATATGGCCAGCGCATATTCAAAAGTAATTGCCATAATAGGGTTGGCATTTTAACATATGCCACTGTTTTCTTTGTATATGCAAAAAAATCCAGTTTCTCTCCTAGAGTTCACCTTTATTTAGTTCACACACTGTTAATGTCCAACAAGCTTGAATGTCTGTGTTAAATATTACCAGGTGTCCTTCTGGACTTTGTAGAAGGGTTACCCTGATATTCTCTTACCTGACTTAATTTATTGCTGAGTTCTGGGAAGTGACAGGACCAGGCTCTGCCATTTAGCAGAGGCAGCAATATGACTCGATAAAGCATTCCATAATAAGTCAAATTAGTTAGAAACATTCGGTAAAAAGACAGTAATAAGTAATGCAAAATAGATAAAACCATTACCACAGCTATAGAGGCAAAACAAGCATTACACAAAAAACAGATGACAATACTTGTTCACTACTTAGGGCAATGAGGGCGGCCTATAAGAAAGCAATGCAGGATGACAAACAGTTGTCTAAAACTAATTTTGAGCAGGTTGTTAACTCCATATGGAAGAAGTATTAAAGGTCTTTGCTTATTGACAAATCTATTTGAAAGTTGCGTCCCCTACTGAAGGATGGAGATAAGTGATGCAGGTATCCTTTGAGGCAAACAATCCTTGCTACCACACAAACCACCACACAAGGAGAGAGGGAGATTGGTAGTCCAACTCATTCACTCGGGACTCAGCAAATGACAGGATGAATTTCCTTCTGAACTGATACATCTAAAAAAGCAAGAGAGATTTTCAATACCCTAAACCCTGCTTCAAGTTTAGGCGACCCTTGTTCCTCAGCAGTCGTTAAACTCTGTAGCTTAGCAGCAAGCAGCTCCATAGAAGATTGAGGGGTATATTCACAAGAAAGTGTGATAACTACCGCAAGAGTAGTGTAACGCAACTTTCAATATTGCAGCCCATCGCGAGAAAATAACCCCGTGACAACATGGTATTCACAACAAGGCGGTAGCATGCGATAGTCTGCCGAAACCGCGGACAATGTCTGCGATAAAACCACCTCGATGGAGATAAAAACACAAACCACAACACCCAAAAACCTGCGATGGGCCAAAACGCGATGAGGAAATCAGCAATAAACAGGACCAGGTCTGCAACAAACACCTGGCGGGTGGGAAAAATCTCCATAAAAGCAGAAAAAACACCCACACACACATTGACCTACACCCAAGCACCATGGAGGCAGCCGGAGCAGGCGCAGAGGATGAGCGCAACCCCACAAGCACCCCGGACGACCAGCCTGGGACCACGGGTACAGGGAAGGGCAAGGACAAGAAGATGAGGAAGACGAAGTTCAGTCTGCAGACGAACAGGATCATAGTCACGGAGGTGATGGAACATCATCAACAACTCTTTGTCACCTCCAAAGTGTCACTGAGCACCAAAACTGCAATATGGCGGGATATCGTCGACTAGGTGAATGCCGTCGGAGAGCACAAGCGGAAAATGGACGAGGTCAAGAGGCGGTGGAATGACATCAAGCGGTAGACCAAGGAAAAACTCTCTGCCAACCAGAAGGCAGCAATGCAGACTGGAGGTGGGAGCCCAGCGCCACAGTTGGAGTTGGATGACATGGAGGAGCTGGTGTCGACAGTCATTAGCGTGGAGACTGTGGCCGGAGTCGGGGGACCGGACACTGCTCGACAGGACACAACTCAACCACAACAGGGTGAGTGACCACCAGGTACTGGGGGGACGGGTGGAGATGGCCACGATGGCACATATGCACAATCAGGCAGAGCACAGTGCACACCCACAATGACTCAGGGTCATCGCCCAGATCTACAGACTGTCACAATGTACAATGCCATGCTGTCTGAATGTCAACCTGTACAAATGGGGGGGGGAGGTGGAGGAGAGAATTAAGATAAAGATGGAAACACAGTGACAAAGGGAAAGAGCATGGTTAAAAAAAAGGACCTGAAAGAGTGAGAAACAGGGAGTATCAGGTGGTGGATTAAAGAGGCATGAGGTGGAAGCTTTGCAGACTTGATGTTTGGCACCCCTACCTTGAATAGCACAGGCCGTGGGCTTCTGAACAAAAATGTCAACCCAGATACATGAGGGTATTTTTTTCTATTATTAAAGAAATTAACTGTTTGGGTGTGTCAGGCTGTGAGGTGAACCTCTCATTTTAGTATTTTAGTATTATATACTGTGGCTCTAGCTAAAAACTGAATTTGGACTCCGTCAGTGCTTTGTCTAGCTTTCCCCATTGATTAATACCATGCAAGAGGTTTGGGATGCATTTGAAAACATCCCCAGCAGGAAGTCTCCTGGCCCAATCAGATCTCTTTGGATTTCGTTAAAAGTAACCTAGATCTGGGAGCCCATTTATAAATCTCATTTTGGACAAAACTTGCTGTTCAGAGCTTCTGCAGACCTGCCCCCTTTCAAAGATAGTTCCTGTTTTCAAAAAGGGAAACCAGAGCAATTCTTGCTACTACTGTCCAAGAGCCTTGTTAGACTTGCTCGGAAAGGTGGCCAGCAAAGTGTTATTAGAAAGGTTCTGTGAAGGGCTGGACATGGACGAAGGTTCCAAGTTTGGGTCCTGTCTGTCCAAGGTAAGGACAATTCTTTATTGAAGCCACTGTGCCTTCCGCAGTAAGGTCCACACACTAGAGGAAAAGCCAGTGGCACAAAAACCTTCAGGAAGTTGGCAGTAGACAGGAAATGAGGAAACTAGATGTCATTGAAGAAGAATGTAGCAGGTTGAAGACTAGAGTGAAGGTAACATCAATTCTCCAAGGAAAAAATAGGGACAAAATACAAGACTTAAGGGGCATTGAGTCCACCAAAATATACTACAGCTGTGTTGCAATGCAGTGAGAAGGAAGAAGGGCCATCCTTACATAGTATAAAGACAGGAAAAGGAAATAAAGCAACAATTCACTTGATCTTGGCCATAACAGATCGGGAAAATAGGAATACGAAAACAGCACACCGCCATCTTGGAATTACAAGGAGGAACATAGAAAACCTGGCCTGGATTTAAGTCTTAAAAAGGCTTCTATAGACCTTCAGACAAGTGAAAGCCCTCTTTGTCCAGGAAGGCCATAAAGCTGCTGATGAGTATCAGTCCAACCCCTCACCACCTTTCAGAGAAACTGAGTTCCTAGACATCGCATGCAGGGAACTTGCTGAATGAACTTCCACCAGGACCCCAGAGGCATACTAGGACCTGACCCCCTTGAGATGCAGGCGAGTGGTTTACCCAAATAGGTAGTCACATAGGAGCCACCTGGCCAAAAAGGCGCTATCCGTGAGCAGCTTAGGGGACAACAGGCTTATTTTGTGGGCAAACGAGAATAATGTTATTTTTGATATCAGTTTCATTTCCGACCATGTCTGGGCACTATTGAGCAATGCCTTGACTTGGATCTGCTGATCGATAAATACACCGTTGCCAAGCAAGGTTCAGTGCATATGGCTTTCATAGACCTTAACTCCGCTTTTGGTAGTGTCAGCAGATCCAAGTTAAAGTTGATCATGTTGTCCTTGGTGATACAAACTTCACTGGTGAGTTTTCTGAGAGAACTGCACTTGAATCTATCAGCCAAGGCTCAATTTAGTGGCGGAGTGAATGCTCTGATTCTTTTAAGCTGGAGAGAAAATTTCAAAATGGGGATTTTTTTTTAAGCAGTCTGTATCCATTAAAGGGATAGGTGCTGCTTTATTAATATGCTTCTTATTAGGAAGGTATTGAATGGAACAGGTAGTGGTCCCTGTTTTACTGCTTGATCGCCCCAAGGCTGCCTGATATGATTCCCAAAAGGGAGAACCTACACTTTACCAACCAGTTTCCATATTAACTTGGAAGTCAGAACCTTTTCAATAGTTTGTGAAAACAGTTAAGGTAACCAACCATGAATACATTTCATTGCAAATCGCAATTAGGAGGGATGCCCCCTCCTAACTGGGATTCGGAATGAGTCGCAGAACCCCTTATGCAAATCAGAACGACTTTACGACTTCCAAAACGGGTTTGATGTACTGTAAAGCATTCTTTTGCACTGGCAAACCCTGAGATTTTGCTAATCACAAGGTTGATGACCTTAAAAGTGCTTTGTACATCACGCACGTAGCAGCCCTGGCTGGTCCATTGGGGCTGAGGGGCCACTCCCCCTCACCTGGTGTCCCTCAAGAACAGTGTCTGTCAGGCTGAGCAAAGGTCGGCCTGACAGACACTGTTCATTTTCAGGTCAGGCAGCCAGAAGCTAGACATGTGCTAAATGTGCAGGCTCCTGGCTGCCTGCCCTAAACTTTGCAGGACTGAGAATTCCACGGCTCCTGTGGGCGTGACCTCCTCAGCTCAGCAAACGTCCTTGAGGCCCACCCCCTCAGTGACGAGGGCTAGAGTCACTCATTGCCTCGCACCTGGGCGCTTCAGTTTTAAGCCCTGAAGCACCCAGGGTCGAGTGTCAATCAGTGACACTTAGTCACAGAGTGGGGTGGGGTCAGAAATCTCACTGACCCCATCACACTCAGTCCTAAGGTCAGCCAATGAGGGAAGGCAGCAGTCCCAAGCCTCCTGGGACCTCTGAAGCAAGGCTGCAGGTAAGTGTGATTTTTCTTTTTATAATGTTTGGTGCGTGCGTGTGTGTGTATGTTTGAATATTTAGTAACTAGTGTTGTGAATAGATGTATGTGTGTGTGCACGAGTGTGAGAATGCTTGATTGTGAGTGTATGTGTATCTGTGCGTGTGTGTCCTGTCCGCCTCACTCCCTCCTATAATTACTGCCCGCCACTGGCACATAGTCATATGCTGCCTGCATAACAATCTATTTCGGAGTGAGATTACCTGTATAGGATGTTGTCTGTATGAGATTGTCTGTATAGGATGTTTTCCTGTCGTGTGAAATTCTGCATATGTGATTTCCTGCCTTAGCAATACTTTGCTGTGGGGAAACACGTTGCCTGTGTGAGATTCTGCCTGTTTGAGATGCTGGGTGTGTGTGGATCTGTGTTTGTTTGGTGATTGGTGTGTGATGTGTGAAGGAGGACTATTTTATAGAAAGAAATGCCCCTGGAACAAGGAGAGTGATGAATATAATGGAGCCAAGGACCATACCAAGGACCAATCACTTAGGCCTTCTGACCCCTGCATAAACCCCTGTTGGGCGGAGGTTGGAATTGTGAGTTGTGCAGACTTAACAGCAATTGAGAATTACAGGGTTCAGAAAAGTCCACAGCCTCCATTACATTTCAGCAGGTGAAACCTGCAGAAATCTAGAAGGGGAAAACAGTGTGGTATTTATTGTGGCATGCATATTGTGGTGCAGTATGCACTAAAATCTGCATGTTGTTTCCCCAAAACAATGGGGGCAAATTATAGTACGTGATACATTCTGGACTCAATGGAGTCCGACTTTATAAGGTGTGATATTACCACCTTGTAATCAGGGCCATATGTCAACACTGGAATTCAAGGTCTTATACCAACACAGTGTATTCCCCTCCAGAGAATAGTAAGATGTTTAGCATAGCTCTTCCAAGACATCAGCAAATATTTAGGTATGGAAAGAGCATTGATTTAAAAAAAAAAAAAAAAAAAAATCCAGTCATTCTTGATTAAGTTTACAGTTGTTTATACGAATTTGACACATCAAGACTTTACCTGGCATACAGTCTAAGACGGTGATTCCATTGGACCATGCTGATCTGGGTCCTCCTTGGCAATCACATTTACATGCTTTGGTGTGCCACTGTTCCAACTTATCATCGAACTGCAATGCAAATAAAACAATGATCATACATTACGATACGCTGTTTAAATTGGCATATGGGTTCAGTATAGCACACAACATCTTTATTCAGGGCCGGCTTTAGCACTGGTGGCGCCCTGTGCGACAATGTTTGTTGGCGCCTCCCAATGACCACCTCCGCCACGGATTCCCTCACCACCACTATTTGACAATGCCCCTCAAGTCTCTATAACCACTGTCTCTTAGATTCATTTAGTTTTATAGCGTCGCTCATACCCTTTTAAGCTGTCAGAAAACTTTACATCACACACGCATTGCACAAAGACAATCATCACTGTGCAAATCAGTATATAGGAAAGGTTATGTAAGACAGAGGCCTACAAGGAGCAGGAGTCACAGGTCATCCTTTCTGGTAGGCAGTATAGTTTAAGAGTCCTTGGACTGGGAAACCACAAATTCAGAATTTAAAATTGTTAGGGGGTTTCTTTAATAATAATTGATTTCCCCCCAAATGAATCCCTTTTGCAAAATGAGGACAACGAAAGACTGAGCAGAAAATATATAGCTCTAATATTATACCTGCAATTTACATGCAGCAGGCACATTAACACTCTGCACTATGATGATTCAAAACTTTTACTAGACAAAGCTCCAGTCTTTCTCCAGGAAGAACATTAAATCACCGGAGTTGTCATTTTTATTGATGTCTGGAATTTGTTGGGTCAATGTAGGCGGCATCAGGTGCTTTTGAAAGATGAACATGGCGCCCCCCACCCCAAGTCAGCGCCCGGTGCGGTGGCACCGATCGCACCGCCCTAGAGCTGGCCTTGTCTTCATTTGTCAGCGACAGCGTGAGAATAGAACTGCTCAACATCCTTCCTATCCATTTGCTTTATGGACATTACAATTGCAGGAAACCATTATGTAGATTTATTTTTGTACGGTTAATGGACCACTAACCCAGGTACCTGAAGCTCAGCCAGTAGGTTGATGAGTGATGATACTGGCTACATGAGGGAGGGGTTCATGGGCTATAGCAGGCTACATACTACTGTGGATAAGGGGGGGTGGGGTGTGAAGACTCCAAAGTGGTGTTGCAAGGCCTACACAGATCCGCAGAAGAAGTAGACAAATTTAGCAGTGCCTTTGGAGTCATGGAAGCTAAACTCTTCAAAGAGTAAATCTTAACACTTGTTTTAAGAATAAAAATTGGAGCTATGTTAAATATTAATTACACTTAGATTTTAAGACTTATTCCTTCAACATATATATGCACAAAGGTCAAATTGTTTAAAAAAACTTGTTTAAATGTTTCAATAGTCTTCCTATTTTTCTGAGTGATAATTCTGCAGTTTTACATTTAAGGAATGTCTACCACCACAGTCCATCCACAGAAGCAATAAATACACTTCGAGCAAACATTGTATAGTGGAGTAGTAACACTGAACCATTGAAAAGACCTCCTGAAATGGGATCTCAAATAATGACTATTGACAGTACTAGTCATTGTAGTGTAAATTATTTTAAGTGAAACAATAAAAAAGTAAATCTGAAATCTATATTGTCTCTTTGGGCCTAATTATGTTGTCGGGCAGATCACAACCGACAGGCCGTCGGTAGCGGTCTGTCTGACATCTGAGGCTGTGGTCCGACTGGCAGATTAGGATACCAGCCGTCGGAGCACAATGATCAGATAGACAGACCGATGCCTACGACCGATTTAAGGAGCCCATTCGGGTGTTGGTCGGATAGTAATCCCTACAGTGGGGGCGGTGTCTGCGCAGGCACCGCCGTAAGGATTACGATGTCCCTTTCCGACAGCCTTTTTATGGCAGTCCGACCCCAATGATAAGGCAGTCGGAAACAGACTTTGGGTGCCCCTAACACGGCCCCTGTCCCCCTTAGGGCTCTGCTATGTGGCCTGGGGGGCACTCGTGGTGCCCCCCCCAAACATCCATGCATTGTGTGCCAGGCACCACATGGTGCTTGGCACACAGTTCATGGATATTGAAGCTCGTGCTGTGGCCCTTTTCTGGGCCGCAGCACAAGACGCAATGGAAAAAGGGATGTTTACGACCGCCTACATGGCGGTCTTATCCTAATTGCACTATCGGGACCACCGACTCCTTGACAGACGGTCTTGAGGCCACAACGACGGCCGTCAGACGCTCGTCCGCCCACTATTGTAATGAGGCCCTTTAAGTCACATCCAGACATTAATAAAGGCTACTAGCGGAGATTACAAATATTATTCACAGTGCCTAAATCCTGGTAAAGAATAGGATTTTTCTCTCTCTTAACTACACAAAACAAATGTGGGTACTAGAACAGGAAATAGAGCATTTCATACAATACTCCATTTAAACTGACTCTGACCAATTTCTTAAAGGTTGAGAAAATCTTCCTATGAAATATACACCCATTCTTACTAAAAGGCAAAATATAGCAGATGATGCTTGGTAAATACATGAATTATTGATTTGTACTAGATGTTTTTGATGGTGGAAATCAGCATGCAGAAGGAAACGTTCAATAGAACCAGTTAAAAGAAAAGTTAGAGAACTTAGGTAAGGTAGAAAACACACTTTGGCTATTGAATTTTAAAGTAAAATGATAGAATGTTTAGAACTCAGAATTCATTATCATTTAATTAAGAAGGAAGGAAGAAAAGTGGATGATTAGCATATAACCTCTATAAATGGAAGTCTCCAAATGTATTAAAAATATGAAAGACAGTTAAAGCAGATTGAGTGTCACTAATTATATACATAAGAGGTTTGAAGTGTTTTACTGTAAGCTGTTTAGCCAATGAGAATTAAATGTAATAAATTAAGTTTATTTTAGAAGACAATAAACACCAATATTGAGTGAACAAAGCAAAGTTATGCTTGTTCAGCACTTCATTAGTGAAGGTTATAAATAAAATATGTTAATTAAAGATTCAAAGGGCACAAATTAAATAGTTATATTGGATTTCTTGATGCTTTAAAGAATATACATTTTAAAAATGCAAAGAAGTATCTATAGTCCTAACATTGAAAATGGAATGTTTCCAATGCAGATAGAAACTGCTCAGATTTCATTGTTCTAAAAAGAGGGGAAAGATATAACAAGTTGAGACTTTTAGGCATTTAGACTCATACCTCTGGAATTTTGAAAAGGCAGTCAATGAAATAACATGCCAGTGCATTTCTATTGTCAGAAATATGGCACAATTGGCAAGGTCAATTAAGATTTCTTATTATTCCATCAACAAAGCTGTTCGTGATTTTGGGGAATTGAACTTGCCTTATTAGTAAAAATGAAATTAACTTAGACATATATTTTCCCTAAGTTTCCATATTTGTTCAACAATTTAGGCCTTCAGTGTCAATATGCACGCAAACAGTATGTTGTTTACATACTGACTAATTTCACTGTAGGCTCTGATAATCAAAATATGTTATCTCTGAACAAAGTAGAGATCCGGGTGAGTGAAGGAGAGCTTGGTTTCCCTCAATTCAAAATATTTTATAAAATGGCTAATTCTCAATTCAAGTGAATGGTTAATTGGGTGGCAATATAACAACAAAAACTGGTACAATTGCTGAATGAATATCATGTGTACAGATGAATTTAAGTTGATCTTACAAGATATTTTTTGGGATCAGCACTTAAAGGGTGGAAAGTAAATGTGTATTTCCAGAAATACTGAGCCACCTGAGAAAACCCTAAATCAAAACGTATCGGGGGAAAAGGTGTAGTGGTCATTAGGAATTCTTCACTATGATGAAATCAGTTGCTTTTTTGACAAACAATTCTTCCATTTAGAGCTGCCAAGACAACATACTTACCATCGCCCAGTGATGGAATTACCTTAATTTAGAGAAAATTCTGAGAGATTAACTTCTTGATTAACTGGTGACTGTAGTAATACAAAATGTTTTCCATCATTTGAATGCCAATAAATGTGATTAAAGCATAGGGTGCCCTTGGATAACAAGGTTATAAATAGATAAATATAGACTACCTTGCTAATGAGAACTCAATGAGGAAATGAGAGATGGAAATTGGAAGTATTCTGATCAAAGAAACTAGAATGACAAAGTCAAATCTGAATATGCTTCAAACACTACATAAAATATTCAGGAGAGTACACTGAGCATATGCAGAAATGTCTAATTTATGGCCCAAAGACAACAATGATTGTTAGAAGTGCAATGAATCAAATACAGAATATTATTTTATGTTGTGTAATTGTGTCAAGCTACAGCGATAGTACAGACATGTTTTGCAAAGGGTGCACTTAATACTGTATATATGCATTACAGCACACAGGCCATGGATACTCTTTAAAGGTTTGTCAAGAATACTATAAAAATCTAAAGTTCCACAGGAGTGGATTGTAAGATACACATTGATGTTTACAAATAGTGACTACGACACTTGAAATTAAATGTTTATTATTTCTAGGATGGATTTCTAAAACAACAATTTTATCCTATTTAGGAAAGGCGACATTTGTCATCAATGATATGGAAGCTGGATCCCAAGAGATTTTGGTTTCTTATTTGGACTTATAACACTCATAGTTTCATTTAAGTCCTATTGTAGCTTGCTTACAGCGGGAGTAGAAGATTTCCCTATTGCATATATTAACGTCAATCTTTTTCCATCCCCCTTTCCTTTTATTTGTAACCCTTCTGCATTTTAATTGTGATACCATTTTATTGTAGGTTTATTCTTACTATGGTCTGGTTTATGTAGGATTTATTTTTTGTTGATTGGCTCCACTTTGTATTGGTTGTCTCTGTTTGTGTAATCATTCAGAATATGTTATAGAAATAAAGAACATGGTAAAACAAACAAGGATCTGTATTTTAAGAAAAATGACAGAAATGATAGATAGCCATTAGAAATATTGTATTAAAAATGTTCAGTTCAACGGTTTAAGAAGATGATTTTAAAAGTTTATTTTGTGGGATCCTTAATTTTTACATAGAATCGCTCTCCAGAGCAAATCAATTATTTAATTGGATACTTTTTAGTTTTATTGTATGTTGCTATTTATTCCACTGCAGTGAAATTACATGTAGTCCAACAACACAATATTTAGGGAAATTGCACTAATAAACATGCATTCATGCGTTTATATAATGGGCAAAGGTCTAATTCGACTTTATTACCACAGTACAGCAAAAGTGAAATGAGAAATACACAATACCGCTTGAGTGTGATTTATCTTGCTGTCCAAAATTAACTCGCTGTATTCTGGTTTTGGTTATATATTTGGTTATATTCAAATATACATGAAAAAATGCCATGGCATAAACCACATGCGCAGATGCATAGTTTTACTATTTATTGCCATTGTTGAGAAAGGGGATGGCCATGATAACTCACTTGAGGCTATGCCTCTTCAGATTCTTGGCCGCGCCCCAAACTCAATAGTGTAAATAATACCATATTACACTCTGCACACACACATCTATCTATCTATCTATCTATCTATCTATCTATCTATCTATCTATCTATCTATCTATCTATCTATCTATCTATCTATCTATCTATCTATCTATCTATCTATCTATCTATCTATCTATCTATCTATCTCTATCTCTCTATCTATCTCTATCTCTCTATCTAGCAGATAGTTAAGAGTGAAAAGTAGATCTAATCATCATACTGTTTGTTATTAGGCTTCCAATGTGCCAACTCCTGTTCCATGTATTTCAACTTTCATGTGGCGAGTTGTCAGTACATCCTAGCAGGGGACTATTTCCTATCATGAGCACTGTCTTGGTCGCGCAGTGCAGACTATGACAGTATGCTGGATTATGAAAAAAAGGGGTGACATAAGGGCAGGTGCGAACTTGCTGGATTGGGGACAGTGCTGCAGTGACAGACGGACAAGTGCTTTCAAACTGCCAATCCGTCTGTCAATGCAGAAGGCAAACCATTGGATCTTGAGAAGGGGCAGTGCTGCCCGGGCAGGCTGATGCTGTGTGTACTGCGCCTGCCGGTGGGAGTACATTTACAACTGTTTTGTGGCATTTTTGGCTGTAGTAACTCTAGAAGTGTGGTTTGTGAATAAGAATAGGCTTAGTCTTTTGTGGGTGGGTGCACATCTCTCCCTAAACCACTCCCTAAATCCTTCCTTGCTTAACACTTTCCTAGAGTAGTAAGGATTCCCAATTTTCCAGACAATCCCCTCTGTCCTTCCCACGTTTACTTCTAAATTTGTACTTATGTGTGGACACTCTGTAGTCAGATTGGAGATCTCTGCACAGAAAAAGGAAAGAGAAGTGGAACCTTCCCATATAGGTTTGTGAATACCATTGTGCAATATGTTAGTAGTAAAATTTTAGCAATACTAAAGTATTAGAAAATGCGGTTTGAGACTATGCTGCACTCTCTGTTAGCACACTAATTATGCACCCCTTCCTATGTGGTAAGCGCTTAGTACACCTCCTAAATTAAGTTTGCTTGGGCGTGTACATCATTATTGCAGGGGCAAAGGCATTCCCTCATTTGCATAGGGCCATGATGTCCTCATGTATATGAGGGCTTTACCCCCATGAGATTGCACGGGGGCAAAATGTGCATCCATGCGATCCTTGTTACAGAGGGGACTGAAAAAGCGTATGTGCCCCCTTCTGTAATTTGTAAATGGCGCCAGGTGCACTAACAGCAGGTGCAAGTGTTCATTATGCCTACGGCATATCATAATATGTCCCCAAGTTTTTCACTGCATCATTTTTAGACGCCTCATTCCATTTTGGACTCAGATATTTTCAATTCTTGGAAGGAACACACTCTTAACTTATCCCTTTCTTGCAGCGGATATTCTCTATATAATGATTGAGATGTCTTTATTCGATTATTGGTTAATAATCATAAAAGTACAGATAAAAACACAAGCATAAAAACACAAATCATGCAATAGAGATAAAATAAAAGAATTGTTGCTCAGACCATTAAAGTTAAATCATCAAAATAAATTATTTAAGGCACACTTTATATAATAGTTCTCCAGAAGAAGCTGAACATCACGCCATTGAACTCAGGTCACCTAGTTCTGGTGGAACTTCCGCGCCTTTGTATACAAGTGACAGTAGACAGCAATAACAGCAACAAAAGCAAAGCTTCCATAAATGACAATATTGTGCATACCTCAGAATTAGGAAATGCTGTTACTGGTGTCGCCAGTTCATCCAAGGTGAGAGATAAGGAGAAAATAGAAAGTGTTACGCAAGGGACAGACTTCAAACACACACTTTCATTCAGAGGGCAATGCAGAGCAGTGGGAATGCTGCAACAGATGTACCAGTTTTCCATAAGAAAGATGATTGTAATTGTATCTATCTATCTATCTATCTATCTATCTATCTATCTATCTATCTATCTATCTATCTATCTATCTATCTATCTATCTATCTATCTGTCTGTCTGTCTGTCTGTCTGTCTGTCTGTCTGTCTGTCTGTCTATCTATCTATCTATCTATCTATCTATCTATCTATCTATCTATCTATCTGTGTGTGTATCTATACACACACACACATACACACTCTCACACATTGAATCATTAACATTCTATAGGTACAAAATACATTTTATTGTGGATAATCTCAAAGTACTTTTTAGAGGACATTTTATTTCGCAAGATCATCATTAAGATAGAGTTCTGTGGATAAAGCAATTTGGTGTGTGGTGTCCGGATGAGAATGGAGTACAGAAACCATTTGCATCCGTTCTTCACACCTTCCAGGCACTTCTGCATTCCTGCCCTTTCCCGGTCACACAGTGCAGCAAGGTAGCTTGTTGCCATGAGTGATTCTTTGTTAAATATGGGCCTAAATCTTTTGCATGGACTTTGCAACATTGTCCCTCGGGCCATGCCTTATTACTGGTGCTTTTTTGCAGGGGCATTCAGGCTGTTGAGAGGCACTTTGCTTCAGGTGGGAAGTAGCACCCACCTAGAGGCCACATTGGGTATCACGGCCCTCTGCCCTGCAATCCCTTTACCCCTCAGGCAGATGCAGTTACACACTGCACCTGCCTGCTTTGTGATCCCAGTCCCCTCTATCAAAGCAGGACTGTCCCTCTGCATTGAGAGACTGACTGGCAGTTTCGAAATGGGGTACAGTTTTTCTATGCTACCCACTCTTGATTGCACGCGCAGGTTCATGCTAGCAATGTGGAGAGTGATATTATTATAAAATGGCGGGGGCCTGGTCTGTGCCCGGTGCGCTCAATAAGGTTGTGCCCGATGCAGACCAGGCGCGTGCCCATATCAATGCACTGTGACCAAGCATGTGACTATAGGAGGACTGGAACCGTAATTGACACAGTACTAGACATTACACCGTTCAGTTTTGTTTTTGCATATTATATTACTCGTATTTGCGATCTGAGACGCGGGCAGGTAAAGTGATGAGTTCAGGATCAGATGATTATCTGGTTCAGTGCCAAGGTGGGATAAGAACCCAGACCTCCAGCCTGGCAGAGTCCCTATGAACTGGTCCTCTTATAAGCCATAGTCCATGTTGAACTCACTACGAGATTCTGAGCAAAATCTCAGCGATGAGATATTTCCCCTTGTTACTGCTGCGCGTTCATACCTAAATATAATGAGGCAGATTTACACGCCCCTTGCGCCACTTTTGCGTCACTTTTCCAATGTTAAAAGTGACGCAAAAGTGACGCAAGGGGCTTGTAAATCTGCCCCAATATGTTGTTGAACTTGCAGCACCTGTTTACAGTCCTAGTGGAAATGCCCAGTGCCCAGAGATTCTGAAGATTGACCACGAAAATGCAATTGACATTCTTTCTTGGCAATATTTTCTAGTAATTCTGAAGCAATTGGGACTCAGGGAGACCATAATCCACTGGATCTTTGTATTGTATTCTTATCCCAAGGTGATAGTACGTACAGGCAAGATTATGTCCACCTCCTTTGCCGTACTTTTCCTTCACCCCCCTATGTTGTTTGCGCAAGCTGTGGAATTGTTGCCCACCTACACGAGCACAGAGGGAAGGATTAGAGGTATAACGTTACCAGATGGTGTGCGCATCATGTCAGTATATGTCAGTGATCTTTTTGTATCACTCCCCGATGAATGGTCTGGACTGGACTGGAGCACACGGTCTTGAATCCTTTGGCTTATCTCACCTTAGGGTAACAGGAGCCAAGACATGTGTCTTCCCTATTGCTCCAAATGGGACAAAGGCAACTTCCCTTATGAACTTAAAGTATTGTTTGGAGCTCAGTTTGTTGCGTCACCGTGCAGTCTGGATTTATCACGCAGACTCCGTCTACTTAGAAGGGAACCTGGAGAGGCTGCTTGCAGTCCTGAATAGAAGCACTGAATTTTGGAAAACACTGCCCCTGTTGGTGATGGGTTGTGTTGCTATGCAGCCGCGGCTCCTCCATTATGGCGGAGGAGCGCCGCCCCGCCCCCACGTCAGCTGCCTCAAAACGGCAGGAAAGGAAACATATAACAATAATAAACACATTTTATTATCGGTTTATTTTTTCTTTCCTGCCGAGTCTTTGGGGGTGGGACCGTGGGGGATGACAGGCGCAGGAGGAGTGGTAGTGCAATGTTGGCAGTGTGCATGACAGTTTGGCTAGCTGTCTCAGGCTGGCCAAACCATCATGCGCACTAAAGCTCTCTCCAACCTGAGCTGCTTTGCCGGGTTGGAGAGAGCAGGCACAGGCTCCCAGCTTGTCTGGGAGCACAACTCGAAGTCACTCAGGCCAATCCTGAAGCTGCTCTCTTATAAATGAGAGCAGCCTCAGGAATGGGTGCAGCGCAGTCTGGGAGCCTCTGCGTGCAAATAGAGGAGCAGAAGAGCACATTGTGGCCTGCTGCAGGTACTTTTTTTCATCTTTTGTCTTCCCCGACCCCTTTCCACCCCCCGCCTTACCACTCTTCCTCAGCACTAGCCGCTACTGTTGCCATGGCAATGATGGTGATGCTCCCTCACTTACTACACTTCTTCATTAATATACCGTGTTGGTCACCAGGATTACAATTCAAAGACCTGGACAAATTATTGTACTGCATGATTTGGGGGAGTGAGAGGCATGGAGTGGCACTTGTCAAGTTGTGTCTCCCAAAGACAGAGGATAGACTTAGTGCACATGACTTTGAATTTAATTTCCTGGATGCACCACTTCAGTGGCTGGCTAGATGGCTGGATAGGGTGCACTTGTCTGAGGTACGTATTACTGCATAGGGCCTTCACCAGGTCACATTAAACAATTAAGTGTTTGTAGGAGGATCAATTCAAGCTGCATGATCCTGCTTACTGTGAGTGGCCCTGGGGTCCCTGAAGAGGGATATGCAGGAAACACTCCACAACCTGCCCTATGTGTCAGTCATGCCTCTGGTGGGGCTACTCGGGCTATCGGGCACCTAGCGGTGGGGCAGGTACATGTCTGGACAGAGGTGGAAATAGATACAGTTGGAGACTGCCACACATTGAGCTCCTTAAGGCCTTTCCAGTAGGTCAATCAATCAATTTTCTTGTAAAGCGCGACTACTCACCAGTAAGGGTCTCAAGGTGGACAACAATGGCTTTCCTAGTACAGATGGTACATGCGAGATAGGCACCCATCATAGGTACCACTGTTCATGCCCCAATAATTTACGTGCACATGTTTGAGATCCTATGGGTTCCCCCCTGGCAGAGACAACTTAAGGATTTTGGGGGGCCGGGGCCAAACGTATTTTGGGTGCCCCTGTCCGGAACAGTTTTGAACAGTTTTGAATTTATGATCTAATTTTAACTCTTTAATGCCCTCTTTTGCCAGGTTACTGAGTGCACAGACACACTCATCCAAATTCTAAATGTGTTTACATCTAATATTCAGGGGTAGTGATATGTGTTTTTAATATTGTAACACAACAGCAGCACACTAATATTACTGTAAATAATATCTGCAACACGATCTAAAAGAAACTTTTTATGGATATTGCATGAAACATAAACACAACATTTCTCTGCAAAATGTCTGTAATGGGCTCTCACACATCACCCACATTAAAAATAAAGGAAAACAGGTATTTCAAACAATCCGTTTAACAATAAACTAATGTCACAAGGGCAAGATTCTCTGCAGAACAGAGCTGTCTCCATCAGGGGCCCGCTGAAAGGTTGGGTCCCTGGGCCAGAGCCCACTTTGCCTATGCCTTAATACGTCTCTACCCCCGGAAATGGAAATTCATACACTAGTCTATTTCTCCAGAAGTTAACCGACACCCTTTAGCCTGTACAGTTGTTATTTTTTATCATGTTTGTTTTTCTCTAGTTTTACATGAAATGTTTGGCTCTATCTGAAATGCGGATGACGCTTTAAATCATGCATGATTTTGGCTTCAGAACTACATACATATCGGTCAAGCGCCCAATTAGCATATTGTTTTTGTGTATTACAACACATTACATTGAGACTACCCTAAGAAGTTACAAGGTTTAATGAGACAAGGATCAAAACAGGATTTCCTCTGGGTGTATCGTGATATTATAGCCCTGGTTAGGGGAGTGGCCTTTCATTTTCGTTTTGAAAGGGAGGGCATTAAGGGGCCCTGTCGTGGGAGGTGGAGCGCATCATAGTTGAAGGACAGGATGAGAGATGAAGTTGTAATACATTTGGCAGCACGGGCCCTCAAAATGCACAGGGTCTGGGGAATAATGACAGCTCTGCATCTCCTCCTGGTGGGCCTGCACTGGGCATTCGTCCTGTGCCCCCTTCAGCAAAAAAGGCCAAAATGGCCAGCAGCTGCATAGTGGAAGACACTCTACTAGCCCACTGGACAGTCCCTCTCTTGCACCTGTCTAGTACCACCTACCAGTCGGCTCACAGCTGGAAAAATATGGAGGTTCAGCCACCCTGTACAGAGACCTCCTCTGTCTTCTTATTGTTATTGTTATTAATATAGCCTTAGAGCCCGCCGTAGCAGGCTCTACTGGCCATTAGAGACCTGCTCGGATAGGTCCTTTAACAAGGAAGTGGGCCTTTAATGGCAAGTAGAGCCCACTGCGGAGGGCTCTAAGGCTATTAGAACATTCCTTCCCATATGTTATAATTTGTCAAACGAATGCATCACGGGCCCCAAGGGGGTTGAAATCCCCTCGGGCTATGTGAGGCCTTTGTTCACAGCGAATGTTGATGCTCCAGGCTTCTACCAGGCATTAGAAGCCAGGAGCACTCCATTGTCTTGAGTGGCGCTCCCAACATTCCAATGTTCTAATAATTGTAATTGAATGATTTCTAGACTCTTGAGTATATCTAGCAACATTGATTGGGATGAAGTGATGTCACCTCCTGACTGTGCTCTGTATCCATAATGTGCGCTCTTGTGTCCTCTTACCGTTTTGTAAACCCGGGCCCTTCCCAAGTACACTCTGCTCCCCATGGCCAACCCGTGAAACTCTTGGCATAGAGCAGACTTGTATTTAGGTTTAACCCACAGCGCACATGCACTGTCAGCGGAGCTATTGTTTATTTTTTAGAAAAGCTTAGAGCCCACCCATTAATTACCAATACTTACCATTGGTTGGCTTCCACGTCACTCGTTTCCTTGCCTCTTACTGGTCATGTCTCCTGCTTCCTGGTGGCTGCTCACCTATTTCCTGCATTCTATCTCTGCCCCAGAGCATGGACCTAGCACATATTCCTATTTGTGGCCAGTGACCTTCCAATGGCTGCATGCTGTTCCAGGCACTTTAAAAACATTTTTGACCATGCACTCTGCATGGCACTGTACCGCTCCCACCTCCTGCCCTTGCACCTCACCCCTCCCCTGTAGAACATTTGTGTTGCTCCCTCCCCCAACCCTCCTCCTGCTGCGATGCAAAATGTCTAAAAACACAGTGGCAAAACTAACAGATCTTGCATGGATGAAGCCTATTGGCTTTTCCAATGCTTGTTTTTTGTTCTAATCACATTGACTCACTTCATCATTATTTCTATACATTTTTAATTCTTCATAAGCTTTACATTTATTCTCCATTCGTTTTGTCTTGTTTTAATTTATCTATCAAGACAGAACAAGGGACTTAACATTCTCTTTATAGATCTGTATCTTCTGCAGGTCATGAGCTTGAATCCGTCTCACTTGAAATTGATATGATATGCCTTAGTTATTTGAAAGTTTTCATTTTTTACCGATATCACTGGATATTTCTCTATTTTGCACTGATATTCTGAAATTAAATACCCCTGCCTCTCTGTTCTTTTTCCTTCTCCGCAATTATTTAGGAAGGGAATCGAAAACCTACGCGTTCACCATTCTTCTGCCGCCAACTGAGCTACCTGTGCCAGTGCTTGATTTGTAAAGAAAATGAAGTGCCAGGGATCTTATTGGAAGGCCACTGCAGCCTGCACCAGGCATTGCCCCTGCCAACGCTGCCAATTACAGTACCAACATATCATCTAGCCAACAGACTCCTACAAGTGTGACAATTCAGACAATGTCAGGCCACACAAAGCTGTAATAATGTCGTGAGAGGCCGGTATTATTCATTTTCAATGCCATTTTGACATAATAAACACAGCTGTTGTGCTCATCTCAGACAGCGTTACCATGTGGTGAACTGTCACTAGAGCCGGTGCTGACAATTAAATGCCAGTGCCAAGCATGGGAAACCACCAGCTCAAATTAAACACTGACCTGTCTACTCCCACAAGTGAATTCAATTGTTAGAATGTGCACCCCTTAAGATAAGCAAAGGCGCTTTGCACATCTGAAAACCACACATGCCAAGCACATACCTCCGGTGTTTATGCAATCATCCTCTACCTTATCTGAGCTGCATGAATAGTCTCATTAAATAACAATAAGTTAAATAAATGAATACAGAGGCAAATGAGTTGGTGCACGCCAGAACTGCAGCTTGTGGTATTCCTGCTGAGTTATACTGGAATACTCAATGTTACTTCCCAATTACAACCGACTGGATAAATCAAATTAATAACTAATTCATTAGTTGAGGCATGTGCTATAGACATATGTGTGTCATCCCTGCTATACCAGGGTATTTAAATGAGCAGTAGTGACGGTCCAAGGATCTTCGGTGCTTCAGAGAAAATTGCATTTTGCTGTTGGAGCACTCAACACGACCTACTAAAAAAGATTCTGAACTTTTCTTTTAGTTTGGCACCTGCCGCCTTACTACACCTTATGGAAACTCCAGTCCCGTGTGTACAAAATGAATAGGCACCCATGAGAATTTTGATTTAATGTGGATGTTTGACAGATTGTTGGAGTCAGACCTTTCCTCGTGGCATTTTCCATGTCAGGTAATGTAGCCTGTTCGTCAGCTTGGTCCCCTGTCCTGGCACTGCTTGTTGCTTAGGAAGAAAGAGATCAGATTATTACTTCTCCACAGTCTTTTGCCACATTGCTTAAATATACAATGCTGTGTGTTACATGCAGAGCCGGCTTTAGCACTGGTGGTCCCCAGTGCAACAATTTATTAATTTTTTTGAGAGTTTTATATGGCGCTAGCTAGACCCGAAGGTATCAGAGTGCTTTACAACAGTAAATGTTCACATGAAAGATAACAAGTCAATACAAAGAATCTGAGCCAGAGCGCTTTACAACAGTAAATGTTCACAACACACATAACAAGTATAGTAGACATTTATGTTGCACAATGTGAAATTAACCGCCTCCAGATGTAAGGTGTAACAACGAAAGGAAAGAGAAGGGTTTTTTAATTCTATTTCCTGACTATAACGTCCCTGTAACCTTTGTTTTTTTCAGTGAATGTATATATATAGATATATCTGCAATATGTTGCATCCAGCTGCATACATTTCCTAACTATAACGTCCCTGACCTTTGTTTTTTTTCAGTGAATGTATATATATATATATATATATATATATATATATATATATATATATATATATATATAAAATAACTTTCACCACGTGTTCCCATCCGGAGTAAAAAAGCCTAGAAAAAGGCTAACGCCGAAACACATAGTCTTGGTGCACAATAAAATTATTGTGTGCAGTCCCCGGTGTGCCGCTTTGTTTTTTTTCTGGAATTCCAGATAGGAACATGTGGTGAAAGGTATTTATGACGGCTGCTGCCGCCATAGCAGGCACCGACACCGTTCGAAGGTGAATTGCCAAGTGCAACAACTAAGGATATTATGTGTGTGTGTCTATATATAAAGGTAAGTTCAAATCTGCCTTCTTTAATTACAATAAACAAACAGCATTATGCATTTCGGCACTCCGTGCCTTCCTCTGATGCCTTTGCTTGTTACATTATTGTAATTAAAAAAGGCAGATTTGAACTTACCTTTGTGGGCTCACGTCTTTTCTACCGGAGAAGTTCGTCTTGTCGGATGTTATGTGCGTGGCCACTCGCACTCAAGCCCCCACCCCCAAGAGTTTGGCGGACCGTGGCAACTGTTGGTGCATCTCAAGGTGCTTGAGAAAACGCCGAACCACCGCAATTCACAGCGTAATGCGAGGCCAGAGGACTGGGTGATTATTGTATTGCGGCGCCCTTGCTTACTCAGGCGATGGCACACCTGCACACTGTGATTACTGTTGGTGGGGTGAAGGTCAGCAGATCGAGCCACCAGAACACTACAAGGACCATAATTCTAAGGGAGCTGCAGTCACCGCCCACTGGGGTAAGGACTTCCACATGTGTAACTGCAGCTAGTTAAACTCGGGCAGCGAGCTTGAAAATCATCCCCTTTAAATGTGGTAGGAGTGTCTTCGTGTATTTCAGAGAGACGCTCTTTACTTGAAGTGGACAATTTATTTGAAACAAGCAAAGGCATCAGAGGAAGGCACGGAGTGCCGAAATGCATAATGCCGTTTGTTTATTGTAATTAAAGAAGGCAGATTTGAACTTACCTTTGTGGGCTCACGTCTTTTCTACCGGAGAAGTTCGTCTTGTTGTATATATATATATATATATATATATATATATATATATATATATATATATATATATATATATATATATATATATATATATATATATATATATATTCACTTAAAAAAACATAGGTTTCACACATGTTATAGTTAGCTCTACATTTCACTCGTAAAAAACCAATGAAATTCCACGTTATAGTTAGATCAGGTAACTATAACTTGCGCGCCCACAATAAACTGCTGATGACGTCACATATTACATCACTCATGACATGGTCAGTGACATCACTCATGACATCAATGATGACATCTGAAATTACACATTGTGGATTGCGGTCGCGCAAGTTATAGTTACCTGATCTAACTATAACGTGGAATTTCATTGGTTTTTTACGAGTGAAATGTACAGCTAACTATAACATGTGTGAAACCTATGGTTTTTTAAGTGAATTTGCAAGGTTTTGTAAATGATAATCCCTAACTATAACGTGTGTGAAACCTATGGATTTTTCAGTGAATTTGTACGTTTTTTTAAATGCTGTTATGTATTTTTTTTTTTTTTTTTTTCTGGTTTTTCACTGTGCGCACACCCTGCGCTTCGCGCACCGAGCGCCCACGTTGCGCAGTCCAAGCCGTGCGCGCCTCACCTTTTTTTACACAGTAACATTTGTTTTTTTCTCCCTTGTGGGTCCTTTAGTTTATTTAATAAATGTGATTGTTACTTCTTTATTTATTTTATTTTTTTTTTTTTTCCGTGCGCGTACGGTAAGCTTACCGTACGCGCACTCCGCGATTTTTTTGAAAAATTATTAAATGTATTTTTCGTACTTTTGGGTCCTTCTTGGACCCCCTGACAAACACTAGGGGGTCTGCAACTCTCTTCGTTGCCCCCTTTTCACGTTCCGCCCCTCTGTTTCTCAGTGCGAGAGACAGAAAATGGCAGCCGACACTTCCTGATTCCGACCGATTCGAATGTTTACAGTCATGTAACCACCAATCAGAATTGAGCTCGCGCACGGCACCGTACGCGTACGGTAAGCTTACGGTAAGCGCACGGAGCGCGCTTACAGATATATATATTGATTTAAATGCTATTTTCTCAGGACCTACTGAACAGATTTACACCAGACCTACAAAAGGCACATCCTTGACCTGAGGACTACCTCTCTGCCAAATTTCAAGTAATTCTGTTCAGCCGTTCGGGCTGTAGCTCGGACTAAAGGTCCTATGGGAAAATGCATGGGGAAAACGCGTTTTGGGACCCCCCTTTTTTCTCAGCCCCCGCTTGACGAATCCCCCCGAGACTTTCAGGGTAGGAGCGGAGTGTAGCGCCCCATTAGTTTTGAAAATTTCGCAAGGATTCGTCGACCGGCGCCAAAGTTATTCCAAATAGAATGTTGCGGATTTCCTATGGAAACATGGTCCTAACTATAACTATCTACTGGCGACCGCCAGTAGATAATATATATATATATATATATATATATATATATATATATAAAAATACCCTTTCAGGCATAGAGTGACGAATAAATTATCCAAAAAAGAAGCAGAGAACTCTGGGTAGTTCTCAAGTTTAGGTGGAAAGCAGCTCCTGTATAGAGCACTCTCAACACCAGCGACACTCTAGATCTGCTCAGGAGCTGCTTTCCACCTAAACTTGAGAACTACCCAGAGTTCTCTGCTTCTTTTTTGCATAATTTATTCGTCACTCTATGCCTGAAAGGGTATTTTTTTGATTTATACTGGGTGCTCCCTTGTGTCTGGACAAAGCTATACCTCTCTGAAGAGCTCTAATTAGAGTGAAACACTGTATCAGGGGTTGCTGTTAGTCATTTCAGGTTGGCTTGGTTGGTATTTTACCAATTCAAAGCTGTAATATTGTGCCTTGAGTGGTAAATGGCTTATGTCATTTTACAGCTCGGCAAGGACAGCACTATGCTAGTCCTATGCTTAAAGACTTTGCTGTAGAAATAGCAAAAGACTTTGTCCATTTCTATCTTTGCGTGGATAGCACTGTGCTAATCCTATGCTTAAAGACTTTGATAGAAAAGCAGACATTTGAGGTGAGCAGATCTAGAGTGTCGTTGGTGTTGAGAGTGCTCTATGAAGGAGCTGCTTTCCACCTAAACTTGAAAACTACCCAGAGTTCTCTGCTTCTTTTTTGTATATATATATATATATATATATATATATATATATATATATATATATATATATATAATTAAGATTGAAAGTTTGATCTGGGATGATGACATGGTCATGATAACACTTGATATCTCAAGCCTCTATACGAGTATTGACCATCTCCAAGGACTAGAGGCGGTGAGATGGTTTCTAGGAAGGAAACCTATGAATCTAGCTGAACACAATAAGATGATCATAGAATTTGTGGAATTTTGTCTGTGGAATAATATATTCCTCTTCCAGGACCAACTTTTTAAACAGATACGCGGTACTGCGATGGGCACCTGCTTCGCCCCCAGTTACGCAAATCTTTTCGTGGGCTGGTGGGAGGAGCAGGTGGCCTGGGCAGCAGTGGGCAATACGCAGTGGACCCATAGTGTTCTAAGCTGGAATAGATATATAGATGATCTATTCATCATCTATAGAGGCACAGAACAATCAGCTAAAGAATACATTGATTTTTGAACATCAATGATCTCAATCTCAAGTTCACAGGTGAGGTGAGCACAGAGGCTGTGAATTTTTTGGATCTTAAGGTGTTCCCTGCGGGCGGAAGACTATGCACGGCGTTGCATAGGAAACCGACTGCAGGGAACTCCGTATTACATGCAGGCAGTTGCCATCCGGGAAAAACAACAACTAGCATCCCGTATGGTGAACTATTAAGAATTAAAAGAAACTGTACACACCCCTGTGACTATAAAGTAGCAGCTAAGGAGAGCATGAGCAGATTCAGAGTGAGAGGTTATCGTATGGAGACTTTAGATGAAGCCATGTCAAATGCAGAAAGGAACACAGAAAAGACTTGCTAGTTGACAGTACAGTGAGTATGGAAGAAAAAGAAAGGGTAAAAGACACCAAAACTAATAGTCTAAGGATGATCACAGACTATTCAGGAGATGCAGCAGCAATTAGGAAAATCTTTGCAAAAAATTGGCACATTTTGAGATCCGACCCAGTGATAGGGAAGGACCTGCTAAAGGCACCCCTACTTACGTTTAGAAGAGCTAAGTCCCTACGAACTATATTAGTTCAGAGTCACTGTGAAAATTATAATAAAGTCCCACCGTTTGGTAAACCTATGGGATTTTACCCCTGTCTCAAATGTAGGGCTTGTAGAAACAGTAAGAAAGTACTGGAGTACAGAGTACCGGGAATGAGAGAACCCAGAAAGATAAAGAGCCTGATGAACTCTAACACCACCCACACGGTATACTGTTTGGTATGTCCGTGTGGGTTGCGCTACATTGGAAGTACTATCCATCCCACTAAGATCAGAATTTTGGAACACCTCAGGGCCATACAGAATAGGGATTCCACCTATCCGGTGGCGAGGCATTTTGAGGTGTTCCATCAAAGTGACAGAGATCTTTTGAGTTTCTTCTGTATGGACCAAGTGCCCATGAATGTTAGAGGGGGCAACAGGCAATTACAGTTACGCAGACTGGAGTCACGATATATTATTGACAACCAGACCAAGAAGCCAGGTGGTCTTAATAGTGGGGAAGAAATGGCTGTGCATTTATAATGTTTTCTGTATTAATGTGATTCCAGAGGTTTGTGTGATATTGTGACAATTAAATGATGGGGAAGCTATTGAGGTACTCAAATACGAGGGAGGCCACTTACCCTTTATTTTAGAGGTTGTAGAAAGAGGACTAGCCCATCCAGGGCGAGATCGATTTAATGTCCAGTACCTCCAGTCTTACTGGCATATAAGAAAAGGAATAACATTTATGCATAATTAATGTTTTATCCAAGCCCATTCAGGGCAAATAATAGTGTATGCCATGAAAGTTCAGGATGTAGGACTCGGAATAAGACAGTTTATTTGAGTGTGAATAACTTTGAATGTAACCCGTATGAAGTTACCTGTTTAACAATGGCAGACACCCTGACTGAAGTAAGTCGAGGTGTCCTCTTTCTATGTCAACTATTATCGCTGTATTTAAATCTGTGGCATGTCGGCGCCGGCCTCTATTGACAAAGGCGGCAAGCCGAAACGCGTCTAACTGTGTATATTCTTTCCGATTAAATTTTGAAATTGATACGTTCCTGTGAGTGCTGGTATAGTTTTGAATACCGTGAGCTGTGGATTGAAAATCCGCGCGGTGTCCGTCACCGCGAATGAAAGCACCCGATCGCGAGTGTAAGGGAAACAAGACGGAGAGTGAGCGTGATATATATATATATATATATATATATATATATATATATATATATATCAAAGTGTTGTACACGCATGAAGACGCACTCGGTAGCTGTTCATTCAACTGAATTTGATTTTGGCAATCCGGCATTTCGTACCCAGATAAAATGATGCCTAACGCGTTTCGGAGCTGCCTCGCTCCGTGTTCACAGGCTGAACGTACACGTTGCAGGAAAAGAAAACTCGTTTTTTTCATTCAATTTATTGCCCACCGATTGGCTTTTCAGGTAAGTTCACTCATGATGCAGGCTGGTCCCTGTAGTTTCCTTTTGTTCAATTATTACCCTCTGGTGGGTTTTGCCGCGTGTCGTGATTGTTCTCTTCTTGGTTTTTTCATTGAATATCTTTTTGGGCGCTCCCCCTAATGACCACCTCCTCAGATTTCCTCACTACCACATGGCAAAATTGCCCCTCATCTTTCCATAGCCCCTCTCTCACATACATTTCATTTATTTTAAAGCGCTGGTAAAGGCTGGCTTTACTAATCCACTCAGCTATCCACTTTAAATACAGATCTGTTCTTTGCAACTGGCATATTAACCCTCTGCAGTACTTCATGAGGAATCAAAATTGCCACTAGACAAAACTCCAATCTCTCTCTTCAGCAGGAACATTAATCACAAGAGTTATAATGACAGTTTTATTGCTGTCCAAAAGCTGGATGCACAAGGAACTCTGCAGCAGGTGCTTTTAAATTCAAAGTTATTGTTAAGCATATTGCCACCCCACAAGAGGTCAGTGCCCCCTTGAGGTCAGCTCTCAATGAGGCCCCACTAGTCCCACTACACTAAACCCGGCCCTGGTTACATGCCTACATTTGAAAATAAGATACCTCTGAACCGGAAGTAATTATCAGCAGCTGTTGCTATTTGGTAATACACTTTTTAATAAATTCACTGCATGTACGACTATCCTTAAAGCAGATATGGCTTGGCACACTTTACACAGTGTGTATGGCCTCATTTTATAAATACATAACATACAATATTGAATACCATACAGTATGGAGAAAATAATCATAAAATACCTGTCACGAAGAAATGCACCGTGATATTCCAAACGCCTCTTAGGTGGCTTTAAATTGTAATTAGAACTTTGGAACAATGAGAGCTCCATTGAAGGCAATGGAGTAGCTCCGTGCTTATAATGGCTGTTATAAGCCCGGAGCTCCAACTTTCCAAGATTGGCTTCTTGTTTCTCCCGCTTTAATTTAGAACATTCTACCCTTAGTGGGTGAAATGTTCAAATAGCATTATAGCCCTTCTTCCTTGGGCTATACAGGTTGTTAAAGGCCTTGTCCCTCGTTATATAACTCAGATTCAGCACCTTTAACAACCGGTATAGCCCTCAGCAGCCGGCTATAGGGCTAAATTATAAATACGCAGCAGGGCTGGTAGAATGATAGATATTGGCTAGCCCTTGGCATCGATTGTATTGCCTTGGTCATTGTTTGAGTTGTTGTTGGCTACCGGGGGTGGGGGTTGGTGGTAGCTTATTAGATGCTTTTTTCTCACTACCTTGCATTACCACATCTGGTATTGTCATGGCACAACACTGTAAAACATAAGAAAGCACTTATGTTTTGAGGAAAGAAAACTGTGTTATGCGTGTTCAATAGCACAAGTGTTGCAATTATTTAAGAGGTTATGCTACCTCCCTATAATGCATAACAGTGACTGTTTAAATATGGCCTAGTGACCCTTGCATTTTTGTCATAGACTTCAATATTCAACCTGTCATCAATCTGTCTTATTTTTTGTGTTCTCTGTTCCCTATTCTCAGGTCTGTCTTTCTTTTGTGTTCTCTGCAAAAATGTTTTTTGGGTATGGCTGGGTAACCTGGTGCACTTTAATATCATTATTCACTATGCTTTAAAAGTTAGTATGTTAAATATATAATGAAAATGTGTTGTAAAATGCACAATTTTTTCAAACTTTTCTTGAGGGAGAGTCCCCTGAGCCCTCTTGCATTGGTCAGGCTTGCTCACTGCACTCGCTCACCCACCATGCAACATATAGGGACTGGTTTGCCTTATTTTTTCTGTTCTCTGCAAGAATGTCTGTGGTTATGACTGGGTATCCGGATGCACCATAAGGTCATTTACTAAGCTTTAAAAGTTAATGTACTTGGATGTATAATGAAAAATGTATGGTAGAATGCACCATTTACTATTTTATTAAAAAACTATTTGAGGGGCGGACTCCCCAAACCACACTCGCTCACTGTGCACTGCATGGGAGCTGGTCTAACAAAATATTTGCCAAGGCTGCTTTGGGTTCCCAATCCAGCCCTGGTGGGCACCTTTGCATTCAAATGTCCTTGGAGACAACACCATCCTTAACACCTAAGTACACCCAGCCTGGGGAACATAAGAATACAACCACACCACATTTCCCCTGGGTCACAAGTCCCCATTAGGGGCAAAAGGAAAATGAAGGACCTCAGATATGGGATTGGGGTCTGAATAGATTTAACACGCATGAGGTCAGTAGACACCCTTTCGCTGGGTAAGGTTAAAAAGACAGGTGACCCTCTCCACAATCTTCGCTAGCTTCCACCAACCATCAACCACCCATCTCCCCAGAACATGTAGTAGCGACCCTACACTCATAATAGTGTACTCATTGGTTTCAACACTTGCCTCACAAACCTTTGTGGTCTGCTGGTGAGCTACGTAAAATCAACATGGAGCACATCCTTTGGGGTCGCAAATGTCAAGTTCACTTTGGAGCATACAGAGTTGCTCAGAAATTTAAATGAAAGTGCAGACAAAGATGTCCACCCCTCCTTACTGCAGTTTGATAGATGATGCCATGTTGCTGCCCAAACATTAAACTGCATCCTCTGTGTGCCCTGCTGCGTGTTTGGGCCTTTTTACTAATTATTTCAGGTGTGGTGTTCCTCTGTTTGTGTGGGGGGGGGGGCCGCATGGGATTGTTAGGTAAATTGTAGCAAATATTGAAGTCCCATATGATAGTGATTTGTAGGGGATGCTTGCAGTAGCGGCTGCGGCTATAGTAAAGTGGTAGGGCGAGTGCAGGGGGTGCTTGGGGTTCATTTTAAAAATAAAATAAAATTTTAAAAAACATACCTGACGCTCTGCTCCCGCTATTGGCTGCCTTGTTTCTCCTCTCATCCCGGAAGTGGATGGGCTACACTGCCCAGGCTCTACACTCAATCCAGGCGCTGCTCTCATGCTACACCTTGCATGATAGCAGCGCCTGGATTGGCCTGAGCAGGCTGGTTTAACGCTTGCTCAGGCACAGGGAGCCTGCAGCTTTTCTCCAACCCAGCTGTACAACACAGCTGGGCTGGAGAAACCTAAGTGCGCATGTCTATTTGGCTGGCCTAAGCCACCGGCCGAACTGACATGCACACTTATAAGTGCCTACCACTCCTCGCTCGTCAGCATGGCCACGCCCCAACCTCGGCTCAGCAGACAATAAGGTAAGAAAAATAAAATGATAAAACCATTTTATTATCATTTTATTTTTCAGTGGGGCGACACTTCTCTGCCATAGCGGAGGAGCCATCCCTGGATGCTTGCTGCTGAGTTTGTACGAGTTCCTAAGAATGTTGGGCTTTGTGATGGGGGTGTGTTTATTAGTAAGAACCGGTGACAGTGTTGTGGGATATGGAGCAGTGTAAAAGACAATCATAGTCTGGTATGGATTTTGGGTATGTGTTTGGTGTCAATGCTTTCTTTGTGATCAAGAGAGAACACTACCTATATAAAATGAATATCTGTATGAGGTACTTTATCCTTCAGAGACCTCTAACAGCAGTGGCATAAATGATAGTTACCTGGGTCCAATCTAGGGAAAAATATCCAAGAGACAATGTATCCATCTGATAACCTTTCAGACTTGACCCACGTTAACTATGCGCCTCAAGTAACCTGGCACTAATCGTCTAGCAAACGGTTGTTTAAGAAGTCATACATCACCATCTCCTAGTAATGCTCTTTAATAATCTGATTGGGTCAATTTGGGGATCTTTTCTGTAGGGGTCTGAGACTGCATCCTGCATGCTCTTGATGCGGTCTTTGGAGACCCAGATTTTGGTTGCGGACAGCAAGTCAATGTTACCATTCAAAATAAGCCAAGCAATGCTTAATGGACATTAATTGTTACACTGCAATAGGGTTTCCAACCTTTCTTCCAGCCAGACTCAAACTAATACATTTTTAGCTTTCTCAATCCCTAAATACAACATAGGCTCCAATGAGTAAGAAGTTCTTCCTAACTTGAACAACAATTTCTGAGGCTTGAACACAGCATATGTCCCTTTGGAAACAACAATTACAATGATGGCCGAGCCACGCGTTGCCTTTGCAACGCGTTCGGAACATCGAATGCGTCTTAACCACGCATTCCATTAGCACGCATGTCATTACAACAACATGCCTTAGGTAAAGCGGCGTTGGGCTTTAAAGTCCAACACGTTCCCTACTGTTGCGTGGACTGGAGTTGGAATAGTAAATTGAAGTCCAGCACTTTACCTAAGGCAAGTCATTGTAAAGACTTGCGTAGTAAAGGAATGCGTGGTTAAGACGCATTCATTATTCTGACTGCATTGTTAAAGAACGCGTAGTTTAGGCATGCATGGTTGTGTCATACACCCATGTCCCTGTGGGGAGGAGCACCATCTAACTTGAGTCTTCGCATAGGCCCCCTTCCAAGCAGTTAGGGCAGGGTGCAATGGGGGTGGGGGCAGCTTTCAAGGAGCCTATACTCGACCACAGGGTTTTGTTCGAGTGCTCTTACACCTTCCTGTTATTTAGGAAATGTATGTATTATGATAATGGGGATTTAAATCTGCTGGCTTTCTTGTAAATGTTGTGTGGGTAGCAAACTATTCAGGTTATAACCTTATGTGTACCTGACTTTACAGCTGGGAGGAGGACAGAGCGAGGATTTAATAAATATTCTGATAGACAAGAGAACCAATGTCTGTAAATATACAAAATGTGTTTGATGTTTGGAGCTTTCGGCTGTCAATCTTGTGGCGGAGGATATTTAAGGAAAGCCATCTTAAGCCAATTTGTCTGGTTGGAGGCGCTAAAGATTCCCACGTGACTTTGAAGGGAGCATTCCTTCCCCATTCACTTATATTCACATCACCCTCGCATCAGCTAATAGGATCAAGCGTTTGTATCCCTGTCCTTAACACAGATTAAGGGGGATTTATAGGAAGGGGTGTTTGTTATATAACTGAGGAATTTCAAATACGCCTGGTACCGAGTCGTGCTATATTTGTATTGAATTAAGTAATGGCTAGTTGTAGCGTATTTAAGTAATGATGACACAGGCACAGTGCCCTGATTACTTACAAATGGAAGAGTCAGTCATTATCTTTATTTCGGCCTAGAAGACCATAAAAGAGCAAAATAAATACATAAATATAAAATATATAAAAATACAGAGCATATAGAAGAGAGAAAAAGATCCGACTAAATATATTACAATAAAACCAGGTTAAAATATGTTAAAACGTTGAGTACACAGCAGCATTAGGGGGACACCTTTTTTCTGTCTTAACCTCCACATAGACATCAAATACCTTGAGACTGCAAAGACAATGGACTTACGTGTCTTACTTCTGAGTATTCTAAGGGTGATGCTGTAATTCCTCAGAGCCAAATTACGACAAAGTGACAAAATCCACTTTTTCCTAAAATGATGATAGACTGGACAAAATAGAATTACATGTTCAACCACTTTGATCACACCAGGGCAGAAAGGGCATGTTTTGTCAGACCCCAAGTTCCCAGACCTCCATGCAGTGGTAAAGGCTCGAATTGGGAGGATCCCTGAATGGAACTTTAAGTACAGGGTTCTGGCATGGGGGGGGGTCCACCTCAACCAAAATGATTCAAAGCAGTAGTCAATTTTGAACTCCAAGAAAGGAGCAGTGAGGGAGCCCACCCTAGATGTACTCCCTAGATGTACTCGCAGTACTTTGGTCCACATATTGCAAATAGGCTCTTTTTAATGCCTGTTTGGAGACCAGTGCAACATCAGTTGGTGTTGCATAAAGGACCCTCTCTGACCAAACTTCTGCATGTGCATTAGGAAACCTGTGGTGATCACCCCACACCCACAATATTCCCCTGTTAAATTTCAACAGGTTTCACTTGCCAAAATGTACTGAGGGGAAGACGTGGTAGAGTCTAACACGTGTGGAATTCAGGACGGAATATGCACTGCTTTTACATATTTTTTCTAATTTTCCAAAGGAAATTTTTTGAATCAGAGGTATTGAATGTATCTCATAAATACAGTACCCCAGGGTGTCATCTTACTGATTGCTATAACTACCTCTCCCTATACCTCTACCTCACAAGCAGGGTCTAGGAAGCGGTATTCTTGAAGAAGATGCACAGATGTAGAGCTAAAGAGGTATCCTTGTGTGTGTGTGTTGATTCTTTAAAGGATAGGGTTTTGCTTTTGAAGGGTGTAACCATCAAAACCAAACCTCTTTTGTGCCTGTCCATATGCTTGGAAATCAAGCATTGGCAATGCCAACTGTTTTGGCCACTTTTAGCAAAATTGGTTTTACTAAGCTTGACTAACAAATAAAGTAATAATAATAATCTTTATTCGGCATATAGAAAAATATGACCATAAAAGATACACACTCCGCAACACAACATTACAGTACATTAATCATCATATATGTTACGGGCCAATCAGAGCACCGCAAACGTATAAAACACTACTATAAACATGTTAGGATATTATAAAAAACAATAAAAACTCTAAAAAGGAGCGCCAGCTGTTGTCCCCACTTATCAGCTGGAGAATTAAAAGTCTCCTCCTATTATGAGCCCCTCGTATTTCTTAGCTTTAGGGCGGATCTTAAAACATTTGTGACACATGATAATGTATAGACATCAGGGCACAGTTTTAGGAACAGTAAGGCCACCCGAGCCTGCTTGAGCTTGTGTTTCCTTAAAAGCCCCTTGAGATACACTTTTCTCTGGAATGAGTAATATGGACACAAAAGGACAAAATGGAGGGTATCCTGTGGAGACTTATTGTCGCAGCCACAGGGCCCCTTTTGTTCTAATTATGCCGTATGCCCTGCCGGGGCAGCCAGTAAGTGGTGTAAGAAGTCCAGTCTGAGCCGCGAGATTAAAAATCTATCGTGAGCACTGGCTATAATAGCTAGATACGGTTCTATGCTTTGTGTGGATGTAACTAAAATATAGTTCCTGACCGAGGGCTTTTTTAGTTCAATGTCCTCCCTTTGGGCCCCAATTAGTTTAAAAAACTGATTTTTAATAAGATCTTTGTCTCGTGGGCTCCCCTTGGTCGGGCAAGAGAACAAGTCTGCTCTTGCTTGACTAACAAATAAAATAGATACAGCTTGGGCAGAGGCAATGCAAGATTCCCTAACACAAATAACAGTTGTGGGCAGAGATCTGGACCAGCAGTGCATGGTTCATTACATCACAAGAAGCAGAAGTGTATGCAATCTCAGGTGCACAGTACACTAGACGTGTAAGCTTCTGTTATACACACAGAACTATTACATCCGGGGTAACAACAGTGTATGCTTCCTCTCACACACACAGTACAGGAGCAGTGCAAGCTTTAGTTACACACAGAACTATTACATCACGGGTAACAACAGTGAATGTTACACACACAGAAATATTACATCCGCGGTAACAACCCTGCATGCTTCCTCACACACATAGTACAGTGGCAGTGCAAGCTTCTGTTACACACCCGGAACATTACATCACAAGTAAAAACAGTGCTTGCTTCCTCACACACATAGTACAACAGCAGCGCAAGCTTTCGTTAGACGCAGAGGTAATAAAAGTGCATGCTTCCACACACACACAGAGCAGCAGCAATGCAAGCTTCAGTTACACTCACGTAACTATTCCATCGCAGGCAACAACAGTGCATGCTTCCTCACACACAGTACAGCAGCAGTGCAAGCTTCAGTTACACGCACGGAACGATTCCATCGCAGGCAACAAAAGTGCATGCTTCCTCACACACAGTACAGCAGCAGTGCAAGCTTCAGTTACACGAACGGAACTATTACTTCACGCGTAACAACAGTGTATGCTTCCTCACACACAGTACAGCAGCATGCAAGCTTCAGTTACACGCACGGAACTATTACATCACGTGTAACAAAAGCGTATGCTTCCTCACACACACACACACAGTACACAACAGTGCAAGCTTCTGTTACACACACAGAGAACTATTACATCACGAGTAAAAACAGTGTATGCTTCCTCACACACAGTACAGCAGCAGTGCATGCTTCAGTTACACGCACGGAACTATTACATCACGCGCAGTACTCAGGTAACAACAGTGCATGCTTCCTCAGACACACAGTACACAACAGTGCAAGCTTCTGTTACACACACACAGAACTATGACATCACGGGTAACAACAGTGCGTACTTTCTCAAACACAGTACAGCAAGAGTACAAGCTTCTGTTGCGCACATAGAACTATTACATCGCAAGCAGCAGAAGTGCAAGCTTCCTGACACACAAAATTGATGCAAATTGCAACAGTGACAATGTAACTTTCGCTAAGTGTATGTGTGTCTGATGGTACGTTAACGTAAGATGTAAATGTCTGATGGTGCGTGATGTGCAGAGACAGAAAGGTAGGAAACAGACAAAAAGTATTTTAATTTCCTTAATTAAGTATCCCGTCGACCTTCAAACGGAACACGTATACAAAGACAATACAGTTTTAAGCATGCTGTCTGAGTTAGGACTTTTAAGTTATTAAAATCATTTATTTCCCATATCTCATAATACATGAATTAAGATATTTTTTGTCCAATCTCTGATGTATTTTTGGTGTAGACCATTCATATGTAATAAATGAAGAGTCATTTTCACTCCTCCTCTTTTAGATTTATGCTCATTGTGATACTTTTTCGAATACTTTTAAAGTGACTATTTTTTTCTTCAGAATTTACATTTTTTGTTTTAAACAAAGTTTTGCCGTCTTCCCCGTTCCCCAGCACACCAGTACTAACGAGTGAATCCTCGAACGAGTTGGCTGCACACCGCAGGAAAGGTAATCTTAGGCATTACCATGTTGGCTATGGACCTCTGGGGATTTCCAGAGTGCCTCACACAGCTGCGCATGTGCACCAGCGTGTGGGGGATCCTGGGTGTCACATCTGACGGCACTAAGACCCTGCAGCACACTTGCCTCCCTTGTCCACAGGACACTGGACATCCTTCCTGCCACTGGGCCTGGGAGGGAAGTGTGGGGAGGAACAGGGCAGTCCACAGACTAGGGTAGCCTGTGTGGAGACAAACCAGTGCTTAATTTGATCCGGTGGTTTCCGGTGCTCCGCACCCGCACTTAATTGTCAAAGACGGCACTCACAACAGTCTGCCAAGTGGCCCATATGGGTCCTCGTGAAGGGCACATCTTAATCTCCACAAAATATTGTTGCGGACCAGTGAGGGAGACGCTGTGCTTACCTCCATAGCAAAGAAGGAGAACCAGGGGGAGGGTTTCTCTCTTGAAATGCATCCTGTCTCCACCTTCGAGCGTCTGTTATGTCTGTCTGGCGGGAAGCAGAGCTCAGTAGGAAGTAAGATTAAGTTAAGCGCCGCCTCATTAAGCGCCTTACATCCCTTATCTTGTAAGGTAATCCAGAGCTAGTGGGCAACCGCCAGAACTCACGCAATAAACACAAAGCACCCAAAATAAGTTACCAAAGATCTTAAGAAGAAATAGCACCATGCAAATAAAACAACTGTAGTGTGGGGCTCTCCAATTCCATGCAGGGCGCGTCTTCTTTTATTGTCATGTGGAGCAACACAGGTTTGTTTGTTAGTTTATTTATATAGCGCCGTTTATCACCCGTAAGGTGTGAGGGTATCCAGGCGCTGTTCACGGGCACGACGAGATCAAGTGCTTTGCTCGGAATCACAGGATGTTGCGTCGACGCCGAGACTCGAACCCTGATCCATAGCTGCCGGGTGAGCAGCTCTGCGCGCCGCGTTACATCCTTTTCCTATCTTGTGGGCCTTGCATCTTCTATGGACACCCCAACCGTCAGTCCTCGCTTACTCTTTCAAACCAACTGAGCGCTCATGATAGCATCCTGTCAAACATCTTCGCTCATCCGGCTACAGCACACAAAGACACATAAACATTCTGCTCATTTCACCCCCCTCCTCTTGACAAAACAACAAAGCTACTGTGACCGGACACTGTCACTCGAGCCCCGATTATGAGGGCCCTGGTTCTTAACAATCCTTGTGCAAAAAAACTGGGGGGCAGATTTACAAGCCCCTTGCGCCACTTTTGTGTCACTTTTAACATGGGAACATTGACGCAAAAGTGGCGCAAGGGGCTTGTAAATCTGCCCCTGTATGTGTAGGGATCGCAATTACAAGTGATGAGGCACCTGGTACCAGGTGCTATAAAATCTCACCCCCTGGATTGATTTTAGCAGTTTAACCCCCCCCCCCCCACCCTTCCAATTTACACAGATAAAGGCCCAGATGTACAGAGATATGCAGATTTTAACACTGAAAGCATATTCCCTCCCATTTTTGGAGTGAAAAATCAGATTTGCTGCTATTTATCACACCTGGTAATTTTGAACCTGGGGGTGCAATAAATATAGCTACACTCCACTACGCAAACACTCTGCACACTCTGGGTGCTATTTACAAGGTGGTTTGTGTAGCTCTTGCACCCCGAAATGGAAACCTTAAATCAGATTTATGAAGCCGCGCAAGGCCACTTTGCGTGGCCCTGAGTAACTCCATAAATCTGGAGTGAGGCAACGCAACGCAGCGCAAATCACTGCGTTGCCTTACTCTGCTCTGGGAAGCCATTTCATGGGCCTTGCGTGGGTTATTCCCATGCAACTCTCATGGTTTTTGGCGCATTCCCAGATATACCAGAACTGGTAAACCTGGGAATGCGCCAAAAAGATAGCCCTTCCAAGGAGAGGTGTATTCAGGAGAAATATATTTATTTCTCCTTGTTGCTTCCTTTCTATGTGTGCTGAACTCTGCAGCACACATAGAAAGAGGAGAATGCCTCACAGGATTGTTTTTGCAGAGGAAGGTGTCCCTTACCGCACAAAAACAATTCTGCATGCAACCTTGCAACATGGTGCAAAATTTCCTGCGGTGGTGCTACGCTTCCACAAGGGCGCCAGTGGAGAAGAAAAGGCAGGAATGCACAGTATTGTCTTAAAGACAGCACATTCCTGCTCTTTCCCTGTCACGCAGCGCAGCGCAGCGCAGCAAGGTGGCTTGCAGCGCCGGGTGACATTTTCATAAATAGACCCCTCTCTGTATATTATAGTATCCCATCTAAAATCCACAGCCACACAACATGTACTGAAACTCACAAAACAGGGAAGTTGAAAATCAAACCTACTACACAAATTAATACAAAAGGTGCATATTTATCAAAGGGTTGCACCGCCCTTGTGCAACGCAACGGGGCGCAAGAGCGACGCAGCTCTTAAGTTGGAGTTATCAAGCCACACAAGGCCACCTTGCAAGGCCCTGTGTGGCTTGATAAATCTAGACAAACGCAACACAGCGCAAGTCGCTGCATTGCATTATTTTACTCCAGGGAGGCTTTACATGGGTGGAGTGTGGGTGTTCCCAACATCCACCCATGGATTTTGACACATTCCCAGATTTACCATCACTGGTAGACCTCAGAATGTGTAAAAATGCTATGCATCCCCAGGGGAGGTGTAAGAAGGAGAAATATCATTATTTCTCCTTGTTTTTTACTCTTTTCATTTGTGATGCGTTCTGCTGCACACATAAAAAGAGGAAAATGCCTCGGGATTGTTTTTGTGCAGGAAGGTGACCCTTCCTGCAAAAAACAATTCTGCTTACAACGCAGGCACCCTTGCACCATGGTGCAAGGGTGCCTGCATTGGCCCCCTTGGTGCAAGGATGCCTGCGTTGGCGCTTGGTAGCACATTGTGTGCCGCTGCTGAGAAACGACAGGAATGTGCCATATAATGATAGATATTGTGCATTCCTGTCCTTTCCCTATCATGCAGAGCAGCACAGCAAGGTGGCTTGCTGCGCTGCGCTGCGCTGCATGATTATTTGACAAATATACCCTAGGGGGCAAGCCACCTTGCTGCTCTGTGTGATAGGCAAAGGGCAGGAATGTGCTGTATTTACCTTACAGCACATTCCTGTCATTTCCCAGCACTAGAGCTCAATGTGCTGCCTGGCGCCAGGCTGAGTGGAATGGGGTAGATTGAAATAGAGTGAAGTGGGGTAGGTTGGAGAAGAATGGAGTGGGGTAGAGTGGAGTGGGGTTAGAATGGAGTGGGGTGGATTGGGGTAGATTGTAGTGGTGTGGAATGGGGTAGATTGGAGTGGGTGAGTTGGGTAGATTAGCGTGGTGGATTGGAGTGGGGTAGATTGAATTGGGATAGACTGGGATGGAGTGGGGCATTTTGGAGTGGAGTAAATAGTCGTAGGGTAGATTGGGGGAAAGTGGAGTGGGATATATTGGGGTGGATTTGAGTGAAGTGGGGTAGATTGCAGTGGGTTAGATCGGGTGGATTATAGTACAGTAGAATGGAATGGAGTGGGGGTAGATTGGAGTGAAGTGGAATCTGGTAGAATGGGGTGGGGTAGATTGTAGTGGTGTGGAGTGGGTTGGATTGAGATGGGGTCGGGTAGACTGGAGTGAGGTAGATTGGGGTAGAGTTGGGTAGACGGGAGTTGAGCAGATTGCGGTAGATTGGAGTGTGGTAGATTGGAGTGGAGGAGTGGGTAGATTGGAGTGGAGTAGACCGGGATGGAGTAGAGTAGATTGGGGTAGTGTGGGGGTAGATTGGGTGGAGTGGGAAGGATTGGAGTAGAGGCGGCAGATTGCAGTGGGGAAGATTGGAGTGGGATATATTGGCGAAGAGTGGAGCACAGTGGAGTGGGTTAGATTGGATTGAAGTGGGGTAGATTGGAATGGTGTAGATTGGAAAGGAGTAGATTGGAGTGGGGTAGGTTAGGGTGGAGTGTGGTAGAGTGGAGTGGGGTAGATTGGAGTGGGATAGATTGGGTGGATAATCATAGGGTAGATTGGAGTGGAGTGGGGTAGAATGGAGTAAGATAGATGGGTGTGAAGTTGTTTGAAGTGGGGTAGGTTGGAGTGGAGTGGGATAGATTGAGTGGAGTAGGTTGAAATGGAGTTAGATAGATTGGAGTGGGACTGATTGGATGTGGTAGATTCGAGTAGGGTAGTTAGGGGCTGAGTAGGGTAGGGAAGATTGGAGTGGGGTGGCTTGAGGTGGAGGGGGTTAGATTGGTTTGGAGTGGGGTAGATTTCAGTGGCATGTGGTAGTATGGAGTGAAGTGTATTGGGAGAGATTGGGTAGAGTAGAATGAAATGTGGCAGTTTGGGGTAGAGTGGAGTGGGGCACATTGGGTGGATTGAAGTGTGTAGGTTCGATTGGGGTAATTTGTGGTAGAGTAGCATGGGGTAGATTGAAGTGTTGAAGTGGGGTGGAGTGAGGTTGGCTAAATTAGAGTGGAGTCGAGATTGGAGTGGAGTGAGATAGATTGGGGAAGAGTGGAGTGGGGTAGATTACTGAAGTGGAGTAGCGTAGATTGACTTTGATTGAAATGGTGTAGACTGGAGTGGCATGGAGTCCAGTAGAGTGGAATAGGGTGTAGTGGCATAGAGTACAGTGGTGTAGAACAGAGTGTTTCATAGTAGAGTGAGGTGGTGAAGGGTGGAGTGGTGCAGGGTAGAGTGGAGTGGCATAGAGTGCATTGGAGTAGAGTGCAGTGCTGCAGAGTGGAGTGCAGTGGCGAAGAGTATTGTAGTGCCTATTAGAGTGAGATAGAGTGCACTGGCATAGAGTAAAGCGGTGCAGAGTAGAGAGGCATAGAGTTAAGTGGCATAGAGTGCATTGCCATAGAGTGTAGTAGAGTGGCGTAGAGTGGTGCAAAGTAGAGCGCAGTGGGAAAGAATAAAGTGGTACAGAGTAGAGTTGCATAGAGACGAGTGGCATACAGTTCAGTGGCAGAGAGTGCAGAGTAGAGTGTCATAGAGTGTAATGGTATAGAGGAGAATGGCATAGAGTGCATTGGGGTAGAGTGCAGTGGCATAAAGTGCAGCAGTGTAGAATAGAGTGGTGTAGTGTGGAGTGGTGTAGATTTGAATGGCGCATACTGGAATAGAGTGGTGAAGCCTGCAGTGGCACAGAGTAGATTGTTTCAA
Organism: Triturus cristatus; assembly: GCF_964204655.1. Classification (NCBI taxonomy): domain Eukaryota; kingdom Metazoa; phylum Chordata; class Amphibia; order Caudata; family Salamandridae; genus Triturus; species Triturus cristatus. Next base: position 1,101,404,905 of record NC_140591.1, on the reverse strand, counting down.
AGTAGAGTGAAGTGGCGTTGAGTGCAGTGGTATAAAGTAAAGTAGAGTGCTGTGATGCAGAGTAGATTAGAGTGCCTTAGAGTGGATTGTGTAGAGTGCAGTTGCTTAGAGTGGAGCGATGCAGAGTAGAGTGGCAGAGATTTCAGTGGCAGAGAGAGCAGTGTTGCAGAGCAGAGTGACCTAGAGTGAAGTGGTACAGAATGGAGTGGTGCAGAGTAGAGTGGAGTGGTGCAGGGTATTCTGCAGTGGCACAGAGTGGAGTGATGCAGAGTACAGAGGTGTAGAGTGCATCGGCATACAGTAGAGTGGTGCAGTGGCATAGAGTGCAGTGGTGTAGAGTGCAGTAGAGTGTCGTAGAGTGCAGTGGTGTAGAGTGCAGTCATGCAGAGTAGAATATCAAAATGCAGTATCGTAGAGTGCAGTTGTGTAGAGTGCAGTGGCATAGAGTGCAATGGCATAGAGTGGTGCAGAGAGCATGACATCGAGTACAGTGGTTCAGAGTAGAACAAAGGGGCATAGAGTGCAGTGATGTAGAGCGCAAGGGTGCAGAGTGACATACCATGCCGTGGCGTAGAGTGCAGCGGCGTAGAGTAGAATGTTTTAGAGCATAGTAGCGTAACGTGCAGTGGTGCAAAGTAGTTGGCGTAGGCACAGTGGCGCAGGGTGCGTTGGTTTTGAGTAAATGAGTAAAGTGGTATAGAGTCCAGTGGTTTAGAGTAGAGTGGCATAGTGTAGATTGTAGTGGCATAGAGTGGCACAGCGAAGAGTGTAGTAGAGTGCCATAGAATGCATGGCACAGAGTAGACTGTTTCAGAATATAGTGAAGTGGAGTGGTGCAGGGTAGAGTATAATGGTGCAGGGTAGAGTGCAGTGGCATAGAGTAGTGGCGTGCAGCGCAGTAGAGTAGAGTAGAGTGGTGCAGCGTTGATTGCAGTGGTGTATGATGGAGTGTTGCAGAGTAGAGTAGAGTAAAAGAAACACAATTGTGTGTCTTTTGCTTTCTCGCCCTAAGTGCGCCGGGTATGTACAGACATGGGTCCCGGACTCATCAAGCCACTGGATTTAAGCTATCCTAGCTGATGAGGGGTGAAACCCCCAAACCAGTCCTAGGATGCTTGTTTCTGGTCCAAGGAGGACCTGGCTTGGCAGCTCGGGCTGGACTGTTCCTATGAGGCACAGGGTCAAGACTGATTTGTATATGGCCAGGTCTAAACTGGGGTGGCATGGTGAGCAAAATAATGATGGATTTAACCCAGATCTCTTGACTGGGGGTGAATCTTCTGATTTGTTCTGCATTCCGTCCATCAATTGTGTGTCTTTTGCTTTCTCGCACTATGTGCGCTGGGTATGTTCAGACGTGGATTCCGGGCTCACTGTGCCACTGGATTTAAGCTATCCGGGCTAATGAGAGGTGAAACCCCGAAACCGGTTCTAGGATGCTTGTTTCCGGTCCGGGGAGGACCTGGCTTGGCAGCTCGGGCTAGACTGTTCCCATGTGGCACTGGGTCAAGACTGATTTGCATATGGCCAGGTCTAAACTGGAGTGGTATGGTGAGCAAAAGAATGATGGATTTAACCCAGATCTCTTGACTGGGGTGAATGTTCTGATTTGTTCTGCATTCCGTCTATCAATTGGGTGTCTTTAGCTTTCTCGCCCTAAGTGAGCCATGTATGCCCAGACGTGGGTCTCGGGCTCAGTGTGCCACTGGATTCAAGCTATCCTAGCTGATGAGGGGTGAATCCCCCAAACCAGTCCTAGGATGCTTGTTTCTGGTCCAAGGAGGACCTGGCTTGGTAGCTCGGGCTGGACTGTTCCCATGAGGCACAGGGTCAAGACTGATTTGCTTATGGCCAGGTCTAAACTGGGATGGCATGGTGAGCAAAAGAATGATGGATTTAACCCAGATCTCTTAACTGGGGTTGAATGTTCTGATTCGTTCTGCATTCTGTCCATCAATTGTGTGTCTTTTGAGTAGAGAAAAGTGGCATAAAGTGCAGTGGCATAAAGTACCGTGGGTAGAGTAGAATGCTTCAGAGTAGCGTGAAGTGGTGTAGGAGTGGGGTGCTGCAGGGTAGAGTGGAGGGTATAGAGCAGTGTCATAGAGTGCAGTGTTACAGAGTGGAGTGATGCAGAATGGAGTGGCCTAGGCAGGAGTGGTGTAGATTGCAGTGGTGAAGAGTGCAGTGGTGCATAGTAGAGTGGGGTAGAGTGAACTGGAATTGAGTAGAGTGGTGCAGAGCAGAGTAGAGAGGCATAGAGTGAAGTGGTATAGAGTGCAGTGTTAAAGTGCAGTGGTGCACAGTAGATTAGAGTGATGTAGAGTGCAGTACAGTGGCGTAGAGTGGTGCAGAGTAGTGTGCAGTGGCACAGAGTAAAGTTGCACAGAGTAGAGTGGCGCAGAGTAGAGTGGCATAGAGTTCTGTGGCAGAGAGTGCAGTGCTGCAGAGTAGAGTGTTGCAGAGTGCAGCGGTGTAGAGTAGAGTGGCATAGAGTGCATTGGTGTAAAGTGTAGTGGCATACAGTGGTGCAGAGTAAAGTGATGTAAAGTGCAATGGTGCAACGTAGAGTGGCACATATAGAGTTGTGCAGAGTAGAGTGGTACAAAGTAGAGTGGCGCAGTGTAGAGTGGCAAAGAGTGCAGTGCTGCATAGTAGAGTGTCGTAGAGTGCAGTGGTGTAGAGTAGAGTGGCGTAGAGTGCATTGGTGTAGAGTGCAGTGGAGTACAGTGCTGCAGCGTAAAGTGACGTTGAGTGCAATGTTTTAGAGTAGAGTGGCACAAAGTAGAGTGGCATAGAGTTTAGTGACAGAGAGTTCAGCAACAGAGAGTGCAGTGCTGCAGAGTAGAGTGTCATAGAGAGCAGTGGTGTAGAGTAGAGTGGCGTAGAGTGCATTGGTGTAGAGTGCAATGGCGTACAGTGGTGCAGAGTAAAGTGATGTAGAGTGAAATAGTGCAGATTAGAGTGGTGCAGAGTGCAGTGGCATAGAGTAGAGTACAGTGGCGTACAGTGCAGTGGTGCAGAGTAGATTGGCATAGAGTGTATTGGATTTGCGTAAAGTGGTGTAGAGTGCATTGGCGCAGAGTGCTCTGGCACAGAGTGGAGTAGCATAAGTAGATTATTTCAGAGTAGAGTGAAGTGGCATGGAGTGCAGTGGTATAGAGTAGAGTGCAGTGGTGCAGAGTAGATTAAAGTGGCGTAGAGTGGATTGGCGAAGAGTGCAGTGCCATGGAGTGGAGCGATGCAGATTTCAGTGGCATAGAGTTCAGTGGCGTAGAGTTCAGTGGCTTAGTGTGGCATAAAGTAGAGTGGCAGAGAGTTCAGTGTTGCAGAGTATACTGCTCTAGTGTGCAGTGGAATATTGCTGAGTGGTGTGGAGTGCAGTGGCAGCGTACAACTGTAGAGTATAGTGGTGTATAGTGCAGTGGTGAGGAGTAGATTGGTGTAGAGTGCATTGGTTTTGAGTAAAGTGGTGTACAATTCATTGGCATAGAGTGCAATGGTGTAGAGTGGTGCAGAGTGAAGTGAAGTGGTGCAGGGTAGATTAGAGTGGCAAAGAGGGCATCGGCATAGAGTGCACTGGCGTACATTGGGGTGGTGCAGAGTAGAGCGCATTGGCGCTGAGTGTAGTGGCATAGAGTGCTGATTTACAGAGTAGGGTGGGATAGAGTGAAGTGGTGTGGAGTGGTGAAGAGCGCAGTGGCAAAGAGTGCAGTGGTGCAGAGTAGTGTTGGATAGAGTGCATTGGCATAGAGTAGAGTGCGGTGGTGTAGAGTAGAGAGGCATCGAGTGGCGCGGTGCGGAGAAGAGTGCAGTGAATAAGTGTGGAGTGGAGTGGCGTAGTGTGGAATGGTGCAGAGTAGAGTTTAGTGGCGTGGAGTGGTGCAGAGTAGAGTGGAGTGGGGTAATGAGGAGCATGCATGGTATGGTGGCATACTGCCATAACAGACAACACATCTTCAATTGAAATGACCATTACATTTACACTCACATGAAGTTTTACTGATAAAAGGATATAGTGCACAAAAGATAATATGTGGAAATGTCATCACCCAATGCATTGATTTGATCATCAGCACAGTTAATTTACAGACAATTCAATTTTGTTGTGTGCCAGAAAAATATATATCATTGGACAACCTTGTTAGAATTGAAAATGTTATTGTCCCTTTGCTCGTATTTTGCTCTGTGTTAGGTTAGCATCCACTGCGCCATATTATTAGTAGCCGCCATTTTTGTTCTGTGACCGAAGCTAAGCTTCTGCCTCATACTGCTTGCCTGAGCAGAAAACTGCCTCGATGCATCTTCTTTTGTGTTTCTCCAAGGCCGAGTTCTGCTGCACTAATGAATGTACTCTCTATTATGGCATACCTTTGCTGTTAGATAGGCTCGTTCCCACCTTCTAGATTGGCGGGCACGGGCAGAGTAACCTTGGAGCAGAGATAACATGTACCCGGTCCCAGGACTGTAGCTCATCCTTCTGTATCTCCTTTGTTTGCTAGTGCCTGGACTGGAAATTTCCAGCCTGAGCATGTTCTTAGGGAATTGGAAATGTGTAATTTTGGATGTTATGTTGAGCAAGTCAGTCCCCCTGCAGCCATCTTGTGAGGCTGGTCAGACTGGGCCCCGCTGCAGCGCAATACTAATAAATAACTTTGGTTTATATTCTCTACTGTCTGACAGACTCTTCATTTGTTTGGAAGGCCCAGAGGTGGTCACGAGTGACCCGGGTGACCCTATTCGGGTCACTTCCTTCAACCTTCCTCAAGCAGACCCCAGGAGCCAGCATGATTGTCAAATAAATCCTCTCACTTTGTAGTCAGATAAAGAAAAATAAACACAAAGTTCCCTAAAAGACATAGCCTGACATTTGACCTCTTTCTTTGAATGCACAGCAAATGTGACAAGATAAGAACAAGATTTAAAAGCCTGTTTACAGAAAGCAGGTTCATGTAAGAATACAGTAAACAAGGTTTGGGTAATGGGAGGGACGAACTCAAGCTGAACAGCCTAAAGCAAATAAAGCCACCAAATAGAAAGCCAGTAAATGTAATTACACAAACCACCAAGCCAATGGTAAGCAACGGGTGAACTGCATTCCTTGGTCAACTTTCTGAATGTCCCCAAGATGTCTTTAACAAACCAGACAGCTGGGCTGTCTCGTAGGCTGCAACCTAAAAATGAAGCGAAATTAAAATACTTTTCCGTGTTATGCCTTCCCTGGGTATGAGTAGCATTTTGGCGCATTCCCAAGTCTACCGGTATTGGTAAATCTGGCAACGCACCAAAATCCAAGGAGGGATGTGTGGGAACACCCACGCTCCACCCTTGGAACGCCTCCCTGTTGCACAGTAACGCAACACAGCGATTTGCACTGCATTGCGTTACAGTAGATTTATCAAGAAGCGCAGGACCATGCAAGGCTGCCTTGCATGGCTTGATAAATCATACTTAAGAGCTGCTTCACTCTTGCACCCCGTTGCGTGGTGCATGGGTGATGCAACTCTTTGATACATTTGGCCCTCCGTTTTTACTGTGGTGCAATTGGGAAGTGGACATTGCTAGCTAACCCTACTGAATTAGGAAGTAGTCTAAAGCAAACCAAAGTTGGTAACACCTCCTATAGTCAACATCCATACTAAGTCATACTCATGGCCATCTGTGAATTATGTGCATAGCATAGCATAACACAACATAACTTCATTGATATTTTACATTAAATTATACGCAGTAACTTCTATTTCTTTCACTGAAGGGTGGAAAAGTGTTACACAATAAGTATATTGGTTCAAATTATGCTTTCTAAACGTTAGCTTGTCCACAAGGCAAGAAAATGTCGAGCGCAGCTCTAATAATGCCAACAGATGCCTCTCCTGCCTCCTGAGGGTCAGTGCAGACCCGCAAAGAACAGTGGATTTCTCTCTGTGCCTAGTGATGGGTGTCTGTCCTTGAGCCACTTCTAGAGTGATGTTGGTGGGCCTCCATGGCCTTTCTAGAATATTTTAGAAGGGGAAAGGTTGCTAATGAAAGTAGGGAGGGTGACAAGGCATCAGTTATTTAAAAAAAGTATGGGAAGAGTGAAAAAGGACACTGGGGTAATATTTAGCAAAGGTGTGCACCTCGTAAGGTATTACAAAACCTAGATGAGATTTACCAAGCCACGCAAAGCCACCTGGTGTGGCCCTGTGTGGCTTGCTAAATATGTTTTAATGCAAGGCAGCGCAAGTTGCTGCCTTGCGTTACTCTGCCCCAGGGAGGCGTTCCATGGGTGGAGCGTTGGTGTTCCTACGGCATCCACTCCTGGATTTAGGCTCATTCCCAGATTTACCATGAGTGGTAGCCTGGGGAATGCGTCAAAACGTTATGCCTTGGTGGAGGAGCCTAGCGCTTGACCAAGATGGCCGCGTGAGCTTAGAGCTCCCGAGACCCTCGCGCCCTCCGTCGACTATCCTGACTCTAATCCTGATGGTATGCATGGCACCGTGTTGCTGAGTTGTCAGGGAGGCGATTGATGCTACCCGCGGTTGGATCGCCCATCGGGAACCGGACTTATGACTGGCGAAAGATTGCGGCCTAACTCCCGGAGATGCCAGGGGCTAGAGTTGGCAGGATGCCCGACTCCTAGTTGATCAACAACGGCCTGGTGAGGTGTGAACTACCGGACGGAGGCCCTCGCTCTTTCACTTTCGGTTTCGTTCCCTTTGTCTGCCCGGACACTGTAGTGCTCTGGGTGGCTCTAAAACCCCAGGGACGCTCGGTGGGCTACTTTGGCGGAACAAGGCGGACCTGCTCACTCTTTATACCTCTCTCTGAGAGGGGACGGTCCTCACTGCATTGGACTGCCTGGAGTCCATTATGTCGGGCAAGGCAGAAGGAGATCGGCTGAAGACTAAGTCCACCAGGCGGGGAACGTACTCCCAAGTCAACAGTATGGACCGCTACGCCCTCCTGAAGACATCGCCGAGTGGATCGAGCCAGGCGCCGGATGCCCAGAAGGAGGACTCGCCTGGGACCCCGGAGCTCTCCCTGCAGGATGTCATGGGCGCGCTTGATGGGATGCAGACCTCGATGGGGAGGCAATTCGAGGCCCTGGCGCATAAGGTGGACGCCATCCTGGTGGATGTCAACTTGATCCGCTCGGACCTGGGCAAACGAGCGCGTTAAGGACCTGGACCACAAGACCACGGGCCTCACTGATGAGGTTGCGGACCTGCAGAACGAGGTCCGGAAGCTGAGGGCCGAGAGTGACCTCGCCGCCCGCCGGCTGGAGGACTTCGAGAGCCGGTCCAGGCGCAACAACGTGCGCGTAATCGGGGTCCCGGAGTCCTCGGATGAGGCTTCGGCGGACCTTCTTGTGGAAGATTTGGTCCTCAATCATCTGAAGCCTAAGGGCCTTGGGAAGTTTTTTGCGGTGGAAAGGGCCCATAGGGTGCCGGGCGGACGGCCCAAGGCGGGTGCCCCGCCGCGGCCGATTGTCGCCCGGCTCTTTCATTTTCGAGATCGGGACGCTATCCTGCAAGCTTCGAGGGTGACGGGCCCAGTCCCCTTCCAGAATGCGTCGGTGAATTTTTACCCGGACTTTACCCAGCAGGTGCAGAGACAGCGACAGAGCTTCCTGGGGGTGAAGCGAAGGCTTCGGGAGCGGGACCTAAAGTATGCCATGCTTTTCCCCGCCAGACTACGGGTGGTGCATGAAGATCGGACATTCTTTTTTGACTCTCCTGTTATGGCCGATGAATGGCTGGACGCTTTGCCCCGGCGCCGGACCGGGGACGACACAGCTGAGCATGGAGACAGTGGCCGGGATGGACAGGGCTGATAACTCAAAGCCGGCCTGACTTGATCTGACCATATTTGAAGATTTGAATAGAGTGCAGTAACTGTGGAGGGTTGCGGGAGGACGAGGGGTGCTCTTTTCCTCCCTTGGGGTACTTTTTGTAGATTTTTGTTTTTGTAGGGCGACAGGCACACTGCAAGTTGGGGGGGCTTTTGAAGCTGCAGCAGGGGTGCAGGGTGGGGGGAGTTACGGGGAGTTTGAGTTTGTTGTTGGGGGGGTTTATTTCTGCAAGGCATGATGATTATCCTCAGGGCTATTCCACGGCGGCGCCTCGGGTGTGGGGTGGGCCTCTTTCCGTTTGAGGATGGGGGGTAGAGGCCTAAGTGTTATAAGCTGGAATGTTAATGGTTTGGGGGATCGCATTAAGAGGGGGATTGTTTTGCAATTTCTGAAACGCTCAATGCCAGACGTTGTACTGCTGCAGGAGACGCACCTCATAGGCAATACGTGCTATGCCCTGAATAGGAAGGGGTATAAATTCATTGCACACTCGGGATTCTCTTCTGGGTCCAGGGGGGTGGGCATCCTCGTTAGAGTATCGCTGCCTTTTGAGGTGGACTCCACCATTGTTGACGATAGGGGGAGGTTTGTGGCGGTGGCGGGGCGGTGGGAAGGAAGGACTTTGGTTTTGGTTTCGGTTTATGTACCGCCGGCCCTGCAGGCCTCCACATTTGCTGAATTGGGCAGGGCTTTGCTGACTCTCCCGGGGGGCATGCTGGTAGTGGGAGGGGATTTCAACGCTGTGGGTTCCGGACTGCTGGATAGATACCCGCCCAGGGACACAGGGGGGGCTCAGAAATGGCTTCCAGACCTCCTAGACACGTTTGGCCTGATAGACTGCTGGAGGCTCCGGCACCCCACACAGAGTCAATACACGTTTCACTCCGGGGCGCATGGTAGCCTCTCCAGGATTGACTACCTGCTCACCCTGGCCGCACATGCCTCGTTGATATCCGAGGCGAGGCACATGGCACGTGGTATCTCTGATCACTCGCCAGTGTGGATCCGGCTGGATCTAGGTCGGGAGGGAGGAGGGAGGGTGGCCCCCATTAACCCTTGGTATTTCCGAGACCCCAAGATGCGCAGCGCCCTGGTAAAGAAGGTAGATAATTACTTTAAGGACAATCTGGGATCCGTGGACTCGGCGATCTCGCTGTGGGAAGCTTTTAAGACCGTGCTTCGGGGGGAGGCCCTCTCCCTGGTGGTGACCGCCAAGAATCGGAGGGATTGCGAAGTGCGGCAAGTAGAGGAGGAGATTGCGGCCCTTGAAGGGGATATGGAGGAGGAGGTCACAGAGTCCTCATTGCATGAGCTTTGCTTGAAGCAGGCGGAGTATAGGGACCTGGTGACGGACGCCGCCAAGACCCTCAGCAGGGAACAACAGGGCCGTCTGTATGATGTTGGAGATAAGGCAGGGAAACTCCTGGCGTGGCTGGACAGGAAGGAACGGGTCAATAGAGTGGTGCCAGAGTTGATTGGAGAGGGGGGAGAGGCGATTGTGGAACCTGAAGGGATTGTGGAGTGTTTCGCGGAGTATTTTCATAGGGTTCCTCTGTGTCGGACAGGCCGCCCGAAGACTCGTCTGATCTCCTCCGTGATATCGAGTTGCCCTGCCTCTCTGACATAGATAGGGACGATTTGGATGGCGACATCACGGTTGACGAGGTGGCGGGGGCGATTCGCGCGTTGAATTCGGGTAAGGCCTCTGGACCGAACGGACTGCCGATCGATCTGTACAAACTGTTCCCGGATCGGGTCGCCCCTCACCTGCGCGCCATGTTTTTGGAGGCGCGGGGAGATGGGATCCTTCCGTTGGATCAGCGGCTGGCGTCGATCGTGGTCATACACAAAGAGGGTAAACCCCGAGATAGATGCGCCTCCTATCGGCCCATTTCACTCCTCAACGCTGAGCCGAAAATTCTGGCCAAACTCCTGGCTACCCGTCTGATTAGGGTACTTGGCGATCTGGTCCACCCGGATCAATCTGGCTTTATCCCGCACCGAAATACAGCATTGAACCTTAGGCGTCTTCATGGCGTCATCGCCAGGGCGGGCACGCTGCGTGAACCGGCTGTTGTGGCATCTCTCGATGCCACGATGGCCTTTGATACGGTGGAGTGGGCATATTTATGGGCCGTGCTGGCCAAGTTTGGTTTCGGTCGCGGGTTTGTGAGTTGGGTCCGGTTGCTGTACGAAGGGCCACTAGCGAATGTTGTGGTGAATGGTCGGGCATCTGCTCCGTTTCAGCTTGGAAGGGGTACTCGGCAGGGCTGCCCCCTGTCGCCTCTGTTGTTCGCCCTCGCCCTTGAACCGTTGGCTGCGTGGATACGTTGGCACCCGGATATACGGGGCCTTCGGTGGTCGCCTGATCACGAGGACCGTATTTCGCTTTATGCCGACGATATCCTGCTGTATCTTGCCTCACCAAAGAAGTCACTTATAGTGGTCTGTGACGTACTCGCATCGTTCGGTAGGAACTCGGGGCTTGTGATTAATTGGGGCAAATCGTACTTGTACGTTCTTAGTGGCGAGGTCCCACCGATCCCTAGAACATGTTCGATACAGGTTGCCCAGCAAGGTTTTGTGTATTTGGGGATTTTTATATCCATGGATCCTGTTGTGCGCTATGAGAGGAACCTGCTCCCCCCCTTGGCACGCTTGAGGCGAGATGTTGAAGGTTGGCGGAGGCTGCCGCTCTCCCTTGTTGGGCGTGCGGCCCTGTTCAAAATGATGTCTCTTCCCCGCTTCCTCTACGCCCTCCAGAACACCTTGGACTGGGTGCCGGCTAAATACTTTCGGGAGGTCGAAGGCCTCCAAAGGACGTTGCTGTGGGATGGGCGGCCGCGAATAGCTATTTCAAAGTTGACGCTCCCATGGTACGATGGGGGCATTGCGCTCCCAGACATCCGACGGTACTACTGGGCCACGCAGTTGAGCGCGATCAACCATGGGCTTTACGGCCCTGCCCTCAGCCCTGGGTATGCCATGGATAGGTGGCTGCTGCGCGGCGGCAACTACTACAGGGCGTTGTATTCGCGGTCCCTAGACTCGTCCCTCACGGGGCCCACAGGTGTGGCGGTGCGCGTATGGAAGATGGCGACCGACTCGCTGGGCTGGAAGGACAGGCTAACCCTCGCTACCCCATTGTTTGAATCGGAAAGGTTGGGAAGACTCTGGCATACGAAGGGCTTTGATAAGTGGGATCTGATAGGGATATCCAAGGTGGGGGATGTGCTGCATAAGGGGAGGGTGAAGTCTTTCGAGGAGTTGCAGACTGAGTTTGAGCTAGGGCCTTCAGAGTATTTTAGGTATATCCAGCTGCGTCACGCCCTTCGATCAGTCCTAGTGGAGGGTGAGAAGGTGCCGGAGTCCTCTCCCCTTGAGGACCGAGTCCTTGATGGTCATATGCCCGAGAGCACGATTTCGCTCATATATAAGAAGTTGATAAACGTCCGGGCAGACTTGCTATTGGGGCTGAGAGAACAGTGGACCAGGGATGGCCTCGAGTTGGATAATGAGGACTGGCAGTCAGCGGTTTCTTCGCCTAAGGAGGTTGCGATCCCGTCGCGTCTGAGGCTGGTGCAGCTTAAAATACTGCACCGGGTGTATGTTACGGGGCCAAGGCTGGTCCACATGGGATTCTCGGAGGATGGCCTGTGCAGAAGGGGATGTGGTATGGTGGGTACTTTCCTGCACATCATTTGGGAATGTGGGGTCATTGTGGAGTTCTGGAGGAGAGTCCATGCAGTTATGGGGGAGGTGACGGGCATTGTGGTACTGCCGGAGGCGCGGTGTTGCCTCCTGAACGTTTGGGGGCCCACTGATCTCGATGAGGCACAGACCCAATGGGTGACTCTGGGTAACATGGTGGCTAAGAGGGATATCGCGCGATTATGGGGCTTCTCGGGTCCCCCTACACTGACCGCGTGGAAGGAGAACATGGATTGGAGCATGTTTAGGGAGAAGACGGTCTACTGCTCTAGAGGTCGCCCCCGGAAGTGGCATGCCATCTGGGGGCGGTGGAACCAATACAGGGGGGGAATATGTCTTGCCCCGGATCTGGAACCTCCCGAGGAACAGCTTTCCCCCTGACCTACCTTCCAGCACAGTTTGGTTTTGGTACCTGTTCTGGGCCTCTGCTGTTCCCCTTCTTCCTCCGCACACAGTCTTATACTTAGTAGATGAGTGGGGTCCTGCCTCCCCTGGGGGCTTTCGCCATGGGATTTCAATGTTCTGCCTTGCTGGGGTTTGTTGTGTGTTTTTTCTGTGTTTATTTAAAATTGGACCTTTGCGTTACTCTTCGTACTTTATCCGGGACGCATTACTGTATCTAACTTGCAATGCTGCCGAACCTTCGGGCTGTCGGCTGAATAGCTGTGTCCTGAATTTCGAAATAAAGGTTTTTAAAAAAAAAAAAAAACAAAAAAAAAAAAAAACGTTATGCCTTCCCAGGGGAGGTGTAATAAGGAGAAATAACTTTATTTCTCCTTGTTTCTTCCTCTTCCTATATGTGCTGCATTCTGCCTGCATCGTAGGCACCCTTGCCCCATGATGCAAGGGTACTTGCGTTGGCGCTAGGCATCCAAAAGTGTGCCAGTGCAAGGAGAGGACAGGGATGTGCCATGTAAAGTTAAATATGGCGCATCCTGCCTTCTCCCTTTCATGCAGCACTGCAAGATGCCTTGCTGCATTGTGTTGCATGAAAATGTGATAAATCTGCCCCCAGGTCCGTTATTACTAAAAGGGTCGACTTTCCCTGTTTCTGCCATGGCGCACCTTAAAACAAGTGCACTGGGCTCGAAAAGAGAAAGTGTGCCCTATTATGAAGAATGTGCTGCACTCAGGACAGCGCTGGGGCAGCGCATTTAAGTGAAATACGGAGCAGCTGTTTAAAAGCTGCTCCATGTTTCTCCATGCAGACGGCAGCCCACCTGTCCTTTCAAGAGGAATTGGAGATCCCCTTGCAACTGGGCGCATTGAGTGACTGTAACCGCCTGCAAGCGGATGTCTGGGGGTGTCAATGTGACCCCCTTGTACCTCTCGAGAGACTGCCCTTAGGGGGTGCACTGACAGTGCACCACCTTTTTGTGGCTCACTTTCAGGGCAGTTCCTAAGGAAATATTTGCCTCCGAGCCAACGTCGGGAATGCGGGGTGGGCACAGAGGCAAAGTGATTCCTGCATTTGCATGGGGCCAAGTCCTCACCCGGTTAAGGGAATGCTCTCTCACAATAGTGCTGTTACTACATGTGTGCCAGCAGTATCAGTATTAGAGAAAGTGCCACACGAGCATCTGTGTCACCTTCTGTAATACCAAAGTGCCCCGGTGGCTCACAAAGCGGGCGCACATGCCCGTTGCACATGCTGCACCTTCTGTAATTTGTCCCTGGTAAATTCTTTATCATATCTAGTGTGGGGGTCTCAGACTGGTAAGATGTGCACAAGGGTATTTTGTGTCTGGCTGTCCGTTGACACCTCTCCAGTGCATAGCCAATGTAGTGAAGACTGCTATTTATATACGTACAATGCTAAGTTAGCACAACCGCGTTAGATGTTAGAAAGCCATCTTGCCACTTTTTGCTGCTTTTGCACACGACACTGTAGTTACATGTTATTAATTAAGAAATGCTTGCTCGCCTTTGCTTCACATGAGAACTGTCTGTTGTTCACATCCCTAACAGTGAGCAGCGACCTTGGTCTGAACATTGTGTAAAGAAACAGTCTGGGTCGCTAGACGGTGCATGTTGTTGGGTTCAGGTTGATCGGCCCACTATTTAGCCATAACACGCACGCCGCTGCAAATACCTGAAAGTCGAGTGCTTTTAATTAATATTGCAGGCTGCATGCTTTATACACATTCGGAAGAAGAGCTTTCCCAGGAGCAGAGTCTAGCTGATCCTGTGATTTGATTCCACTAAGCTGATCTTTACGGTATGGGGTTCCCCATTCAAGCCTAGAGACCTTTTATTAGTCTAATAATAATAATATCAGTTTACTAGCGAAAGGAAGGTGGCTGTCATCCACTGTCATTTTATTATGATTACTCCTTTCATTCTCTATTGTATTGTAACTATGCTGATGGTTTTGATTTTAATCATTTGTCTGCTTATGTTAGCCAAAGTACTGCATCTTAGGACACGAGGTTTATAAAATAAACTCTTTAAACTTTACCGTGTCTCTGTTTATTCTGTTGTGGACTGATATGAGAATAATTACGAACAGATATTTCTGATTCCCACCATTCCTGAGAATACACTAAGTCGCTTGTTCTGGGTTGTCTATACATTGGGACCGCCGAGATAAAACTCGGATAACGAATGGGACACTGATGCTGGTCGGATAAGGGGTTCTGGGTTCTGAGGTGAGTTTTTGGTACACCACAATTCACGGAGGTACTGGTTTCCTCTGCATAGTTCTGTGCATAAGCAGAATCCCTGCAAACGCCTTAGTAGTGCTGATATTAGTCTATTAGTCCACAACACCCTCACTCTTGTTTCTGGTTAACGGGAGTGACGGGTTTAACCTACCTGTGTCTCGACTAATAGGTTCTTTCAAGCTTGATCATTAAAAAGGTTTTTTTCTGAACCCCAGTGCTACTGTTGATATCGTTGATACTCTTTGGTGTGTCCTTATGGCGGTTGACATTGCCGCACATAGTCGTGCACCTCTGCACCGTCATTTGACGACATATGGGGTGCCGGATGATGGGATGGCTGTTATTTTTGTGGTGAGCGCTGATGCGTCCTACCCATATGAGTTGTTTTACTCTTGGGTGACTTTTCCGGCGGTGGATGCAGACGATGATACGTTTCATTCCTTTACTCCCACGCAGCTACCTGCGGTCTATACGCCATATAGGACACAAGAAATTCCTATTTCTGCCTGGCAGCATACCATTTGGTTTAATGGCGCCCTTCTCCATGCGGTTGCACCAGCTAGAATGGGCCCGTTGTCTATTGCAGGGGCCACATGGCCGGTGCTGGACGGCTTTACGCCTCATCCCCGCTATCTCACGGTGGCGGTGGCTGAGTTGCGGGTACTACACACAACCCTGATTACAGTTCATAGGTCTTTAGTACAGTACGTGTCACGCAACGTGTAGGTGGGGGCACCTGCTGTTGCGGGACAACCAATGGACCACCACGCGGTGGTTATTAGTCCTGTTATGGTTAACTCGGTGATGGGCAAGCGCCCGCAAAATAAGGATGATTTGCCTTATTGGCTTGCTGAGAAATTTGACCAACTGGAGGTGGTTTTTCCGCATACCTCTCCTGTGGAGAAACACAGGATTCTCACCATTAACTTGCCGAAGGACTTGGTCCCAGATATGGCCGATTGCGCAAACTGGGGCAAGGTCATTGCCGCGACCTACTCGAAGTGCTTCGGCACTCCGTCTGTCTGTACTACCCTCCGTCATTAAACGTGTTCAAGAGAATCACAGGGCGGAGGCTGCTGTTGAATTGGGAATGAGGCTTGTCGGAGTGTTCGATGTGGTTGCTTCCATGGTAATGGGCAACCTCAAAGGCGATGCCATGCAGTTCCAAGTAGCTAATAAGCTGGACCGCGTGGACGAACTCGACAGGCCTAAGGAGTTCGCTAAAATAATTGCGGAAGCCTATAGGACCATAGGCCGCAGTGCCTTAGGTGTTAAACCAACTGTGATAATTCCTGATATAGTACAGCAAACTAAGGTGAGCTCGTCTAGTAAAGACGAACGCCCTAATTTTCTTAAACAGTCGTCTAGTGAACGCACATATGATCTGCGCGATCGATCTAGTATTAAGTCACCTGATAGGTTTCAGGTTTCTGAACAACGTTCTCCTCGTTCTTCACAGGAAACATCGGCTTCACAATCCGGTAGCGGAGACCGTGGGAAAGGACGGGGTGCCCAAAGTCGTGAGCAACCCCGTCAGACTGACGGCAAAGGCAAGCAGGACGAGTCTGCACATCAAAGACCCCCGTTTCAGAAGAAGAAAGTTGCTGCGCTAACAGCGAGGTATGCCACAGATAGTAAGGACGCAGGTTCAGAACCTGACAGGGGCACTAACGCTGCTCGACAGTGCGGCGGATGTTACAGTAGTGCGACAAGCACTGCGTCCATATCTAGTGGCGACAGCAACTGATACATTCATAACTGTAGAAACTGCTGACACTAGAGTGACTCCCCCTGACAGACTGTATAATATGGTCCTTTTGATTGAAGGTGACATGCAACGCACGATTCAAGGGATTTTTTGGGATAATCTGACCTCTTCGTATGATATTCTATTGGCAGAGGCAGATTGGCCCCCGGCTTTCATTTTAGATGCTCCTAGAGGGGAGGAGATGATCCTCCCGTCCTTTGCGCACACAGTGCCAAAGGACCAAGCTAAGAAGTTCGCTGAGGAGTGGGCTCTGGTGCTTGCACCTGCTTTGTATCGTAATCAGGTAGGCTGGGATAAATTGTGCCCCAGCCATGAGATTCCGTTGCGGTCCACGCCCCAGCCACAACCCCAATATCCCATGCGTCGTGAAGCAAGACCTCTCGTCGCGGCTATCCTTGAACAATTGGAATATCAAGGTGTAATTGAAACATGTGTGTCACCAATGAATAATCCTTTATTCACTGTGACGAAGCCTGATGGGTCGTACCGCCTGGTTTTGGATTACCGGCATTTAAACTCTCATTGCCGGACATGCGCAGTACAGAATACCCACAGTTCGGCTCTCGTCGATAGTCTAGTGAGAAAACGGTTTAAAACCACACTTGACATTTCCAACGGCTTTTACAGCCATAACCTGTCCTCTATAAGTTGGGAATGGACAGCATTCACCTCGGGCGGCAAACAAAAAAATTTCAAAAGATTACCGATGGGCTATAAGAACAGCCCTGGTGTCTTTGCCGCTCGTGTAGTCTCTCTGTTAGAGAGCATTGACCCTGATGCGTACTCGTATGTGGATAATATTTATCTCACAGATGACGAGTTGTGGCCGCATCTGTGTCGCGTTGATCGCTTTATTGTTTTGTTTGCAGACTTCGGTTACAAATTCAACTTTGCGAAGTCTCACATTGCGGAATATACAGTGTTGTTTTTGGGATACGAACTCAACAATGAAGGTCGAGGATTGGCTCCGCACTTCCTAGAGAAATGCGCATGCCTACGTGCTCCTACGACACTGAAGAAATTACAATCTTTGCTGGGCTTTCTGAATTTCGGTCGAGCGTACATTCCTGATTATGCCCAGCGTATCAAGTCGCTTTATGCCTTGGTACAACCTACTTTTTCCAAATCATGCTGGCTGCCGGAGCATTCAGCTATATTGCAATCTTTGCAAGCTGACCTTCTTGATTCAAAATACTTACTGACGCGTGATAACCACACTAACCTGGTCATAAGAATTGTGCCAGGCGCAGTGGGTTTCACGTACTTAACGTTCAATGAGAGCGACACCGTCCCCATGCCTACAAATCACACCTGTACACTTCGGCTGAACTGCGATTTTCCGCTGTCGAGAAAGTTCTGACGGCAGTGCAGATGGCGATTCTGAAAGAACGAGCGCTATCGCAAGGAAAACGCATGTTGGTGGTAACACCATATCCTGCCCTTGAGGCGGTGACGAGAGCAAGTGTACCAAATTCTAAGGCTTTGCATCCACGGTGGATACAATGGGCCACTTCCTTGACATCGCCCGACGTCACATATATCTTTGACGTGGCTCTGCAGACTCAGGAGTTCTTACAGTATGAATTCGTTCATCCAGCTCCTCTGTCTTTGCGCCCGCTCGAGGATTACCATTGTGTCATTTACACTGACGGTTCTGCGCAACCGGCTACTGGATTGAAGCATGCCTATTCAGCGGCCTGCGCAATTGTGGTCGGTACTTTCGTGAATGGTGAATTCCAATCTGATGTCGTACATACGCAGTCATTGGGTGATTGTACCGCACAGTTGGCGGAGCATCGTGCTCTGGTGCTTGCACTGGAGTTTGCTGATCCTCGAGTCACTACACTTATAGTGAGTGACTCGTTCTATTGTGTTCAGTCTTACAACTACAATCTACATTTTTGGTCTCAAGATGATTACCGTGACTCCAAAGGTAGCACAATTAAGCATAAAACGCTTTGGGTTCGAGTGGCAGAACTTAAAGAACATCTGTCTCTCGTGAATGTTATTCACACTCTTGGTCACCAACGAGTTGGTGTCCATGTTGTCGGCAACAGCCTAGCTGACGAGGCAGCAAAAACAGCAGTGGCGACTGTAATGTTTGTAGATAGTACCACAGGAAACGCACGTATAGGTAGTTGCAGAGGTTTATTACTAACACCCCATCCATCAGCTCCATAAGGGTAACTGACTTCCAGGTACAAGCTGAGTTCTAGGTTCTATGTTCTATAGAACCGAGATCTCATGACACAGGAGAAGCGACATCACACATCTCCCTTTCAATAACAAGTTGAACAATAAATGCATTAAGAGGTACAGACAAAGTATTATCACATAACAATCAAGAAACATCATGACAGTTAATTAACATAGTCTTTCATGAACACAGGTACTGAAGTCTTTCGACCACTACGTCTCAGATCATTTTTTAACAACTCATCTGTATCACTAGATGAATTTTTAAATGACATATCCAAATCAACATTAGACTTTGTAATAACAACTCGATTTAAATTCCAAATGTTCCCATTTTCAAGTTTGACAGCATTTCTTAAACACTTTACTACTCTCATAGGGGCGGTAAACTTGGACCAAGATAATGCTCCTATAGGAGCCTTCACACGTACCCAATCGCCTACCTTAACCTTTACTTGTTTAGCCTTTTTTCTCGTGTCAAAGTGAATTTTATTTTTAAACTGTAGATTCTCCTCCCTTTTCCTCCAAAGACCAATGCTATTATCTTTCACACCTTTACCCCATGTCATCCAACCAGGACACAATCTCGTGTTGGGAGCCCTGCCTTTAAATAATTCAAAAGGCGATTTACCTGTAGAGGTATGAGGAGTGAAACGATGTGCCAAAATACATTTTTGTAATTCATCCTTCCAATTCAAACAATTAATTCTAGAAAGTTGAATATTTTCTTTTATAACTCTATTAAATCTTTCTACTGTCCCATTTCCTTCTGGATGATATACCGAACATCTCTTATGAAGGATACCACATGATGAAAGATAACCATTCATTTGTCCTGAGCAGAACTGGGGGCCATTATCCGATAAAATAGTTTTCGGGAAACCTTCTCTCATAAACACATCCTGTAAAAATGAAATGACACAACTTGACGTGATCTCTGATACACATAAAACTTCAACCCATCTAGAATAAAGATCAATCAAAACAATTAAATATGGAGTACGATGTTCTCCATTAAGAGGACCAACAATATCAATGGCAATATCCTCCCAAGGGCCATTGGGAAGCCTTCTACAAATCATGGGCACAGTGTGAAGAGTAAGAACCTTATCACTAATTTTGCATTGTAGACATTCTCTAACCTCACGCTCAACTTCCAAATCCATAGCAGGCCACCAAAAACTAACTCTCAACCTTTCCTTAGTTTTCACTATTCCTAAATGACCCTGATGCGCTTCCTCCAACAGTCTTTTCCTTAAGGAAGAGGGAGGAACCAATTTATTTCCTCTTAACAAAATTTCATTATCAACTGATAACTCATCAGCCACCAATCGCCAAGCTTTTGATAGAGAATTATCAATTGAACCTTCAGTTTGAATCATGTTCATAACTTTCACCAACTCATCATCTTTTCTTAATTCCTCTTTCCACTCATTTTCTTTTACAACACCTGAGGTAATTTCACACACTCTGACTTCCTCTTCAAAGAAATCATCAAACCATTCTTCACCTACCTCACCAACTAAACGAGACAGACAATCAGCTGAAACATTATCAACACCAGGAAGATGTTCCACACTAAAATTAAAATCTTGCAAACCTACAACCCATCGTCTTATTCGAGAAGAAATGGAATCAAGTCCCTTTTTCATGAAAATTTCCTTTAGTGGTTTATGATCTGAACATACCTTGAAACACGTTCCCCATACAAAATTTCTAAACTTATTGAGAGCCCAGAATATAGCCAAAGCTTCTTTTTCAATTACCGAGTAATTTAATTCTGGCCCACGTAAACTCCTTGATGCACATGCAATCAACTGTTCTTTACCATCTCTTGTTTGCTTTAAAATGGCACCTAACCCTTTAGAACTTGCATCAGTCACTACAGTGGTCTCTCCCCCTGGAATAAACGCCTGCAAACTCGGTGCATTTTTTAAACTTTCTTTCAACTCTAAGAATTCTCTTTGACACTCTTCCGACCATATAAATTCTTTGTTCTTCCAAGCAATTGTCTCATATTGCTTGATTTGCTTGCAAGATTGTTAACAAATTTCCCATAGTATTCAATCATACCCAAGAATGAAACAACTTCTTCTTTTGACACAGGAGTTGCTAGATTTATAATTGTTTCTACCAACTCTTTCTTAGGAATTATTCCAGACGCTGTGATGCAATGCCCTAAATAATTCACCTGTTGTTCTGAAAATTTACATTTTTCATATTTTAATGTGAGACCTGCTTTCTCAAGTTTCCCAAGTACTAATCTCACATACATATCATGTTCCTGTTGATTTGAACCAAATATCAGAAGATCATCTTGTTAACATTTCACATTCTTCACACTTTTCAAAACTGATGACATTACCCTTTGAAACACTGAGGCAGCAGATACAAGACCAAACGGCATTCTTTTATACTTGAAAGCACCCAAGGGAGTGATGAATGCCGTCAAATCCTGTGAGTCCTGCGTCAGCTCTATTTGATGATAGGCCTGCGTAAGATCCAGGGTAGTAAAAAACTTTGCACCACCCAAAGTAGACATTATTTCATCTATATTAGGCAAAGGGAACTTGTCAACAACTACTTCCTTATTAAGGGACCTCAAGTCCACACAAAGCCTTATATCGCCATTAGGTTTGTTCACAATAACAACCGGAGCCAACCACTCAGAAGCTTCTACAGGAGAAATTATTCCTTGTTTAAGTAACTTATCTATTTCTTGTTCAACCTTCTCCTGTAGGGCCAATGGAATTCTTCTTACTTTTGCCACAGATGGTACAGCTCCATTCTTAAGTTTAATGCAATGTTTGTACCCTTTCAAACAACCTAGAACATCCCTAAACAAACACGGAAATTCCTGCACAAAGCGATTAGTTGTACCTTCAATCTTTTGTATCTGAACTTGCGGTTCTGCATTAGGATTCAAAGTAACTCCCAACAACCGTTGATGTGGCCAGCCAAGTAAATTATCCCCTACCTTTGAAACATAAATTTTTCCCACAATAATTTTCTTCTCCATTTCTATGCAAGCATCAAAGTATCCCAACATACTAATGGGTTGACCTCCATACCCTCCTGGATTTACATCCATTTTTCTTAAACTGTTTTTATATTGAAACCATTTGCAGAAAACATCTTTTGAAATTATAGTCAAATGTGAGCACGAGTCAAATTTCATTTTCAGATCAATACCATCAACTTTAACACTTTCAATAGGATGTGTGTTTTCCTCACAACCACTAATCTGACAAATTATTTCTTTTATCTCTTTATTTTGCAATTTCTTCTGTTTTGATCTGCAAAATTTTATAAAATGTCCTTTCTTGCCACATCCATGACATACAAAATTCAAAGCTGGACAGGATTTTGAATTAGCTTTGTGTCCAGACTTTCCACAACGAAAACATTCAAACGTTTCTTTTGTATTTTCGTCTTTGGTTAACTCCTTAGAATCCGATTTTACATTTTTAATAAGATTTACACTTTCCTGTACCTCTTCCACCGTAGGTGTAGTTTTATTTTTCTCAACTTTTAATTCATTTACACATTTTAACATGTGTTCAACCCTTTTTGCTATAATCACTACTTCTTCTAAGGGTGGTTCATCTTTAAGCCATAACTCTTCCCTTACTTTTTCTTCCCTGCACTTTAACACAAACTGATCTCTTATTCTTTCCTCATTTGCTGCCCCAAACTTGCAACTTGAGGCTAACTTCCTTAACCCAGTTAAAAAATCCTCTATAGTTTCTTCTTTCCCTTGTTCTCTTAAGCCAAAATGATATCTTTCCATAATGGTGCTGACCCTGGGCAGATAATGCTTATCTAACTGAAGTATACATATCTCATACTCATTTAATCCTCTTTGTTCCTCTGTGGATAAATCCGGCAAATTTTCTAATACCTCTTGACCTTCACCACCCAAGCAGTGCAAAAGTAATGAGTTTTTCCTCTCCGCACTTAAATTCGTACCACAAACACGTGCATAGTGCGCAAAAAATTTTTTCCACTTGCTCCATTTTACAGGAGGCTCCCCTGGAGAACTTAAAAAAAATGGTGGTGCAGTTACGTTCTGCATAACTTACTTTATAATATTAAAATGAATAGCAAACAATTTCCCTTCTTTTTTTTTTTTTTTTTTTTACCTAACAGGTAAAGAACACTTCTAAAAAAAAAAAAAAACCTCCAAAACAAACAAATAATTCACATCAAATTACTCCTGAATGCACCTTCCTAGCTTATTAATATATATTTTATAATTTACTGCCTTACTAGCAATACATATTCTATTTAATGTTTTAAAACATGTATTTCAGCTGAACAATGTCCAAATTTGAAGATCAGCACATATAATGTTCCTCTAATAACAACACACACTGCGTTATTATTATTTTGCCAAATGAAACGAATTTCGTGCAACCAAGCTTTATAAAAATGTTCCAAACACACACACACGACAGTTCCCCAATCCTGTTCCACGACGTCACTTAGCTGAGAGAACACATGACTGATGACTCATAGTCATTGCCAAAACCCTCTGTAGTGTTCCAATACGTCACCAGAACAAACCGAGCATTAAAGTGGAAAGAGCTCCTGTATTCAATTATCTCTCTCCACTAACGTTGCTCTCGACGATTCCCTTGAGGCAAATAAAGACGCGCTGGCAGCAGGATTATGTCGACTTTAAATCAACATCAGACTTCCCTGACAATCCCCTCTTTGCATCCATTCACCGGTGAGTCAGCCGCAGGAGAAGCATAAATATTCTTCTCTTCTTCTATTATTTTTTTAACTGCCGCTGGAGGAGATGAGAGTCTGGCTATATTTAGCAGGCTTCTGTTTTATGCCATCCGCCACATTTCCTCAGTAAAATCACGCTCAAGCAGATTTAATCTTCCTCGCACCATCGTTAATAGCGCACTTTCATTGAGAATCAACTTCACGCAGCGCGATATTTCTGATAAAAATGCTTCCTTTCTTCTTCCTTAAAATCAGGCCATAAATGAAAATGAGCTTTACAGTACCTTACAGATCTTGTCCACTCGCATTCTTTTACCGCAATCTTCCGTCTTTCTTTTCTCTTTAAACTGCTTTTACCAATGCGACAACGACCTGTCACAAAATAATCCCAGCATGATGTTGAGGTGTTTATTTCTCCGTTCTGTTCCTCAATCGTCGCCAGTGTAATGTTTGTAGATAGTACCACAGGAAACGCACGTATAGGTAGTTGCAGAGGTTTATTACTAACACCCCATCCATCAGCTCCATAAGGGTAACTGACTTCCAGGTACAAGCTGAGTTCTAGGTTCTATGTTCTATAGAACCGAGATCTCATGACACAGGAGAAGCGACATCACAGCGACATACTTAGTAGCAGCAGTTACAAGATCACAAAGTAAGATCGATGATGACATCTTGGCAGCTATTGCTGCTACAGATAAGGGAACAAAATATCCGAGAGGTTTCCCTTCTCGTTACCATTACCGCTTAAGTCCTGATAACGTCCCGTTAGTGAGGATTAACGACGTTGGTGACAGATTGATTCCCAACGCGGACTGCAGACCATCTTTGATATTAGCGGCTCACGAGGGCCTGGCGTCTGCTCATGCCGGCATTGCAGCTACTGTATCTCTGTTACAACAATGTTACTGGTGGTGTGGTTTATATAAACAAGCTTGCGCTTATGTTCTTAATTGTGACATTTGCCAGCAGATAAAACCTTCAACTGCGGCGCGCCCACCAGACTCAATTGTACATATCTAATAAACCACTGGGGTGTGTTCATTTAGATCATTGCGGTCCATTCACCTCTGATACTGCGTACAAATACATCTTGGTTGCAGTGGATTCGTGCACACGTTTTCTGTGGGTATGGCCACAAAGGAGTGCTGATGCCCGTACTGTCATCAAGGATTTGCGTGTCTTTGTTGGAAGTTTTGCATGTGGTACCTTTCATTCTGATCAGGGCCCAGCGTTTGCCTCTAAGGCGTACAAAGAAGCCATGAGAAATTTGGGAGTCCAAGTCAAATTTTCGTCTCCATACCGACCTGAGGGTAATAGTGTGGTGGAGCAAATGAACCGTGACTTAAAGCATTCATTGACAGCTAGGGTTTTAGGTACTGGCCGGAACTGGCTAGCCCACTTGTATGACGTACAACGTGCACTTAATAATCTCCCTAGAAGGTCTCTGGGTGGGCGGACCCTATACATGATGCTCTTTGGCATACGAATGTTTGTCCCGGACCTTGATGGTCTAGACATGGCGGCGTCGGCCGCACACTTTGACGTAGATGATCACTGTGCTGTATTGCAGAATCTACAAGAAGCCAGAGACAGTCTAGCGAAGGAACACGTGCCCTCCACCTCTGCTGCTGCGCTTCAGATTCCGGTAGTCGGCTGGCTACCTCGAGTTGGTGACCTGGTCCGTGAGAAGGTGGAGAACAAGAAGGAGTTCGGCCCCTCTTATCATGCACCAGTTCCGGTGCTTGGAGCACAGGGTACACGTACAGTCATTTTACCTCCACTTCCTGGTTGCAAGGATAACAGGTACATCTCTATTGACAATGTCAAGCTACAGCGAGTGGCAGATTCTTCTTAGTATGACTCCAGCGGTTTCTTGCCCTGGGATGCTGAGAAATTCTGTTTTGGCCCCGGCTGCTTCCACCTTGCCTGATGTTGCCGTCGAGATGCATACAGTTACTGGTCCTTTATTGCCACCGACAGCTGGTGGTCTACCTGAAGATATTGAGTATGCTTAACCTGCGGATGTCCCGTTGCCTGTTTTACAATCCACCACAGTTACCCAGTCGCGCTACTCCTTTGACACTAATTCAATGACTTCCATTGCCCCATCAAAAGTTTCGATTTTTGTTGCCTGGTTTAAAAGACATTTTTTAATTCCCCCTTGGACTTACATTTGGCTGGTGCTCATATGTATTTTTTTGTTTATGTCCATTGGCTTTGTGGTAGTGTTTTTTTAGATTTATAAATGGACACTACCTGAAAGAAAGATCTATAATTAGACTAATTGATGGAACTTTGGCCCCCCACTCCTCATCACATATTATGAAAAGGGCCCAGACTTTTGTGAACATTACTGCCTGGCCTGTACTGTATGGGATCGCGTGGGATGCTGTTAAATTTCAAATTCATGGTCCCACTGAAGTAATCAATGTGCCAAATGTATTTCGTGTTTCTATGGGTGATGTAGTTAAGCAAAACATCCACTCGGATGATTGGGATGTTCAAGCCATAGAAGCACTGTTTTCTGATTTGAAATGTTATGCTGCATTTGATGCTGAGGATTTGTATTTAGATACTGCTAATTATGATGAGCAATTCTTCTATCAACATTATGGCACGCATTTCCTACACAAAGCAAATACGTTTCGAAATTTTGTAAATTTACGCAATGGGAACAATGTCCAGCCCCTAGGCTTGGCAGCTCCACCACGTTAGTGGACAAATTCACATATTTTTCTGATTTCAGTGTGTCAAATCCTGCCTCCTTTTATTTTAAGGTTGCGGCTGAGTCTGCTTCTAAAGTTAGACTGACACACACCAAATTGTTGTATTCCAAGTCCTTTATGGACGAGTTGGCAATCGGAGGCTATGATCTGTGGAAAGTTACTATCGATCTTAAATCGGTTTGGGGTTCTAAACCGTGGCAGGTACAGGGAACAGAAGCTTTGCATCGTGCCTGCCTCATCCCGAACCACATGTTATTTTTGAATTCGTCAATTTTTCAGACCACCTGTTTTGGATTGGCTACTTCTAAAAAATTAAATTCTCCCTCCACTCCGGGTCTGGGTGCTTATCCTAATTGGGATAATCATACGGATCTATCCCTTGCTACGTTGCAGTCATACATTTCCAACACATCCTTCAATATTTCCGAATTGAATCCGGAAGGGTGTTTAATATGGCAAACGAGCTCAGATTCCTGTCAACATCGGTTTCTGGATTTGGCACCGGGGTATACACAAGTTCTCAGTAGGGAAGGTATGCCAATCTTGGCTGCAACATTCCACCTTAGCATCTGTTAAACTTCATTTATCACAATAGAACGACAAAATAGATTTGAATGATTTTGTTAAGGGTCCTGCGGTTGGCAGGTCCAAACGATGGGTATATGCTGTTTACAATGAAGTTTGGAAGCTATCACAGATTGAAACTGCATCCAGATTACGAGCTATTGATCAAGCCAATATGGAGAAAGTATTGGCTGTAATTGATAATAGCATTAACACCCTGTCTTCCAGAATTTATACTTTAGATAATATTGTTTCATCTGTGGTTGACATTGTGCAGGAGGATTTGTCTGTTTTGTATCATGGTCAAAATCAATTGCGTTCCATTATGCAGTTTGCATGGACATTGCAAACGTTTAAGGCTGGGAAAGTCCCTTGGGATTACATGAATAATTCATCTTTGTTCCTTCCTTTTAATTTGACTGCGAAACAACAGTTCATGTCCATGAAAGATGCCACATACTCAATACTGCACATTGAAAAGTTAGAACCTTTACCTTTCTCTGTTGCCGAATTAAACTCCACAGTGTGGCTTATCCACGGGTTGATCACATTACCATTCCCCCTGTTTAAGTTCAGTTTGTGCATGAAACATTATGCCCTTGGCAGATATGAAAAACTGGGTACTGCATTCCTGCACGAAGTTTGGTCACTCCCATTCACGTACAGATGCGTGAGGGACGGAAAAGAGGTTTACTTAAAAGGTGAAGAGTGCACTTCCACTCCAGATCACTCTGTGGTGTGTAGGCACATTCAATTGCATGGTGCATGTAATGTGCACGCTCCTAATTTAGCTTGCATCCTGAAAGGGATCCCGGTGCCAGTTATAACACCGTCTTTTACGCTGCTTGCTAACGGTAGTTATTTGCTATTAAATAATGAAGCTTGCTGTGGGATGTTAGTGGGAATTCCCTACATAGTGACTGTATCACAGAGAGTAGTCTGCTGTAATAACGTCCTTTTCCCACCCCCGTATGGACGGCTCGATGTATCCATCTGGCCTTCCATTCCGACCTTGAAAGCAGAGTTCAACAAGATGAGCAGAATAAGGGCTCTATTGTCTCAAAAAGAAGTCACGTTGACTTCATCCCGGGAAACATTTGTCCTTCACGTAGCAAACACGCGCACAGAGGTGCAAGCGCTTTTGAAAACTGATCTCCCACTTCATTTTGGGGCCCTGATTCAGACTATCTTTAATGACTCGTCAACAAGTGGCCTGGCACATTTTTTCAAAATTGTGGGCTCCGGCCTCATGACCTCCTTTCAAACTATTTTTGGTGTGATCCCGGCATTTTTTCATTCTATTTTTTCCAGCGTCTTCAGAGGTCTCCCTTTGATTCTCGCCCTCGTAGCTGGGGTGCTTTTGTTGATCTGCGTACTACGCTATGGATGCA
Source organism: Triturus cristatus (assembly GCF_964204655.1). Classification (NCBI taxonomy): domain Eukaryota; kingdom Metazoa; phylum Chordata; class Amphibia; order Caudata; family Salamandridae; genus Triturus; species Triturus cristatus. The sequence continues at coordinate 1,101,377,312 of NC_140591.1, read as the reverse complement.
CAACTTGCGTCACATGACAGCATGTCCCGGCTGCTCCATCTTCGTAACCGGATGCTTGAATACTATGGAACTTTACCACTTGCAACTCTAAGCATAGCCTATGGATTGTCCTTCCGGTTTCCATACTTTACTTGTGTGCAGCCTGTCTTTCATTGCCTAGAGTGTCCGTTCCAATGGGCTCTGGATTTGTGCTAGTCGAACTCGGTGGCTCCTGCCCCGGATTATGATCGGCTAATGAGCCCCTTAGTGGCTCATGAGTTGGACTGTTCTGGTGTCAGGATTATGGCCTGTGGAGCAGCACATGGAGTCCTAGGGAATTGGGACATCGGAACGGCTGCAGCTGAATTCTTGGCGAGAAGTTATCTTGAAGAACACGCCAGTTGTCCTCTGATGGTACTAGAGGCTCCGGTTGTCGAGGAACATGTGTGTTCCTTCCCCTTGCTGAATTGGATGGCAGATCATTTTGCAGAACGTTCCAATGATTTCCTTTTGGAAGCTGTTGCAACTTATTGTGCTTATACCTTGATGGATTAACTTGGAGGTCATCCAAAATTCCTGTGGAATGCCTTTTTGTTTTTTTTCTTTTCGTTGAACATCCATCGATGATGTTTTTTTTCCCCTTTAAATGGTTTTTTTTCTCCCTTTTTTTTCCTGCAAACTTTTCACTTACCTTATATAGATTCACAATTTATGCCCTTGGTTCCGTTCTATCGAACTTGAACTCTGCGTTCTTGAAATTGTGCCCCTACTGGTTAGTGGTCCGATCAAGGGGGGGTGTAGTGAAGACTGCTATTTATATACGTACAATGCTAAGTTAGCACAACCGTGTTAGATGTTAGAAAACCATCTTGTCACTTTTTGCTGCTTTTGCACACGACACTGTAGTTACATGTTATTAATTAAGAAATGCTTGCTCGCCTTTGCTTCACATGAGAACTGTCTGTTGTTCACATCCCTAACAGTGAGCAGCGACCTTGGTCTTAACATTGTGGTAAGAAACAGTCTGGGTCGCTAGACGGTGCATGTTGTTGGGTTCAGGTTGATCGGCCCACTATTTAGCCATAACACGCACGCAGCTGCAAATACCTGAAAGTAGAGTGCTTTTAATATTGCAGGCTGCATGCTTTATACACATTCGGAAAAAGAGCTTTCCCAGGAGCAGAGTCTAGCTGATCCTGTGATGTGATTCCACTAAGCTGATCTTTACGGTATGGGGTTCCCCATTCAAGCTTGGAGACCTTTTATTAGTCTAATAATAATAATATTAGTTTACTAGCGAAAGGAAGGTGGCTGTCATCCACTGTCATTTTATTATGATTACTCCTTTCATTTTCTATGGTATTGTAACTATGCTGATGGTTGTGATTTTAATCATTTGTCTGCTTATGTTAGCCAAAGTACTGCATTTTAGGACACGAGGTTTATAAAATAAACTCTTTAAACTTTACCGTGTCTCTGTCTATTCTGTTGTGGACTGATATGAGAATAATTACGAACAGGTATTTCTGATTCCCACCATTCCAGAGAATACACTAAGTCGCTTGTTCTGGGTTGTCTATACATTGGGACCGCCGAGATAAAACTCGGATAACGAATGAGACACTGATGCTGGTCGGATAAGGGGTTCTGGGTTCTGAGGTGAGTTTTTGGTACACCACAATTCACTGAGGTCCTGGTTTCCTGTGCATAGTTCTGTGCATAAGCAGAATCCCTGCAACACCAAGTTATAGGATTAGTTTCCGGGGATCACCTGAAGGGGGTATTTAAAAATTAAGTTTGAGTAGCTATCAACTGAGCCCGTCTTGGGCTTCCACAATATTATATACACAATTCAAGCTTCACTCTTCTTGTCTGCTATGTTCAAAGGAACTGCTTAGTGGAAAATAACCTTTTTATGGGTAGCTCTCATAGGAACTTTTTGCATGAATAATGGATTCAGAATCGGTATTCAAGTGCTATAATGTAACAACACCTGAAAAACAAAAGTTATTTTGTCACTGTTGCAATGTCATGTGGAAGTGCTCACTTTCCAGTGCTCTCCCACCTCACACAGGCTCCCCGGACCTGAGCAAAGTGTCAGAGTAACAGCTACCATTCTAACCCGCCTCCACAGACTCTTGGTAGGTGGAAGAACTTGAGCAACACTTCGCCTCCACCAACCGCCACATTCCTTGTCATCCATGGGTCTTTGCCAATCTGCACTTTCATGTAATTACAAGCCACACTGACATGGTCCCCAGAAAGCCTGTCAGTGGGGATGTTGAAGCTGTCGAGGGTGGAGGGCGAGGGTGGCAGGAGGCCAAGTAAATAGTAATTTTGAGTGAGGTTGGGGAGAGTAATGCATTTGGGTGGTGGTGGTGAGTGGCAGAACACCAGATACTTTAAAATATTTGAGCATGGGAGGAGGTGCCTACGCTGAGGGAGGGGGCTATTGGTATAACTCTATTTTACATACACATGGGGTGAGGGTGAGTCACACAGGACTTCTTTACCCAGGCGCTACTAATCTGAGCAGGGGAAGAGGATTTGTAGGGGCATACATAACATAAAATAGTAGATAGATATCCACAAATAAAGGTTTTTTTTTTACTTTGGGATTCAGAGTGACATCATAGACAACTCAAGCTTCGTTCTCTTTGTCTACTTGATGTCATTCAGATCCCCTCTGTTGTCAACTTCGGTGCCATCACACACCTTTCCAATGGGGTTTAGTGTTGCTGCAGAGCAACTCTTCTAACAGCTTACTTTGAATTCCATGATGGCAACTCAGAATGAGTTTTGGAAAGGACAATAGAGGGAGGGAGTACACATTAAACGTATAAATTGTACATGGGTGTGAAAGAGGGGATGTTTTTTACCTCAGGATTCCAGGTGGCATCATAAACTAATCAAGATTGGCTTGTCCTGTCTGTGATGCCACTTGGAACTCCTCAGCAGAAACCAACCGAGCTGGTACTTACCGATGACAATTCCATATATATACGCAATACTTTGCAACCGTTCAAATTGGCAACATGGAAGAAGGCCCAGTGTAGCTCCTCTACAATCACCACCCGTCGCATGTATCCAACTCACCACAAAGTGTTTCCCCTACTCCACCCCATCCTATCGTTATTATCCATGTGAAGGTATCAGCACCAGCTGTGGAGCCTCCCCATGGTAAAGTATAGAGAAAATTAAATTATTTATTTAAGTCGAAAATAAATATAAAAAATATGTGTATATTAATTATTATCATAAATTCATTGTATATATTTATTTTAGATGTAGAACAAAATAAAAACAAATGCTACAGCACTATTAACTTAATTATGAAATAAATCTGGAATTAGTGAAAACATATTAAATAAAATTATTTTTCTGAAGTTTAAGTTAATAAAAATATTTTCCACCTAAATTTAAAAAATAATAATTAGTTATCATGATTTAAGACATTTTTGAAATTATTTACAATTAATCACTCTACAAAATTCTAAGCTAATTCACCAATGCCCCGCAATAACAAAAATAAAAACACGCTAACCACAATTGCTGACTTCATGCATTCGGTGGGGTTGAATTCCCATGATAAAAAATTCTCCATCAATAAGTAAAATTATCCAAGAGGGAGGGCTGTCTTTTCGGTAGTTAATGACCGTAGTGGATTCAATGAGCCCAAGCCCTAATATCATGACTCACGCATGAGGGTCAGACAAATTGTGTAAAAAAGCAGCTGGTACACAAAAAGAGAGACGAAGGCCAGAGATGTGGAAACTGTGGCGGACTGTGTCTTCCATGTCAGACAGAGATGATCAGCCAATGAGATCACCACAAGGACTGCAGCCAGAACAATATAAGCAGCCAGGTAGCAGGAACAAGTTGCCTTGCAACTTTTAGTTGTATGGTTCGCCATAACCAGACAAAGACTTGAGAAAGTCTTAGGCCTCTGAGCCAGAATAGGTAAAACATGCTTTGCTGTACAGAGTATTTTAGATTATGCATCAAGTGTGATAAACGAATGATCTTCTCAGGATGCAGATTATATATTAATGTTACACCTAAGAGAAATCTTACATCCTCAAATGTGGGTCTTGTACAAGTCCCCAAAGTCCACAGAGCTAGATGAGGAGGTAGGACCTTATCACATTGTGCAGCCAAACTATGGAATAAGATGCCAGTGGCTATGAGGTTGCAGTCAAAGAGGCAGTTTCTTAGGAAATTGCTCAAATCCTGGCTGTTTCCCTCTAACTAGGTGCAGGATCAAACTAGCCAAGACGCCGTGGCAATTGAGCGCTTTACAAATATATTTTATCTTATCTTATCTTTACATCTGTGTGAATGTTATCTCGTAAACACATATGCTGTAAGAAAGTAGTATTCAAGGTTTAAATCATTCAAATATTAAAGCTGATTACAAAAATCCTGGAATTTGCCATTTGCAAAGAGATTTTCCAAGCCAACAGGTGAAGCTGAATTTAAGTTATCAGATGGTAAAAAAAAACTTCTGGATCCTTCAGATTTGAGAAAATTGTGGGAGTCGGACCAGAGATGCCAATGATAACTCCAATATTACTAAGAGCTAGACCTGTGCCCTCTCAAGTGAGTAAATAGTACAATTTCTATCCACTGTTTCTCACTTGAGATGTTAGACTTTGCATCACGATGAAGAGGGGAGACACATAGTGGCGCTCTACCTGCCAAGTTTGAAAGTATCTGCGACTATTGCCTCTTGATTTGGGTGCCAACTGTAAAACTGATCCAGTTGACACTTCAATCTGGAGGCGGAGACATTATTCTGCACGGTCTTATATTACAGTAGTTATTGGAAGACTTGTGGATCCAATCTACAATCACTGGAATCTACCACATTTCTGGAGTTCCAGGCTGCTACTAAATTAGTTTTGTTGGCAAGGTATTCACCCGTCATCGACAGATTATGTTCTACACAGTTTATCCAGAAATACTTTGCCTAGTTAGCCGGAATTTTGGTCTTTGTCCTTCAACCTGTTGTAGCAGACAGTGAATATATTGTCCATTTTCAGAAGAATATGGCATTCCAGTATAGCCTTGTAGCCCATTGTAATGGACTATACTGGCCATTAAAGGCCCACTCCAGTGTTAAAGGCCCGAGCCGAAGAGAGCAGGCCTTTAATGGCTGGAATAGCCCAGCTATGGCAGGCTAGAAGGTTATTTGAACATTCTGCCACTAGAGGGCAGAATGTTCTAACAAATAAAACAAAGACCTCCAGGAACCCAAGGGGATTTAAATCACCTCGGGCTCCATGAGGCCTTTGTTCACTGCAACAGCTGTAAACGACAAACATTGGAATGTTGAAGCTCCGGGCTTTAACCAGCCATTAGAAGCATGGAGCACTCCATAGTCTTCAATCGAGCTCCCAACATTCCAATGTTGTAATCTACTTTTCATCCAACATTTCACCACTAAGGCTCCTGCTGGCAAATCCGAACAATTTATATGGAGTTGTTTTCCGGGTTGGACCAAAGCTCCACATCTGATCCTACAGCCCAATGTACTGCTATCAGACTCAATTATTGAATCCGCAATGATCTGAAGATCGCTCTGCCTTTCCATGCTTCCATGTGTTCACATTGAAGCTCCTGTCTGCTCTCATTTAGAAGTTCAATCATATCCGTGTAGGAAAGGCTTTCTGAAGGCAGATTATTTTTTTAACTTTGTATGGCATGATAACATAGAGGGCCCAGATGATCGCCTGAATGGAGGACCAGATGGAGCCTACTAACCTTGCCAATTGTCTCAGGGAAATGCTGTTGTTTTCGAGAGTTTTGTGAATCGTCTTACTGACAGTCTGAATTTTCTGATTTGTAAAGTGGAAAGTCATAAAGGGCCTAATTACGAGTTTGTGCCTGATTGACCACTAAACCCATGGTGGCGGTGCGGGCACCGCTGCACCGGCAGTCCAACTGCCTTATTATGAGTTTTACGGTCAGACTGCCAAAGGATCCGTGTTGCAGTGGTGTGAGGCCGCAATATGCTGGCGGTGTCACAGTGGCATCGCCAAGCATATTACAAGTTTCCTCACTGCAACCCTTTTCATGGTGGTGAGCCCGCCATGAAATGGGTGGCGGTGAGGAAACTAAGGGGGAACTACAGTGCCCCCTGTTACCTCTGGGCCTGGGGGTGTACGCAGGGGGTCACATGGTGAGCCCCCTCAGTCTGTATGCACCCCTTGTTCCTGCACGGCATGGACTTTACAGTGGCATGTCCGCCCGCATGAAGACTGCCAAACTTGTAATTGGGGCCTAAGTCCAAGTCGATCTTGATACCCAGAAAATCGATTCTTTTGCTGGCCAGATTCTGTCTTAGAAGTGTTGCCCAGAAATTCCAAGCTCTATGTGCTATCTATAAGGAGAAATAACTGAGCTATCAGAGATTAACAACCCTGTACCATGAGTATCATGTCTTCTTACTAGATGATCAGACTAATACCCAAGGTCTTGAATTATTTATTCAACCACTGGTCCAAAATAAACAACACAACACTCTTAGGTTTCATGGGTTCACACCAACTGAAGGAACCTGGAATTAATTTAAACATCGGAATGAAAATCTAAGCCTCTTTTTAGGTCCAATCAGACCACCTAGTCTTTCTGAAAGATATCCCTTCAAAAATGAGCCTCTTCCATTCTGAAATGTTGATATAAAATCCTGGAATTTTGTTCCTGTAGGTTTATCATCAGTCTGAATCCCTTTTACTTGTCTGTCTTTAGAAACATTGCCTATGAACCAATTTAATTGACATCAGGACTCCTCAACCATCTCTTTCTTCAAAAAGAGAACTACCTCCATGTCTATTACTGAGCAAATTAGATATTTTGAGACCAGGATGCCTGCTTGACAGTGCCAAAAAGTTACAGATGAAAATCTCCTGTCTTTTGGAGAAAGCAAATGTCTTATTTTGTACGTCTCCAACTGACTAAGAATTGTTAAGTTCTGCCCCCTATAAACATACCTGATCTGGTGACAGACATTCACCTGCAAGTTCTGTCTGGATAGAACCTCCTCTACCAATTCCCAGGAAACAACCTTGGCCTCTTCGATTTCTGGAGGAGAAAAGGGTGGCATATTTGTTTTAAGTTCACCCACCACGATGTTTGCCCCTATTAAAGCATTTGGAGCATTGCACTTGGGACCCGCTGGCCGCCTCCATGTAGGCCCTTGAAATAAGTGGGGCTTAATGCGTTCTTTAAAAATGTTAACTATTGTGTGTAGGAGTGAAATTACTTATGACACTCCCAAGCTCCTTTATAATACAATCTCCAAAGAGGAGTCCTTAGGCATGATTCAATGTCACCCAGTTTGGGGTCCAGTCTTATGAAAATGGATCTACATGTCTCTGTAGAGAGGACACAACTGGCATTCCCCAACAAGCATGCGACACACTAGGTCCATTTTGCTAATCATTTCCTTAGTGATTTGGGCCATAAGGACCATGTCCAAAATTTTCATTAGCGGTCCTTCCACGGGGAGAGATTTGTCCTGGCCACCCTTCTAGGCTCTAATTAAATCCTTTTTTGGGATCATTTAGAATTTGCAAATGGAAGTAGACATTTTTGGTTCCACCTTTGGAATAGGAGACACTGCCATCGAAGGCTGCCCTACGGCATTCGGCCCTAAGGTGGTCCCTGACTTTCTTTTTTTTTATTGCTTGGCATCTACAGGGGGAGGGGGAATATCATAAAAATAAATAAATAAAAGATACCTGTTGTCCTTGCTCCGGACCTCTTCTTTACTGGAACCTGATACTGGAACTCCCTTGTCCAGTCCTGGTGCTGCTCACATGCAGCATGTGAGCAGCACCAGGATTGGTGTGAGCGGTGGGAGCGGCCTCCCTCGGTGCTCCACAGCACTTTGGAGGACTGCACGGTCTCTCAACCCAGCTGTCTTAAGGTTGAGAGGTTTAAGGTGCGCCAGTGTGGCTGGCTACCACAAGACGGTCGGCTAAAAAGACATGCGCATTTTAAACAGTGCCTTCTGTCACTCAGCAGCGGCCCGCCCACTTCCTGACGCTCTTCTCGGGTGGGGTATGAAAAATACAATGGTAATTAATTATCATTTTATTTTTCATCTCTGGGGGTATTTTTAAGTGGAGCAACGCTCCTCCGGAGAAGCAGCCCCTGCTTCTTTGTCTAAGGACTTGCTCATTTGGGTGAGATGGTTCACATTCTTGGCACAAGGTTACCACCAGGCAGCAAGAGGGAAAAGGGTGAGGAAGATGAGGTGATGATGCTCTGCAGTGCAAGGCAGTTCCTGTGACTCAGCGTTTGAGCTCCAGTTTGACCCTGATCAGATGATACACCCTCACTCTTCTGACTGGACTCCCTTTCCACACAACGCTGCTGATGTCCAAACGAGACTGCACAAATCCTACTGTTGCTCATACATTCTTGTACCAACTATAAAATATTAGGAAGGACTCCTCATTTCTCACTTTCCTTCTCACTATTCTCCTTATATTTAATCTTTTCTTCATCATTTGGACAACTATTCCATTCTTCTTTTTGGTTTCAATCCTAGAGGGGCGTTCCTTGCTTACCAATGGTGGCGGTAGCTTTTAGTATTGCAAAATGTTCTAAGTAAAGAATGTTTTATGGCTAAGAATTAGCTACAGTTTGTCCCGAGCTTTATGACAAGTGCCATAGAATATTTTTCCTAATTTAAAGTCTTCTGTAGACATTAATTCATAGCTTGTTTGGTATTTTTTTGCTTTGTTTTTATATAGCGCGACTTTGGCCTGAGGGCATTAGAGCACTTTACAACAGAACCAGACTATGTTACAGATTTTTTTATGCACAGGAGATTAAGTTATTTGCCCAGAATCACAGGATGTCGAGCCAAGTCTGGGATTCGAATCTGGGTCCCCAGTTTCAAAGTCAGAGCTCTATTTGCGAGGGAAAATTTCCTTCCTTACACTGTAAGACTTGCACTTTATGTACAGCAGAGCCAAATGGTGGCATAAGTAGGCTCAATGGACTAATGCAACAACTGCAGGGGGCTGTGTTCGACCTCACTGTCACAGGTTCAAATTCCAACAGGTCCACTCAGCCTTTTATCTATCTGAGGTCGATAAAATGAGTACCATTGAGTTGGGCAACAATAAAGATCTGTTATTCAGCCTCAAGATACCTACGGGTGAACGTGTGTTTTACAAATACACATGTTATGTTTATGCCAGAGAGATCCACGTGTCCCTTGAGGAGAATCACAGCATGGATGTTAACCTGTTGAGTGCTCATGACGAGCTCAGGTCCGGGGGGGGGGCGCGGCACCGCTGTGCTCGTGACAAGCTCAGCTCGTCATGAGTCACAGTGGAGCTGTGCTCATGACGAGCTGAGCTCGTCATAACGGTCGTGGCCCACCCACGTGAGATTAATTCCCCGCCTGTGCGGGAGAATTAATCAGTGGGCGGGGTCGTGACAAGCTCAGCTCGTCATGAGCACAGCTCCACTGTGAGTCATGATGAGCTGAGCTTGTCACGATCACAACGCCCCCGTGCCCCCCTGGACCCCCCTGCACCCCCCCTGCACCGCGGGGGATTAACCCCGTAGGGAAGGGGTTAAACGTTTAAAATGGGAGTCGCATTAAGGGCAGCAGTGAACAGTGGTGGCTGGAGAAGTGTAACAATAATGTGGTGGATCAAACGTAGCTTTTCTGGAATTCGCAGGAGGGATCTATGGACCAGAAACATTATGTACAAAAGGGCCCAAATAGTGCATTTAAAAGCATAATATATACCCAAACTAACAAAATGCAAGTCCTGAAGGGACATTCATGATATAGTTCAATATGTTAATTTTGTGACAAGCAAACGCGACCCTCACTAGTGGCATTTGGGGCTTAATTTTTCCAAGAAAAATGGAAAACTGTGGCACATCCATGCTTTTTTCAGCAAAGTGCCACTAAAAATTCCAGCAACATTGCCATAATGATGTCAGGAGCGCACCTCATCAGGCCAGACGAGCTTATACCGGCCTCAGATACTACAGATTCCTGATGCAGTCTTGGAAGTGACAGGGAATGGAATTCGATTGAGAACTGGAGTGTGACAGGGTTTAGGAGGGTACAAGGATGGGAAGGGTGGCAGAGATGTGATTGTGGTAGGCTTTGGAGTGTGGTGATGGTACCTGGTACCGGTAAAGCGACAAGGGTTGCAGATGGACTGTGATAGAGAACTGTAGTGTGACAGGTATTGAGAGTGAGGTGTGGATAGGGAGGGTGACATGAATTGGCAGGGGGACAGAGATGAGAACGTAGACAGAGAAAGGAGAGTGACATGGATGAGGAGGATGACAGGAGTTAAAAGGGTGACGGGGTTGGGGAAGTTGACAGGGTTTTAAAAAAGTGACAGGGATGTGGAAAGTAGTAGGGCCTGGGAGTTTGAGAAGAACAGGGAGGGTGAAAGGGAAGGAGAGGGTGACAGGCGTCCAGAGTGTGAGGGGGAATGAGGAGGGTCACGGGGTTATGGAGTGCAATAGGAATCGGTAAAGCGACAGAGGTTGGAAGAGCGTTCTGAAATGTCACTCTCTACTGACAAAGCTGGATTCCCACGTTGGCTGAATGGCACATTGTCTCTGAGATGAAAAAAAAAAACTGAGCTCTGCCCCTAGTGACAGGCACCCGATGTAGAGACAGCCGCCCCTGCCCCCGTTGAAGAATACAGGCCCCAGCTAGGCCCGCAGAATACAAGGGTTCGCTCTCCTGTAACAAAAGCTAGAAGGAAGTTGGCACGGAAGCTGCAAATACAAAGACAAAGTTTATTAACCCTTAAGGGTGGTCCTACAACCCATACAACACTCTTCAGTATTGCACAGAGTAGCACAAAGAACTTGCGTACGCGGTCCCCTTTTATACACAACAGAGGGGCTCATAAGTGGGTGGATACAACATGAGGCAAAGTTCTTTACCTTTTATGGACATTTTCGATACAGAATCAATATGTGGGCGGAGACGACAATGTCCTGAGCCCGCGAAAACATGGTCAAGCAAGGACTAACTGATTACAGATGTGGTCAAGTCTGGGCATGCGCCAGACGGACAAAGGAGCTATTTATAGACTGTTACTAGGCAGATTACAAGAGCAACTAACGGGAAGGTAGGACTCTTCTCGTGCACAGCACGTGGAGATATGACAATACAAAATGGAGTCCAGACATTAGTCAACATAAGGCAAGAAACATGTTTAACGAGAGAGAATTTATGTCTTTAGTGAATGCTTAATCATATCGCCGTTTTAGTTTTCAACAGACGACCCTTTCAGCATTTACTGAAGACATTCGGCTTATTAGGATAATCATCATAGATATCAATTTTCATCATCTCTTCCACCTCTTTGGTTAAATATTTCTGATGGGTGACATTGGCAATAGCTTTCTTATCAGGAATGCAAAATGACACACATAAAGAACAGAGTAAAGGACCGCATTGGACACAGATGCAACAGGAAAACAGAACTGCTACAATAATGCAGAGACCAGTTAAAACCTTCCATCCCCATGTAGTGATCAATGCCCAAAACCATCCAGAAAAGGACCAAGTGCCATTTTCTGTATGAATCTCAGCTGCGATTTTATGCAATTTATTAATAGCGTTGTAAACTGATGGTGTGTGATCAGGAATAAACACACAGCAACTACTTCCGATAATTTTACATGCTCCGCCTCTATCAGCTAACATAACATCTAGTACCATACGATTCTGTAATGCAACGATTCTAGTAATTTGTAATTCTTCCGTAAGATTCCCAAGAGCAGCAGCGGTTTGATTCGTCACAGCCTCTACGACTCTTGTCAATCTTCGAACCTTCCTACTATTTAAGGCAGCTCCAACAAAGAAAAACAATCCTAAGTTAAAATCGATATACTGCTGTAAGCTAGTATCAGTTTGATCAACATCATCAATAGATAGAGTACGTTTATACCTATTCACAGTTACATTGTTCAGCAACTTCAAATCTTTATGATAGGATGCAGGTGCTAAGAATACAGGAGGTAATAAAAACGCTACATAACATACTCCGGACCAGCCGGCTGGTAAACGATAATAACCCTTATTTCCACATACAAAGTATGTATTATGGGAGGCTAAGAAAGTACTATTATTTAGCCCATCTATATTCAATATAATAATGCAATCGCTAACACCAACAGGAATGTAACCCACACTCTGGACACACAGGTCCGCTTGAGCTTGTGCCACTTGAATCACGAATTGTTCATTCCCAATAGTGTCTCTGGTGTTCGTGAAGATGTAGGGGATCGATTCATTGTCTGGTCGATATTCTTCCCATTCCCATATTGTCCCATTCGCTTGTGGATAGCCATCTTTATCTTGATGACATTCCCTATTAAGTCTGAAAAGTAATCGTCCCACTGTAGGTTTCCGTGTGGCAAAAAGCAAAGTATACCATGCTCTACAAGAGCCATTATGAGAGAAAGGAAGAGGTATGAACGGCGTTCCTCCTTCCTTCTGATGAGCTGGCATCATACCACATATCCAACAGTTCGTAGCATTCGTAGCAACATCGGTATGATGCAACATCTGGATGAAAGTGTTATTCAAATACGACTGACGATGCTTCAATTCTTGATACGGAAGGGTATAAAAGTAGTGCTCCTCAGACACTGGAGTGGTCAAAACAAGCAACTCACGGGCAGGAGTCACATCCTCAACAAACCATGTGATTATACCAACAATAGCTACAGTGATAATAAAGCTTGTCGCACAAAGAATCTTCTTCTTTTCCATCTTGCAGTAAAAAGTCAATATCTTCCTGAAACTAAAAAGGTTGTCAGAACTCTTCCCCTTAGGCAGCCGTTGATTTCTTCACCAGCGGGCCAAGACGGGTGTCACTACACTAATGCAGGGCTGATCCCCCCCCTTGCCTCATTGGCTCTCCGTTTCACTAACCTAAGGGCCGTTCTGACAACGTATCTGGGTACAAAAAAAGAAAAATCACTTCCTCGGTCGAAGATGATATCTCCCTCCTCCAGGGATCGCTTGGTCCGGGAAGAGCTCCTCAGTGTCGTTCGGATCCACAGCACGGCCTTTCTCCACAGTCAGGATTTCTCGATGGTCGGTCAACACAGCAGGGTCCACCAATCCAGGCGGCACTTTACGACAGTGCAAGGAGTGGATCCAGTTCTTCCGATTGGAAACTCGCACAGCTGTCCTCGTTGCGAGCAAAACTTGCTCAGGACCAACCCATCTCGGTTCCAGACTGTTCGTCCTTTCGAACACCTTTATCATAACCTGATCGCCAGGTCGGAGGTTATGACCTTCACCTGTGGACCGATCAGGGAGCGCTTCTCGAACCTGTTGATGAATAGAAACCAAATTATCCGTTAACTGTGCCAGATAATCACTCATCATTACACAAGGTACATCATACACTAACTGCGGTTTTGGTGGACCCCAAATATTCATTGGGCGTCCAAACACAATCTCGTAGGGTGTGAGACCGGTCCGAGAATGCGGTATCGATCTAATTGACAATAATGCCAGCGGTAAAGCATCTGGCCAAGTCAAAGAAGTCGAAGCTTGGATCTTCGCAATCTTAAGCTTCAAAGTACCGTTATATTTCTCAACCAGTCCCGCAGACTGAGGGTGAAACACTGCATGGAACTTCTGCGTAATGCCTAGGCCTTTCAGGACATACTTGATAACATCTGCTATAAAATGAGGTCCGTTATCACTCCACAGCAATCTGCAAACACCATATCGAGGGAAAAACTCCTTCAATAGCATCTTCGCTGTAGTCATTGCAGTATTGTCTTTCGTAGGGTATGCCTCCACCCATTTACTGAAGGCACAAACCACTACTAGAACATACTTCAGATTGTTACAGCGCTCAAGCTGAATGTAATCCATCTGCAAAACCTCAAAGGGTGCAGTAGGCGTTGCAAATCCTCCTGCTGGAGTTCGTGTACCCTTTCCTGGGTTGTACCTTAGGCAAATCATGCACGTCTGCACTACCCTTTTTGCCGTACTAGCGATCTCCGGATGCTCCCAAACTCGTGTGAGTAATTTGACAATTGCGGAAGCTCCGACATGCGCTAGTCCATGTGCCATCTGAACCATAGGTTGTACGAAAGCTGTGGGTAACTCCCATTTATCCATCTGCTTACTTCTCCAACACCCTTCATCATCTAATTCTCCATCATTGGACCATTGCTCCCGTTCCTTATCGGAAGCGGTCTTCTGTATCTCCAACACTTCTCTCCTGGCATCATGCCATTTTTCTGTCTGCGATTTCACAACATACATTGCAGTAGCACCAGGCTGCATCGCAGTCTCTCGTGCCACCCGGTCTGCTAAAGCATTCCCTTCTCCCACTTTATCAACCACCTTCTTATGGGCACTACATTTAACTATAGCAATCTTCTTTGGATATGTTAATGCACTCAAAAGATTGTGAACTAACTCCCCATACATTATCTGGGTTCCATGTGACGTTAGAAACCCTCTCTCCTTCCAGAGTAGGCCGAAATCGTGCGCTACTCCGAAGGCATAGCGGCTATCTGTATAAACATTCACACACAATCCTGCACTGAGCTCACATGCTCGTGTTAATGCTATCAGTTCCACTGCTTGAGCTGATTTCTGCGGTATGCGTGCTGTCTCCACTATTGTTTGTAATGTGGTAATTGCATACGCTGCTGAAGTCGTACCATCTGGTAGCTTCAGGCATGATCCGTCCACCCACAGTTCTCCATCTACATCTGTAAAGGGCGTATCCTGGAGATCAATACGACCCTTTGTCTGTTCCTCAGTCACAAGAATACAGTCATGTGTTTTTCGTGCTTCAGACTGAGTTTCCGGAAACGGCAACAATGTGGCTGGATTTAACGTTGCACACCTCTTTAACGTAATATGAGGAGCCAGAAGTGTCAACTCGTTAAACGAGCACTGGTCAAATGCTGCGTCTTTGTCTGATTGAGCAGGGCATCCACAGCATGGGGAACTAATACCAACAGCTTGTGAGATAACACAATTCCCTCACTTTGGCGTATTGACACAGCTGTCGCCGCAACCGAGCGAAAACACCCTGGTAATGCTCGGGCAACAGGATCAAGTACAGCCGAAAAATATGCACAAGGGCGCTGCTTGTCGCCGTGCATCTGCACTAAAACTGATAATGCACATCCATCTTTCTCATGCACATACAGTGAAAAGGGCTTCGTATAATCAATGGTACCTAACACTGGTGCTGAACAAAGGGCTTGCCGTAATTTCTGAAAGGCAATTTCACACTCATTTGACCAGGGAAGAGGAATCGGAGTGTCTTTTGTCAAAAGTGCTAACAATGGCTTAGCTATATGTGAGAACCCCAATATCCATTGCCTACAGAAAGCGGCCAAACCCAAGAATGCACGCACATCCTTCTGTGTGGAAGGTACTGGTGTGTCCAAAATTGTTTGAATACGATCTGATGTGAGTGCACGCCCCTCCTTAGACAAAAGGTGACCCAAATAAGTCACCTTTGGTCTACAGAATTGCAATTTCTTCCTCGACACTTTGTGATTGTGAGATGCCAAAAAGGAAAGCAAGGATAACGTACACTTCTCACACAGCTCAGGAGTGTCGGCCGCCAATAAGATGTCATCGACATATTGTATGAGGGCGACACCCTCAGGCAGAACAAAAGAATCCAATTGCCTTTTCAATGCTTGACTGTAAATACTAGGGCTCTCTGTATAACCCTGAGGGACTCTGCAAAATCTATAAGACCTATTATTCAAAGTGAAGCCGAAAAGATATCGGCTATCAGGATGAATAGGAATCGAAAAGAAAGCATTTTTCAAATCAATGACTGAAAACGTGGTCGCCGTTGGCGGAACCAAAGTGAGTAACGTCATGATATCAGAAACCACTGGGTACTGAGGTATCACTATCTTATTCACTTCTCTTAAGTCAATGATAAAACGATAAACCCTGGTGTCAGTATCTTTCTTCAAAATAGGTAAAATAGGGCTATTGCAGACATTGTAGGGAACTTCCTCCACTACTCCCACCTTAATCAAATCCTGCACAATCTGTATGAGTGCCTCCTCCCCCTCCTGGGAAATACGATACTGAGGGAGGCGCGGTAACACCGCACCCTCCTGGACACTAATGTGGACAGGCGGAATCACCATCTGTCCCACATCAGTATCCGAAGTGGCCCACAAAGAATGAGGGAGGGAAGCTAATGCAGTATCCTCCGCAACCACACACATCTGGTCTGTCAGGGGGTGATTATCGTTTAAGATCACACGTACTCCAGTAGGGGAGCAGCGGATCGTAGCCCTAAAGTGCTTAAGCATATCAAGACCCATAATGTTGTCGGGTGTGTTCGGAGCGAGCAAAAACGGACAGGGTGCAGAAAAGTGATCAACATGGAAGGCAAGGGGTCGAGAAAGAGGGCTGCGAGAGAGTGTACCATCAAACCCTACCGATGTAACCATTAATCCAGATGGGGGAGCCCTTGGAACCAATTGTTTGGACAGTGCACTGCGAGTAGCTCCGGTATCAACTAGGAACCGATCAGTAGAACCCAAAACACTTGCTGAAACATAAGGACCCTTCTGATCAACCGGTACTTCAACTGATTCCAACCCCCATCCAACGCAATCCTATGCATGCTGCGAATCATAGTACCCAGGGCGGTCATTCCCAGACATTTGATACTGATTTTGTCGATTAAATACATTAGGTCTATCTCGTTGCTGCACGTTAGAGTCAAATCGAGCACGATCATTGGAATTCCCTCTGAAATTCGAAAAGCCCCCTCTACCTCTCGGTGGTCCCTGACCACGTCCCTGACGAGATGCATATAATACCGGACAATCTCTAGCCCAATGACCCGACTGTTTACAATACGCACATTGATTTCAATTAACATCTGACCGAACGGAAGGGGGACCATAGGATCCTCCTCTACCTCTGTCGACACCCCGACGAGGCGGACCATATACTTGTGCTAACATCACCTTAGTTTTCAAATCTTTCGATTTCTTCTCCTCATGCCCCTTCGCTTCTTGTTTCTGACGCTCATAATACTGAGCCATAGTCAGGAGAGATGCTGGAGACGAGGTAGACCAAGAACTTTCACTCGCTTTTAAACGAGCTGCTATTCCCGGTAATAAATTCGCCACATATTTATCGACAAAAAGATGTCGACCCGTATCATCCGTAAGTGACTGACCACTGAAATCATGAAATGTCTCCTCAAAACGTGTAAAGAAGTCTGAAACTGATTCGTCAACCTTCTGTTTGCACGAGGCTAACATATTCCAATCAATCTTTTTAGGGGGGATAATTGTTTTCAATTTAGTCAAGATAGCAGCAGGAAGATCTAAAATAAGCTGGGGTGGTTTTTGCGCGGGTTTTCTCTCCCTATCCACATCCTCAATCTCAGACCATTTGGCCGTGAAAACGGCTTGATCATCCACCTTCCGCACAGATCGCCACATATCCGGTGGTAAAATAAGCCCGAAGAACAAGTCTATATCTGCTAAAGTCATCGTACAAGAATTCAAGGCCCCTTCGACCTCTTCGTAAAAGGCCGCTGGATTCTTGCGGGGGTCAGGCAATGCATTCTTTAATGCCATAACATCAGCCCTATGCCAGGGAGTATAAACCCAATTATACACAAAATATCCCCTAGCATCAGGGGAAGACATGTCTGAACTAGTTCCTGCTCCTTTAGGAGGAACATACAAAGGTGCCGCCTCTCGCATCGGTTTAGCATGCACTAGTTCACTCTTATCTGAATGGGAGGTAGATGATTGGTCGCCGGCGGTACGGGAATCCGATTGCTCCGTCTCCCCTGCCTTTAGGCGCGCTCTCTCTTTAAGTTCACTCGCCGTATCCCGTAATGCAAACAGTCGTCGGACCGCATCGGGTACCTCAGAGGGAGAAAAAACACCGTTACGTAATGCTTTAGAATCCGATACTACATCATCAGGCTCGAAAACATCAGAATATTTCCGAAAGGTAACAATCACGTCATGAGAAAAGGTTTCAAGAAAATACAGCTGCTCTTTATCCCGCCAATGTTGCAAAGATTCCAATAATTCAGAAAGAGATAGCTTGTCCTTAAGCGCACGAAGAGAAATTTTCCGAAGCTCACCCATATGGTCAGTTGATAACATGGACCGCGTGTCTACCTTATCCGAAACCGATCCAGAATCCTGTGAGCTCGGGGCGGACGCGCCAACATAAGGAGGTGGAGAGCGATCTAACAAATAAAAATCATCTTCAAGATTAGTAAGGACAGGATAAAGCGGCTGGCGGACAGCATATTGACCCGAGACTTGCAACCTACGCTCTTTCTCTTGTCTCTCCGCCAGTTCTCTTTCTTCCCGACGCTTCGCTTCCTGCGCTCTCACATGATCATTTTTCCGTTGCTCTTTATCAAACAGCGCTTTCTCACGTTTCTCTCGTTCACGCACTTCCTTCACCCATAACCGTACACATTCAAACATGTCTTGCCGAGCACGCCGTTTACACATACACTGTTCCACATACTCAATCTTACGCATATCAAACGAACCATACAAAGGCCATCGCAACTCAGGATCCTTTTTGGTGTATTTCCTCCACACTGTGCTGTACATTATAGAGGAAAGACCATGCTTCACATACATATCCCTATTAGGAGTCCCCTCTGGGGGGGATGGAGCAGATTCCTCGAGATTTAACCGGTTTCCAAAACAGCAGCACCACTTACGGAGTGCGCTGAAAGCAGGCATGCTCAAAAATAATGCAAAATAAGCAGTATTATCAAAAATGGCACTTAAACTTTGCGCCATTCAGATTTACACAACTCCGGAGAAATATCTCCACATTACCTGCCTATATGTGTTGCAACGCATATATTCTCACAGTAATCAATACAAAATATGACCGGTCAGCACAAATCAAACTCAAATAGCCAACCCAGGCTTCAAAACTCGGAGCAAGTACCGTACAACGGTTCTTACCAATCAAGAGTGTCCAGATTCCAACTGCCAAGTTCCAAAATTCGCCCAAACGGCTGTTGCGGCAAACCGACAGAAGAGGTCTCAGTCGAGGACCGGCGCCACCCAGAAGGTCAGTTCGGAAGGGAAGGAAGAAACCTCGGGATGCCAGGACTAAAACGCCGCTGGCAGTGATCACATCCCCGGCCAAATTCCTCACCTTCGTCACGACCAGTCCTTCGAGCATCCGAGTCGCCGATGAGCCCCACGTGACGGGCGCCAATTGAAGAATACAGGCCCCAGCTAGGCCCGCAGAATACAAGGGTTCGCTCTCCTGTAACAAAAACTAGAAGGAAGTTGGCACGGAAGCTGCAAATACAAAGGCAAAGTTTATTAACCCTTAAGGGTGGTCCTACAACCCATACAACACTCTTCAGTATTGCACAGAGTAGCACAAAGAACTTGCGTACGCGGTCCCCTTTTATACACAACAGAGGGGCTTATAAGTGGGTGGATACAACATGAGGCAAAGTTCTTTACCTTTTATGGACATTTTCGATACAGAATCAATATGTGGGCGGAGACGACAATGTCCTGAGCCCGCGAAAACATGGTCAAGCAAGGACTAACTGATTACAGATGTGGTCAAGTCTGGGCATGCGCCAGACGGACAAAGGAGCTATTTATAGACTGTTACTAGGCAGATTACAAGAGCAACTAACGAGAAGGTAGGACTCTTCTCGTGCACAGCACGTGGAGATATGACAATACAAAATGGAGTCCAGACATTAGTCAACATAAGGCAAGAAACATGTTTAACGAGAGAGAATTCATGTCTTTAGTGAATGCTTAATCATATCGCCGTTTTAGTTTTCAACACCGTATGCTAAATGTACCCAGCCCTGCCATTAGGCACTTACCTGCCCTCTAGGCTGCTGCCCCCACCTTAGCAACTACCAACGTGCCCCCATTCTACTTCCCACACACCAGCCATTACGCACTTTACCCTTCGTTGTATAGGCATCCCGTTGTTTAGCCTCTGTTGTAAAGGCTGTTTTCCCTCACTCACACCTCTGGCCCATCTTATACACTATCCACCTGCCTCCTATGCCCCTACCCCCGCCTCAGGCGAATGGGGAAGTGGAAAGATTTATGAGGACACCAAACAAAGCATTGAGAATAGATGTGGTTCAAGGAGCACACATGGAAGTGTGCCTACATCAATTCTTGAGGGCGCATCGACAAACACCACATTCCACTACCGGATGTGCCCCGAGTGAACTCATCATGAAGAGACAGGTGAGGGACTTAGTGCCAGTTAGCTTTGAGTGGGTACCTGCAACTCTTAACCCAGAGGCGGTGCAGAGCTAAAGAAAGGCAACCAATGAGTGGGCCAGCCAAAGAAGAAATGCCAAGGATTCTGAGATATGACTGGGAGATGCAGTAGTGATAAAAGACCGACATCCCGGATGGAAATTCAAGACTCTTTTTGAAAGAAAAACATCAGTAGTCGGAATTAAGGGAACCATGATTACGGCCAAGAGGGGTAAAGAGATGCTGTCACGAAATGCCTCATGCTTTAAAAAGGTCACGAGAATGCCGGAATCAAGGGACTGACTGGGGCAAGAGAGGAGATCAGAACGTCCAAGCAGGGTGAGCCCAGAATAGGATGCCAATGACGGGGAAGAGTATGACTGTGAAGGAAGACTTCAGCCAACATCCAGTCCAGCAGGGAGCAGTAGTTTGGAAAGTTTGCTAAGCCAAGTAGAGGTGCTCGAATCCCAACGAGGACATCTGTACTGCCCAAGACCTAATCTGAGACCGAACCAAAGACTACGAGACTCCGTCTGCTAAGGAAGACGAAGCACCCGCAAGAATATCTGAAATGCAGAACTGTGTAAACTGTTATTACTGTGCTATGTCGTTCCCTATTATTTCATTTTCTTTTCTTGAGACTTTGCAATTCTTCCCACTCAAGGTTATGAGAGATGTAGTGAGCCAGCTGGCCACTACTATATTTTCTATCATCACACACTTCAGGGGCCGGGCGCGTCTCTGAGGGGATAAATAAAGGAAGGGCTTTATGTGGGATGAAAAAACTGGGGGTCACTCAAAGGAGCATGGCCAATGTAATTAATAGCGTGGCTTAAAAAATAAATGCTAAAAATCTGTGCTTAGCATAGTGTGCCGCCCGACTTGTATTTTGCTGTTTCTGTCATTGCATCCAGCTAGATGATACAAGTAACATCATACCTCGTGACTATTGGCTTTCTCAATGATTGTTAGTTGCATAAAGTAAATATGCAGCAACTATGGCTTGTATATAACATTAAAAAAGATTCCATTTAAAGCCCTGGTGACACCACGACAAAGTCGCTGCTCCTGAGTTTCATAAAGAGAAGGGAAATCCAGAGAGAAAATGACTCTCTTTAAAGGATTTCCCTTCCCCTACAACGCTCACCTGGCATGACGTCATGCCATAACTTCCCCAGCAGTGAGAATTGAGCAGTGTGAGCACCGATGTGCCTGCTGTCACTGCATTCCGGGAAAAAACGGACCTCCTGTGCCAGGGCACAAAACAGAGTCCGATAGGAACCCGTTAAGAGGTCCACTTAAAGCTCCGGTGAGACCCGGCCCACTTAAAGCTCTGAATAAAGGTGCGAGGAGTCTCTCGGGATTCCAGCAGGACCGGCCTTCTTGTCTGGCTGTGTGGGTCCTCTGTCCCCAATGAGTAGCGGCCTAGACAAGGGTTTTCCTACCTCTACACCATCCGAACCTCCTTCACCATCCAAGTGCTTCCAACTGCAACTACCAATCTGCCCCCACACACCCCACCCACTGCGCAACAGACATCCCACACTCCATGCATTACCCCGTGCCGCACATCCCTTACCACCCTCCGTCACTAACCACTAGTCTCTAGGTTACTGAGACACTACCCAGCCGCCCCCTCCCAGACTACAACACGCCGGCTTCCACACTGCTGTCAAAGCAAAAGTGAAAGAACCTGCCCCAGCCCTGCCGACCCCAGCGACCTCCGTGACTGCTTTTGCTGCTCTTTTCTCTCAGTGCCACAGGGGGCCTGGAAACACCAGTTACATTTCCGCAGTCCAGCCTGCTGTGTGCCTATTATAACTTAAATGAACATTAAAATATGTCTTGCCCTGGACCCCAAAACACCCTTAAAATGGCACTGCAACTAGTATATTAATTCTACCAAACCATCTGAGATTTCACGTCTGATGACTCGGGTACCCTTTCATTTTGCGATACATGCAAATAATATTTAGTCATCATAAATGTATACAATAAATATATCAAAATACCCAAGAGGAAATATACGCACGCATCTAGGGAAGCGTTTCAGCTTGGTAGTTCTCTTTCTTTACCAGCAGATGGTGGTATTTGCTAATTTGGATTCGAGCTGCTTCATTTCTAAAGAACTATCCTTTCTATGATAGCGAGAACATGTAATAGTAAAACATAGCCTTTCAGTATTTGTTAAAGAAAGAAAGAAAGCTGGACTTTGGCAAAACTGATTTGAAACGATGACCTGAACCCCATGTGGAGGTGGAATTGACTCAGAAGATAATAAGAATGTACAATAACCACCACGTGGGCAGGATTTTTATTTAATTTATTTTGTTTGTGATTTTATATATCACCGGCAAAGCCTATCGTGCTTTGAGTGGAATACATAATGCAAATTCAGCATAACATAAAGGGGCCTATTTACAATGAAGTGGCGGAGCGTGACGTTAGCCTCATTGGCTTAACGCCATGCTCCGCCACTTCTGAAACGCAGGGCAGCGCCATATTTACAACAATATGGTGCAACCCTGTGTTTCCCCCTGCGCTGGCGCGAAATTTAGCCACCTTGCTCCAACGCAGGCATCCTTACACCATAGTGCAAGGGTGTCTCTGTGTTGAGGGGAAGATTGTTTATGTGCTGGAAGGTCTTCCTTCCTGCACATGAACAATCTTTAAATGGCGTTTTGTCACTTCTATGTGTGATGCACACTTAAAAGTTACATAATGTAATGTTTTAAAAAAAGATTGTTTATGTGCAGGAGGTGTCACCTTCCTGTACATAAACAATCAACGGCCTGTTGCTGTTTCTAGGTGTGCTGCACAATGCAGCACATATGGAAACAGCAAACACGAGGAGAAATAAAGCATTTCTCCTCATTTCGCCTGTTTAAGACAATGTTTTTCCTGGTCTTAAGTTTGGCGCTGCCTCCTATTTATGCTGCCCTTGTAAATAGGGGGCAGCGTCAAAATCAATGGGAGTTGAGGTGGAACGCCCACGGCAACTCTAATTGCCCTCACCTTTTACTAAGTACAGCGTGAAAGGGTGCCTTATTTACAAAGCAGCGTTAAGCCATTCAGAAGTGATGTTCCTGAGATAGGGGCTTGTAAATATGCCACAAAGAGTGCTAAGGGAACTTTTGAGGAGCAAGCGGACAACAACTTAGTCTAGAGGTGAGATTAAAACAAAAGATTCACATTTGAGAGATATAGAGACATAATACATGGCGAGTCTTAGAATTGCAAGGGAGACAGAAGATATATGTAGGTACTGTGGAATTCATGGATTCTTCAGCCTCAGCACTTTGTCCTTAATTGTGGATCTGTTTGTTTTGTAATATATTCTAGGTCCAAATGCAATGTAAAATGGCGTTCTGCAGATATGTTTGTAGTTGGAAAGATGTGCTTTCGGGCGCCCAAACAGTGTGAAAGCCTTTAAGACATAGTTCAGAGGTGCCTAATAAAAGAGGAACCCACTTTATACAAGGGTGTTTGTGTGTGTGTGTACATACTGACATTTTTTTTTACTTGAGTGCAACATAATGTATGTTTTACACTAACTGTTTTACTCTGTCAGGAATAAAGGACAGTGTTAAAAATATATCTAACCCCGTGTTAGTGTTATGACTTAATATAGCTTGCAGGAGGTCGGGGGCATTTTTTGTTTTTTTGCGTGAGTGCATGAATGGGAGGGTATCTGCAGTACGAACGTGATAATGTGATTCAGCCCCACAATGAGACCCCTGTGAGGCCCGTGTGAGACAGTAAAGGAATGTGCTGGCTGCTACAGATAGGATGGGTGAATAACAAATGAATGGCGCCCAGGGATGGGCCCGATACCCTAGTATTTTGGTCATCTGGTAATTCAGGTTTTCTTCCACAGTAGGGAGCAGCATTGCAGTGCCATATTTATGAAGGGGGTTGTGTAGCTTTGTACCACGCAATGTGGTGCATGCACGATGCAACCCCCAAATACGATTTATCAAGCCACGGAAGGCCACTTCGTGTGGCCCTGATGGGCTTGATAAGTCAGGAGTAACCCAATGCAGCACAAATCACTTTGTTGCATTACTCTGTCCTGGGAAGGCATTCCATGGGTGTTGTGTAGGTGTTCCCACTCAGCTCTCATGGATTTTGATGTAGTCCCATATTTACCATTGCTAGTAGACCTGGTAATTTTTCAAACTGCTACACCTTTCTTGGTGAGGCATAACAAGGAGGAATATCTTAATTTCTCCTCGTTAATTCCTCTTTCTATGTAGAGGAATATGCCTCTGGATTGTTTTTGTGCTGGAAGGTGCCCTTTCGAGCACAAAAGCAATCCTGCATGCAACGCAGGCACCCTTCCACCATGGTGCAAGGGTACCTGCATTGGTGCTAGGCAGTCCATTGTGCACCAGCGCTCGGGAAAGGACAGGAATGTGCTTTATTGTAATAAATACAGGGCATTTCTGTCCTTTCTCTGTAACACAGTGCAGCCAGGTGACTGGCTTCACTGCATTGCATTACTCTTACATATATATGGCCCTCAGTTTGCCCCAGCTCTGAAGTTAGCAAGACCTATACTGTCCAAAATTAACTGGTTGCGTAGGAAGCACAGAGTGCGTCACTGATTTTCAAAGGGAGCCCTATCCCCAACGATGTTTAGTATTAGATGAATATGAGGAGGGAGACCCCAACAAAGCCTGACTTGGCTCTGGTGAGAGGAGCTTAACCATCTCACACATCAGGGCCCCATAGGTTGCTTATCAGTCAGTATGAGAAAGTGGGTTATTAGTTGCGAAGAATGTGAGTCCTTCACAAGTAATAAATCTGCAACCTTCCATCCACTGGGAACTGAGGGCCAGATGTACGACCATTAAGTTTTGTGAGTTGTAAATTGCGCATATTCGCGACTCGCAATTTGCAGCTCGCTAAACTTAATGTACAACAGTGTCTCAGACACTGTTCGCGATTCCCAATAGGGTTGCAAATTGCATGCCTCATGAATATTAATGAGGCTGTCTCAATTTGCGACCCCATTGGGAATGGCTGGCAGTCCCAGGGATGGTGGCCTACTGGGGTCAGCAGACTACCATGTCTGTGACTGCTTTTTTAATAAAGCAGTTTTTTTTTTAGATGCAGCCTGTTTTCCTTAAAGGAAAACAGGATGTATTTAAAAAATAAAAATGAAACATTTCAGTTTCATTTTTTAGGGGCAGGCAGTGGTTTACTGCCTGCTCTTAAAAAATATTTGCAAACCCACTCACAAGGGGGAAGGGGTCCCCTGGGGGCCCCTTCCCGTTTGCGAGTGGCTTACCACCCTTTCGTAAAGGGTGGTAAACTGCAAGTGTTTTGCGACTGCAAATGCGGTCTCAAAACAATCATACATAGGTTTGAGAATCGCTATTAGGAAGGGAGACCCTTGGCACGCCTCTTCCTAATAGCGAGCCGCAAACCATATTTTGCGAGCGGCTAATAGGTTAGCGAAATATGCAAAATAAGGTTGGTACATTGGGCATACCTATTTTACAGTCGCAAACAGACAGAATGCCCTTTTGCGACTGCAAAAAACGGTCGTACATCTGGCCCTAAGTTCCCCGTTTTAACAGTTGGCTCTCAGAGTAGCGAGGAGGTCTGAGGCCTACCCAGGTAGGGGCTTCAGAATGTACTTCATAATTTCACTCTTCTTACCAAATAATTTGTCTCTCCTAGACACACAGGTTAGTCAGTTTGGGTAGTAAGCACCCCATACGGTGCCTCACAGTAAGTGCAACAGTAATCCCAATTCATGTTTCATGTGTAGAGGATGCATGGATGTAAGATATATGACACAAATGGCCAATGCCACACTGGAATTCATTTTGTATTTGCTGCATTGAAGTGGTACCTAAGACGGAGGATTGGAGGGAAAGCCTAGACAACAGATGCAAATTGCAAGGATGCCCACAAGACATTTCAAGGAGCCTATGTTGTCGGTCAGACTGAGGAGTGTTAGAGAGTGGAAAGAGGTAGTTCTGCCTCCCATTTCCTTGCCCATTGTTCACTACAATGGATACCACCCATAGGTTAACAGCTAAGTGAGTGGGGCAAACTCACTTGCATTTGTGCCATTGTTTTTGTTTATCTGCCTGTAGAGTCCCAGTTTCACCCCATCTTCCTGCTCACAGCTAATGACAAAGACTTGGCTGGACCAGTCTGGATGAAATAGGCACAGGGGCAGAAGTGCCCAGGATCAGTATCAGAACTGAACTACTGATGGGCATAAAGATGGGGCAAATAATTCCAGTAGTGCACTAAGATTTTTTACCAGGAATCTGCAGCCTTTACACCATTGCTGAAGATAAATTCTCTGTGCTCCGAGGTTGGGGTATCCACCACCAATACAGGGCCAACTTTGGGATCAAACAACTGGAAACTGTGAAAAAGACAGCCTGGAGTGGCTGCCTGCACTCTAGTTCATAGGAGAGAGCTGACCAACTGCTCAGAAGAGACATTGGAGGTGTCCATGTATGAGGGAGATGCTGCTCAGAAGAAGAGGGGCTGTGAAGGAGCCAGGATGGGTCAAGCAGAGATGTCCGGGGTACACCAGTGAAGGATCTGCATTGCTCCATGAGGGTGGGGCCCCAAAATGCTGCTATAGTGTGACTTAGCAGTGTGCCTCAGTGGTTGTAGAATAGGTGGGAACTGAAGCTTCTCTGAAGCTATCTAACAACAGCTGTGCACCTCTAGCTGTGAGGCACTACATGAAACTGAGCTGCAACCTGCTTACTACCTCAAGGACAAGCCGAAGTACCTGAGGACAGCGGCATCAACAAAGGAACTGACATTTGGACCTAAAGATGGGCACCTAGCTGTTGAGTGTTGGGTTTTGTGTCTGGCCCTAGAGAAGAAACCCCAGCTGCCAAATTCACCCAGGTGCATATCTCCCTTTGTGACAAGTGCTGGATCAGCCTGCGCTCTCCTGAAGACCTGCTGAGCCGCTGTGACCACCCAGCAACTGGTGCGGCCTGGGCAAAGTCCGTGCCTTGTGTGATCCAGGGGCTCGGTGAATACCCAGCTATGAAACCCAAACTCTGCAGGCACTGTCTGCAATACAAACCCATTGACAGCTAAAGGTACTAAGCACAGTACAGGGAACGCAAAGAGCCAGAAGAGGAAGGATAGTATATGCGGTCGCCCTCCTGAGGTCTTCCTAGAACCCCTTAGATACGACTATGGGGCGCCACAGACCAGCTGCAGACTGTGGAACAAGAAATATTTCAAAAGGTTTTTATTAGGATTTTGTGCAAACAGTAAGATACAGCAGAGAAAATACATAGAAAGCAAACCATAGGGTGGATGGTACCGGTAATCCGTATGCAAACAGCAGTATATACCATAATAAGTGGGTTTTATGTAGAGGTAGAGAAGAGGTAGAAGTGTATCTGTTTATAAAGATGACGTATGGTTGTCTAATGTTTGTATTATAAGAGAGTGAAGTTGTTTACTGAGGGAGGTGTGTGAGACACCTTGTTTGTGTACATCTGGGTGAAGAGCGAGAGAAAGAAGAAAATGAGAAGAGAGAGGACAAAAGGACAGGAGAGATCAGACATCAGTAACTCAGGGTTTAAATACATCAAGCTTCGGCTACAGCAGCACTAATAACCAATCCAGCCCTCTTCCGCCCCTTAAACTAACCCCACCTCTGCATCCCCATCCCACCCCCTACCCATCTGCTACTCTCCACTCTTACCCACAAGAAACATTTCTCAAGAGGTTGTCCCATGGAGTAACTACATTTGCTATCCTGGTAGGTTGATTCTAAATACCTGTGGCATTTCTATAGCTGTTATTTCTGAACCAATGATGTACTGTATTAAGCACAAGAGCAAACAATGGCCCTGCTGTTGTCAACTGGACAAAGACTGGAAACCCCATTGGTTAGCATCCCAACATCAGGGCGAACAGGGAACAGAGCATCACTGCAAGACGTGGCAGCAAAATCAACTGGAGATAATCTAGACCTGAAGAACCACCTTCTACATAGGAGAAGGTGTGTTTTCCACTGGTTTATCTTTGCGTTGTGCGTGAGTTCGACCACCATGGTTAAAAGGAACAAACCATTCAGTCTTCCATTACTATGATGGGAGAAATATACAAATGTACATACTCATCTGAAAACTTGAGGATAGTATTTATATAGACAGTAAGGATTTACAATGCACTTGGATCTCTAGGAGATGCAGCTAAGGACCACTTTTTAGATCTATGGCCCTGAGGAATCAGGGATACCAGTGAAACACATGATGGCAGCTTCCATCAAACTTTGAAGCCTGTATCATGTGATATTGGAATTATATGTTATAGGTAGGAGTTTGTGATGGATTGTATAGTATGTTGATGAGCGTCTCTTCTTTTGAGAAATAAGTTCTGTTAAATAAACAATGTTTGTCGTATGTTGATTTCGGGATTGCTTTGACACGTGGGGGCATATGAACAACAGAATGGCGGAGCACGGTGTTATTCCACAATTGGTAACGCCGCCCTCCGACATTCTGGAAACGCAGGGATGCGCCTTATTTACAATAATACAGTGCATTCCTGCCTTTCCCCAAGTGCTGGCACTTAATTTAGCAGCCTAGCGCTAATGCAGGCACTTAGCACACTTGCAACATAGTGCAAGGGTGCCTGTGTTGCAGGGAATGATTGTTTATGTGCAGGAAGGACCTTCTTGCACATGAACAATCACTACTGGCGATTTGCTGTTTCTGTGTGTGCTGCAGAATGCAACACACATAAAAACAGCAAAAACGAGGAGAAATTAATAATTTCTCCTTGTTGCACCAGGTTAAGACTAGATTTTCACTGGTCTTATTTTTGGCACTGTCCCTTATTTACACCACCCTTGTAAATAGGGGGCTGCGTCAAAAAGCAATGGGTGTTGCTGTGGAATGCCCACTGCAACACCCATTGCCCGCCCCTTTCACGCTAAGTGCTGCGTGAAAGGGGCATTATTTACAAGGCGGCGTAAAGCCGCGTTAAGTGGCTTAACGCTGCCTTGTAAATAAGGCGAAGGGGTTATCTCCACCAGAACGTCGCAAAAAGTGACGTTCTGGTGGCCATAAGCCTTTGTATATATGCCCCTCAATTGGATGATTTTTGAGGTGCTTCCTCCCTGGAAAGAATGCAATGTAGGTACTGTATTGCATTGTATGTGCGATTTGAATGAAGTACATACTCTTTTTTTAAAGACTAAGCACTGTCTGGACATTCCATTATCAACTTGTGTTGGCAGGTTTATTGAGTTTTGAGTCTCTCACTTAACCCTACTTCCCTGCGTAAGCCTTGGACTGCTCAGCTCTGGTGCTTTGTTGGGGTCCAATAGTAAAATACTGGCCCTGGACACCAGTGACAAAGGCTTTGAGTGGCACAACCTTAGCCCAGTAACCCCTGCCTGCCTAGGGGATCCTGACAAAGTTCTCACACCAGCTTTCTAGGGATTGGCATTTAAGGTACTGAAGTAGTCCTGCTGCAGGCAGTGCTTAGCACTTCTTTGCATTATTTTACGTCAGGGGGAGTCCCATGGATGGTATGTGGCCATTCCCACGTTACCACCCATGGTTTTCACACAAAGGCCCATCAACTGAGCTTTATCAATAATGCTTTGTGGCAAATCATAATGCCTACTTTAAGCAAGCTTTAACTTGGAGAAATATCTTTTTATTTCACCAAGTTTTTAAAACTTTGCATTTTTGCTGCATTGTGCAGCACACATACAGTGTCTGAAACTTTTGAAGTATGTCTTAATATAGCTTTTTCTACTGGGCGGATATCCCGCCAGTCCAAAACATATGCTAGACATCATGCACACACCTTTGCACTATCATGCAAAGGTGTTTGTGTGCCACCAAGAAAGCTCAAAGAGTGCCATTGCTCTGGAACAGAGCAGCAGCGCCGTGTCTTTGTGGCTATGGCTCTGCGGTGTTATCTCCTGAAGCACAATGCAGCACAGCACCTTTGTTTTCTGTACTGTGTTGTGCTATAAAATAGTGACTCTCCCCCATCCCATTGTAGATAATCTGCTGAACCTCAAGACTTCTTGTTTTCCTATTACTCCATTTGACAAAACAGGATAGGCCTCATTGCAAGGTGCCTTTGAATTCTGATAGGATTGATAATGACAGTAACTAGTCCCACTGGAATTATGAGATGCAGAGCAACATCTTGGAGATGTTTTGTTTCGCCCAGAGATTTCTGCTGCCGAAACTTTACGGCAAACTGAGGAATCTGGCCCAGAATTAAGAGGGTTTGGCTGGCAAGATATCCGGTCGCATTTGCAATGGAGAACCCTGTCCACCAAACTCTAAATCAGGCCCAAGTGTCTGCTAAGCATCATGCTTACACCCAAAGACTTTAATAATAAAGCATATTTTCTTGTTTTGTTTTGCTGGTGAATTAACCCCTCCCCTGCTCATGACGGAACCACTCCGTCATGAGTCACGGTCGCCGTGTGCTCATGACGGAGTGGTTCCGTCATGCTGCGGCCGTTGGCGGCCGCGCCGCCCACGCGGCGCTAATTCCCCGCCTGTGCGGGCGATTAGCGCAGTGGGCGGAGTCATGACGGAACCACTCCGTCATGAGCACAGCTCAACCGCGTCTCATGACGGAGTGGTTCCGTCATGAGCACCGCGCCACCGCGCTGCCCCCAAACCCCCCCCAGCGCTGCGGCGGAATTCCCGCCGCAGCGAAAGGGTTAATACACTTTGCAAAATGCTTGCCACACCTACTTGTTCAAATCGTGTTGAGAGCCCCCTTCCTTGCTCCTCTCTATCAGTATGTGCCAATGTTCCGACTCTTCATTGTCAGACATCACAGCCGTGGGCCGCCCTATACAAACAACTATATTTGTATTTGGCATTTATCTGTTTCTATGAACAGAGAGGACAGACTGCCACAGTCAATGAACGTAACACCAGTCTGAAATTGTTGCATAAATATTGTGAAATCAATCAATATCACTTATTGTTTATGGTATTTGTCCTAAGCATTCAACGTTTTTTCTTGTTTTCAACACAGTTCAATGTTAGAAAACTGCAAATGGCTATAGCAAAGCCAGTTGCATGTTAGGCACAGCTCCATTGCCCAGAGACTCTTTCCTGTACCAGCCAGCCTTTAAAAATATGAGTCTGACATGTGACTGGCTATGTGACAATCCTCAAACAAACAAAAAGAGATGGGGCGAATGCTTGCAAGTAGCCTCACCACTGTCACTCACTTTGGGTAGCATTCCAAGCCATCGTTTTTTGCCCACTGTGTCACTCTACACAGAGATCTGCTTTATGCAAACCTCTACTGACCCTTCACCTTGTGGGAACAGTCCATCCTGAACTACAATGTGAAGGGCCCTCCAGAAGGGAATGCAATCAACTCCAGACCTGTTTTGACTTTGTTATGCCTCATAGCTTGGATCCTATGGCAAGAATGCCAGTTGTTTAGATAATATTTCAGCATCCCTACCATCACCCTTTGGGGGCTTTATGAGGTGCTTAATTTGTGATAAATATGTGCCAGGGCCCTCACCAGTAGGTCACTGCAGCTTTCACCACCCATTGCCTTGCCAGCGCTGCCAACGACAATACCTATAGTGTATATTGAATTAAAAACAGCTGTTGTTCTGCTCACCTCTAAATTACACAGACAGCCCCACCATGTGGCAGACTGTCATAGTGCCAGTATTCACAATTAAATGCCGGTGCCAAGGACCGGAAACCACTGACTCAAATTAAGCACTGGCTTTATGTAGTAGTCATACCTACATGATGAGAGTGACTCTAACCCCGCCATCATATCAGAGGTGATACTTGAAACAAGTTTAACGTGTCCCAGGCATACAGACCTTTCCGAGAACTGTTAATTACTGGCTTTACAAAGGTCAGCCTGACATCCCTGACCCAGTCCTAACGCTAAAACCTTTTCAGAGATGTGTCGGACATGTCACTGACTCTTCCCAGCCCTACAGGTATATCAGAGCTATATTCAGGGCCACTGGAACTATGCGATCGTGCCTAGATTTATGCATAAATATAGATTTGCCCCATTTGAAACATAATCTATCATCTGCCGCATAATCAGCAGATTTTAACAAAAAAGAATACTGTTCTAGCTCAAATGGTTCAAAAGTTATTAAAAATGCAATGAAAGTGTTGCCACTCAGTGAAATGTCCTTTGCTGGACTTGTGACCTTTTTGTTGCTTATTGCTATATTTGGGTATTAAAAAGCCACTAAGGAGTTGCAACCAATGCCCAGACAGTGTTACCAAGTTTAAAATGAAGAAATAATGAAGCAATACCATTACAAAATGTGCCACGTTATGTTGCATAATTTGCATTTTCTTGCTGCATAATTTACTTAACCCTGCTGCATAATTTGGCCCTCTCCTGCCACATAATTTCAGTTGCCCTGGCTATATTTGACTGGAAATGAACATACCCTATCAGTGTTGCCTGTCTATGACTGACACATCTATAATTCTATCAGTTTCAGGCAAACCCGACATGCAGCTGACTGAACCCAAGCGCCAGTGGACTTTCATAGCAAAGTCTGACAAGTAGCTGGCATGCATGGTGACCCCAAGCATACACATGCCTTTGAGAAATCCCCAATTTCTCCGTTGGGCTGTCCGCATTATGACAATTGTCCTTTTTAGTTTTGGTAAATGGATGCTATTTGATGTAAATTGTTGCATGCATTGTACGAGATACCAAATAACAGTGTATTATGCATGTGGTATTATGTATGGTTTTCCCTCTGCATGGGGCTTTACCTCCACGTCTTGTGCTAAATAAAGCATGGTCAGTCTGTAAATTTGCACTTTTGTATATTTCCAACTGCACAATTGGCACAATTGGGTTAGCAGCAATGGCTGGTGGAATTTCTGTCGTTTGATGCAGTTTTGCCATTCCAGTGATTTGCAATACGTACCTATATTTTCCCCACAAATGCTTAAATTAGTGAAAAAGGTATCACTAGCAGAACTTGGATTTTGCTCATAAGGACTACTTGAACGTGGATCTAAATTGCCCCAAACCATAACTAGAAAACAAGAGTACTATTTTTGGTACTGTTTTAAGTCTGGGTCTTCAACAGTGCAGCTGCCAAACGGGCCACGTGCTTACAATATACAGAGAGTGAGGCTTACGTTCCAACCCCTTTCAATCGTTGGCTTCCTTCAACATGCCTCTTTCAGCCATTGGCTTGAGACTTTGTCAATCACCTCTTGGCTCAGTCAAGTGTGGTGTTTATCTTTCCCCTAATCCTGTTGGCTGTTTGGAGGTATCCTTCCGTTTCCCTTACAGTGTTTGCATTACACTGCATGAGGCACTACTTTACAACTAGGGAGCAGGAAATACTGTCTTTTTGTTTTTGCTGGTTCTGATGTGCTTATGCTGCATTTGACTTTGCCAGTGCTTGGTAGGTGCTTGTAACTTAGCCAAAATTTTGAATATATATCTGCTTCAGACTCCATCAATCTCTCTCCAAGAGCACTTGCTTTTCTGTGCTCATTTCCAGGAGATGGCATGCTGACTCACACTTATCTGTGGCTTCCATGCTGCAACACAAAATGCTTTTTCTCTATAAAAAGCAAAAACTATTCATTTTGTCAACTCCAAAAAATATGTATTTAGTGGGTGGTACCAGGATCGGCTTTAGGACGTGCGACCTCTCCAACCGCACCTGGTGCTCAGTGGCGTAACGAAACTTGAGGGGTCTCCCCTGCAAATACATGGAGGCCCCCCCACCCCCCGACTCATTCAGGAGCTCTCAGGCCAGGTGCCCAGTGCCCGTGCACAGTGCCAGAGTGGTCCCCTGGAGCTCAGGGGCCCCCCCACATCACAGGAGCTAATGTTGTGCCACTGCGGGTGCCGACCTCAAGGGGCATTGCATTTATTATTTTGAGTTTTATATAGTGCCAGCTAGACCCGAAGGTATGAGAGCGCTTTACATGTTACGTGAAAACGTTTACAAGAGGTACATGAGCTGATTCATAAGTGTAATTGTTGAACAATACAGCATTAAGTGGTTATAAAGTCACACAAGTATAACACAAGGACGCATTGAGGAATGGCACTGGGACAGAATAGGAGACTGAAAGAGTCAAGTGTCCATCTTGAAGGAACTAGTCAAAGAGGGAACCGTAGAACAGCTTGTGCGCGTGTTGAAGTAGTCATTGAGGATCAGAAATTTAAGGTCCCGTGGACATCACCTGTTAGAAATATCTTAAGGAATTAAAAACACTAGCTAGAGAGTTATTTGTGTAGCAAGCATTTTTCAGGCAGCAATAAAAATGACAAGATAACTCTAATGAATAATGTACCTGCTGGAGAGACAGAGTTTTGTCTAGCAGTTGTAACTCATCATAAAGTAGCTAGAGGGTTGATATACTTGCTGCAAGGCAAGTGTAACTTGAAGATCAGAGAATTGTATTTAAGTGGATAGCTCAGTGGGTTACTGCTTTTGCCAGAGAGATCCTTTTGTTACTTGCAGTTAAGTTACAGTCCTTCTGAGATAGCACAGTGCGCTATGAACTGGCACCAAAGGGCTGCATGCAAACTACGTTGACTTAGGTTGAAATAGGTTTAGAACCATATTTTTTTCCGAGTCTTTCCTTGCTAAAAAGAGTTAGTTTGAATAGAAATCAATTCTTCTTAGGAACGCCAACCCCAGTCACTGTGTTATGTTTCGAATCCTGAGTTTGTGCTTCTCTAGACCAATCACTCCTAAATGAAACTACCTACTAGTAAGGATGACACCTTAATCCCACACCTTGTAGCCCTCATTGTCTTATGTAGTGTTGCCTATGCATTAATTTGCAAACTTGTATGATTCATTGTCTCTGTATAATGTGTGTGACATAAAGTGTTCTGACACCATATATTGGTATGAGTAGCGCTATAAAAAAAATTAAATACATCTGCGAGGAGAGCTATGGAGAGACGAGGGACACCCTTGGAGGGTGGGAGTTAGGGAGTCTGTGGAGAAGGAGGCAATTGACAGTGCCAACAAAGTATGTTGCAACGGGCGTCACCAGTGCAGAGCTGGACCTGGGAGGAACAGTCAGCCTTCCTTGTTGAACAGGGAATCTGTGAGATTGTGAAGACCCCATAAGGAAGCAGCCAGAGCCCACAGGGGTAGAGAGTGAGGCCCCGCTGGACTACCTGGGACAGCTGACACTGACATTGTGGTAGAACTCCCTGAAGGAGCAGATCATAGAGATCTCGGCACCCCACATCCTCCAACACCCTGGACATGGCAGGGTCACTGCTGCCTGTAACAGATCCATTGATCTTGAAAATTTCTTTTTGATTTCAAAGATTTTGTTTGTTTTAAGACACGGAAGAGACAAACAAAAAGTAGCATGTTACATTAGTGTAGAGCACATGTGGATCCAACAGCTAGAGTGTTCTATCTTTTGAGTAATACACATGAAAGATACACTTTTGATTAGTAATTGAATAACATCCTGAATAGTGCACATGGCATCTTATGTAGAATGATGACAAAACAATAATATAATGAAACAAGGCTAAGAAAAAAAAAAAAAAAGATAGGTAGATTAACACCTAAGTGGTCAAAATGTAGGCTTGAAAAGCACAACAGGTCTTGGGCAGCAGGATGTAACTGAATGGAATATAGCATATCACATCAACACAGACCACGCAGGCGAAGTCAAAGACCAAGCGCTGTATTGGGAGGTGTGACAAATTTGGGAATATGATGAGGCAATATTCGACTAGATAGGATGTTAGCAGGAGGAGGAGAGCCTTAAGTGTTCTGTGATTGACTGGTTATGTCTTAGAAATTGCGACAGTACATAGTTCACGTGGGATTAGTGTGATCGAAATAGCTGCTCAAAGATTTCCAAAACTGGTCTACATTGAGGCTTCCAGGGAGAATTGTGGAGGGAAATATTATCGGCCCCTCTCAGGTAAAGTATCCAATTTAACCAGGCCTGGAAAGTAGTAGCCGCTGTGTTTTTCCAATTAGCTAGAACGGATTTGCAGGCCGCAGTTAGTAAAATGTATACTAGTAGCTTAACATTGAGGGATCTGAGTTGTGGGTCTAGAAATCCGTGAACAAGTGTAGTGAAGGCAAACTTTAGCCGGATTCCAGCAGGGGCTGGATGAAGTCAAATACTTGTCTCCAAAAGAGGGAGATAGTGTCACAGTGGAATTGGTGTGGGAGGTCATCGATCGATTTGTTCCAGTTCCAGTAAGTCAGACACTCCCTCAGCGATAATTTATAAAGGAACAAGGGGGTCCAAAATGTTCTGTGGAGAAACCAGTATTTTGTTTGGGATAGCGTTGGATCTTGAAAATGTGGATTAAACAATTTAGGTGAAATGGTTTAGAGGAATTGGTGGTTTAGGAATTTGGGACAGATTTATAAGCAACAGACGCATCTGTACAGATGAATCAGTTTCCCTGCGCCTCCATGCAAAACCCTTGCGCCACCATGGATGCGCTGTATTTAGAATATGGCGCACCATGGCGCAAGGATTGACAGATGCGTCTGAAATTCTGACGCATCTGTTGACGCAAAAGACACATTGCTGGAGTCGTGTCGCAAGCACAACCCAACTCCAGCAATGCACGGGGATGCCTATTCCCAATACACCGAGTCACTCCTCACGCCTGCTCCAAGCAAGCATAGGGTTTTGACGTAGTGGCGTCCTAGAAGTGGTGCAGTGAAATGTTGTAGCTTTCACTGCGTCACTTCCACAAGGCTTTCCTGCGGTGGAACACCCACCCTGCTTACATTATACCTGGCGCAGGTATTATGTGGCGTAGGGCTTTACTAGGTGACACATCTCCCTAGATGCATCACGGTGTAAATGGGCCACAACTTGGCGCATTGTTCACCGCGCCGTTGCATCACAAAAAGTGACGCAACGGCAGTGCAAAAGTGTCGCAAGGTTCTTGTAAATCTGCCCCTTTGTTTTTCTATGAAATCCCATACAATCATTGATGCATGCGTTTTACATGTCATGAAATGCATGTTCATGAGGTTTATGTGGTCTGAACGAGTGCCATGAGGAAGAATGCCTAAAATGGCGCTTTCAAGCCCCGGTCCATCGGACGGTTAAGAGGGATGACGGGTGAGGTACGCTGAGGTCAGAGGGGCACGTTGATTTGACTTGGGTACGTAAAGCTATAGATGTACGTATATTTAAAACACTGTGCACATGAGTTCATTTTATAATGTGAAGGGGCCCTTGTTGTTGTTTTATGTCCCCCGTGAGCTCCCCCCAACAGATGGAACCGTCCTTGCGGCACCTGCGCCCTCCTCACGGACAGCGTCTGCTCCAAGGGAGCCTGCACGGAAACAGTTTGTTCTGGAAAAGTTAATGTGGAAACGGCGCAATTCCCAAGAGGAGCCAACTGATGGATGGACTTTGTCAGCGTGAATGGAACAAATATTCCCGAAGCAGGAAATGTTTCTTTTGCTGCAGATAAGATGTAATGCAGAAAATATATTGTGCCTCAATCAACAACCGATTTGAAATGAATATTCCTTTAGAGGGATTAATGAGTGAAAATATCTACACAGAGTTGTGGTTCTTGAGCGGGGGCGTAGATGGTATTAGTGCAGCAGGTGCAGCGGCACCGGGAATGAGGGGTCAAAGGGACTCACTGAACCTCGGTTATGGCTGACTTGAACTACACAGTTGAGACCCCCTTTTCCTTGCTTGCATCAGGGACCGTGCGACCTTTCCCTCACCGCTGATCTTGTTTATGAAACAGTAAATCATTTTTCTTGAGTATGAAAAGCTGTGCAAGTGCTAGCTGGGATAAACAGATCAAGTTTAGCCGCACCCCCCCCCCCCCCCTTCACCCCCTTACCCCCTCCCAGCTGCAAGAAGCCCAAAATAACAACGAATTCTCCTCTTATCTAAATGCACCATCAAGTCCTAGAGACTTTACAGATAACAGTTGTAATATACACTCCGTCTTTCACAGGAATTGGGAAGCAATGGGGTCCAGTGGGGTCCAGTGGGTGAGCTACGGACTGAGAATGAAAGCAAATCTCTCCGTTCACAGCGACCTCCTTGTGTTATCCTGAGCAAATCGCATCACACCTCATGTGACTCAGTTACCATATTGCCAAAATTGGGCATGTTTAGAAATGGGTTTAGTGGCACTGTAAATCACTGTATAAATAAATTGAATAGATCTGCCCAGCAATCTTCTACAGATAGGGGCATTCCCACTGTTTAAATATTAGAGGCCCCACTGTTATTAGGACTGAGGCCTCCACAGTCATTGAAACGGAAACACTCCTTTATTTTGTGTTACGTCACTACCATAAGCAAGGCAGGTTTGCAAGATTGAGAATGTGTCACCACAGTATGAACCACATAAATATAGGTTTCTGTAAACATTTCCTAAAAGGCGGGACTTTCCCTACTGACTTCCTGACAAGGCAGCATCACTGAAAGTGCTGGAGGCGGGAGGGCGGGAATCCAAAACTACGACAAGGAAGGCCAAGGGTCGGAGTAATATAAGTGTCCAGTGAGAACCCAGGAACTCTACCTTCTTGGGCACCTTCCTCATTACAGGCTTAACACCTGAGCTTGTGCCAAAGCTGAAGTGAGACCACTTGGACTGAAATGACACACCCAAAGAGCCATACTACTGAAAATGTTTTTATCAAACAGCAGAAATAAAAAAAAATCTATAGAAAATAGAGTCTAACACGTGACTACCAAAACCAACCGAAGACACATCAACCACCTGTCACTGGTAATAAGTTATGATGTTGCGGGGGAGCAGCCAGGTGGCGACTGCATATGTCCTTCAAAGATGTCTCCCTGAAAGCTGTCCAGGAGGTGGACTCCCCTGTGGTAAGTCACCCCTTAAAAGGGCCTAGCCCATCGACCCCTGCAGACTGGTAAGTGATGGAAATAGCTAAGTGAATTCAACAGCTTTGGTTTGCCAAAGTTTGGATGTTGCCCTTTTCGTGCCAGCCCAAAGTGATAAACCAAGAATCAAAAGAAAACAATTGGTCGTTCCAGCCAAATAAATGGAGAGGGCTCTGTGCACATGCAAGGCATGAAGCCTTACCTCCACGGGTGAGGAGAGAGAAGGAAATAAAACTGGCAGGAGAAAGTCCAGCGAGCAGTCGACATATGAAAACACTGTAGGTTGAAAAGTAGGGGCTAGAAGAAGGACTACCGTGTTCAGAAAAAATGCAAAGAAAGGGTCCTGTGGGGAGTAAGGCACTGATTTCTTCTATTCAATGGCTAGGACAGGTGGCTACCCCAAAAAAATACTTTGGCCGACAGGAATTTCGACTCTACTGAATTCACTGGTTCAAAAGGAGCCTTACGTAGGCCCATGAGGACCAGAGGAAGGTCCCAAGGTAGGACTGGAGCGTGAATCATCGGATTGTGGTGAGAAAATCTCTTGAGGAGGCTAGTGGCTAACCCAATCACTGATTTAACATCAGAGCCTTTAAATACCTGACTTTCCATCTAATAGTGGATTCTACCAGACCCAGAAGAATCAATTCCTGATGAAATGCAGATCCTGCTGCATAGCAAGTGCCCCCCTCTACCCAAATGGCAGTACAACAGACCTCAAAATTATTCCAACGTTGAGCATAATATGTGAGGGCTGCAGGATGTTTCAATTATTGACCTTACTGGAGGGTCCATTCACTGCTATGAAGAGGTTCAGCCAAGGATGACCAATTTGGGTTTTAATTGGCAGAAACAGATTGGAATATAGGCAAAGGGGGGCTGAGAAACAGGTGATCCGACTCAAGCAATACGCAGGCCCATTCTATGTCACTGTCAAATTTACCGCAGTCAAGGAGCGGAGACAGAATTCTGCCCATGGGAAAATGTCCAGAGTCAGAGGTACCAGCTTTCTGTCGGTTGAGATATGCCGATGCCACCTGGCTGTCAATCCTTACACCGACAGACTGATCCCAAAGATGAAAGGCAAAACATAATAGAGTCCAATGAACAGCAACCAGTTTCCTCCTCTTAAGGCCAGAGACACTCGCTAGAGTTATCCCCTAGAGTTGTCCCCAACCCCTGCCACTGGCATCTGTAGCTAGGTCCTGTGGAGGAGGGGAACCCCAAGGACCTGCTTTCCAGGTTCTCTGGCAATAACCACCATTGTAGGGCCTCACAGCCCTGTGAAGTCACCAAAACCAGGGTCAGGTAGTCTTCTGATATGGGAAGGAGATGCTGGATAAGAGGATGAAGACATAGGGCGGGACCAGCGGACCATGATGGCTGCTCGGAACTGAAGCTCCGTGGTGAACTCGCACACCGGTATCCAGAGCGGCACTCTGCCGCAATCCTATTCCACCGGAATCACCAGTCCCGAAATCGGAATGCTGGCGGATCACGTAGAAGGTGCAGCCGCCTTTCTGTGATCCTGATTGGCCAAGTTATGAGCAGAAACATCCCCGTGAGAAAGTAACCCAAAATGGCACCCGGAGGACTGCATGAACGCATCCGAGGGCCAGGAGAGGCGGGTCGCGATGCCACTTATCTGCTTGTGCGCCTGATAGCATCTGATCCCCCGTCCTGTGAAACGGAGTACGGCGGACGACAAGTGACAAGACCCCCTGACCCGAGGAGGACGCCATGCGGAGGGCTGGACTAGATGGGAAGGCCTGCGAAGAGGACTGTCTCCCCGTGACTGAACGAGAGCTGTGCGAAGGGGCCATCTGTTTCTATATGCCTGGGCCTACAGCGAGAAGTACAGTGCCCTTGGAGGATCCTGAGGTCGAGGACCTTTCCGGAGACAGAAGGTACGCGGTGCACGGACCGGCAAAGGAGCGGGCCCCAGCCACGACACCAATCGACACCAACATCAGCGCGGGGATCCAGCATGCTGCTTCAGCCTAACACCACACGGCCTTCTATCCTTACTGCCATCTCCACCTCCACCTCGGGGATCCCGACGGACCCAAGACCACCGCCCCTAATTGCAACACCACCTGAACGCCTGGCTGAACGACGGCAAGAATTTCATGCTCTGTAAATATGTAATAGATAATTGTCCAACCCTAGTCGCTTTTTAAAATGTAATCTTGAGCGATTTGCAACTTGTATATATGTAACTTGCTGAAAAGATGAATTGTAGTCACGAGGTAAGTCAAAGTAGATGTTTATTGGTAAGTTACAGGATGGTAGTTACAAGTAGATAAGTTGGTTAATGGCCAGTTCATGGCCCCACCAGGAGCGGCATCTTTGCTGCTCAGCCCACTCTCTCTAACTGTCATTCCTCCAGTACAGCAGGCACACCAACATTCCACACAGTCATCAGGCATTCCAACATTCCATACATACACACATGCATACTAGCTGAGCAGCAGGAAATGTAAGTACAACACATCCTCTTCTCTTGAGAAAGCAATGAACAAAAACAGTTGCAATCCTGTGTGAGGATAACACAAATTTGCAGAAGAAATGTTACAACATTGTATACTGATCAATGTAACTTTGGAGAAGGAAGGTACATAGTAAAAAAGAACTATGGAGAAGCAGAAGATAAGTGCAGATTGCAGAAGAACAGAGGATGGAAGAATTAATGAAGATAGACAACAAGGAAAAGAGTGCAAACGAGAAAATAAGGATATAGCATAGCTCATCCCCTTCCCTTGGGAACATAATGAAGAAAATGCAGAAATTGGAAGATGCAAGAAGTAACATGCGCAGAAAGTAATAATGAGAAAGAGAAGAAACTGCGAATATGAGACAGAGAGAAAAAAAAAAGAAATGTAAGCAATTCACATGGAAAATGAGGATAGAAGGAAGGTTATCCTCTATACAACAATTTTAAATTCCAGTACAGCATGGTAATAATGTGCAGGGTTGGGAGAAAAGTTGACACCAAGAAGGTGTATAACACAAACTAGTCACCCATTTCTACACACCACGCACTAAAGAGGTCGTTGTGTAGGACTTGGAGAATGGAGGACACCCGCGAAGTGTAAATTCCAGGACATTCACACTGTTCTACACGCCACAACTTCATAGGGGACACTAGGGAACCCATAGTAAACTTCAAACTGCGCACATCAAAAACAAGTATAGGGTACACCGCCCTTTGCACACCAAAAAATATATAATGTATAGGGAACACTGCCCATTGCGCAC
Source organism: Triturus cristatus (assembly GCF_964204655.1). Classification (NCBI taxonomy): domain Eukaryota; kingdom Metazoa; phylum Chordata; class Amphibia; order Caudata; family Salamandridae; genus Triturus; species Triturus cristatus. Next base: position 1,101,334,908 of record NC_140591.1, on the reverse strand, counting down.
TCAAAATTCATTTATAGGGTACACTGCCCATTGCGCACTAAACATTTTAAGAATAGGGTACACTGCCCATTACGCATGTATATAAAAAAAATAAGTGTAAAGGAAAAATAACCCACACTACTAGGTAGAACAAATATACGGGTAATGCAAGTGTAAAAGGGTAAACAACCCACACTGCTAGGTAGAGCGAATATACGAGTAATACAAGTGTAAAAAGGTAAATAAAAAGGTAAACAACCCACACTGCTAGGCAAACAATCTATACTAATGTTAGGCACAATAACTGTATAGGGTGAAATCAGTGTAAAGGGTGTGCGCACTACCCACACTGAAGGATAAAACAAGTGTATAGAGACCAGCTCTAACATACTAGCTGAGCAGCAGGAAATGTAAGTACATCATAACTCTAACCACTAGTACCTGTAGTAGACGTATGTACTTACTACCATTCTTATGTAAATTTAGAGTTTTTCTGTTTGTATCTTTTTCTTGAGTGAATTTTCAACTTCTATATATGCAACTTTAACCGCTAGTAGCTGTAGTAGACGTATGTACTTACTACTATTCTTTTGTGAATTTAGAGTTTTTCTGTTTGCATCTTTTCCTTGAGTAAATTTTCAACTTGTATATATGCAACTCTAACCACTAGTATCTGTAGTAGATGTATGAACTTACTGCCATTCTTTTGTGGCTGTAGAGATTTTCTGTTTGTATCTTTTCCTTGAGTGAATTTTCAACTTGTATATATGCAACTCTAACCACTTATATCTGTAGTAGACGTATGAACTTACTACCATTCTTTTGTGGATGTAGAGTTTTTCTGTTTGTATCTTATGTAACTCATGTACTCCGAAGTCCTTATGTAATGTAACTGGCCCTTTTGTAAAGCGCTTTGACACCTTTGGGTAAAGTTCGCACTATATAAAATCGCATTAAATAAAATAAAATAAAATAAAGGTGGGCCCAAATCACTTCTAGAAAGCAGGCTCCCATCTCCCTCTGAATCCTCAACCACTCTTGGGCCGTCACCTCAGAGTGAGCGATCAGGAATGAAAGGCGAGAGACCAGTTTCTGTTTTCTTGTAGGTCTGGGGCATACTCTACCCAATATAGCTTTAATGAACTGAATATAAATTAGGAAGGTACAACATGAGATTCTGCCAAATTGAGAAGAAACCCATGGAACCGGAGCATTTCCCAGACCTAATGAATATCGTTGCATCTCTTGGAGAGAGAAATGGCACCTATTCATCAATCATCAAGGTTTGGGAACACCTGGATCTTCTGAAATGGAGCATATCAACCAATGGAGGCAGAATTTTATTTTAATTTTATAAACACATTTTTATTGGCATTTTCAACAAACACAAAGGTGCAAACACTGCTGTCTTCCCTCTCCAATGTTACAGCAACGGTTATAAAGTTGTCTATTCAGGCCTCTTAGAATCTAGTGGTGTTCTGCAATCCATAGTAGTCCCACTATTTGCCCCACACCGAGAGTGTTTCTGCTGGCAACCCCAGGCCCTGTAAACAGTCTTCGCTAATGTGGAACACCAACTCATGCTCTTCTGCCACTCTGAGATTGTAGATGGGATTGGGGAGCTCCAGTGGCGTGTGATATCACATTTAGCTAGGGCCAAAGCCACACCAATCAACACCCGCTCACCCCTACTCCCCCCCACATCATTAAGGATCCCCAAAAGACCCACTCTGGGTGTAATGTCAATAGGTCTCCCCAGCACCCATGTTAGTGTATCTGCAATATGCTTCCAGTATCAGACAATGTTTGGGCACTGACAGACCTTGTGGAAGAAGTCCATCTCAGGGAGAATGGATTGGAAGCACTGAGGTGTACGGAGTCTTCCAGCATGCCAAAGGCGGCGGGAGTGAGGTATTCCATGTGCAAGTAGTTCAATTGCATATGGTGCAGTCTGGAGGATATAGCAATCTCTCAGCAGGCCATGCGCTCATCCCTCCAGTCTGCATCGTCAAGTTCCGCCACCCAGACCTCCCATTTTTGCCTCAGGGGACAAAACACGTCGGAGTGTTGTTTATGAGGGAGCGGTGTATTTTCCACACGCCACCACGGCTAATGCTTCCTATTAGCAAGAGTGCCTCCAGAGGACTATATTTAGGTAGGATCGAGAGGCCCAAACAGAGGGAGGCAAGTGCATGCCTGACCTGCAGGTACCTATGAAACTGTGTATGTTGAAGCTGGAAAGTTGTCTGCAGTTCAGCAAAGGAATTCATGTGGGCTCCGTTCCATACCAATCCTTTCCCATTGACTGAAACCCCTCCAGCTGGGCAGTGTGGCGCAGTCAGTGTCCGATCCACAAGGGGGTCTGCTGCATAAACTTGTAGCCACAATTTGTGACCCAGAGCACCACCCGCCAGCAGAACAACTCTGCTATCATGGGCTCAAGCATGCATGTGGGAATAGGGCCCCATAGAGATATCCTAGGATATAAGGCCAATTCCACACAATAAGCTGGGTCACTCCAGCCCCCTCTTATCTAGTCATTCACAATGCCCAGTAAAAGAGTCTTACGTGTGCCAACCACATCCCCCCATCGAATGCCACCTGACAGGATTTGTCGCAGGCGATACGCGGGCCTGCCCCCACCAAAGTAAGGTCTGGATTAATACATTGATTGTTTGAAGCAAGTGTTGGGAATTGGAAGGGGGTAGTTTTGCATGGCATAGAGGTGTTTAGGAAACAACATCATCTTAAAGAGGGCCGCCCTACCAAGGGTGTTAAGTGGGTTACCGGGCCAGGACTGAAGTGCTCTCCTTGTGTCGGCCCCCCTCCCAGCTGATTTTGGACCCGGGGCCCAGCCTCTACTGTGGGTGCCCTGGTCCCACCCAGAGCACCCACTTTCTAGAATTGGGGACTGCTGGGGGAGCCTCAAGGCATCCGCAGTCCCTGCCGGCTCTCTGCCTCCTGCGGGAGCCGGCATTGCTTTGACACAGATGGAGCTGCTAACATGCAGCTCCCTCTGTGTCAAAGCAATTGTGCTAGCTTTCAGCAAGCAAGAGCATTTTTTATGCTCTCACTTGTTGAAGGCAAGCACAGTTTGCTATGGCTTGGCAGTAGCGGTAAATCTGCTGTCAAGCTATAGCAAACATCTACGTCCCGGGGATGGGCACCCCAGGCAATAGTGGCGGTCCTCAGGGCAAGCTTTGGCTCAAGGAGGGGGGCCGTGCATCCCCCCTCCAATCTTTACTTTAGCTCAGGGAGGTAGTGGTCCCTGGGGTCCGCAATGGACCCCTTGCATTATATTATTTGAGCCCCGGGGAGGTGGCGGTCCATGGGGCTATAGGGGGTGGGACTTTCAGTCTCTGACCATTGGGGGACTGCTCCTCCTTTTTTTCAAAATTCACGAAGCTGCACGAAACCCATTGGAGGTTTAAAAGTACTTTGAGACTACAAATACCACCATGCCCTGCGACAACACACATGAGCTTAATGAACTTTTTAAGTGAAAGCCACGCAGGAGCGCTTTGAAAATCGTGAAATAACAGAAGCGGAACTGTGGCAGGAAAGACCTTGCAACTTTGGATTGCCTTTGAAAAAGAAGATTTGCATCTTTGAAACGCGTCAGGCAGGAATAGAAAGGAGAGATACAGACTAAAATGCCCACTTCATCTTAAAATAAAAAGTTGTGGAATGCAACCTACCAGTGTTTGGAGTGCGAGCTTATTTGCATGGGCAACTTTTGGATGAATATTACACAGCAGGTCCAGCCGTGAAGCTAACGCACCTCCCAAAAATGAAGGGACCCCGGTTTGGAATCGATTGATTGATACATACTTTATTCGATAACAAGGTATCATAAAAGTAAATACAATACAGCATAAATAAAAACCAGAAAAATTAGTAAAAACATATATAAATACACCTAAAATTTCTTAAAAGTGCATAGCTAAGAATAAAAGGCACAATGAATAAAAAACATAACAAGACTAGAGGAATATAACAAACAGATACATATCAATGATAGGGCGCTATTTCATATAAATGGCACAGTTACACAGTATAGCTGTCTAGCCGGTACCTGGTACAACTAGCTTGGTTGGCAATTGTCATGCTTTTCCTAAGTATTTAGCAACCCCACAAATTACCAGCATGGATGTGGTATCCGTTGTTAGGATACGAAGGGCTACTGAGCACTGCCTAGTTCCCAGGTTTCTACATACTGGGCTTAGCCAACGTTTTCTAGGCGCCCTGTATGCTTTACAAGCAAACAGGAAGTGACCCAGTGATTCACTTGGATTAGAACATCCCGGGCAGGCTGTTTGATGGAATTTAGAATTTTTCCAGCTATTAGTAAAAACATTCAAGGGTAGCGTGCCTAATCTCATTTTAAGGAACAAGGCTCTGTCCCTTGGTGAAGAGATAAAATCAAGAAACGGCTCCAGCTTCGGTACTGGTTTGTAAGTCAGAAATATGTCAGTTAAAGTGCCCAACTTTGGATTTTTCAAATCCGTTGCTTCTATACTTGCCCAGTATAATTTCTTGATAATATCTTTTGGCGGAGGCTGCTGTGAGAACCATTCTTCTTTTAGCCCCAAGTTGGTAACCAAGTCCCTTAAATTTTTCAACCATGAGATCACCCCAAAACCATTTAGAGCAATGAGTTTGTCGAGGACTGCGGCATAGTTACTAAGTTCTGGAGTCCTTCTGAGACGAACCCAAAAAAGTAGGGGGCGAAGCCCAACAATATCTTTAATTGAGCGACGTCCCAAATCATAAAGTAATGGTTTGATAGGGGTGGAGACTGGAAGGCCCACTAACTCTCTCATGAATTTATGTTCTGCTGTAACTAAATCAGGAACTCTTTCTGATCCCCACAATTCAGAGCCGTAAGTTGCGGCAGACAGTGCCTTGCCCTCATATACTAGTAAAGCGGGGCTGATAGGCTTACTAGAGGTCAGGCGGTGGTCTCTAAGGATTGCTCCTGTCACTCTCTTAAAATTTAAAGACATCTTAGCGATGTGGGAATCCCATTTCATTTTAGAGTTTATCCTGACCCCTAAGTAATCAAAGGCATCCACTTCCTCCAATAAGGTGCCATTTAATGCAATATTGATTTTCTTATATTTTTTGTTTCTAGACAGTACCATCAATTTGGTCTTAGTAGTATTGACAGTAAGGCCACGATTATTGCAAAAGACACTAAACCTGTCAAGCAGTTTCTGAAGGCCGGACGGAATTTTAGACATGAGGAGTGTGTCATCTGCAAAGAGGAGGGTAGGTATTTTTTCCCCCGCCAGGGAGGGGGCATCCGCTGGGTCCCCCCTCAGATGGTCTGCCACACCATTAATAAAGAGGGAGAACAAAGTCGGAGCCATCACACATCCCTGGCGGACCCCCCTCTGAACAGGTATTCGATCAGTCAATTGGCCTTCACTACCCCATCTAATTCTTGCGTACGTGCCATCACGCAATCTTTTTATGAGTTCCAAAAGATATCGTGGAAGCCCCATATCATGCAGTACCTGCCACAATTTAACCCGGGGTACGAGGTCAAAAGCGGTTTTAAGGTCTATAAAGGCCAAGTACAGAGAACCCCCGCCAATCAGGACAGTCTTCCAGTAGGTGGCTACAAATCTGAATACTTGGTCCATAGTGCCTATTTTCTTCCTAAAACCAGCTTGTAAGTGTGTTAGGATGTTTCCCTCTTCAAGCCAAGTCCTCATTCGTGAATTAAGAACCCTACCAACCACCTTTTGGATGACGTCAATTAAGCTTATCGGTCTGTAGTTGGCAGGGTCCTCTCTCGCCCCCTTCTTGTGTATTGTGACCACCTCGGCGCCCTTCCAAGAATCTGGGACTACATGGCCCCGTAACAATAAATTCATCATATTAAAAATAAGACTTGCCCATGCTAAGGGGTCATGAAGAATCAAGTCTCCTGGCAGCCCATCTGGGCCTGCCGCCTTCCCAGGTGCTATGCTTTTAATGGCGGTCTGTACCTCCACAAGTGTAAATAAATCTGTTAATTCAAGCTGTACAGAAACTGGGTTAGGGTCTGGGCTGGCAGTCGCGAGGTAGTCGGGCTCTACGTCGCTACAGTATAGGTTTGAAAAATGCACAAACCACTGCTGCTCGGTAATATTATTGGGGATTGGATCAGAGTCTCTTCTGGTTAATTGGGTTATTACGGCCCAGAAGGTACTAGAATCTTTTAAAAAAGCTGCCTTCTTTAGTGCTTGCCAATGATCCTCCTCCCAAGCCCGTTTAGCAACTTCAATTGATTTTTTATAAACTTGTCTGGCCAGCCTAACAGCTACAGAATCTCTTTTGCGTAAGGCAAGTGAAATGGCCTTCCTCTGGGTTCTGCATTCAGCAGTGAACCATGGTTTGCCTCTCCTAGCTGCGGGGTTCGTACCAGCGTTTGACCCTTTAATTTTAAAATGAGTGCCTATGTCCTCAATAAATACTTTATAACAATTGTTAAGCTCTACACAATTCGTCTCCACCGACGTAGAATTAAGGAGAGCAAATTCTGCAGCCTTAGCGGCCACTTGAAGGTGTATGGAAGATAAGATGTCCTCATGACATGATACTTTGTGCCATTTCAGCCTTCTGTTGCAGTTTGAGGGGATTACTGCTTTTGATACTAAATTCGAATTTAAGGAGTTTGTCCTTGTATGCCATTTTATAACTGCACAGAGAGGGTTATGGTCACTATCTGGCATCTGTTCTACCTTCATATCAACCACATACCCCCAGGATTTTGTATCTAAGATGATATAATCAATGCGCGATGGCCCATTTAATCTATTAAAAGTCATAGCCCCATAAGGGCCGGAGAGGGTTCTTCCATTTAGTGCTCGAAGTTTGAATTCCAAAGTGAGACCGGTGATCTGCAGTGCCCTCACTGTCCATCTCTTGATGGGACTCAAATTTAAGGGAGGGATACAGTTTTTAATGTCATCCTCACTGAACCCTAAAAGATCTACGTCTCTTAACGGTTCATATGTGCAGTTTAGATCACCGCCTAAAATAATATTGGAAAGGGGAGGGATGCCTGTCAAGGCATTTTCCAGGGAGGAAATGGTGACAGAATTTTGATTAGGAGGGCCTCCTCTTGCGTATACATTAAAAAGATCAACTCTAGAGCCATTCCATGGCCGTTTAAAAGATAGATGAAGAATGTCTACTGACTTGGCATTATGGACTTTGATATCCAAATTTAGTGCTACCTTAATCCATATGTGTAGGCCTCCCGAAGGGCGCCCCACACCCTGGTGCACTGCCGGTATATAGAAAGTAGAATAGCCAGAAATATAGAGGGGTCCAGGCTCCAAGTCTCCTGGAACATGCAGATTTCATGTTGGTTAACAAAGTCAAGCCAGTCCGGGCTAGTCAGGTGCTTCTTAAGGCCTGCAATGTTCCACGAGAGTATATGGATTGTTCCAGAGTTGCCCCCCCCCCACTATCTGATACAGCCTTGGTCGAAGGAAGGAGACAGTGGTCACTAGCTGATTGTACCTTCGATAAATCACAGAGAGAATGCTGAATGTTGTCTCCTGGGGAAAGTCAATCGACTTCCTCTAGTCCTCTTAGTGGGGAAAAACGATTAAAAGTAGGTAAATTAAAAGTAGGGGGCCCTGCTTGTGGCCGAGAGGACATATTAGGGTATGTTGGGTTCCTGGTTAATGTCTGCGGGTAAAAGTAAGTTAGGTCAAAGGTTCTAATGGCACTATGATATTGGCCTTGGAACCAGTTAACTATGTGTCTAGTTGCTCTATGATCTCTGAAGTTAACAATGACTACATCACCTTCGATTTCCTTTGGCCGTGAGCCCACCCAACCAAGCCTACGGACATTCAAGAGTTCACCATTTATGTTAAGAGGTAAGGGCCTATTGTTTCCCAGCCAGTGCAGGACCTTATTTTTTAAGTCATAGTAGCCCTCTTTCTTGCCTACCTCTAGTACTGGGACTCCTGTCATAAGTACAACATAAGGAGCTGCCTCCGGGGGCAGGTCTATATGATGACAGCTAGCACCATGCATTTTATTTGAAAAGGTGCCAGGGAGTACATTACTTGTAGAAGGGTGGGGACCATTAAAAGACAGGGTGGCAGTTGTCTTTCGGTTGGGTGACAAATTAGTTACGTTTGGTGATGATGGAAGAATTTTGGCTTTAGTTATCTGTAAACCATGTAGCCCAACATCTGGCCCGGAAGCTGGGTTAGGAGAAGAGTTACTATTTGATGGTGCCAAAACCTTAGCTGATGTCCCTTTTGAATGGTCGATGTTTTTCAAGATCATCTGCTCAATTAACCCAAGATGGTTCGACACACCCTTCATCCTTTCTAGCAATGGGAGAAGAAGTGATTTGACAAGTGTCTCAAGTCGACACATAATGTCGTTTGTTAAAGAATCATAATTATAAGGGTCCGACTCCGTTGCTATGTCTATAGGCTGTTTAGCAACTGGAGGGGGACAATTTGCAGTATTTTCTACTTGGTTACACTTGTCATTGCCAAAATGGTTCACTTTATTGTATTTCTTTTCTCCCTTCTTCCTTTTCTTTAGAGGGGGAGGACCTGTGTTATTACTTCTCCTTCCATTCTTTTGTGGGCTAGGAATAATGGCAATGGGCGTAGCCCTAAGAGCTTGCAAATTCAATGATATACAGTCCAAAGAGTGATTAACATGAGGATTAGGAACGGGGGATGTTAAATGTGTATGAGGTTGTGTCACTATCTTGCTGACACGAATAGGCGAGGAAGATCTACAGGCAATCTGGCTATTATTTAAACAGGAGGTAGGTGGAGCCATCGCCGGTGAAACGGCCGTCTGGATAGGGCCGAGCGAAGAACGTTTAGATTGTAAAAGTTCGGCCGATAGACGCCGCTCCACCATGGCAATCTCCTTTTCAAGAACAGAAGCTGCTCTAGTGATCAAATTGTCCAGCGTGCCTCTAACTGAGCCTCCCAGCATGGATGATTTACGTGTTGGTGTTCGTGTTGACATTATATTCAATAGTCAGATGGGCGTGCCCGTCAATGGGAATTTACAATATCACAACCACAAATAAACAGAGCACACAAGCGAAATCGGTAGTCAGTCAGGGTGTACCACTTAGCATAAACAGATGTACAGACAGTACCTTTAAGGGTGGTGTAATGATCTTAGGGAAAGGGCCCGGCCCTGCCTCCTCCTGCCCCGGACGGCCACAGACGGCCCGCCCTTTGCCCGGGCTTAGCCCGGTGCCGCCCGCGCGCGTCCCGCGACGCGGAGGAAGCACCGGTCTTTTTGAGCTCAAGCCCCCCCACATGCCCCGGGGACCGCCACCTCCCCGTGGCTCTAAAAATGTAAAATGAGGGGTCCGTGTGGGACCCCCCAGCCCCGGGGTCCACCACCCCCTGGGGCTTTGAAAGAGGTGGGAGGGGGGCCGCGCGGCCCCCCTCCTGGAGTCCTCGATGGCCCTGGGGACCGCCACCCCCCAGGGCCGGCTCCTGCAGTGTCCTGGGGTGCCCACCCCTGGGACACTGCCGTTTGCAATGACAGGGCGGGAGCCTCGCGGCTCTCTCTTCCAAATAGCAAAGCAGATTGCTTTTCTACATGGGGAGCAGCATGTTAGCTGCTCCCCATGTGGAAAAGCAACGTTGCAGAGTGTTGTAAAAAGGGGCGTGGCCTCTGAACACCTCTCTGCAATGCAGCTCCCTGGCACATACTGAAGGTACCTGGTGGGCTAGTTGGCCCCCAGGGGACCTCAGGATTGAAGAGGAATTAATTCTCCAACTTAAAACGCGCCACAGGGTGTGTTTGCACACGTCACCTCAGGCCCCGCCCCCTTCCTTCACCATTGTACAAATATTTCTGTAAAATCAGCCGAACTACGAATTCCGATATACTCACCTGTTATCAGGAGTGAACCCAGGGCTGCATCTTTTAGCCCAGCACTGACTCTAAAAAGTAATTCTAAGCATACTTACCAGTAACTTGTATTTCCTTCCATAGGAATCCATTGTGTGGTTTTCAGCAGAAAGTTTTCTGAGTGTCCATTTTTGAAACGTACAAATATTCCTTTAAAATCAGCCGAACTACGAATTCAGATTTACTCACCTGTAATCAGGAGAGGACCCAGTGCTGCATCTTTTAGCACAGCATTGACCCTGAAAAGTAATTCTAAGCGTACTTACCAGTAACTTGTATTTCCTTCCGTAGGAATCCAATGTGTGGTTTTTAGCAGAAAAGTTTCTAAGTGTCTATTTTCACAAACTAAAAATATTCCTCTAAACTCAGCCGAACTTCGAATTCCGATTTACTCACCTGTTATCAGGAGAGAACCCAGGGCTGCATCTTTTAGTCCAGCACTGACCCAGAAAAGTAATTCTAAGCATACTTACCAGTAACTTGTATTTCCTTCCATAGGAATCCAATGTGTGGTTTTTAGCAGAAAAGTTTCTAAGTGTCTATTTTCACAAACTAAAAATATTCCTCTAAAATCAGCCGAACTTCGAATTCCGATTTACTCACCTGTTATCAGGAGAGAACCCAGGGCTGCATCTTTTAGTCCAGCACTGACCCAGAAAAGTAATTCTAAGCATACTTACCAGTAACTTGTATTTCCTTCCATAGGAATCCAATGTGTGGTTTTTAGCAGAAAAGTTTCTAAGTGTCTTTTTTCACAAACTAAAAATATTCCTCTAAAATCAGCCGAACTTCGAATTCCGATTTACTCACCTGTTATCAGGAGAGAACCCAGGGCTGCATCTTTTAGTCCAGCACTGACCCAGAAAAGTAATTCTAAGCATACTTACCAGTAACTTGTATTTCCTTCCATAGGAATCCATTGTGTGGTTTTCACCAGAAAATTTTCTAAGTGTCTATTTTCACAAACTAAAAATATTCCTAAAAAATCGTCTGTATGACTTAAACACATTCTTTCAACTGTTTACAGGAGGTTGGCCAGTGCTGGATCCAGGATCCACCACTGAGTAAGAAAAAGTAACGATAACACTACTTACCTGCTAAGTGAATTTTCTGCCATAGGATAACATTGGTGATTCTATGGGAAAAAGTTTCTAAGTATCAACTTTTAAAATACAATGATATTCCTTAAAAATTACTACTGTAACCAAAGCGCTTTTAGTCAACTGTTTACAGGAGATGTCCAAGGACTGAATCTAGGATCCAGTCCTGTGGTTAGAAAAGTAATCCATAATGTAACTAATTGCATTTAATTAGAAATTCACATTGAGCTCAATGTTGCTTTGTGTTTGAAATTGTGTTGCCCATTGCAACAACTGTAACTACTGTACTTAAAAGTCTGTTGCCTATTTGCCAAGTGTTTAAACTAAAGTAATTCATTCTGAGAAAGTATATGTTGTATTGTAATGTATAATGTAATTATAATGTAATTAAAAAAAATATATCTAAAATTAAATAGTTTTAAAAATGTAGTAAATCAGTATAAAAAAAATCAGTATAACAATTAATACATAAAAAATTGTCATTTACAAAACCTTTGAAATTCACTGAAAAAACCATAGGTTTCAGGCCTGATATAGTTAGGAATTAGCATTAAAAAACCTTTGAAATTCACTGAAAAAAACATAGGTTTCAGGGGCGTCATAGTTAGGAATTGGCATTTAAAAAACCTTAGAAATGCACTGAAAAAACCATAGGTTTCAGGGGCGTTATAGTTAGCTGGACATTTCCCTAGTACAAATTCCCCCGTTATAGTTAGTTCAGCTAACTATAACTCGCGCCCTCGCAATGCACTGCTGATGACGTCACATATTACATCACTCATGACATGGTCAGTGAAATCACTCATGACATCACTGATGACATCTCAAATAATATCACTGATGACATCACTGATGACGTCATCCAGTGAGTCTGTGTTTCTGTAAAGTTTTAATATGTTTAATATATATAGGGAAAGGCCTGTTGAAGAATGAGTGGGTGTACAAGTGTGTGAATGGGTGATTTTCTAGGTGCATAACTGACTCTATAAGTGAGTCATTAAATGTATCTTACTGCAGACTAGTGACTAAACTGTGTGAATGTCTGTATGTGTCTGTGTGTTGGTGTATAAGTGGCTGCATGGTTTTGTGAATAGCTATATGAGTGTCTATATGGGTTATTGATTAGTTGTCTGAGTATCTGTATAGGTGCCTGAGTGTTTGTGTGGGTAGGGTGTTTGTGACTCTGTGCATAGATGTGTGAGTGGGTGTTTCTATGGGTGCATGGTTTTAAGAGTGCAACTGTGATGGACTGTATGGTTGGGTGAGTGTATGTATGGGTGTGTTAGTGATTGAATGTATATCTCAGTTGTACATGTGTCAGTAACTACATATGTGAAACGCAGTGTATATGTGTGTAAGAGTATATAACTATCTATAAGTGAGAGTGTGTGATTGCGGGAGTGGCTGTATGGATGAGTGTGTGCTTGTATCAGTAATTGTATAGGAGAGTCAGAATTTGTTAGTATTTTTATGAGTAAGTGAACTTGAGTGTGTTTAACTGTATGGGTGAGTAAATTGGACTGTGTTTAATTATTTGCATGACTGCCTAGGTGTGTCAGTACCTCAATGGATGATTGGCGGTGTGTGAGTGTCTATATAGGTGTATAAATGCATATGATAGTCCTGTACGGAGTGACTATAAGTATGAGTGACTGTACAGGTGAGTGAGTGGAGATGTATGTAGACCTAAGAGTCAATGAGTGGGTATGTAGTTATTGGTATTGGAGTATCTATGGTTTTGAAAATGGCCGTCTGAAATTTTGAGTCGGTGTATCCAAGGGTATATTAGGGTTTGAGAAGATGCACTAATTTATCACATGGATGACGTCATCAGTGATGTCATGAGTGATGTCATTTGAGATGTCATCAGTGATGTCACTGACCATGTCATGAGTGATGTAATATGTGACGTCATCAGAAGTGCATTGCGGGGGCGCGAGTTATAGTTAGCTGAACTAACTATAACGGGCGAATTTCTAGGGTTTTGTACGAGGGAAATGTCCAGCTAACTATAACGCCCCAGAAACCTATGGTTTTTTCAGTGAATTTCTAAGGTTTTTTAAATGCCAATTCCTAACTATAACGCCCCTGAAACCTATGGTTTTTTCAGTGAATATATATATATATATATATATATATATATATATATATATATATATATATATATATATATATATATATATATATCCGGCTCACATTTCCGTCACGCCCCTTCACTCGCGGTCGGGTGCTTTCTCTGCGGCGACGGACACCGCACTCAGTCAAAGCTCCGGGTACAAAGGCACCAGCACTCACGGGAACAGTTGTCCAATTTTATTTTATTTGGACCAGCTTACAGCAAAACGCGTTTCAGCTATCGCCTTCGTCAATTGCTAGAGGCAACAACTTCTCAGTGGGCATAAATACTCCATTTACAAACATAGATATCAACATAGGACTTACTCCAGTCCACATTGGCGGCCATTACTAAACATGCAAACAACGTTCTCAGTTGCAATACAATTCTGCCCTGGATGGGCCTTCCAAAACATCGGATCACCCGGAGCAGGAGAGGGGCAAGACGATAACATCAGAGTCTCTTACAGTGGTAAATCTAACACCAAGAATACTAACTGAGGCTGAATTGAAAGTTTTACAATATGGATTAAGTTTCTGCCCCTCAAAGAGATCTGAATACACGCAAACTAAAATTGATTTGTTCCGATTTGCGCGAAAAATGAAACTCGCAAAATATTTTCAGGGCAAAAAATCTACAAAAGAGAAAGAAACACCATCTATCAGTGAAATGGAAAATTTAACAGCTGGCGATCTAGAAACGTTGGCAGTTATGGAAGATCTGCAGCATGAGGGTGACCCCAGACAATTGATCACAAAGAAAGGAGTGGATCAATCGGAGATTATTCAAATCAATCCAGGTAGCCCATTCAAACCAACGTCTAAATTTGTACCGATGATGCCAGCTGACTCTATTGACATATTCACTGAGGCAGTGACACAAGATTTGATTAAACTAAGAGGAAGCAACATGGACAACAGAAGGAGGGGTAACATCACCGAGAAACAAAAACAGGCGATCAAGGACTTACAGAATGACAAATCCATTATCTGTAAACCATCCGACAAGGGGGGCAATGTCGTTTTGATGACTTTTGACTATTATCAGAAAGAAGCACTGAATCAACTTAATGACACATCTAGCTATATGAAGATAACACGCAAAGAATTCGAGAGCAGTGCAATGTCTTACAGGAATCTTACAGGAATCTTTTGAATAGGTGGTACCATAAGGGGATGTTATCCAAAGAAGAGTATGGTTTTTTGGAATGTAGACACCCGAAACTTCCAACATTTTACCACTTACCAAAGTTGCATAAAGACCCTGTTAACCCCCCCGGACGTCCAATTGTTTCTTCTTTGGGAAGTTTAACGGAGCATATGTCCAAATATGTAGATTTCTTTTTGTCTGAACCAGTCACCAAACTTACCTCCTACATCAAGGATACCAAGGATTTTTTGAAACGAGTACAAAATGTACACTGGGAAAATGACTTTGTAATGATGACCCTCGACATATCTAGTCTATACACAAGCATCAATCATGACCAAGGAATCCAGGCGGTTCAACACTTCCTGAATGATCGGCCAATCAATTTGGCAGAACATAACATAATGATAATTGAGTTCGTGAGATTTTGCTTGCATAATAACATTTTTCTGTTTCAGGATGTCTTGTTTAAACAGATACGCGGTACCGCGATGGGGACCTGCTTCGCCCCCAGCTACGCGAACTTGTTCGTGGGCTGGTGGGAGGAGCAGGTGGCCTGGGCGGAGACCAATGCATGTTGGACTCAAAGAGTCATTTGTTGGACAAGATACATTGACGATTTGTTCATTGTTTTTAATGGAACTGAACGTATGGCAAATGATTTTGTTGAGATACTTAACAAAAATGACCTTAACCTCAAGTTCACAGGGGATATCAGTAACAAATGTGTGAACTACTTGGACTTAGTGGTGTTCCCCATGGAAGGTAGACTGTGCACTCGTTTGCATAGAAAACCGACCGCGGGGAATTCTGTATTGCATGCCCGAAGTTGCCATTTTGAGAAGACCATAAGTAGTATACCTTATGGTGAACTCCTTAGGATTAAGCGAAATTGCTCCCTAGATAGTGACTATCAAGCAGCAGCGAGAGAAAGCATGAATAGGTTCAAGAAGAGAGGTTATCATCAGGACATCCTTAATGAGGCCGTCAGAAAAGCAGAAATGAAGTCTAGACTGGATTTGATCAAAGATGAGGATCACATTACCAGACCAGCAAGTAAGATTGATAACAAATTCAGGATAATTATAGATTATTCTGAGGATGCTCAGGTCATCAGAAACATACTAAGAAGGAATTGGTATATTCTGAAAACGGATTCAGTTTTAGGAAAAGATATACCTAAGGCACCACCATTGACATTCAGAAGAGCTAGAACGTTACGTGATGACCTAGTACAAAGCCATTGCAATAAAGAGAGGATAACACCACCCTTTGGGAGAATAACTGGATTTTATCCGTGCCTTAAATGCAGGGCTTGTAGAAATAGCAAGAAAACAACACACTATAAAGTCCCAGGTCTCAAGTCCCCCAGAAAGATTAATAAACTGATGAATTGCAATACCAGTTTCACAGTTTACTGCCTGGTTTGCCCTTGTGGTTTATATTACATAGGGAGCACCATTCACCCAACCAAGGTACGCATTTTGGAACATATGAGGGCTATTCACAATAAGGATGTGTCATATCCAGTGGCAAGACACTTTGAATCCCTTCACCAAAGTAATAGGGATTTATTAAGTTTTTTCTGCCTGGATCATGTGCCATTAAATGTTAGAGGGGGTGACAGACAGTTACAATTAAGGAAACTGGAATCCAGGTATATTATTGATGTACAGACCAAAATGCCACTTGGTCTGAATAGTGGGGAGGAGTTGGCTGTCCACCTGTAGTCTGGAGTATCTATGTATCGATCCTGATTATGCTGTATTATTATTGTTTTCATTGAAATTGTTTTTCAACATGTGGCAGAACAAAACCCATTCAGGGTGTGATGTTTTGGAAGGCCCATCCAGGGCAGAATTGTATTGCAACTGAGAACGTTGTTTGCATGTTTAGTAATGGCCGCCAATGTGGACTGGAGTAAGTCCTATGTTGATATCTATGTTTGTAAATGGAGTATTTATGCCCACTGAGAAGTTGTTGCCTCTAGCAATTGACAAAGGCGATAGCTGAAACGCGTTTTGCTGTAAGCTGGTCCAAATAAAATAAAATTGGACAACTGTTCCCGTGAGTGCTGGTGCCTTTGTACCCGGAGCTTTGATATATATATATATATATATATATATATATATATATATATATATATATATATATATATATATATATATATATATATATATATATATATATATATATATATATATATATATATATTACCTACTGGCGGTCGCCAGTAGGTAGTTATAGTTAGGACCACGTTTCCATAGGAAATCCGCAACATTCTATTTTGAATAACTTTGGCGCCGGTCGACGAATCCTCGCAAATTTTTCAAAATAGGTGGGGCGCTACGCTCCGCTCCTACCCTGAAAGTCTCGGGGGGATTCGTCAAGCGGGGGCTGAGATAAAAGGGGGGTCCCAAAACGCGTTTTTCCCATGCATTTTTCCATAGGACCTTTAGACAATGCTACAGCCCGAACGGCTGAACAGAATTACTAGAAATTTGGCAGAGAGGTAGTCCTCAGGTCAAGGAAGTGCCTTTTGTAGGTTTGGTGTAAATCTGTTCAGTAGATTCTGAGAAAATAGCCTTTAAATCAATATATATATCTGAGCCAGCTTACGGTGCGCTTACGGTACGCTTACCGTACGCGTACGGTGGCGTGCGCGAGCGCGATTCTGATTGGCTCTTAGATCTTAGTAAACATTCGAATCGGCCGAAACCAGGAATCGGCGGCCGCCATTTTCTCTCTCGCACTGAGAGTGATGTTTAAAATATAAAGCACAAAAACATGTAAAGGGGCTGTTTAGACAGCTCCCACACACATAGCAATGTTGAGGGAGTCCCCAAAGATCCCCCAAGGCCAAAAACGGAATTTTTATTTTTTCGCTAATTTCGCCGATTACGCTTACCGTACGCGTACGGTAAAAAATTATTAAAAAAAAAAAATTATCCACACTCTCCCCACCCCGTGTGCAATTGGTGCCTGAAGGACACCAATTGACCAATCGAACTAAGATAAACTAAAATATTTAAAAAAAAATAATAAAAAAAAAAATTATCCACACTCTCTCCACCCCGTGTGCAAATGGTGCCCGAAGAGCACCATTTGTGCATGGCTTATAACATCTGTGAAAAATTAAAATCTTACCTTTCAAAACGAAGTGTATCATATGTCCTCCATGTGTGCACGGTGCGCGAAGCGCATCGTGCGTACATGGCCCATCTAGCGTAACGTGGGCACGCGGTGCGCGTAGCGCACCGCGTGCCCACCGTGCGTGCACGGCACTAACTGCGTAAAGTGGGCACGCACGGAACGAACTGAGTTAAGTGGGCGCGCACGCCACGAATGGCGTAAAGTAACTTAGCATTTAAAAAAACGTACAAATTAACTGAAAAAACCATAGGTTTCACACACGTTATAGTTAGGAATTAGCATTTAAAAAACCTTGCAAATTCACTGAAAAAACCATAGGTTTCACACATGTTATAGTTAGCGGAAATTTTACTGATAAAAAACCAATGAAATTCCCCCGTTATAGTTAGTGCAGGCAACTATAACTCACGCGACCGCAATCTTCTGCTGATGACATATGTGTCTTTATGAAAAAAAAATATTTGTAATATATGTATAGCTAAAAATGTATGGAAGAAGACATGGGCAAATAAGTGTCTAAATACAGTATTAGCATCAGCAGAGGATTGCGGTCGCGTGAGTTATAGTTGCCTGCACTAACTATAACGGGGGAATTTCATTGGTTTTTTATCAGTAAAATTTCCGCTAACTATAACATGTGTGAAACCTATGGTTTTTTCAGTGAACATATATATATATATATATATATATATATTCTTATGTAACACCAAATCTAAAATCAAGACTGCATGAGCTTCGGCCAAATCAAGAACTTGATGATAATATGTGTGGTCTGACTAATGTGTTTGTTCCCTTTAGGAACCCAGGCCAGGAAGTGGCACAACATTAAAAATGCATGGTTGTGTGTCACACTAAAGCACCTTTATATTTTTCATCAGGTGTCCATTACTGCATGGTACCCTCCAGAAACTGGGCCAATATTACACTCACCACCTCATGTGCTGAAGTTGATAGGGTATCAAAGCTTTGGTGGACACGGGAAAGGCTGGACATTGAAAGGAGGTTGAGAGCCAGAGAAAGGGGCATCAGGCCAACTTTAGGGTGGTGCAACCGGTGCAGCTGCACATGGTGCTGAGCTTGGGGGGCTCTGTGTTAAGGAATAACTTATGAGTTTAAAAGCACATGCTGCAGAGTTCCTTGTGTGTCCAGCAGTTTTCAGGCAACAATAAAAATGTAAAGATAACTGTGGTGATTATGGTTCCTGCTGGAGAGAGATACGAGTTTTGTCTAGGGGCAGTTTTGACTCATCATACAGTAGCACAAAGGGGTAGTATGCCTGCTGCAAAACCACATGTGTCATGCAGATCACAAAACTGTATTTAATGTGGATAGCTCAGTGGGCTACTAGTTGTGTCACAGATATCCTTTTGTTACTTGCAGTTCGTAAGTTACAATCCTAATATTGCACAGTGGCCTATGAAAAGTCATCAAAGATCTGCATGCAAACTGCATGCTACAGGTTAGAACTTTATATTTCCCCCCAGTCCTTCATTATCCTAATGTTGCTAAAAATAGGTTTGTTTGGATAGAAATACATTGTTATTACTAAAGCCAAACCCAGCCTCTGTAGTACGATTTAAATCCTGTTTTTGTGCTTCTCCAGACCAAAAACTAGTAAAATATACAGCCAACAAGTATGGATGCCATGTGATTCCTACACTTTGTAATCTTCATTGTGTTTTGAAACATTTCCTATGGAGTGATTTACACACAAGTCATTGTCTCTGTATAATGTGTGTGTGATTTATAGTGCTCTCACACCCTACATGGTATGAGTCGCGCTATCAAACAAAGGAAGTGTATGTGAGAGAGGGTCTATGGAGAGAAGATTGATGTAGTGAAAGAATCTGTGGGGAAGGAGGTCATGGGGGGGCATCAAAATAAATTGACCCCCCCCATGTGCCAGCAGTGTTAAAGCCGGCCCTGTGGGGAATATAATGTAGAATGGAGTGGGCGATAGTGGGAGAAACAAGAGAGAGAGGGCAAGAGGGGAAAAAAAGAATGAGATTAGAAAGAGAGGAAAGCTGACAGAAATAGTGAGTGATGGAGCTCAAGAAAGAGAAGGAGAAATACAGGAGACAAAGAAAGAGATGGTGCCAGATAGCAGTAGGTAGAGAAAAATAGTAGGGAGAGAGCGGGAGAGACAGAAGGAAAGAGTGGGAGTCTGAGAAGAAAGATGAAGACAAAGAGTAGAGAGTGAGTAGGACAGATGGGACGGAGAAAGAGGACATAAAGGGGGAAGTGAAAGAAAAAATAGGGACAAGACTGAAGAAAAGAATAACTGCAGGGAAAAAGGAAGAGAATGAGCTGGAGCTGTGCTTAATTTGAGCCGGTGGTTGCAGGTGGGGGACTGAACTTATTTTTCAACATCAAACTTTGACGTGGTACGACAGAGAAAAAAGGCAGAAAAGGAGAATGCATAGATGATGGAGAATCTGCAAGAGTGGTATGAAGGGGTAGGGAGCATATGGTGCTGGATAAAAGAGGCAGGAAGTGGAATCAAGACTAGGCAGCTTAGGTAGTCAGCAATCCTGACGTTCAGCAAGCTTTTGAGAGAAACTGTAATCCAAACACTTATTCTTTTAGAAATCAAGCACTGGTAAAAAGGGTGGGTAACATATGTGTATCCAGCAGTGTTGTAGGCACAATTTGCTTTACATTCATTGTGTGTGATAGGACCAAACACCACTGCCCTCCCCCACCTGGCAGACCGTCCACATGTTAAATATTTATAGCTGTAAATAAATGTATTTATTTATTTCTTGCACAGTTACTTAAAACCATTGCAATAATAGCGTCGACGATACAGCCTTACGTACATTAGTAGTACTGGACTTCACATGCATTAGGATAAAATCATTACTCATAAAAAAAACTGTCACGCAATATCCCTACTGAAAAAAGCACCCAAAAAAAACATTGGATCGAGGTTAAAACGTAAGTTACATCAGCAGCTATTGTTCATCTTTTTCTTGTCAGAATGTCAGTGCCAAGGTTCGTACAGTGTTGGGCCAGCCCCTAGGGGCGAGAATTGCAAGTACAAGTTTGTGGCGGGGAATGTCAAGTGCGAACCGGGGCTGAAGGTCCAGTAGTTCCGGATCTATGGCAGCTCCTATTCGGTAGGGACCTGGTTCCCTTGGCCGTGTAAAGAAGGTGTTATCGATTGGGGGCCCAAAGAGCGTGGTAGCCTACCGTTCATTCTGTGTTGGCATGGGCATCCCCAATATGTCAGTGAATTACTAAATATTTAGTAATGTCACATTACTGATCTCTTTTGTAAGATACAACACGTGTATGTGGTAAGAAGGCAGCAACCTTTTTTTGTGTTGAAATTGTTTATTAGTATTTTATAAATATAATACAATACAATGGAATAATTGGCAATACAAGAACGTGAATTACATTGCAACCTTTTTAATATGATATGAAAGAATAAATTAAGCAGGAAGAACCAGACCAACAATTGATCAGAGAGACCCTATCAAGAGAAGCACTGTCCAGACCAGCCATGCTAGTTTCCTGTAATTAACCTGGGTGGCAGGTTAATTGATACCAGATCACCTCCACTAGGAGGAGATCTAGGTTGGGGTGCGGAACATGGAACTTAGAATTAATGATCATTACAATTGGTCGTCATATACCGCTCCCAAGTGCTGCATCGGCTGCCCATATATTGAATCAGTTGCCACAGAAGCACAGCGTGGGCCCTTTTGCACTCAACTATTAATTGGTCACACCATTTGCCATGCTTCTAGTGCCACCCATATTAGCATACAGTAATGATCTAGTGGTGGGAAATTAATTGTGCTGCTGCTTTCCTTATTAAAATGAGCAACCAGCCCCTTCCTGCATATATACTGGGTGGGAGTTGGCTGGGGAACGCTCAGTGATAAGACATATGGGGGCATATTTTCAATAAACTGGAGGAGCGCAGTGTTACTCCAAAATAGGTAGCGCCATGCTCTGACAGTTTTAAAATGCAAGGATGCTCCGTATTTACAAAAATACGTCAGACCCCTGCGTTTCCCCTAGCTCTGGAGCTAAAAAAGCTGCCTAGAGCCAGCGCAGGCACCCTTGTGACATGTTGCAAGGTGCCTGCGCTGCAGTGGCAATTGTTTATGTGCAGGAAGGGACACCTTCCTGCACATAAACAATCTTAACAGATGAGTTACTCTATCCATGTGTGCTGCCTTCTGCAACACACATGGAAAGAGTAAAATACGAGGAGAAATAAAACATTTCTCCCTGTATCGCCTGTTTAAGACCAGGTATTTCCTCGTCTTATTTTTGGTGCTACCCCATACCTTGTAAATATGGGGCAGCGTCAAAAAGCAATGGGTGTTGCGGCTGAATGCCCACTGCAACACCCATTGCATGCCCCTTTCACGTTAAGTGCTGCGTGAATTGGTGCATTATTTACAAGGCGCCATTAAGCCACATTAAGTGGCTGAACACTGCCTTGTAAATAAGACAAAGGAGTTAAGGCCAAGAGGGGCCATATTACAATAAGTGCCCTGGGGGCGCAACAGGCGTTTGCGCCTACTTTGCGCACCCCGGGGCACTTTGGTTTTACAGAAGGGGGCTCAGACGCTTGTGTGTCGCCTTCAGTAATACCGATAGTGCCGGCGCACTTAAAGTGCCAGCGCTATCTTCAGGGGGCCTTCCCTTTATTGCATTGGGGCATGCCCCATGTAAATGAGGGAATTCCTTTGCCTCTGCATCTGCGCCATATTACAGACACGGGCGCAGAGGTAAAGCACTCACAGTGTGCCACCTAGAAGGTGGCGCACTGTGAGTGTGCCCCCTGAGAGCTTCTTTGGCGCACCTTCTAGGTGGTGCACTGTGAGTCTGTCCACTGAGAGCAGCCATCTGGAGGGAAGAAAGGGGGTCCTATGGACCCCCCCAGACATCCCCTTGCACCCACCTGCTAGGGGATCTCTAATCCCCTTTGAAAGTGCAAGTGGGTTGCCACCTGCACTGTGAAAACACGGAGCGGCTTCCAGCAGCTGCCCTATGTTGTGACATGAATGCACGGCGCATACATCGTAATAGATGCGTCTGGCGCAAACAATGACAATGCATAATACGGCCCCAGAACGTCAAGGTAAGTGACATTCTGGTGACATTAACTCCTTGTAAATATTCCCTGCGGTTCCCGTGAAGGGGCTGTCTCGGTGCCCTATGTCAGCGCAATAGTGCTGTGGTCGCCATTTTAGATTCGTTAGCTAACCAGAGGGCGAGGGGGCCCTCAATCGAACATAATTTTCCCATCCCACTTAAAAGCCCACTGACTGCAGCCCATGTCATAGAGAAACATTTTCTTAAATGTTCTGAAACTTTTCATTTAAAAATAACATAATCAGCAATATGATATGCTTCAGGCACACACCACAGGGGAGCAGGAAAAATCTCTGACAAGCACGGCATGAAAAGCAGTATGTAAAGAGCCCTCCACATTTAGCAGGATCATCAGGAAGGCAAGCTTCCCGCACATACAGATGAGCAGCAGTGTAGCAACCGTCCTTCAGGCACAGCAGCACCAGCAGTCGCTCAAGCCTCCTGTTGTTTCCTGTGTTGTGTCTAGGCCCTGGTGTCAGTCTTCCCAGCAGGAGTGAATTAAAGCAGGATGTGTGTGTGTGTGTGTGCAGAGGACTCTACCAGTTCGGTTGGGAGGCTCATTACTGCTGAGGCAGAGTTTATAAAACAGGCCCCTGGTGGGGTGCTGCTGCTAGTCTCATTACTTGTAACTCACTTCAATAAGCCTTACTTAAGGCCTCATTCAAGCGTGGACAATCTATCATATTTATGCTTCCTCTATGGTCTCTGGAAGCAGCAATAAGGTGAGCTAGTGCCACAGAGTGAGCAGGAAGGCAGGCTTCCGGTCAGCGCAGCAGGGGCATCCTCAGTGCTCTCTACCTTCACCCATATCAGTACACAAGGAGGGTACCTGTTCCTAGAAAGAGGACGCCTGGTTGGAATGTGAATGGAGTGAGGGAATCTTCCTTTTTGGAAAGTGTTGCCCTCACACCCACACTCATCATCATGGCAATATACAAAAAGATCTCCACAAAAGAGCCCTCTTGAGGGGCCCATGGGGCATTGCAGTGCCGGCCCCACGAGGTGCTGAGCCAGATGATGAAGCATGACACCCACATGGGTGTGTGAGGGCAACACCTTCAAATAAGGAAGATTCCCTCACTCCATTCACATGCCAACCAGACGCCTCCTTTCTAGGAACAGCTACCCTCCATGAGTACTAATATTCCTACTTGGGAGCAAGGGTGCCGAACCTTTAATTGCTTCCTGCCCCCTCTCTTTTGTGATTGATTCCTTCAGCCATATACACAATAGAAACAACATGGTAGGAGTGAAAAACGCAGGTCAACAAGCCCATGGAGGTATGTGAGGACTATCTGACCTGTGAAAAATACACTCTATCATCACATGCTGTAATGCTTTATATCACACGAGCATTGTATTCAGGAGACCTATTGTACCTAACTTACCACACCCATCTACAACCTACGTACCTTAACTCACCTACCATATCTGACCTACCATACACTACCATACCTAACCAACCTACTTACCACACCTAACTACCATGCCTACCCTACCTACCATACCTAACCTACCATACCTATCTACAATACCTACATACCTTAACTCACTTACCGTATCTGACCTACCATACACTACCATACCTAATCAATCTACCTACCACACCTAACTACCATACCTAACCTAACTACCATACCTAACCTACCATACCCATCTACAATACCTACATACCTTAACTCACTTACCATATCTGACCTATCATACACAACCATACCTAACCAACCTACCTACCACACTTAACTACCATACCTAACCTACCAATCATACCTAACCTAACATACCCATCTACAATACCTATGTACCTTAACTCACCTACCATATCTGACCTGCCATACACTACTATACCTAGCCAACCTACCTACCACACCTAACTACCATAACCAATCTACCTAGCATACCTAACTTACGATACCCATCTACACTACCTACATACCTTCACTCACCTACCATATCTGACCTGCCACACACTAACATACCTAACCAACATACCTACCACACCTAACTACCATGCCTAACATACCTACCATACCTAACCTACCATAAACAGAGTACGCAACCTACCATTCCCACCTAACCTACCATTCCTACCTAATTTACGATTCCATACTTGTCTGCTAATTGTACTGACTTACTATGCCTTAAACTGCAATAACTATATAGCGAACATGCCTGCCTCCCAATCCTGGTCTAACACGTCTGGCCCTCCATACTCATGTACCAATCATACCTACCATACCAAACTCACCATACATACCTAATACACCTATGAACCATACTTAACCTACCATAACTATCACATCTACCATACCTAACCAACCATACCTACCTACCGTACTAATCTGCTATCCATATATACTAGACCTATTTACCATACCTACCTGCATTACCCAACCAAACATATCCACCTCCCATACCTACCAACCTACCTTAATCCAACCTACCCTACTTAATTACCAACCACACCTAACCTACCATCCCTATGACACCTAATCTAACATGCTTAATTTACCATACATTTCTACCTACCACGTCTAACTTGCCATTCCTACATACCATGCATACCATTGTTAACATACCATACCAACCAGTCCTAATGTACTTACCACATCTAATCTACAATACCACAGCTACCGATCACAACTACATAAGGGAGAAGGCAAGTGGGGGGGACGAGGCAGCGGATATTATGGAAACAGAAGCACATGACAGAGAAAGCAACTGGAAGGTGAGAAGAGAGCAACATAGAGCATGTAGGGGTGGGTATCGGGGGTGGGGGAACCACACAGGGAAGTGATCTGGACAATATCTAAAGTAGTTTAAATAAATGTGGGCACTGGAAGGATACAAGTCAGCCAATCAAAAGGATGGTAAAGAGTCTGTGCCCCTGGAACAGACAAATGCAAAAAGAAAGTAAGTTTTTAAATAAGCAAGCAAGCAATCAATAGTGAAAGTAAAGCCAACCAATTGCAAGCACTCGGCTGGCTCCAAGCCCACAGTACGTTTTTGATATGGTCCACAAAACGCTTTCAGCAGTGCTTAATTTGTAAATAAATAAGTGCCAGGGCTCGTGTCAGGAGGCCACTGCAGCTTCAACCACACATTGCTTCTGTCAGCACTACCAATGGTAGTAACAACACAAATACTAACCAGCCCACTCCTGCAAGTGTGACAATTTGAACTATTCCAGGCCCCCAAAGCTGTGTGAATGGCTTGGGCGCAAGGTAATAATCATTTTTAATGTATATTGAATTAACACTTGACTGTTGTTGTGGTCATCTCAGACAGCGCCACCTTGTGGCAGACTGTCACAAGAGCATTGTTGACAATTAAGTGCCGGTGCCGAGCACAGGAAACCACCAGCTCAAATTAAGCACTGGTTTTCAGCTACATACACCTAAAAGCTATCTTGTAGGCGAGCACTTAAATGCAGTGATGAAAATGAACCTGCAAAAGAGAGAGGGTGCTTATGGTGGACAGAGAAATGGGCTTGAGGTAAGGTCAAGAGTAGGCAGTCTTGGTATTCAGCAGACCCTGCGTTCGGCAGCATCGGTGGTGGGCTCCTAAAAAACATTTTGGGCCACTGGACTTTTTTTTTTTAAAACAAATTAAGGACTGATGCAGTTCTGGTGCCTCTACATTTAGTTTGCAAAGCAGGGAAATGATGAACCACAGAAAAAGGAGGATTTCGAGGGCAACAATTGAGGGTGTCATCTCTACAGAGGACTGGAACTGAAGCATTGCAAGTGGAAAGCAGGATTCTAAGTGAGGAATTTTGCCTCTGAAATTAAAGCAGGGAGGCCCTAGAGCATCTTTACCGGAAGTCCCAATAGGCAAGTCGTTTTTCAAAAAGCCTGCTACCCACGTCATCGTAGGTGATGCGGCAATACTCATTACCGAATAGGGACGCTAATGGTATTGGACCTTGGGGAGAGCAAAGGTACAGAAATAGAGCTGGAAAAGTTATTATGGAACAACAAAAAAAGACATCCCCAGAGAAGGATGAGGTGCTTCACAGCATGAACCCCATGGGTGCTCAATGAGAGAGCAGTCTTAGCTACCACCTGGGAGGAGGGTCTCAGTTAAGGTTGCTCCTGAATATTTCGCAAATACACAAAGGTTTTCTTGCCTCCTGAATAACAAAGAAGCTGGTTTCTAATATATGTGCCCCTTTTTTTTATAAAGGTCATGAAGAAGAAGTAGACGCTTACGTGCTTGTTTAAAGAAACATGGAAATGGCGCCAATGTGCAGTAATACATTTACTGCAGCTTTTTAGTAAACCAGTAACACCTCCTTACATTGCTACAATTTCTGTCAGCAACAATCTGATGGTAACAAAGCACACATACAAATCTCATAAAATCGTGTGACAAAGCAGTTGTGCTTTCTGCAACTACTATCCCGCACCATCTAACCAAGAGCGGCTCCTCCGTTAGGATGGAGGAGTGTCGCCCCACTGCCAAAAAAGTCCCCCAGGAAAGCCCCAGAGAGGAAAAATAAAATGGTAATAAAGTTAATTTCTCACCATTTTTACTTTTCATCCACCCATTCTGAACCGAGTGTCAGGACGGGGCCATTGCTGCCGTAGGGAGGAGTGGTGGGCTGGCTGTGCACGAGGTCCAAAGTGCGCATGTCTCTTTGGCTGGCCATCTTGTGACAGCCAGTCAAACATGTGCATTTTAAACTTCTCAAACCCAGTTGTGTTGGTTAGCGAAAGCACAGGCCTCCAGTGCTCTTGAGACCGCTGAGAGAGGCCACTCCCTCCAATCCTGGTGCTTCTCTCATGCTGGTTACCAGCATGAGATCAGCTCCAGGATTGGTTAGGGGAATTTGCTGGAGCTTGGAGGAGACAGAGCAGAACAGGACCGGTGCAAGGAGCACGTCGTGCAGAAGGCAAGGTAAGTGGTTATATCTTTTTATTTACACTCACCTTGCATGCATGCACGCACGCACCGACCACACATTTTCCTGTCCCCCTCTCTACCTACTTGCCAGCCACTGCTGTTTCTAACACTATTTTTGTGCGCAGACTCCTGGGTCATACAGAGACAGAAAATAGGCCCAGGCATGAAACTAAAAGTGGCCTCCATTAGTGAATAAGACAGCTAAAAAAGTGGCCCATGTTTGCAAATGGTGGCAGTTTTGACCTTGTAAAGACACGCTGTGTAGATGTTTTTCAAGATAAGGAAGACTGCATGGATTTAAGCTTGCTGCGGGTAATGTTTGTGGTAACATCAGGGAAATCAACAGTAAGAACCGTCCCATTAGACCATAAAACAGGCCCACAAAGAGCTACAAACACAGCACACACACTGACCGGTCAGACAAGCCCATTGGGCACTGCCTGATTGCCCTTTGGGCCAGTCCAATCCTGATGGGCTCTTAATCCCTGGAGCAGCCCAGCAGTAATTGCGCCTAGCTCTAAACCAACTCCGTAAAGGTGCATCAGCTGTAGGGGCCTATAATTACCGGATTAAAGGGAATCTCTGGGAACTGCGGGTGTTTGTTCGATCGGATTATTGCAAGTACAGCAGCACAGGCGCGGGGGCTGAA
This sequence comes from Triturus cristatus, assembly GCF_964204655.1. Lineage (NCBI taxonomy): Eukaryota > Metazoa > Chordata > Amphibia > Caudata > Salamandridae > Triturus > Triturus cristatus. Next base: position 1,101,306,824 of record NC_140591.1, on the reverse strand, counting down.
AAGGTATGGTATTGCACTTTACTAGATTTTCTATATATATTTTTTAATTCATTAAAAGAAACTAACTTGAAGGTGATATACCCGAAATTGTAATTCATAAAGCAATGGGTGTCTTGAGTGAATGAATTACTGTGTGATCTGACAGCCTTCCCATAGGTGAAATACCACCACATTTAATAATTATTACATGAAAACACATGCTGTGTGCCACATTTAAACAATGAGCCATTTGTACATCAAGCAAGCATGATTGTTCCATGAAAAGTACACCATTGAATTCTGGGACAGCAACATGCTAAACCAAACATGGAATTTTTTTTTTTCCTTTTTTTCGTTTGTAATCTGTTTAATAAAGGTTTACCAATAAAAGAACAAAAAAATGATAATAGAAGGCACATGTTCAAACTGACATCCATTGAAGGAAAGGACATAACTTATAGGTATTGCCATGAGCTAGCATACAAAGACGTTACAGCGTACTGCGGGGCGATAAGGGCAAAAGGTGCCCTATTTAGAAGAGCCTCATGCCAGCAAGCAAGCTTAACACTCAAAAACAGGGAAACAAACATACATTTCAACTTCTCTAAGGCACTGGCGTAACGAAAGTTGAGGAGCCCCCCTGCAAGGTACATGGAAGTGCCCCAGTTCCGGATTGAATCCGGAGCTCTCTGGACTGATTACTGTGCTGAGGGGGCCTCCTGAACCCCCCCCCCCCCACCCGCACCGTGGGGGATGCGGGGGCCTGTATTATGCCACTGTAAGGTCAAGATGCTCCCAGGTGACCCCAAATCTTGTGCCATGTAACAGAGTAGCCAGGGCTTTAAGTGGGCAGGGTCTCACCGGGTCACAGCACCGGCAGTTTTTTAAAGGGGGCCTCGAAACGGGTCTCTATGGGGCTCTTTTTGTGCCCTGCACAGGCGGTCTGTTTTTTCCCGGACTGCAGTGACAGCAGGCACATCGGTGTGTGGGTGCTCATCCTGCTCACTTCTCACTAGTGGAGCAGTTACGTCATGACGTCATGCCAGGTGAGTGTTGTAGGAGAAGGGAAATCCTTTACAGTCATTTTCTCTCTTGATTTCCCTTCTCTTTTTGAAATTCAGTAGCAGCAACATTGTCCTGGTGTCACTATTGCTTTAAGTTGAAGCTTTTTCAATATTATACACAAGCCATAGTTGCTGCTTATTTATCTTTTGCAACTAACAACCATTGACAAAGCCAATAGTCCTGACTTCTTGTAGGTGTAATGTTACTTGTTGTATCATATATCTGAATGCAGTGACAGAAGCAGCAAAATACAAGTCGGGCGGCTCACTATGCTAAGCACAGATTTTTAGCTCATGTATTTTAAGCCACGCCCTTAATTACATTTGCCACGCCCCATTGAGAGACCCACCCCCCCCCACCCGTTTTTTCATCCTTTAAGCCTTTAGGTCCATAGGAATGAATGGGAAGAAATTCCTTATTTGCGAATCACAATTTGCAAGTCGCAAATAAGAAATTTGTAGGAATCGCAATTCTTTTTGCGATTCCTACACATATAAGCATTTGCAATTCCTAAATTGCGATTTCTTAAAAATCGCTATTTAGGAATCGCAAATGCACAGTTTGATGCATGTGGCCCCTAGTGTAGATGCACTACCCAGTAGTGTTTGAGTAGGTTAGGGCATGCTAAGCCTCCCCTTTCGCTGGGAAGCAACAGCAAGGAGTTAGGGAGCCTGGGTCGTTTACCGTTCCAGATAAAGGAGTGGATGTTGCGCTGTAGGCGGAGGATAACGTCGGGAGGATGGGTATGGGCAAGGATTAAAAAAGGTATCTGATCCTTGGGAAGACGTTAATTTTTATGACATCGATGAGGTCCAACCATGAGATGTACAGTGGTTTCCTGCACCGATGGCCCTCCACTAAGGATCAGCGGTATTCTGCCCAGTTAGCTCAGGTCCAGGAAGACAGCACGGAGGTTAAGTTAAGACTCAGGTATCGAATTGTGGGAAGGGCTTAGCAAAATGGGACCAGTCTTCGCAAAGCGTGGATGTCTTGAGGGGGTATGGTGAGATTTAAGGCATGCGATTTGGTCATATTGGGTAAAGGAGTTGAACGGGGTCAACAGCTGATCCTGTAGATTAGGAACAAATATCCTGTATAAGAGAACAGGCAGTCCGTTAGCAGACCACAGGGTGCGTTCACCGTCGGATGGGCCTTAAAGCGCCCATCTAAGCCCCCCCAGCGTAGTAACCAGTTGCTGGAGTATCAGTTCTCGAGGGGCCTGCAGCAGCCCCAGTCCATGCCTATCTCTCCTGTTGGTGCCCCAGAGTGTTCATATACTACGAGTCGTCATGACACCAACGTTTCATCCCTCGTCGACAGCTGGAGAAAGGCCAGTGTAAAGGGCAGAAGCAGGCCTCGGGACCCCTCAGGGGATGGTGCTGCACAGTTGAGGAGAGTTGTTCTGGGTCTGCCTAGATGTTAGTTGCAGGAGTATCAGTTCAAGGGGGGACCCTCATCGCTCCCACCCCAAATCGCTCCCCTCCCCAGGTCCCTCGGTTTCCCTATATACTTTTGGGATCCCCAGCACAAATGGTTTGCCCCTTGCCAGGAGGCCTCTGGAATGGTGCTGCCCCATTAGGGTTGGTCTGTCCACCTCGGGGGGTAACTTCAAGCTGGTGTGGGGGGCCGGCACAGGTGTCAGCCTGCTCCGTGCTTCAGGCTCTACCCAAAATCAGGCCGTAGGGATGCCGGGAAGTGAGGCCAAGAGAGTCCTTGATGGGGCTAGTGATTGAGGGGTGCGTTGCTGGCCGTAGGCTCTGCCACCGTATCCATAATGGTGTGTGCCACCTTGAGCTTAAGATGTTTGCTGGGGGACTATGTGATATATAATGTTATTCTAATTATGCTGATGTTAGCGCCCCACCTACCCTGCAGTACACTCCCCCCCCACCCGGGAGACAGGGTACCGTTGAGCCATTGGGTCTTAGGCCATTTGAGGACTATGTTTGGATATGGGGTTGGCTACCTCCCTCATGGCGTATGCACTGTTAATTGTTATGTACCATTTGTGCACCATTGTTGGGCCCAATGTGGTTTAGGCGTTGTGCCAAGTTTTGTTCAAGTTGTTGGGGAAAAGGGTCTCCTGGTCGGTACTGCCTCGCTAGTGTTAAGCGGAGGTGCGCTCCGCTCCTACATGGGACAATACCGGGGACTACTGCCATAATAGGGTCGTACAATTTGCTTACATGGAACGTGAGGGGCCTGGGGGCAATAGAGAAAAGACATTGCATACACGCATTCCTCCTCAGACGTAAGACACAAATAGCATTCCTCCAAGAGTCTCACCTCACTGACTCCGAAATGCACAAAATGAGGAAAAAATTGAGGGGGTACCTTTATTCCACTGATTATTCCGCTTTCGCTAGAGGGGCGACTATCTGGGTAAGATATGGGGTTCCCTTTGTTGCACTGGAACGCTGGATAGACGATCAGGGACGGTACATACTGGTGAAGGGCACACTTGATGGATCTCTGGTGGTCCTTGGGAGTATCTATGCCCCTAATTTTGATCAAGACCATTTTCTAGGTAGGCTGAGTGGAGTATTGGCTGACTGGGTCGGAATCCCATGGGTGCTGGGAGGGTATTGGAATGCTGTGCTGGATACTGGCCTGGATAGATCACATCCCCCTCTACACAATACAACCGCTGGTAAGATCGCGGACCAATTCAATACATGGGAAAGTGGGTGGACACTCTCGGGCGCATGGCGCATGGCGCTGTCTCTACCCAACACATAAGGAATATTCCTTCTACTCCCCGGTGCATGGCCTTCATACCAGACTTGACAGGTTCCTCTGCTCCAGCTCACTTCTCGCGAGCATACACAGCTCCACATATTTAGCTAAGACCTTCTCCGACCATAGTCCCCTAGAGCTCACACTTCAATGGGGCATGGTACCTACTCCGGTGCCTACCTGGAAGACTGCCACTGACTCGGAGGATAGTACGGTTCATTCAGACTCTGACCATAGTATCATACTCTTCCCAACCATCACACCGAGAGCGGCAGACAAACTGATTGATGAATAAGGCGAGAAGCTGGGGCACCGACACTTGAGACTCCTACCAGTGACTTTAATATACGGCGACCATGCACCCATCAACTGAAAGACTGCTGTATCCTTTTCAAAGAGATAGTCTGCGTGACTGCCGAGGGCCACGTCTATGTAGCTGTTGAGGAGCATCTCGCAGAGCCTGCAGGACCAGCTTGCACTTGCCGATCTACCGACGATCCCTGTCCCGCAGAAACACTGCCTCTTACCGCCCCGGGGGTGGGTCCATTGTCGGTGGCTGCATTGTGCAATGTCCCATGATAGGGGTCGCCCCAGTGCAGATGTGGCCTACAGGCTGGCGGATTCATTAGGAGCCCCTAGTGTCTCAGCAGTTCCAGGCCCCCAAGCCTCCAAGCCCACTGTGACGCTGAATGGATCTGGATAGCAGGAGGTTGCTCAATCCCAGGCCTGGGTCGGGCACCGTGGCTGGACTGTACTCCCAAAATCACAGCCCAGCGTAGCATTGTTGGGCCTCTGTGCCTTCATTTTCCTCCAGAGGCACTACCGCTTCAGGGTTTCTGACCCGCTAACAAGCTCCAGGGGTGATCGGTAAGTTAAGGCAGGCCGGGTGAACAATGGGACCGGGTCTTGGTGCTTTTGTACAGCATATAGAACCCAAGGGGATCCAGAGTGAGACGAAGCACGTCCTACTCCATTCCTGTCTTAGTCACGCTTCACAAATGGACTGTTTATATAGCGCTGTAGTGCCAGAGGCACTGCCATATTGTTGGGACCACGTGATGACCTTTGACTACCATTGTTCTAACTGGTTTTATGTGTTTTATTCCACTTAGCACTTGCATTTTGTGTCTTCTTGTAGCTTCAGAGTGGGAGTGTTTGCTTTTTACAGCCTTGTCAGGAACAGAATGTGTGGGATGTGCATTTGAAAGCATGAGTGAGAGAAAGGTGTGGAATGTACTTCTCTGTCTTAGAGTGTAGTGTTATAGGCAGTGATGCCCAAATGTGCAGTATGTTGTACAATGGAAAATAAAGTGTGTGATCTTATAGGCAGTGGTGCACAAATGTGCATTGTATTGTACAATGGGAAGTTTTATGAAGTTTTTACTATTGGCTTTGACATGCCCTCATGAATTCTGATTCTTGAGCACTGCACACACAAGCAGGCCCCCAGGTTACTCACATTATTTAGGTTATTCACGTTCAAGATTGTTTTCTGTACTTTTGTAGATGTTTTCTGTTATATTCATGCTTTGTAATGATGTATTTTGCTTTGTTTATAAAATGTCTACTATTCCCTGGCAACCTATCCTTCCATTCTTTTTTTTTTAACAACACTTTTTATTAATCAAGTAGGCAAGGGCTGCAGGCCCCTGACAAACCAGGGAAACTGCCACATAGTAAATAGCAACAACACTTGACATTTTGTCGTATAGAGGAACAATGGAGAGCTATTCATACAGCATCTATCAAGAAACCCCCCCCCTCCCTTCCCAATGCCCAACGCCCAACCCCCTCCCCCCGACCGCACCACCGCCAGACACCACCAGAACCATCACTACACAGTTAGTATGCAGTACCACGCATGGCATTCAAGTAGGCCCCAAATCTCCATCCGCAGGGACCGGTGCAAGGAAAATGCCCCTATAATCAGCCCACCGCTTCCAAATCTTGAAGTGTTTCCGAGGGCACCCACGCGCCCTAAAGATCGGTAACTCCAGACCCATATTGAAATCCAGACCCCATTTCCAAACATTGAGAGAGGGAGCCACCGGGGCCTTCCACGCACGGGCTAGATCCAGCTTGGCTGTCGTTAGGCCCAGAAGCAGCAAGTGGCGCTTATAGATATTGCCCCCAATATCAGCCATAACATGGAGCAACGCCAATCGGGGGTCTACAGGGAGATCCCAGCCCAACACTTCGGATAAGCACCCCAACACTCTCCCCCAAAACCTATACACTGCAGGGCAGTGCCAGACCATGTGCACCAAAGACCCCACCTCTCGTCCACACCTAAGACAGTCCGGGGAGGCAATAAGACCCGCCCGCCACAGCCGCTGTCTCGTGTAATAGGTCCTGTGCAAATACCGAAATTGGACGAGACGCAGGCGGATCGCTATACAAGCCTCACGGGGGGAGGCCAGTGCCTCCCTCCAGTCCGTCTCGTCCAGCGGCCCGACATCCGACTCCCACCGTTCCCGCAGACCCTGCAGGGATGGGGCCCCATGAATCACCAAGGACCGATATATTTTAGAAACTTTCTTCTCCTGGAGATCCCCCATAAACACCTGAGCCTCAAGGGGACTGTATTCAGGAATGGATTGGAGACCCTCCAGTCTAGGGGCGAGGGCATGGCGCAGCTGGAGGTATTTAAAGAACTGCGTCCGTGGCATTTGATGCACATGCTGTAAGACCTCAAAGGATTTCATCACACAGCCCTGGACCACCGATCCCAACGTAGAGACACCAATTCTGTCCCAGTCCCTGAATCCAGAGAGGGTCGCCAACTAAGGGAGGAGCCCGTTCTGCCACAACGGGGTCTTCCGGGTAAGCCTACCCCACCAGCCAATATGACGCAGAGCCCGGCTCCACACCCGAAACACCACTTGAGTGACCGGTGGCAGTGCCGCCCGCAACGCAGTCGCGTAGAGTAGGGTATGCACTGTATGTGGGTCCATGAGGCGCCTCTCCACCACATATGCCAGGTCCCCCCTATCTCCATACCACCATTCGTTGAGGACCAATAGATGGGAGGCGTAATAATAGGATAAGAAATCGGAGGTAGCCAGTCCCCCATCGTACACGGACAAAAAGCAAACCTTCAGCGACACCCTGGCCAAGCCCCCTTCCCACAGAAAGTGACTGAGCACCGCATTAACCCTCCGAAACCAACTGATATCCTTCCATTCTTGAAAGTGTTCTGGAACGTCGAGGGAGGAGCAGTTGCCAGAGGGAGCCACTTGTCTTAGATCAAGTGTCGTTTCACACTACTCAATAAATCATTATTTAATCAATACTGAGGGGTCCTGTCTTTTAAAACCGGCGACGAGGATGGGATGGTTACCCTGGGACTCCAAGGACGTGTTGCAGAAGTGTGATACAAGATAATGTCATATTTTTGGTTCGACCCTTGATCGCGAAAGTGGGCATAGCGGTTCATGGGACTAACAAACAGCTAGATTGAAGGCTGCCTCGCGTAGGTATACATGTGGAGTGGAGTTTGCATGGTACTTGTGTGTTTACTACAAGCGGCGTGTAAGTGGCATTTTACCTGTTTATCCAACTGTCGTCAAATCGCACGCAAAGTCTCGCACTCCTTATGGTGCTCGAGCTGGCCAGCGCTTGTGCAGGTTGGATGACATCTGGCGTTGTAGGTTGGATGACGTCCAGGTTTGAAAATTGGTCCGCAAAACGCTTAGTGAAGAGCGTGCCGCCATCTTCGGGGGACTGGCAAGAAGATGTTTTGGTACAAGTGCCTGTCCATCTCTGCATGCTACCGCAATACACACGTTTGAGAGCGTGCCGCCATCTTGGAGGGAGTACATACTGGGTGTTCTATTACAATTGCTCATGATGGACTATTCCTTCCGCTCAATGTTGAGCGTACAGCCATCTGATTCAAAGTCTGTGCAGTGTGCTGAGTGTGCGCTACCCTGAGCAGTGACGCGCACACCTCACTGTGAAGACAGCAAGGCATTCTCACAGCGTGTCACTAAAGAAGCTGGACATCAGTGACACGCACACCGTTTGCAAGTCAAGGCATTCTCATGGCGTGTTACTAAAGAAGTTGGGCATTGGTGACACTCACACCGTTTGCAAGTCGAGGTATTGTCACGGCGTGTCAGCAAAGAAATTGAAGAAGTTGACCATTGGTGACACGCACACCGTTTGCTGGTCAAGGGCATAGTGTGTCACATATTTGGTTTGGAATTGTTCTGGTGGCACGCATAACTTTCAAGTTGTGCGAGGCAATGTGCTGAACCATATGGTATTTAATTTGATTTCTATCTTTATCTATCTGCATTAAGGCATTATGGCAACACAGTCTATTCCTGCACCATCTTTGTCTCCTCAGAATCCTGGCCAGCCATGCATGGGTTGGGAGGATTGGAGAGAGACTTTCGATACATATTTAGAGGCCATTAGGGGTGATGTGTACATTGCGAAAAGAAAGTTTGCCATCCTCAAACATTGTTTGGGCTTAGAAGGTAGGAATGTTTTGAAGACATTACCTACCATAGGAGGAAGGAATGTAGATGAAAATTCAGATGAGGATGGCGGGATGGTGGTGCTGGTGGTGAGGATGTGTATGAGGCAGCTTTGAAGGCTTTAAAAGAGAATTTTGGGAAGAAAGCAAGTGTAGTAGTGGAGAGGCACAATTTGTTTCCCGTGCTCAAATACAAGGCGAGTCTATTGAACAGTATGTAGTGAATGTGAGGAGATTGGCAGTTATGTGCAAGTTCAAAGACCTAAGAGATGAAATAATTAGAGCCCAGATGATAAATAGAATGTATAACATTAAGGTTCAAGAAAGGTTACTGGGTATGAAAGATCCCAAGTTAGAGAAAACCATAGAAGTAGCAAGAAGAATTGAGAATACCTCTAGGTACGTGAAGGAGTTGGGAAGTGCCAGTTTGAGAAAAGATAGCCAGAAAGAAACAGCTCACAATGTAAACTGTATAAAAAAGAGGTAAGGAAAAGTGACAAAGTGAGAAATAGAGAAAAGAAACCAGAATTGGTGAAAGTCAAGGCTTGTTTTAGGTGTGGTAGTTTGAGGCATACTGCTGAGTCAGACCAGTGTCCTGCAGCTAAAAGCAGATGTTACAAGCACAAAAACGTAGAGCATTTTGCGAGGGTATGCAAGGTCAATGTATTGCCTAATTATAAGAAATCTGTGAATTTGGTAAAAGAAGAAATGCTGTCTGAGAAGGAAGACATTTCATGTTAGAGTGAAGAGGAGGAGGTGGAGGTACCCATGATTGAAGCCTCCCAAGTCTATAATTGTGATTAAGAATGACAGTTATTGCACTCCAAAGTGTGTGATCAAGATTAATGGGAAAGAGGTACAGGTCGGGGCAGATTCGTGTTCCCCTTTCACAATCATTGACAGAACCATTTGGGAGGGTTTAGGTTTGGAAGGGTTGAGTGTGACGGATGTGACACCTGAAGGATATTGTGGGTGCAAATTACCTGTTTTGGGTTATGTCATGACAGAAAAGTGCTTCCAGGACAGAAAGACTATAGGCAAGCTATATGTCGTGAAGAAAGGAAGGTCCCTACTTGGTTGGAAGAAACAGCGAGCATTAGATATCATTTTGGATCTGAATCATCCAGAGCAAGTTCTGCTGCCGTCGTGTCCTAACACCAATGTTTGGGTTACCACGTTTCCTAAACTTTTTAAGGACAGTTTAGGTGTTTGAAGAAGTTAAGACACTGCATCATATTAAAGGATAATGCTGTGCCTAAGGTGCACAAAGTAAGAAATGTTTCGCTAATGTTGAGAGACAAGTTAAAAGAGGAATTACACAGGTTGTGCAAGGAGGGTGTAATTGTGCCTATTGAAGCGTCCGAGTGGTTGAGACCAATAGTCATAGCAAGGAAACCTAATGGGAATATCCGGATGTGCATTCATCTGAGGGATCAGAATGACAACATTTGGATCGATCGCCATCCTCAACCTCGCATCAGTGAGATGTTAGCGAGTGTGAAAGGAGGTACTTGTTTCACCACTTTAGATCTGTCCAGCGCATATTATCAGGTGTTATTGCATGAAGAGTCAAAACATCTGTCCTCATTCATTACTCCTCAAGGAGCTTTTCAGTTTGTCCGAATGCCGCTTGGGCGGGCTTCGGCCTCTGCCATGTTCCAAAGGGCCATGCAGAGTTTATTGATGGATCTGGAAAACGTCTTGGTGCTTCGAGATGACGTTTTAGTGTGGGGATGTGACAAGGATCAACATGATGAAGTATTGGAACAAGTCTTACAAAGGTTTTTGGATGCTGGCCTCACGATTAGTCTCGAGAAATGCAAATTTGGTTTGAAGGAAGTAAAGTATTTAGGTCACACTCTAACCAGTAAGGGAATCAAACCCAAGCGTAGCTTAGTGGAGGCCATTGAGAATGCACCTTCCCCAAGAGATAATGATCAATTGAGGTCGTTCCTTGGTCTCGCAAAGTATTACTACAAGTTTGTGCACCATTTTACAGATGAGGTACAAGTATTGAAGAACCTCATAAAGAAGGGTGTCAAATTTGAATGGACTGACAATTGTCAACAGCCTTTGATGATGTGAAGAAGAGCATTGTGAGTGCGATCACTTTGAAGTCATTTGACCAAGCTGATGAGTCCGTTATAGTAACTGATGCGAGCAATCATGGTCTAGGTGCTGTTCTCATGCACGTTCACGAGGGCAAGGAAAGGATAGTAGCCTTTGCCTCTCGTACATTAAGAGCTGAGCACACCTATTCCATGGTAGAGAAGGAAGCTTTGGCTTGTTGGTAGGCGGTACAATATTTTCATATCTGTATGGGGTAAAATGTTTCAATTATGCAATGATCACAAACCATTGGTAGATTTATTTTCAACAAAAGGTACAAGTTAAGCCACTCCCAGGATTGCGGAAAGGCTTTTTCGCCTTCAGGAGTACATGTTTGAGGTGAAATATGTACCAGGTGCAAAAACTGTTAACGCTGATTGTTTTTCTAGGTTACCGTTGGAGTGAGGGCAGTGTGACGAGGAAGACGAATGGATGGTGGCAGAGGTGAAGGATGTGTGCAGTGCCATTGGTGAGGAAGAGTGGAAATTGGCTGTAGCTGAGGATAATATATGTGTGAAGCTAGTAGAGGTGTTGTGCCGTAAACAAGGGTGGAAGTTGGACAAAGACTTGGAATCGTTCAAATTGATCTGGTCCGAATTGGCGGTAATTGAGGGTGTTGTGAGGAGAGGTAGTCGGTTAGTGGTGCCCACTGCACTTAGGGAAAGGTTGTTGACACTCATGTACGAAGGGCATGGTGGGATGTCGGCTATGAAAAGGAGAATCAGGGGAGATTTCTGGTGGCCAGGGATGGACAGCCAAATTGAGAGGTATGTGCAGGATTGTTTCGCTTGCGCATGCAGCGAAAAATCACATATGTCACAGGAGACGACTATAAGTCCCTCACCTTTGCCGAAACACCCGTGGGATAAAATAGCCATTGACATTTGTGAGCCTTTTTAAAATTTGAATGTGAGTGAGAAATATGCCATCGTCATGGTTCATTATTTTTCAAAGTGGCCTGAGGTTGCGTTTGTAAGAGAGGTAAAGTTCAAGTGTTATGATTACATTTTGTGAGGACATCTACCAGAGGGAGGGGTGTCCTGCGGAAATTGTAACAGACAATGGGCCCCAATTTGTGTCTGAGGAATTTGAGAAGTTTTTGATCAATTGGGGAATCAAGCATACCAAAACCCCGGTGTACCATCCCTGGGGCAATGGTTTGGTTGAACAGTTTAACAGAGTGTTGGTGGAGTGCATTCAACTGGCATGTGTGGGCAACATATGCTGGAAACGTCAAGTCAAAGACATGCTGTAGAATTACAAGACCACTCCCCATTCAGTGACCAAGGAGACACCTTTCAGTTTGCTCAAAGGGAGGGTGCAGTGCACTGTAGCTGTCCTGGCATGAATGAACAGAGGGAGGAGACGGAGTGTGAATCTTAAGCTCCTGCAAGACAGAGTGTATGAGTATCAAAAAGTGTATAGTCAGAGAAACAACAGGAAAATCATAAAGCCTAGAAAACAGTTTGAGCTAGACATGTTTCTGAAGGTGTTTCAAGGTGACAAAGTAAGGAAGGGTTTTTCGAGGTGGTCTTGTCCCAAGCAAGTGGTGGATGTAAGAGGAAACAGTGTGAAGTTGCCAGATGGTAAATGGTGGAATACCAGAAAAGTATCAGCGTACAGTGCTACTGAGCAGCAAGCGAAGTGGTTGAGATTCCAAGGCTGTGTAGGTATTAGTGTATCTCTGAAATCAGAAGGAAACGCCCCCGCGAAGAGAGTGTAGCATGAGCAAAAAAGTGAAACCGAAGAAATTGGATGACTATTAGGCACCAATTTATGTTATGTTTCTTTTGGTTCTCATGTTTTTTTTGTTTTTTTCCCCTTGCTGTTTGATTCTTAAGGGGGAAGATGTGTTATATTCATCCTTTGTAATGATGTATTTTGCTATGTTTATAGAATGCCTAGTGTTTCCTGGCCACAGCAAAAAACAGGGGAACCCTACTCACAACGGAACCAGGGTACTAGTTATATATGGGAAAACAGTGGTTTCAGTGGATAATAGGAAAATGATTTAAGCAATGAATATGCACAGTCGCAATAGGTGTGTAAAGGACCTGGTAATGTCAGTGGGCAAAATAAAATGTCTACACAGTTTGCTCAATATAGTATCTTATAAAAAACACAGCGAATAGTATATACACTTCTTTAAGTCAAAAGCGCAAAACTTTGTGCATAGTGTCCCCAAGTGAAAGTTGGAACCAAAAGGTGACTGTACAAGGTGAATTTTTTTGTAAAGGGTTTTCATAAGTTGTAAAAAACTACCATTCAAATACACTTTTTTTAACAGCTTAGGTATAGAGTGAGACAAGCTGGGTGATAGTCCGTTCTGTGTGCTTGTCGACAGCGTTTCGACCCTTCTGTGAATGTTGGGTCTCTTCAGGACTAATGATGTAGGAACATCTGGATTGTGAAAAAGGCGCAGCCTTTGTGAACGTGAAGTGCCTCAGTGGAAAGTGAAAAAAGAGAACTCACGTGAGGACCCGGCCTTGTTCTCACGGTGAGGAAGGCCGGCTCTTAAATATATGGATAGGCCAGTGGGCTCTTCAAATGCCTTGCTACAGCTGTAGCGAAGTGCTTCCCATTATGGAGCTTTGTTCAAGATAGCAGTATTTTCAGGGTTACTCTGTGTGGTGGAATCACTGTTTATAACTCAGTGCACAGCCAGCGCTCGGTGTCATCGTACCAGGAGCCCATTCGCACGCCTAGACTGCAGCAGATCCAGGTAGCAGCAGCGCTACATGCGGACATTCGTCCACTCGTCTCTTCCCAACAATCCACTCGCGGTACTACCACACAGAGTACCCCTGAAAATACTGCTATCTTGAACAAAGCTCCATAATGGGAAGCACTTCGCTAAGGCATTTGAAGAGCCCACCGGCCTATCCATATCCTTAAGAGCCGGCTTTCTCCACCGTGAGAACCCGGCTGGGTCCTCACATGAGTTCTCTTTTTTCACTTTCCACTGAGGTACTTCACGTTCACAAAGGCTGCGCCCTTTTCACAATCCAGATGTCTCTACATCGTTAGTCCTGAAGAGACCCAACATTCACAGAAGGGTCGAAACGCCATCGACAAGCACACAGAACGGACCATCACCCAGCTTGTATCACTGTATACCCAGGCTGTTAAAAAAAGTGTATTTGAATGGTCGTTTTTTACAACTTATGGAAACCCTTTACAAAATTATTCACCTTTTACAGTCACTTTTTGTTTCCAACTTTCACTTGGGGACACTATGCACAAAGTTTTGCGCTTTTGACTTAAAGAAGTGTATACACTATTCGCTGTGTTTTTAATAAAATACTATATTGAGCAAACTGTGTAGAAATTTTATTTTGCCCTCTGACATTACCAGGTCCTTTAAACACCTATTGCAATTGTGCACATTCATTGCTTTAATCATTAGTGTTTCCTGGCAACCTGCCCTTCCATGCTGAAAGTGTTCTGGAATGTTGAGGTAGGAGCAGTTGCCAGAGGGAGCCACTTGTCTTAGATCAAGGGCCTTTTCACCCTACTCAATAAATCTTTATTTAATCAATACTGAGGGGGTCCTGTCTTCTAAAATGTTCTAATTTATCAAGCTTCACTAAGATAATGGGCTGGAACATGTGGGAGTGCAGAAGAATACGTGAGAACTCTTTTGCCTTTGGAATGCTTGTGGGAGATTGGCCAACTCCAGTAAGTTTCCTTGCCGCATAAGAGGTCTTCTCAGAAACTTGAAGTGCATTAAGATTATAAAACTGGGGTTTCTTGACTTGGAAAGCAGAGTTTTGGACCTGAAGGGACAGATGCGTCTTATTCATTGTGGCAGTTCCCAGCTTGCTGAGTCTCTTGGCTGTGAATCCCCCAGTCGGGTGTGGGCTAAGATTAAGTTATTGCAGTTGGTGATGTATTTTCTCTGATATTAGCATTGTGATGTGAGAGTGTGTCTGTGTGCACATTCAAGTCTCCAGTGGTTATAATCATCTGAAGTATTCTGTGTATATATCTTTACATCTTTTCATGCTTTCCTTTGATTCCTTGTTTCTGATTCCTTGAATTTAGCAGTGCTTATTTCTTGCAGTGGCCATCCAGTACTATTATCATTAATATCTGCTTGTATTTTATCACATACATTTAACAGTTGTATTTGCTTACTTGTAAGTGTGTTATTATTGCTTGCATTTACATTTTGTTTTATTTGACATTTGGGAAAACCTTTCTGTTAGAGAGTGTTGCACAAATAAAACCCCACGCTTTATTCTGAAAACTATCTTTTGATGTGTCTCATTTTATGAGATTGAAACCCCTTTCCATGTGTTTTCTTGCTTCGCCATGTGTGTGCCTCCGTGGGGGAGACCTGTACTTCTATTATTTGCGAGAGCGAAGCAGGACAAGCGCTTTATGAAACACTTCTGCACTTTCAAAAAGCTGTAAACAACACACTACCATGGTACTCTTGTATGGACCTCTAAAAGATACAAAGTACACCTGGCTTTGTTGGAATTCAAACTCAAAAGTGACATTGGCGAACGTTTAACAGGTTGTGCCACTGTGCCAGCTTTTGACAGTTCATTGGTGTGCCTACTCAAGAATCGGTCTTGGCAGTGATCCTGAAACACAGGTCTTTTTCTTGCAATGTATACCCCCGCAGCAGGCTATCAGTGTTTAGTTTATCAAGCTGGGAGCAGGTGTGAGCCCCAGCACTGATTTTTTGGGACAGTCACTTATTTTTTTCATCACTAGACCCAGAGCAAGAAAGAGAAATACAGGGAAGGGAGGAAGAAGGATGGAAAGAAAGGCGGGAAAACAAACAGTGACAAAGAGAGAAATTGGGAATGAAAAAGAACCAGGAAGAGTCAGATTAAGTGACAAGTAAGATATGGAGGTGGAATACAGAGGCATGAAGTGGAATCAAAGCTAGGCAGCCTTGGTTTTCAGTACTGTAATATTCTGCAGCGCTTGGTGGTGGGATCCTAAGAAAGGTTTTGGGCCTCTCCAGTTACTTTTCTACAAAATAAACACATCAATGCCAAGGCAAATCAGAGACAGGACATCTTGAAGCGAATTAATTCATGTCACGATCCCTTTCATCACTGACCCTGACACACACCAAATGCCACAAAGCATACTTCAAAATAAGGAAAGTGAGAAATGGGTATGGACACAGACTTTGAAATACCATTTTAAAAACAATATGAGTATTTAGATTTACAGCATTAACACCTATAAGGCATTGAGTATGTACATGCCAAACTACCTGGCAAACTAACTATCGTTAACTAGAGGAAGCAAAGCCCTTGTCTATCCCAAATTTAGAACATGTTTACCACCAAACATTCTTTCAGGGGCACCTCCGAACTATCTCACCCATCTATTCCTCCATTATTTATATTACTATAAATGCCTATTACTTTTATCCTTCTTCTTGTGTATTGTTTATAATGTTGCTTGACAATGACTATAAATTATCACTATGTATACCTGTTTCTTTTATTATTCTCCTCGTATATTGTTTGCAATGTTTCTATGCATACTCTGTAAAGCGCTCTGATACCCCCCGGGCCAAGTTAGTGCTATATAAAACTCGAAATAAATAAATAAATTCTACCTAGAATCTCGAGAGGTAGGCACTGTAGTTTTACTGAGCACTTCCATGGTGTTATAACTAGCAAATGCTGACAGAATAAGAAGCATGAAATAATAATTTGGTTATAGGGTCTTAGCGACCTTTAATTTGTGCAGTCATATTCTGTCCCACACTTTTCTGTTTTTCTCTTTGGAAGTTTGTGTGTGCAAGGTTAGTGAATCTCTTTGAGCATTACTAAACTTGGTCCTTTCTACCTATAGTGGAAGTTGACTGTTCAATGGAACATGACTTCCCCTGGTCACCCATAGCCTTGTCATTGCTCCCTGCCCAGAGTACTGTGTGAGTGCCATGCTGCTATACTATGGAATAGTCTTATGGTTTGCCATCTTCTGGGGCTTTATAGTTATAAACAGAGATGTTTTAAGGCATGGGCACCGTGGGCTCTGGCCCAGAGCCCCAGCCTTTCAGGGGGGCCCCTGATAGAGCCAGCTCTGTTATGCAGAGAGTCTTGCCCTCATGACTTTCAATAATTCTTAAACAGATTGTTGCAAATAGTGTTTCCTTTAATTTATTTTGGTAGTGTGTGAGAGTCTGTTACCGACATTTGGCCGACAAATGTTGTGGTAATATTTTATGCAACATCCATTAAAAATGTTTCTTTGAGATTCTAACAGAATCTCACATATGAGAAATGGGAGGGTGTCAAAGAGATTATTTGCAGTAATATTAGTGAGCTGCTGCTGTGTTACCATAATGATACACACATCAGTATCCCTGAATACATGGCTATCCCTGAAAATTAGATGTAAAGACATTTAGAATTAGGACCAGTGTTCCTGTGCACTGTCAGTGACCTGGCCAAAGAGGGCATGAAAGAGCTGAAACTGGATCATAAATTCAAACCTGATCCGACCAGGGACCCCCAAAATATGTTGGGCCAGGGCCCCCATAATCCTAAAAATGTCTCTGGTTATAAATTGTTATATTTCCATATTTTTTAGCATTAGACCATGACTACCCTATTCAGCTCTGGAAAGATTTTTCTCCTATTCCTGTGTATCTCCTGTAATGTTATCATCTTAGATTCCTTGTTTCATCTGAAATAAGAAGAAAGCTACCAGAGCCTGCATTCTGACTCTCCCAAAACCTTTTGCAAACGTTGACGTCTGGGCGTGAATAGCTAAGATGTATCCTTTGATTAGTGTGACTTAGATGCAACCGTTGAGGTGCTGACTGTTTGGACTCTTGACCCCGATCAAGGACTCTGATGTGACCCCCTTACATGCTATGACAAAAGCCATAAGTAAGATCTAAGAAGAACCTGACGTAGCATGACATAAGCCTGCATTCCGCTTAACTAAAATAAATCAACTAAACCCCATCTCCTCTTTTTCTAGTGGTTCCTAAAACTCGCCAAGCAGAGGGGTAGAAGGTGGTGCTATAGGAGAGAGTAATACTACACTGCAGCACAGGTGGTGGAATCAAAATCTATTGCATTACTGATAATAATAAGGAAAGTTCTGAGTTCAATCCCAATGTGGTTTTATGTGTGAAGCCACATGGGCAGAAGTGGTTCCCTGAGTGGCTTGTGCGTGTGAGGATGACAAAGGCATTACTATAATGGTGGATTCCTCTATGGACCTCACTAGCACGCATCATCAAGTTGAGTTGCATGAAGATTCAGGATATTTAACAACATTTGCCGTGCCCGAGGGAATGTTCAGTTTCTGTGTGATGCTGTTTGGCTTGGCAAGCACTGCATCTGTGCTCCAGGAGTTAATGAAGGAGACATTGATAAAAGTAACAGGAGCTATCGCTTTCCAGGACGATATTGTGATGTTTGGAAGGGACTATGATGAACATGACACAAACATAAATACTGTTTTGAGAGGGCTGGAGCAGAAAGTATTGACCTTGAGGTTATTTAAATGTAAATTCAGATCTACTCAGGTGGAGTACATAGGTCATGAAATGTATAAAGATGGAATTAAGCTAAACAGAATCAGGTCATAGACTGGAGCGAATGTTTCTGTAGAGGTATATTCACAGTAAATTGGGTATGCAATAAACAAACTCTCTATGCTCTTCTTCAAGACATCTATAAATTAGATAGTATTGAATGTTGTCATTTTCTACAAATCAAAGTCGCAATAACCAAAGCTAAAAAATTCGATATGTATCACTCTATTGTAGACTTTCTTTCCAATTTAGGAAAGCTTGAACACATCAAAGGCTTACTCCTTCCTTCTGCCTAAGACCACAAAAATAACTAGCCTAACCCAATCTAAATGGGAAGCAGACTCTACCTTGGACCAAAATAATTACAAGTGGTCTTTGTTATGGTCCTCTAGAATAACACCCTCTCTCGCCCAAACTAAGTTCCAGCTCTTACACAGAAACTTTTGGACACCACAAAGGCTTCAGAAACTTTTTAGAATTGGAAAGAATGGCCATTATTTTATCAGGAGTGCGAATTATATTTCTCTACAACAATCCCCTTAGAAGCATAAAACGAGGCCATATGGGATAAACTGGACTTTTATCTTGAAAACAATTAACTCACCATTAATAAATGTGCTGAAAATGGTATATACTGTTCTTCGAATTCACCAATATATATGTGTCAACCCTAGATTACTGTTCTCGTTACTTTCTTGGTTTTGATAATTTTTCATTCCCCTATACTTGATGTACGGTGTATCCACACCAAATTAATATGACAATAAGACCTTATTTTCTTTGCTTTGTTACTGGTATAGTCTTACTTTCTCTGCTTATTTAAGGAGTCAAATGTAGGTACAAGTGATCTTGAATTCTGTATCACCAATGCTGTATATAAATTTGTTTTTCTTTAAAATAAAAGAAGCTTGGAAATGTGAAAAGAGCATAAACAGACTCACATTTGGGCGATTATGGATGACCCACCTCCCATATTAAAGGATCAGTTGATGTAGTTTATTGGCTCAACTGAGTTCTACGTGAAATTTGTGTGAAACTATGCTGCTTTGGTCGAACCTTTGAGATATTTGTTGAGGAAGAAAACCTTATTTGAGTGGGGGCATTATCAACAGTATGCCTTTACAGAATTGAAGAATGTCTTGGTGCATTGACACTCGTTTGTGATTGGCAAGGAATGTGTGGTGGTGGTGAATGCTAGGTATGTGGGGCAGTTCTGTTACAATGCAGTGGCAATAGTGAATGGGTGGTGGTGTATGCCTCTATATCTGTAAAAGAGTCTGAATGCAACTGTTGGACTTGGCCCTTTTTGCAGGGTCATCCCTGAACTTTTTGCCTTCCTCCTATATTTTTTCTGACCTGTTGTTGGCTGTTTTATGACTCTGGGCACTTTACCACTGCTGATCAGTGCTAAAGTGCATATGCTCTCCCTATTGTAAATTATTGTACGAATTAGTGATTCCATGATTCGTTGCTTTGGTTTACCTGTCAGACCCTAGTACAGTGCACCAGGAGTGCCCAGGGCTGGTAAATCCAAATACTGCTGGTGGGCTTGCAGCACTGGTTGTGCCACCCACAGAAGCAGCCTGTAAAAGTGTGTCTCAGGTCTGCCATTGCAGAGCCTGCGTGCAGTCCGGTACTGTCATGCTGACTGGGCAAGTGCACCCACTTGCCAGTCCCTAAACCTTCCCTTTTCTTCATATCAGACACCCCTATGGTAGGCATTGTAAGGATAAGGTAGGACATGCCCTGGTGTGTGTGGCATGTTCAAATAGTGAATTACAGCCATTTTCGTTTTTCACTATTGCAAGGCTACCTGTTCTCTATAGGCCAGAATGGGCAGTTTGGTTATTACATCTTATAATCCTAACTGACTCAGAGAACATGGTAGAAATTCGAATTTAGTATGCCTGAACTCAGGATGATAAAATACAACTTTTAGTGAAGTTGGTTTTAACATTCTGTGTTTGAAAATGCTACTTTTAGAAAGTAGGCATTTTCTTGTCTAACCATTCAAACCTGCCTCTGCTAGGCCGTGTGTCTTCCTTTGTCTGGAGTTTGAGTGACAGGGCTGGGGAATTCCAGGAGACAGGGTGAGGTGCCCCAGTGGTGAATAGAGAGATCTGCATCTAGATGGGTGGGAGGAGTTTCACCTGGGACCTGAATAGGGCTGTGCCTGCCTTCCACAATGCTGGCTCCACCCCCTGGGGAGTGGCTGATGTCTCTGCCCTGAACAGTGAATGAAGAGAAGGAATCCTGTCAACAAAGTGATCCAGGGCTGTACTTGCCTTCCACAATGCTGGCTCCACCTCCTGTGGGGCGTCTAATGTTTCTGCCCTGCACTGTGAAAGGAAAGGAGAAGTCTGGTAAACAGAGTGCTCAGGAACTGGTTTGGACTGGGCAAAGGCCCCTCTGCCTTCAGAAGACAAAGGATTTCTTGGTATAAACATTGGGACCCTGATCCCGAGTACTTAGATCACTTTGGGAAAACAAGAAAAACCTCTGCTGAGGGAGGAACCAGAAGAAGCTGAGGAGGAAACTATCCCTGAACTGGGGGATTGGCCCGCAGTGGTTGAATTACTGCCAAAGAGAGGAGAAAGGAACTTTGTGTGTACTTTTGCTCAACTTGTGAAGGATCTCCAAGGGCTTGGAAAAGAGCTTTCCTCCTGCTGAAGTCTCAGGAACAACAGACTTCACCCCCCAGCTCTCCAGAGTTCTTTGGAAGTGTCTGCTGCTGTTGTTGGGCCTTCTGAGGGACGGCGTGTCGCAAGGAGCTGGAAGCGCGACTCAAGAAGGAGAAGCGTGCCGCCGTCGGGAGCTGTTGTTGTCGCATCTCGTAAAGTGTGTAGCCGCTGCAGCATCGCATCGAGCGGAAGCGTCTCGCATCATCCAGGAAGTGTCCCGCAACGCAGAAGAAGCCTGTCACCATCGCAGCCATCGTAGCGGACGCATTGCACCGCATCAAGAGAAGAGTCTCGCATCGAGGAAGAAGCGTGTCGCCATCGCAGGCATCGTAGTTGTCGCATTGCACTGCATCAAGAAAAGCGCCTTGCATCCACGGAGTAGCGTGCCGCCGTCAGAGCTGCTGTCGTCGCATCGTGTAAAGGGGTGTCGCCGCTGCAACATCGCATCGAGCGGAAGCGTCTCGCAAACGTCGGAGAAGAGTGTCGCTGCCAAGGCTGCTGTCGTCGCATCGTGTAAAGGGTGACGCCGCTGCAGCTGAAGCATCGAGTCGAGTCTTCTCGCAACATCGGAGAAGCGTGCCGCATCTGGAAGATCTTTTTTTTTTTTTTAAAGTTTTATTGAGATTAGAAAAATCAAACAAGACAAAGGTTGCGGCTGTGCGTTCAACAGGAAGCAAGTAAGGAGCAACAGTGTGACATTTCCGGTTCTTAGATAAACAATACCACATCATCAATGCATCAGACATCAAGACCCCATTTACCAATCCATCATCAACATCTGTCCGACCTGAAACAGGGGGATCTCTGACCAAGGATCTATCCCTAGGGTCCCGAAGCCACCCCCTTCCCCTGATCATATCTCGGTCATGGGAAAAAGCCATGTAGTAAACCTCACCCGACCCCAGGCACCGAATACCCCCGTGTCCTAACCATCACATGACCTCTCCATCTGCGTAACATTGGTGCAGCACAACCTACCCCACTCCCGTGGGAACTTTTCCGGGATTCGAGGATGGCGGGGTTGAGCCAGGTAAGCCTGCAATATATGTTCTATAAGGGCCCCAGATGTCCCTAGGACGCGCCACTGTGGGGAGGAGACTAGAGCAGATCTCGCTATTCGTGCTACAGAAAGCCATGGCAGTAAGCCATGACCTGGACGTGGGAGCCGTTTTACCCCCCCAGTGCCTGGCAATCTCCCTCTTGGCAAGTAGAAGCCCCAGAGAGGCCAGTTTACGGACATTCTTAGGGAAATTTACGGTATAACCCAACAATGCGACCTCAGGAGTGGGAACCAGTGTAAGCTCTAGCATCTCTTCTAGGATCTTGTAAACCTGTGTCCAGAATGACTGCAGTCTCGGACACGTCCAGGACATGTGTGCAAAATCAGCATGTGGTGCAGAGCATTTCCAGCATGTGTGTGGTCGCGCGGGATCAATGGAATGGAGTCTATCAGGGGTCATATACCAACGGCGCAGGAATTTATAGTGTAGGAGTTTGTGACGACTGTTCAGTGATACCGTGTCGGTGACTTTGCAGCATGCCGTCCATTGTTCGTCCGTGATAGGCCTACCCAAGTCTGTCCCCCACTCCTCCCGCGCCCGATCATCCGCACATGGGACCCGAGCTGCACACGCCTTGTACAGCTTAGAAACCGCATCTGGAAGATCTTTACGTCTTTATTTCTTTGCACCACAAACTTCATCGCATCAACATCGTTGCAACACTTTTGTTGCCCTGCGTGTCACATCTAAAAGGTACATTGACTTAAAGTGTCGCATTTAAGAACTTAAGAGAACTAAGCAAAATTCTACTATCTAAAGTAACAGTATTGTGTGTTTTTGTCATTTAATGGTCTTGTGGTAAATCTATATAAAGAATACTTATTTTTGATATAAAGCCTGTGTGGTGTCCATTTGTAGTGTTGTCACTTGGTTACTGTATGTGTTCACAAATGCTTTACACACTGCCTCTGAGATAAGCCTGTCTGCTCGTGCCAAGCTACCAAGGGGGTGAGCAGGGGTTATTTTAGGAGTGTACCTCTTTACCCTGACTAGAGGAGAGGGTCCCTATTTGTCACAAGTGCATACCTGTGCCAACTAGAGACCCCCAAGTCTAACATTGGTGGTCAGCGGTGAGGATTCTGGACTTGCATTTGTGACTCATGTACAGTGATTGGTGAACACTACTTAGTGAGTGCAGACCATAACGCGACCACATACTTGTTGGTAGATTTCTTTTTGGGACTTTCTATTTTTGAGTAGTGCCAAGCTTAACCATGGTGGAGAAAGCAGCATCCATAGTCTCCGTTGATAATGAATGAGAATGGGAAGAAGAGAAACTGGACAGATACCCAGTAAAACAGCTAAAGTTCTTCTGCAAGAAATTCAATGTTTCCACTACTGGATGCAAAAATAAGGCAGAGTTCTTCAAGGCGCTGAGGGCCTGGGTAGAAGCAAGGAATGCCACTGATGATGATAATGCAGAGGAGCAGCTGAATGGGCCAGTGGGTCCCAGAGGAAGGAGAACCCCTTCCCCTGCCGGTAGCAGTGTTTCTGGTAAAGTCTATCTCCAGAGGAGCTGGCAGATAGGAGAGAGTGTAGGATGCACGAAATGGAGCTGACCAAGCTCAAGTTAAAAGGGCAGTTAGAATTGGAATGGCAAATTAGAAAGTTAGCCCTAGAGGCAAAGAAAATGGAAATGGAGCATGAGTTGATTATGAGGAAGCTTGACTTAGAGCTCGAGAGGCTTGAGACCATGAGTGTCTCAGCCCAGCAACAAGAAATGTGTGTAGCTCAGAGATTGAGCTTTGCTGAGTGGGAGGTGGAATCCAGCTCAGATGGTGACAGCAATATTGAATTTTCTAGTGCTGAGAGAGTAGTACACACACCCAGAGATGTGGCGCCTGACTTTAAGGAGGGGGTTAATTTACACCAGGAGGTTCAAGGATATGAGGTAGCTCCAGTGGTGCGCAGTGTTCTTGAGGTGAATTGGGAAACTGGCACAGGGGTTCATAGTCCTAGTGGTGGGAGGGATTCCCCCATGGTTGAGATCCTGGTGTGTGAGTGTGAAGACTGCCCAGAAGAGTGTGGGTTGAGTGACAGAGGCAGTCAGATACTGTCTCGCCAATCTCAGGAGAGTGGTGTGGAGTACGTGTGTGAGGCACTGGATGGTGAGGTGAAGGATAGTTTGGTTAACCCTGCTGGGGGGCTGTGTGATCCAATTGTGGGAGAGCATATTGTAAGTCCCTGTTTTCCAGAGCTATGCCAACACCTGTGGGAGAGTGAGTTCTCTGACCGCAGGGAGCTCATATTGGAGTCAGACCTCTTGGTGGAGTCCAGAGGGTCTGGAAAGGCATTGGGGAGTGATCCCAAGATGAGTGGTTCAGGTATCTTCAAACCCAGTGTGGTGGAAGTGGCTCAGAGTAGCCCAACTAGGTCCTGTAGTAGTGAGAGGGGTGAAGGGCCTCACGTCCTGTCTTTAAGGGGAAGGACTGAAAATGGGTTATGTCCCGGTAGTGCCCAACCTCAGTCTCAGAGCCTGGATGGTTCTTTAAGGGAACACCAGGTGGGGAGCCTAGTCTGTCCTGAGGGGCTGCCCGTCGTACAGGATACCCTAGTGTCTGGTGAACTGGGAGGGTCTGTAAGGAGGCCTCCATCAGTTCTGGTGTCTGGCAGTGCCACTCCAGTTGGGAGGGTGCAGAAGTCCAGATTGAGGTGTGAGAGGGGGAAAGAGTCCCAGTGGAAGAACCAGTGGGTCAGGGGCCAGCCAGAAGGGCTGCGTAACCAGTGAATGACCATGGTGACACCACATCTATCCTGGGGGATCTTTGCGCACTGTCAGATGGACAGGGGTCAGGAGATCTGCGCCAGGCAGACTGTCACACGACACATGAGTTATGTGTCACCCTCAGGGGGGGGCATGCATGCTCCCGGGGAAGTACTGGTGTGCCAGGCGAGCGTTCAACCGCATGGGTTGGTCCCAGGGTTGGGAAACCAGGTTCAGGTGTTGTCTGACCTGGAGGGTGGGACAACTGTAATCAGTGTACTGACCCATATTGCTTCTAAGGGTACCACTCCAGTTGGGAGTGTGCAGTACTCTGGAAGGGGGTGCAGAGGAGGGAGTCTTCGCCTCTGACCCCGGTGCAGCCTGAGGGTTTAGACCCTAGGTTGGGGAGCCAGGTTCAGGTGTTGTCTGACCTGGAGGGAGGGACATCTGTAATCAGTGTCCCTACCAGTCTGTCTTCTTGGTGTACCACTCCAGGTGGGAGGGTACAGCCATCTGGAATGGGGTGCAGAGGGAAGGGAGTCCTCGCCTCTGACCCCGGCTCAACTGAAGGGTTTAGACCCTAGGTTCGGGGGCCAGGTTCAGGGTGTCCCCCCTGACCTGGACGCCCAGTTGCAGGATAGAACCCCTGAACTGGTGGGCGAATTGCGCAGGACACATGCCACAGGTGCCCTGGCAATTCTGGAATGGGGTACCACTCCAAGTCGGAGGGTACAGAGCCCCAAGGAGGAGGACCGGGTGTGGGAGAGGCCACCCCAGTCTTTGGTCCAGCCGCTGGGTACAGGCCTGGGGCTGGTGGGTCAGTGCCAGGATGTCAAACCTGACCTGACAGGAGGGAGAATGGACAAAGGGTGCCAAGCACCTGGGGCTACTGTCCCCCCATTCCCTGGCGCCACAGAGGTTTGAGAGCCCTGAGAGGCATAAGGCCTGGGTCTCATTCTTGACTACTGTTAGTGGCCACTGTGGCATTTTGCTGTCTGTCTGTTGGGACACACCTGTGAGCCAGTTAAGGTTAGGTGCTGGACAGGTGGTGTCCACAGGTGAGGGGAAGGGTTCCCCATGGATTGGCTTGGTGGGCCCTGAGAGTATGGACAGAGGGATTCCAATAGCTTCAGATTGGCGTAGAACTAGAGTCTGCCCCTGCAGTTGCGGGGCAGGTCCTTGTTCTATCGCCCAAAGCAGGGAAGCCCATCAAGGTAGAGATTGGTCTACCCTGCGTTTTGGCAGGAAGGGGGTTGTGTTGTACTTGGCCCTTTTTGCAGGGTCATCCCTGAACTTTTTGCCTTCCTCCTGTATTTTTTCTGACCTGTTGTTGGCTGTTTTTTGACTCTGGGCACTTTACCACTGCTGATCAGTGCTAAAGTGCATATGCTCTCCCTATTGTAAATTATTGTACGAATTAGTGATTCCATGATTCGTTGGTTTGGTTTACCTGTCAGACCCCAGTACAGTGCACCAGGCGTGCCCAGGGCTGGTAAATCCAAATACTGCTGGTGGGCTTGCAGCACTGGTTGTGCCACCCACAGAAGCAGCCTGTAAAAGTGTGTCTAAGGTCTGCCATTGCAGAGCCTGCGTGCAGTCTGGTACTGTCATGCTGACTGGGCAAGTGCACCCACTTGCCAGTCCCTAAACATTCCCTTTTATTCATATCAGACACCCCTATGGTAGGCCCAAGGGCAGGGTGCATTGTAAGGATAAGGTAGGACATGCCCTGGTGTGTGTGGCATGTTCAAATAGTGAATTACAGCCATTTTCGTTTTTCACTATTGCAAGGCTACCTGTTCTCCATAGGCCAGAATGGGCAGTTTGGTTATTACATCTTATAATCCTAACTGACTCAGAGAACAGGGTAGAAATTCGAATTTAGTATGCCTGACCTCAGGATGATAAAATGCAACTTTTAGTGAAGTTGGTTTTAACATTCTGTATTTGAAAATGCCACTTTTAGAAAATAGAGAACATCAAAAGGGCACTCGTCTCATGCCCAATCTGTCGCACTGCGTCGTGGGTGAAACCTTCCCCTCGATAAAACTCCTTAGAACCATTTGTAATCCATATTATCCATATTCAACCAATCTTATTCCAATTGAATTAGTCATCTATATTTATGAAAACACCACGGAGACGGTACCATGATAACTTCCAGCTTTATTTTTCACTTTTACAAGTAACTTCTGCTTGCCAATCCAGGCTTTAAACAGTGACTCGTGAATTCCAGAAGTATAACAGACATCCAAGGTAGTGCGTCTTAATTACCCAATGCATTTCGAACCATAATTGGTTCTTCCTCAGGGGTTACTGCAAAAAATATAAAAAACATTCAGCTAACTGTTCGACAGAGACCTATATCATACACAAAGTTTTCGTTTGTTAAAATCCGCTAACCTGATTCCTCTAACTATGCTTACTACCGTGTCACTCCGTGTTGAAAAACCTATAGTGCACCCCATATCTATACCCTATAATACACTCCCCACTCCCTTCCACAACAATACTGCACCTGATTAATCGTGCTAATCATAAAATAACTGCACCCTCATACTAAATATCCAATACCCCAAATGAAAACCGCTATGTTGTTACGAATCTCCCATGAGACTCTAAATCTGTCTGTGCATTTAAAGCCACTTCATTGCTTTCTTACATACCTTATCGCTGTTATTAAATCACCATTCTACGTGCCTTGTTCCTCCCTCCTCTTCTAACGGAAAAACATTTCTTCTTCTGTCTACGATAACCGTTGCTTGAATGTGACGCCCCTCCCGTTCGTAATCTTGTTTTTATCCCCGTGGTCTTAACCCTCAGCTGTGCTTAGTTGCCAAATAAACAAAGAACTACTACGTGTCCCATAATACCCTTCACATTCTCTGCAATGTCAGTAGCTTCCAGTGTATTTCCATCCTCCCCGTCCGTCTCTAATTAAATCTCTGCTAACTGAATATGATTAACGTACTAATTCCCAAACACAAAATTCAAATTTTAAATGCTCACGAAATAATCATGCATTGTGATAAACGAATCTGCCAAAATAAATAAGGTAACAAACATGAAAAGGTTAACTATCAATGATGTAGTACTGGTCGCTCAATGATGTTGTTCGCTATAATGTCTTAATCGAGTCTGCTTAAAACATGCCGTCTCCGATGTGTTATCATTCAATAGTCCAGGTTTGTTCAAAACTTCATTGGTCCATGGGGTGCAACCTCATTTGGAATGGATTTAAATTGCGAAGCAAGGATTAGAGGTAGAGGATGCACTCCTTTCCTTATTGGTAGTTCATTGTGCTTAATTTCTGTCATCATTTAAAAGCGTGCTGACCAGTACTGCGATCCGTCCCTTCACAGTGATTCAAGTAGAGAACATCAAAAGGGCACTCGTCTCGTGCCCAATCTGTCGCACTGCGTCGTGGGTGAAACCTTCCCCTCGATAAGACTCCTTAGAACCATTTGTAATCCATATTATCCATATTCAACCAATCTTATTCCAATTGAATTAGTCATCTATATTTATGAAAACACCACGGAGACGGTACCATGATAACTTCCAGCTTTATTTTTCACTTTTACAAGTAACTTCTGCTTGCCAATCCTCGCTTTAAACAGTGACTCGTGAATTCCAGAAGTATACCAGACATCCAAGGTAGTGCGTCTTAATTACCCAATGCATTTCGAACCATAGATTGGCTTGGTGGGCCCTGAGAGTATGGACAGAGGGATTCCAATAGCTTCAGATTGGCGTAGAACTAGAGTCTGCCCCTGCAGTTGCGGGCCAGGTCCTTGTTCTATCGCCCAAAGCAGGGAAGCCCATCAAGGTAGAGATTGGTCTACCCTGCGTTTTGGCAGGAAGGGGGTTGTGTTGTACTTGGCCCTTTTTGCAGGGTCATCCCTGAACTTTTTGCCTTCCTCCTGTATTTTTTCTGACCTGTTGTTGGCTGTTTTTTGACTCTGGGCACTTTACCACTGCTGATCAGTGCCAAAGTGCATATGCTCTCCCTATTGTAAATTATTGTACGAATTAGTGATTCCATGATTCGTTGGTTTGGTTTACCTGTCAGACCCCAGTACAGTGCACCAGGCGTGCCCAGGGCTGGTAAATCCAAATACTGCTGGTGGGCTTGCAGCACTGGTTGTGCCACCACAGAAGCAGCCTGTAAAAGTGTGTCTAAGGTCTGCCATTGAAGAGCCTGCGTGCAGTCTGGTACTGTCATGCTGACTGGGCAAGTGCACCCACTTGCCAGTCCCTAAACCTTCCCTTTTCTTCATATCTGACACCCCTATGGTAGGCCCAAGGGCAGGGTGCATTGTAAGGATAAGGTAGGACATGCCCTGGTGTGTGTGGCATGTTCAAATAGTGAATTACAGCCATTTTCGTTTTTCACTATTGCAAGGCTACCTGTTCTCTATAGGCCAGAATGGGCAGTTTGGTTATTACATCTTATAATCCTAACTGACTCAGAGAACAGGGTAGAAATTCGAATTTAGTATGCCTGACCTCAGGATGATAAAATGCAACTTTTAGTGAAGTTGGTTTTAACATTCTGTGTTTGAAAATGCCACTTTTAGAAAGTAGAGAACATCAAAAGGGCACTCGTCTCGTGCCCAATCTGTCGCACTGCGTCGTGGGTGAAACCTTCCCCTCGATAAAACTCCTTAGAACCATTTGTAATCCATATTATCCATATTCAACCAATCTTATTCCAATTGAATTAGTCATCTATATTTATGAGAACACCACGGAGACAGTACCATGATAACTTCCAGCTTTATTTTTCACTTTTACAAGTAACTTCTGCTTGCCAATCCAGGCTTTAAACAGTGACTCGTGAATTCCAGAAGCATAACAGACATCCAAGGTAGTGCGTCTTAATTACCCAATGCATTTCGAACCATAATTGGTTCTTCCTCAGGGGTTACTACAAAAAATATAAAAAACATTCAGCTAACTCTTCGACAGAGACCTATATCATACACAAAGTTTTTGTTTGTTAAAATCCGCTAACCTGATTCCTCTAACTATGCTTACTACCGTGTCACTCCGTGTTGAAAAACCTATAGTGCACCCCATACCTATACCCTATAATACACTCCCCACTCCCTTCCACAACAATACTGCACCTGATTAATCGTGCTAATCATAAAATAACTGCACCCTCATACTAAATATCCAATGCCCCAAATGAAAACCGCTATGTTGTTACGAATCTCCCATGAGACTCTAAATCTGTCTGTGCATTTAAAGCCACTTCATTGCTTTCTTACATACCTTATCGCTGTTATTAAATCACCATTCTACGTGCCTTGTTCCTCCCTCCTCTTCTAATGGAAAAACATTTCTTCTTCTGTCTACGATAACCGTTGCTTGAATGTGACGCCCCTCCCGTTCGTAATCTTGTTTTTATCCCCGTGGTCTTAACCCTCAGCTGTGCTTAGTTTCCAAATAAACAAAGAACTACTACGTGTCCCATAATACCCTTCACATTCTCTGCAATGTCAGTAGCTTCCACTGTATTTCCACCCTCCCCGTCCGTCTCTAATTAAATCTCTGCTAACTGAATATGATTAACGTACTAGTTCCCAAACACAAAATTCAAATTTTAAATGCTCACGAAATAATCATGCATTGTGATAAACAAATCTGTCAAAATAAATAAGGTAACAAACTTGAAAAGGTTAACTATCAATGATATAGTACTGGTCGCTCAATGATGTTGTTCGCTATAATGTCTTAATCGAGTCTGCTTAAAACATGCCGTCTCCGATGTGTTATCATTCAATAGTCCAGGTTTGTTCAAAACTTCATTGGTCCATGGGGTGCAACCTCATTTGGAACGGATTTAAATTGCGAAGCAAGGATTAGAGGTAGAGGATGCACTCCTTCCCTTATTGGTAGTTCATTGTGCTTAATTTCTGTCATCATTTAAAAGCGTGCTGACCAGTACTGCGATCCGTCCCTTCACAGTGATTCAAGTAGAGAACATCAAAAGAGCACTCGTCTCGTGCCCAATCTGTCGCACTGCGTCGTGGGTGAAACCTTCCCCTCGATAAAACTCCTTAGAACCATTTGCAATCCATACTATCCATATTCAACCAATCTTATTCCAATTGAATTAGTCATCTATATTTATGAAAACACCACGGAGACGGTACCATGATAACTTCCAGCTTTATTTTTCACTTTTACAAGTAACTTCTGCTTGCCAATCCTGGCTTTAAACAGTGACTCGTGAATTCCAGAAGTATAACAGACATCCAAGGTAGTGCGTCTTAATTACCCAATGCATTTCGAACCATATATTGGCTTGGTGGGCCCTGAGAGTATGGACAGAGGGATTCCAATAGCTTCAGATTGGCGTAGAACTAGAGTCTGCCCCTGCAGTTGCCGGCCAGGTCCTTGTTCTATCGCCCAAAGCAGGGAAGCCCATCAAGGTAGAGATTGGTCTACCCTGCGTTTTGGCTGGAAGGGGGTTGTGTTGGACTTGGCCCTTTTTGCAGGGTCATCCCTGAACTTTTTGCCTTCCTCCTGTATTTTTTCTGACCTGTTGTTGGCTGTTTTTTGACTCTGGGCACTTTACCACTGCTGATCAGTGCAAAAGTGCATATGCTCTCCCTATTGTAAATTATTGTACGAATTAGTGATTCCATGATTCGTTGGTTTGGTTTACCTGTCAGACCCCAGTACAGTGCACCAGGCGTGCCCAGGGCTGGTAAATCCAAATACTGCTGGTGGGCTTGCAGCACTGGTTGTGCCACCCACAGAAGCAGCCTGTAAAAGTGTGTCTAAGGTCTGCCATTGCAGAGCCTGCGTGCAGTCTGGTACTGTCATGCTGACTGGGCAAGTGCACCCACTTGCCAGTCCCTAAACCTTCCCTTTTCTTCATATCAGACACCCCTATGGTAGGCCCAGGGGCAGGGTGCATTGTAAGGATAAGGTAGGACATGCCCTGGTGTGTGTGGCATGTTCAAATAGTGAATTACAGCCATTTTCGTTTTTCACTATTGCAAGGCTACCTGTTCTCTATAGGCCAGAATGGGCAGTTTGGTTATTACATCTTATAATCCTAACTGACTCAGAGAACATGGTAGAAATTCGAATTTAGTATGCCTGACCTCAGGATGATAAAATGCAACTTTTAGTGAAGTTGGTTTTAACATTCTGTGTTTGAATGCCACTTTTAGAAAGTAGGCATTTTCTTGTCTAACCATTCAAACCTGCCTCTGCTAGACTGTGTGTATTCCTTTGTCTGGAGTTTGAGTGACAGGGCTGGGGGACTTCCAGGAGACAGGGTGAGGTGCCCCAGTGGTGAATAGAGAGATCTGCATCTAGATGGGTGGGAGGAGTTTCACCTGGGACCTGAATAGGGCTGTGCCTGCCTTCCACAATGCTGGCTCCACCCCCTGGGGAGCGGCTGATGTTTCTGCCCTGCACAGTGAATGAAGAGAAGGAATCCTGTCAACAAAGTGCTCCAGGGCTGTACTTGCCTTCCACAATGCTGGCTCCACCTCCTGTGGGGCGTCTAATGTTTCTGCCCTGCACTGTGAAAGGAAAGGAGAAGTCTGGTAAACAGAGTGCTCAGGAACTGGTTTGGACTGGGCAAAGGCCCCTCTGCCTTCAGAAGACAAAGGATTTCTGGGTATAAATATTGGAACCCTGATCCCAAGAATTTAGATCACTTTGGGAAAACAAGAAGAACCTCTGCTGAGGGAGGAACCAGAAGAAGCTGAGGAGGAAACTATCCCTGAACTGGGGGTTTGGCCTGCAGTGGTTGAATTACTGCCAAAGAGAGGAGAAAGGAACTTTGTGTGTACTTTTGCTCAACTTGTGAAGGATCTCCAAGGGCTTGGAAAAGAGCTTGCCTCCTGCTGAAGTCTGAGGAACAACAGACTTCACCCCCCAGCTCCCCAGAGTTCTTTGGAAGTGCCTACTGCTGTTGTTGGGCCTTCTGAGGGACTGCGTGTCGCAAGGAGCTGGAAGCGCGACTCAAGAAGGAGAAGCGTGCCGCCGTCGGAGCGGTTGTCGTAGCATCTCGTAAAGTGTGTCGCCGCTACAGCATTGCATCGAGCGGAAGCGTCTCGCATCATCCAGGAAGTGTCCCGCAACGCCGAAGAAGCCTGTCACCATCGCAGCCATCATAGCTGACGCATTGCACCGCATCAAGAGAAGAGTCTCGCATCGAGGAAGAAGCGTGTCGCCATTGCAGCCATCGTGGTTGTCGCATTGCAACACATCAAGAAAAGCGCCTCGCATCCACGGAGAAGCGTGCCGCCGTCGGAGCTGCTGTTGTCGCATCGTGTAAAGGGGTGTCGCCGCTGCAACAGCGCATTGAGCGGAAGCGTCTCGCAAACGTCGGAGAAGAGTGTCACTGCCAAGGCTGCTGTCGTCGCATCGTGTAAAGGGTGACGCCGCTGCAGCTGAAGCAACGAGTCGAGTCTTCTTGCAACATCGGAGAAGCGTGCCGCATCTGGAAGATCTTCACGTCTTTATTTCTTTGCACCAAAAACTTCATCGCATCAACATCGTTGCAACACTTTCGTTGCCCTGCGTGTAGCATCTAAACGGTACATTGACTTAAAGTGTCGCATTTAAGAACTTAAGAGAACTAAGCAAAATTCTACTATCTATAGTAACAGTATTGTGTGTTTTTGTCATTTAATGGTCTTGTGGTAAATCTATATAAAGAATACTTATTTTTTAGGTCTCGCCTGACCCAGCGCATGCGCTGGTCTGGCGAGACTTATTGAGAGGGCTCCAAAAAGTGCTACCAGGCCAGCCTAGAGCTACAGTGCATGTGCGCGGGCATGCGCGCCGCGCTTTAATGCGATTACTTTCACTTTCGCGGCCGCACGGCCGCTTTGATGTTTGATCGTGATCGCGGTCACTTTCAGTTTCGCGGCCGCACGGCCGCTTTGCATAGCCAATAGGTCTCGCTTTTGGGACCTTATAAGTATTTAGTTATGCAACTGTTGCATGGCTAAACACTTATAAGGTCCCGAAGGCGAGACCTATTGGCTATGCCAATGCTTGTTATAAAAAGCCTGTGTGGTGTCCATTTGTAGTGTTGTCACTTGGTTACTGTATGTGTTCACAAATGCTTTACACACTGCCTCTGAAATAAGCCTGTCTGCTCGTGCCAAGCTACCAAGGGGGTGAGCAGGGGTTATTTTAGGAGTGTACCCCTTTACCCTGACTAGAGGAGAGGGTCCCTATTTGTCACAAGTGCATACCTGTGCGAACTAGAGACCCCCAAGTCTAACAGCAACTATTCTATCATTGAAAAAGAGCTGCTAACTTGCATGTAGGGCACTGAACATTTTAGGCAATTTTTGTGGTATCACATTTCCTGTTGAGAACTGACCATACACATTTGGTGGGTGTCTGATCACCAAGAGGGGGTCAGGGAAGGAGTTTACTGGCACGTTTGGTGCGTCTGACAGCAAAACTCCAGTCATTCCAGTCTTCTATGGAATATGTTCACGTAGGGTCAAAATGCATGTAGATTGCATGTCATGATTTCCTCAAGTAGAGGAAGCGATTGAGATGATGTGGGAGAAGAATATAAAGTAGCCTTAACTTTTGAGGGTTTGAATGCTTGACGGGTGTATGAAAATATGATTCTCAGGAGTCATGGCTAGAAGCAATGGAGAATGATGTTGAAGCTAGTTATTCAATAGTTGCGTAAAGGATGGCCCAAAAAATACAAGTTAAAGGGTGATTTAGCTGTATTTTTTAAGGTCACGGAGTAGTTTATGGTAGGTGGTGGAATGTTCATGAGAGTGGATTAAGTGGTTGTTCTGAGTCACAAAGAAAAATGTGGGTATGCCGAGAAATAAAAAGAGACTTGGTGAGTTTTATTGGTAACCCAGTATTGACAGAATAGTTGATGAGTGGGTGAGTGAATATAAGCCTTGCACAATAAGCAAGAATTTGATGAGAATATGCACTACTTAGCTTATACTGATAGCATATAATTCTAGACGTTAGTGGAGACTAAATATAGTTGTTACCTGTCCTTTTTATGTGTTTCTTCTAAAAGAAGCTAGTTAAATGGTGCTTGCTGATTACTTCACGAAATGTCCTTAACCCCTTCTGTGCCACGCCCTTTCCCCCTCCTGTGCCGGGCGTTTCATTAGTGGGCGGGTTTCATGACGAGATAGTCTCGTCATGGGCACAGCGCGACCGTGCTCCATGACGAGACTATCTCGTCATGGGCACAGAAGAGGTTAAGTAAGGGTGGTAGAAAGGGTGACAGCTGGTGTGATTGTTAAATCTCTGGAAACAGTTTTCTGTAGAAAGTGCTTGACAGAAGCAATAGTTTCTGATAATGGGCCTCAATTTATGAGTAAGGAATTTGAGGCCAGATGTACAAACCTTTACTGAGATGGCAAATTGCCTGATTCCCAGAATCAGGCTGTTTGTGATCTCAAAAAGCTTATTTTAATGCACAAAAAGGTCATTGTGATTCACTAATGTGTTACCGAATCGAAATTTAATTTGCGATTCGGTATTTGGAAGGGGCGTATTTAGGGCGTCCCTTCCAAATACTGATTTGCAGTACAATGTATTAATGTTTTGGAACTAGATTCCGGAAACAAAACATGAGAATGTAAAAGAAAAAAATACTATTTTGAAGAAAGAGCAGTCAGTGGCCCTACGGATCACTGCCTACTCTTAAAACAAGAAACAAAAGTTTAATTTACTTTTTTTTGCGCATTCCTGTTTTCCTTTAAGGAAAATTAGATGCACTAAAAAAAACTTTGCTTTATTAAAAAGCAACCACAGATAAGTTGGTCTGCTGACCCCAGAAGATCACCATCTCTGTGATGGCTGTCATTCCTAATGGGTCACAAATTGCGACCTACCTCATTTATATTCATGAGGTTGGTCGCTTTGCGACTCACAAGGATATTTTAGCATTCAAATATTCATACATTAAGGGGCCGAATCCGATCTCGTTGGGAGAAGGCTCCATCCGACTCGGATCCGGAAGGCTTTCCGACCGACTTGTGCTCTGGGGCTCGGAGCGGCCAAGTACGATGCGAACAAGCGCTGACGGACACGGGTCGCTCGGAGCCCCATTGAAGTCAATGGGAGCCTGTTGTACGACGCGTACATAGGCTCCCATTGATGAAAAAGGTACGTTGCGCACAAAGGCACCCCCTGTAGTGGGGACGCGTCTGTGCCACCTGCACCGTACATGCATGTGTAGGGGGGACCCTTGGGTCCCTCCCTGTGATCGACTCGTAAGGCTTCAGGTGAAGGGGGGTCCAGCGCAGACCCCCGAAGTCCGCTTCCAGGAGCGCCTACGTGTCGGATGCTCCGACTCGATCCGGCTGTCCGAATCGTGCATCGTACTGGCTCGGTCATAAATCGCATCCATTGCACGGCGCAGTTTGCTTACGGATGAGACGTAGGGAGCGGTTCGGACCCGGAAACGATTCGGTCAGCGATTTTGCGTTTCCCGCATCGTACTTGCTCGCTCGTACAGCTGTACGAGTCGGACGTAAAACATGCGTACGGCTCGTACTTTTTCCGGCTGGATCACGTTCAGAGCCCATCCGAGCGAGATCGGAATAGGCCCCTAAGAGTTGTGATTTCCTAATTGCAATTCGGAGATAATCGCAATTAGGAAATTAGCTATTCCTAATGCTAGTACATCTGAACCCTTGGTGAATTCATTACTAGGTGTATCACCGTACACAAATGTATCCAATTATAATTTCTAGACAAATGGACAAATTGAAGTATTCAATTGGGCGGTCAAAGAATCTACAAAGCTAGCATTGGAGAGTGGGTTACCATGGTGGAAGCCGCTGCAAGTGACTGTTAATATATAGAATTTCTCCAAATTCTGTTACTGGTTTATCACTATTTCAAATGTTAAGAGGACATAAATTATGTTCTAAACTAATTCCCTGGTGGCATAAGAAGTATTATGGGGTAAAAAATGAGGTGACCTTGGTAAGAGTCATGAACGTTTTGAGACATACCAACGCATGAT
The DNA here is from genome assembly GCF_964204655.1 of Triturus cristatus. Classification (NCBI taxonomy): domain Eukaryota; kingdom Metazoa; phylum Chordata; class Amphibia; order Caudata; family Salamandridae; genus Triturus; species Triturus cristatus. Next base: position 1,101,270,465 of record NC_140591.1, on the reverse strand, counting down.
GAAACCATTTGTTGCTAAGAATAAAAGTAAGTCTTCCCACCACCATTTTAAGTGGGTAAATGGGTCAGAATTAAATACCCTAGGATTGCTGGGAAAGGATTGGCAGGATGAATGGGTCCTTTCAGGGTGGTTCAAGTCTTCAGCAAAGTTGTTAGGGTACAAGGAGGCAAAATCTAGAATCTGAAGAGGGTTTTATTGTGGTGTGGCGCATGTTTCGTGGTGGATTGACGTGAAGTGGGGGAGCGGAGATATGTTCTTGGATATGTCAGGATGTGATATGCCAGTTTTTCAAGATGGTATGCAAGAGATGAGTCTATAGCTGGGCCAACAAGTGGATGTTCTGGAACAGTTGTGACTAATAATGTTGGGTCCTTGGCTGTGCGCCATAAGGAATTGAGTATTGAAATCCAGGATGTGACAGGTGCCTGAGAAGTTTCCTTATTCTGTGTGTTTTTTAGTTCTTGGTTATGTGTTGTGATTAAGTTTGCATTTACTGGCTATGCAGAGCACCTTTTTTTTTACTATTGTGTTTTTTCCGTTTTGTTTGTTTTATCTTCCTCTGTGTTAAGAAGGGAGTTATGTTGCATGGGCAATGAATCATTCTGTTTAGAGTGTTATCTATTCTTAGGAATCTGGGGTTTTGGGGGGGGGGGTGATTTGGAATGCAGGGAGAGGGAGTTGGGTTTAATGGTATAAGCCACAGGTGTTATGAAGTATTTCGAGACATCCCATTGCACCAAATGGGAATATCCCTATATTTAAAATTCCGTTATGACACACTCGCAATTCTAAGAGACTTTACACTACCATTTAAGATCCATTCAAATGTTTGTTTGCATATGATCCATATATAAATGCCTAATAAAGTTTGTTTATAAATAAATGACACAATCGAAATTGGGACATTTACGATATTATGGAATGCTGGCAGGAATGATGCTCCCTCGCCTGTTTGCACTTTGTGCTCCTTGTCAGACACTAAAAACCTATCCCACTAGCTGTTCTTTTGCCCAGCTTAGAAAAAGCCCAGAGAGAAATGGATACATCCACTGTGTAAATGTCTTGGTATCCGGCACATGGAGGCCCTAAGGCTATTGATGAGTGACGCATCCATTCACACTATTTTTACCATAAGTAACTATCTCTTCTCGATGGGGCTAATAAGAAAAGTGAAGGGCCCCAAATTTTAGGCTAGAATAATCTGTCCTCATTTGAGATATTTTCTAGCTCAAGAACACGATTGTTTAAGGTGTACAACTCCTTTTAACTCTCCATGGACGTTCCCCATGAGGGGTGCAAGTGTGCTACCTTATATAAAAATATCTGTTAATATTAAATATTACCTCACGACAGAGCAGATGGAAATGGGAAAATTTTCGTTTACATGGTTTTACTGCATACTCAAAGAGAACTATTCTGGTGATCACTTGCCCAATTAGATGTGGAATTGCTATCAGTTGTTTCTTTGCACATGCACTTGTGTTAACCTTTTATTGTTATTGTATGTTTGTTTATATTAGAATACTGTAAATGGAGATTTATGATAGATTGAAAATGAAATGTTTGCCTATTTTATTGAATATAAGTTTTATGGAATGAATTTTTCCGCAATAGTCTTAAACTTAAAACACTTAAACAGGGGTCGCCGTCGCTGAAGCTGCTCCTGGTGGATAATAAATATCCTTTGCACCCATATTCCCTATATGGACTGTACTTTCTCTTGTCAATGTAGATATTGCGTTATGGGTACCAGAAACATCTGGAGTCCAGTGATACAATTAATCGCGTTGTAGCTGCTTGCCCATCTATAACGCTTTCATTTTGCTTGTGGCTGTTTCCTGCTGTCCATTTGTCACTCTCTAGCCCTCTTCTGTGAGTCCAGCGTTCGTCCAGCGTTCTGTGAGTCCAGTGACCCCCCTTACGCCTCCGCTGCATGGCGACGGCATCAATGGGCCGGCCCTGCAGCTGCGCCGGTGTGAAAGGGAAGAGAGACGCTGCCCTCCCTCAGCCTGCTGTAAATCAGACTCTCTCTGCTCGGGCGGGCACCGGCGGCAGGATGGCTCGGCGCCCCGTGCACCGTCTCTGCAGACCCGAGCGCAGGGGGGGCTGGCCCACGGGGCAGCGCTGGCAAACAGGTATGGGGGGTTTGTTTGGCGGGTAAGAAGAGTCTGAATGCAAACTGTAAAGATGCCGCGAAATGCCATGGAACATGGATTGCGTTTATCTTGGGTAAATGAAGAGTCGTGTTTTGGGTGGGTGCGGGGGGGGGGGGGGGGTCTGTAGATAAAACTAACTACCTCACAGGCATTGTGCATCGCGCCCTCTGCTGTGTCGCCGTGCCAGGGGTTCCTTCACGTACCGTGTCTGTGGTATTTGTTTTACACGAGGGATGGGTGACGAATTTCTAGGAAGGTTGTCTTGGCAACGGTAAAACACTGACTTTGGGAGAGGAATACAGCACACAATAAAGGAAGGTGGGGTGGGGGGGGGGGGGCTAAAAAATGGACGGGAGAGAAGGCGGGAGATCATTGACAAGGTGAACATAACAAACAGCGGGTGCATCATCACAGGGGAACCGCTTCCGGAATGGCTCGAGACAGTGTGCGCGCCTCGCCTCGCGAGGTTAAGCACACATATGCGCTGAAATTGAATTGATCTATCATTGAAGAGATTAATTTCCCCTCGGTTGGCTGTGCTTCCATACATCTGTGATATCATGGCGAAAGTTTTGCTTCACTGCAACTCTCAGTCTTAGTGTCTGTTCTGCTCTTTTTAATACTCCTATGCTCTAGTTCCAAAGTAATGCAGTGTAGTTGTGGTAGTAGGTTCCGTACACATGGCTTCAAAGTAACTTTTGACTGTAAGTGTACCTTTTCTTGCGATAACATTTCCTCACAGTTTTCTTTAATGAAAGAGCTGAAACGCATTTTAGATTTTTATAGTCCTTCGGAGGAATGGTTATGTTATGTTATAGGGAATTTGTAAAGCGCATGGCTACTCCAAGGAGTGTCCCGGCGATAAGAGGTCCCCCTCTGAAAAGAGAGACAGTTTAGACTCATAATCCTGCAAAGCTATATTACTGTAGGAACAGCCAGGTCTTAAATTGGCGTCTGAAGCTAAGAAGCTCTCGCTCTTGTCTGAGGGAGAGAGGCAGCGAGTTCCATAGTCTTCCCACTACCACCTGGAAGGAACGGCCCCCCTTTCTGGTCCTGGTGAATTTTGGCAACAATAACAGATGTTGGGCTGTGTATGCATGCCAACACTTCGAAACAGGAAAGAGGGAGATAGTGAAGAAATCGGGGGGATTTATTTCTCCTCTTGACTAACATTGAAACCGAGACAATTTTAGACGGAAGACAGATAAAATAAAGTCATTTTTGACTTTAAATTTCACGAGTCTCCCGCCTGAATCCGGTCTGTTGGCATATATGAAAACGCCAGTTATAAAACAGTGGCATCTTCACAGCATATTGTTCTAGTGTCAGTTCAGTAACATAGACTTATGGGAGGGAGGCTCATTAATGATGGCTGAGGAGAAAGGGGTTTGTAGTTATCTTTTTAAGTCGCCACTTATTTATAAATAGATTTTGCTATTTTGTTGAATGTTGTGGATTTGTGACATTTTGTTTCCTTCGCAATCATTGGCATTCAATCACATGGCATGTCACAGATTGGGTTAATGGACTGACACATTTTACAAATCGTTCTCCTGGTTATTTTATGGAGGCTTTCGTCTTTATCTGCTGGGAGTATAGGTTTTGGTATTCTTTGGTATTTGCTGTGATTGATGTCCTTCTGCAGGTTGCTTCTTATATTCAAAGCTTTGGTTGTTTTTCTAATGGCTGGTGGCATATTGCTAAGGTGAGCTTGAAATAGATCTAAAGGCCACCAAGATCCAAGGGTTAGTGCTCAGCTACTTAATAACTGGCAATACCAACATACGCAAACCTATGTGGGACTCCCCCATAACTGAGAAGTGTGTCGATAAGTTGGCGTAAGAATAGACTCAATATTTGGAATACCCATCTTAGCCATCTGCAAGCGGCAGATATCAGAACTGGTTTACCAGGGCTTGAAGCCTTTAATGGCCTTAATAATATCAGAGAGTGGGTGAAGTTGAAGTTTGTTGCTAAAGGAGTCTCGGTAATCTTGGAAATTTAGGGTGGTGAAGGGGAGGTGGTGAGATAATACCCTCCAAGAGGGATTCATCAGTCTTCCAATCAAGCCAGCACAAAGTTTTTGTGTGGGAAAAGGAAGGTGTCTGCCTGGTTTGTGTGTGCTAGATATAGGAAGATGCTAAAACATTTCATGTATGAGGCATCACCAATGACAATCTTGATGCTGTAATAGTTTTTGTTCGGCTCTGGGTACAGTAAACGTAAAGGTTCAAGTGTGAGTATAGCTGACTCAACAAGCAGCTCATGATTTGGTGTTCCCCCAGTACATTTGAAACAAATCAGTCCATGATTTATTCCCAGAGAGGTGTAAACATTATAATCGTGATTCTAATTACCTTTTTTTCTTTCTTTTTAAAGTCCTTTTTATTCATGAATGCCCATAAATCTTGATCTTGATTTTCATAACTTCATAAAAACAAGTTTTGACAAACATACAGCCAGCATGTGTTTCACAATAACAATTGCTTGTTCTGGGCTAGTGAATCAATCTTCCTCTTCATTCAACAAATGTTTAGAAGAAGACGTCCTTCAAAGTCACTTTTAACTAAAGTAGTACAATATGTCGTTAGTCGGAATAACTAGCTATGTTCTTAAGTTAAATTCTACAGAGTATTCATCCTCAAGATAAGGGTATCCAAAAGAATAAAACATATTTTCTGTAGGGATAACTTGATCATTCCTCAAATTGAATTCTATTTAATCTTCATACCCGTGATAAGGGTATTCACAAGATAGGGGCATTGATACTGATTGAGTTCAGTACCGATCTTGGCTCTCTCTATAAATTTAGTAAAATTCAATGATAAAAGCTGTCCGCCTGATTGGTTCACCGGGAGAGCTATTTCAGATGCTATAGGCCTGAACTTTTTATTCTGGAAAGTTATAACAAGGGAAATAGGCCTGGATTATTTCTGATGAAACACATATGTTTAAGCTAATAGGCCTCGATCTTCAATTGCCACACTACAGTAACTATAACTCATGCTTTCTCCTCGCACTGATTATACCCTTGCATATTATATAACTTATAGCATGTGAAATCAAAGCAGGCATAATAAGAGTACTGACATCTGAAAGGACATAATTTCTTACAACATAGTGCAAGGTAGAGGTGTGAGTTATAGTTAATATAGTGTGGGGATTGATGCAAGAATAATGTGTACAGTGTGTATAGTTTAAGTTGGGTTTGTATATAAAGATTAAATAACGTTTTCCTAACTATAACTTAGCTTTACCCTTTGTTTTTTTCATTAAATTGAAATGGTTTATATTTTTTATTAAAAATGTGTTTAAACTATAGTGTTGAATGTCATTTAATTGAGTGTTGTTAAGTGCGGTGTTGTAGAGTAAGATAAAGGACAGTGTCGTACAGTGAACTCTCATAGAGCCCAGTGTTGTGAAGTGGAATACAGTGGGGTGAAGTTAAGATGCATATAGTGAAGTAAAGAGTTATATAGTGTAGTGGTGTGCTGTGTTGTGTAGTGGAGTATTGTAGAGTGTAGTGACGTGTTGTAAAAGTGGAGTGGTGTGTCGTACAGTACAGTGGAGTATCGTACAGTGGAGTATAGTCGACTGTAGTGTTGTGGAGCTGGAGTGTCGTGGAGTGTCATTGTGTTGCATAGAGCTGATTAGAATTGCATAGAATAACTTAGAGTGGAGCAGAGTGTTGTACAGTGCAGTGTAGGTCATACAGTAAAGTACGGTGTCGCACAGGGTGCTGTATTACCATTTAGGATCCTATCTCAGATTAAGACATAGCTAAAGAGCTCTGGGTTTCATCATCCTTTTTTTCGAATCTTTTTTGATTTATTTTGAAGAAAAGGGAAGTTACATCATCCTTTTATGTGTATTATTCAATTCAGTACTTTTCTTTCTATAAAGTAAAGGTCGAACAGAAATTGGAGCCATATTGATAGATAATTGGTTTGTTTTTGAGTTTGAAGTGTCTATCCTTCACCAGTTCCTTGAATAAGCCTTAGACTGCTCTGCCTCATTTTGAAGCAGTCTTCCTGTGCTCACTCCCAGCTAATTGTCCCTCCTTGCTTTTGCACGCGTGAACAGTGATACACACAAGGAGCGGAAAGGTGCTTTTTAGCACCTACCTGTGTGTTTTCCTGCTCCATCGGCTAGTTTCTTTCTATGTAATGTTTTTTGCTTCTTTGTGGTTTCTAAGTGGCATCCTGTGCGTGGTTTCCCCAGACTTTTTGCTGGTTTTAAAATTCTGGGCCCTTTACCACTGCTATCCAGTGCTGAAGTGCCTATGCTCTGTACTCAAAACATGGTAACATTGGCTTATCCCCAACTGGCATATTTTATTTACTTATAAGTTCCTAGTACAGTGCACTACATGTTCCCAGGGCACGTAGAGTAAATGCTACTAGTGGGCTCGCAGCACTGAGTGTGCCATCCACTTCAATAGCCCTTTCAAGATGACTCAGGCCTGCCACTGCAGAGCTTATGAGTACAGTCCTAAACTGCTATTCCGACCTGGCAAGTTAAGCTACTCGCCAGACCAAAGCCTTCCATTTTATTACATCTACGTTACCCCTAAGATAGACCCTAGGCAGCCCTATGGGCAGGGTGCAGTGTATTTAAAATGTAGGACATGTACTTTTGAGTTTTACATGTCCTGGTAGTGAAAAACTGCTTAATTAATTTTTCACTTCTGCTAGGCCTATCTCTCCCAATGGTTAAAATTGGGTTTGCCTTAAAACATTTTTTAAGTGTAATTTCCAATTGGGAAAAGAAGGAAATTTGGAGTTTTATGTCCCTGGACTCGCAGTTTAAAATCACAACTTATGATGAAGTCAGATTTTTAATTGTATGCCTAACAATATTAATACCAATGCTGATGATCCTTTGATACTTTTAGAAAGTTGGCACTTTCTTACTTTAACCATTCTGTGCCTCTGCCTGCCTCTGAATACACCTCTGGGTTGGGTGACAGCTGGGCTTTGTGTATTCCCTCTTGACAGTCACACAGAGGGAGATGGGATGTGACATTTGCATCCTGAAGGCCCATCACCAGGCTAATTGGCCTTCCTGAGGTAGATTGGGAGGGAGGAGCTGAAACTTTCACCTGAATAAGGCCGAGCCTGCCCCCACACAAAGAGCTGCATACCCCTCTGTAGTGAGTCTGGAGCCAGGACAGGAAAGGCAGGGACCTTGTGATCTTTATAGGCCTCTTTGAAGTCTCCCCCACTTCATAGGCACAACTGGGTATAAGTACTGACACCACCAAATCAGAACTTTGCTGGAACCAAGGACATTTCCCTGGAAGAAGAGCTGCAGTGCTGTAGGAGGGACTGTCATTTTGCTAACTGCTTTGTTGTGTTGGCCTGCTGCCTGCTGATCACTGTGCTTTAGGATGGACTATCACTTTTCTACCTGTTTTGCTGTGTTTGACTGCTGCCTTCTGCTTCTTGCCTAGGAGTGAGAAGTACTGGACCTGCCCTTAACATCTATGAACTCAGGGTTCTGCAAGGGCTTGCCCCCTGTACTTGAAGTCTCAGGGCCATCAAAGACTGCTTTCAACTCTGCTTCAGCTGCTGGACTTTGCCATCTGTGATTCCTTCCTTGACTTGGGTACCTCTCCAGTCGTGGGCCTCAGAAGTGGACTCTGCAGCTGTTTTGCTCCAAAATTGACACATCATCATCTCTGTGCCAATCGGAACTAATGTAGTGGCCTTTAACGCTGACGCACTGCCTATCCAAATACATCGCTATGCGGCTGGACGATGGTGTGGGGCCCAACTGCGAGGCTCGACGACGACACAGCACTTACTTCCAGAGGCGGACTGGCAATTTAAAAAAAATTATTTATATAGCGCAGCAAATACCCTAAGGCGTTTAGCCACTTGTCATCCAACAGCAAACCATCGCTGAGATTTATGAAGAAGTTAGAATCTGGCTATTACAAATTATACAATATATAGCCAGGTCTTCAAACCTTTCCTTAAGGAAAGCAAGTCAGGCGAGTTTTTAAGTTTGCAAGGCAAACGATTCCAAAGTCTGGTTGTGATATTTATAAAGCTTTTACCACCCCAGTTTGAAAGTCGTGTTCTATGGACCTCCACCAACCTGTGTGAAGAGGACGAAGCTTTTTGGTAGGGGTATACCAGCGGAAATGGTCAATCAGGTAGACAGGGCCCAGGTTATGCAGGGCCTTAAAGACGATGCAGAGGGCCTTAAAATTAGTCAGTTTTTTCACTGGAAGCCAATGTAGAGCATTGAGGGCCAACTTGTCGGAGGAATATTTCGGAATATCAAACAGCAATCGAGCGTCAGGGTTCTGGAGGACCTGCAGTTTAACAAGGAGTGCTTTATTTATGCCCATCAGGAGGGCATTGCAGTAGTCCAGCCTAGGTAAGACTAATGCAGAGACCACCATTTTCTGAAGAACTAGCGGTATGAAAGGGAATATTTTCCTCAGAATCTTCAATCTATAACAAGTGGATGAAGTAGCCGCTTTCACATGATGAGAGAAGGACAAAGCAGTGTCAAAAATGACACCCAGATTTTTCGCCTTAGAGGCTGGAATGGGTGGGGGAGCCTAGTTCCGTAGGCCACCAATCAGAGGACCAGATAGACGGATCTCTGCCAAAAAGGAGAACCTCGGTCTTATTGGATTTCAGCTTAAGGCAGTTCTCTGACATCCCATCTATTCACCTGTTGCATACAGGCGTGAATGCTGTGAGCTGTGTCCCCATTATTATTTAAAATGGTCACTATAATCTGGGTGTTGTCTGCATACGACACCATGGCAAAGCCATGTGATTTTATCCTTCTGGCCAGGGGGACCACATATAAATTAAAGAGGGTCAGGCTCAGGGGCGAGCCCTGAGGGAGCCCACAAGGGAGCTTAAAGCTCTGAGACCTGAGGCCATCCACTTCCACAAATTGTTCCCGGTCCGTAAGGAATGATTTAAAAAGAGCCAGGGCAATGCCCGCTATGCCTATTTCTTGGAGGCGACTTATTAGGAGGCTATAATCTACCGTATCAAACGCCGCCAAAAGATCCAGTAATATCAAAGCTGCCATGCCTCCATTATCCACCGAGTGCCTGATTTCTTCTGACGCCATGATCAATGCGAGCTCGGTGCTATGCTCACTCCAGAAACCATACTGTGTTGGATCCAGAATATGATTATTATTGATGAGCATGGACAGAACGTGGTTCATATATTTTTCCAGAAGTTTGGCTGGTATTTGCAGGCGGGCGATTGGACGGTAGTTGCCAGGATCTATTTTATCCAAGTTAGCTTTTTTTAGAAGTGGCAGAATGGAGGTCTTCTTCCACATTATAGGAAAAATTGCAGTTTTAATGACTAGATTAAATATCTCAGTTAGATGACAGGCGACTAGCTCAGTCGCAGAATGTATTACCTTGGGAGGGAACGGGTCCAGTGGCGATCCGGATTTGGTAGCAGAGAGAAGTTTAATAACTTACTCGTACATTATAGTCGGAAAATCTGAGAGAAGTAAAGAGTGGGAGGTACAGCTAATGTTGGACCCCTGTAAATCTGCTCTTTCTGCATCAGAGAATGCAGACTGGAAGTGGGAGGTGCAGGGAGTATTAGGGTCATGTAAATCCACACTTCCAGCATCCAGGAGTGCAAACTGAGTGTTATTATCAAATACTGTTTGCGCTGCAAACGTACCCTTGATACTCAGTACCTTACTACAAAAGGTGGATGCTAAGGTGTTTCAGAAGGCGAGGTCTGCTATATTAGGTCTAGATTCTTAAACTCGGCTGAGTTTCTGGATCGTAGCAAGCAATTCTTTAGAGTTATTTTTTGCTTTTTCAATTTTCTCCGAGAAATAGTTGATCTTAGTGCTATGGATCGTTCCTTTATATTGAGTTAATAATTCCTTATGGTGTTCTTTTACTTTTATGTCATACGAGTGCCTCCAGTGTCTTTCTTGTCTGCGACACTGCCTCTTAAGAAGCCTAGGTTCTTCTGAAAACCAAGGTTCATGGGAGCCATCCTTGTAATTTTCCCTGCTTTCTGAGGAATTGTTGCTTGAACTGAAGACCCAATCCAGTGATGATAATCTAAAGATGCTATCTCCGGATCTTGGGATATAAAGGGTCTGCTCATGCCTAGTTGGGTGTTAAACTTGATTTTTTCCAGGCGGTATCATTGATATCGCATCTGACTTCTAGTAGGAGGATGCCTATTGCCGGCTATAGAGGGCAAAGTGAAAATTAGAAAACTGCTGCATGGTCGGACCAGTGTAGTTGCAGGATATTTTTAAATTCCAAAAAAGGACAGGTTAAAAGGTCCATAAAGGCATTCAACTCCTTACTAAGCTGGTTATCTAGATGAAAGTTAAAATCCCGGGAATGGTGTACTCCTGGGAGTTGACTTTATATTCAAGCATATGCCCCATGGTATGTAGAAAGTTAGCCCTAGGTCCGGGAGGTCGATAAATCAGCATTCCATTAAAAGAGTAAGTGTTGTTAATAGCTATCTTGAAGGAGAGCACTTCGCAGTCAGGGCCAGTAGAAATATCTTTAAAGGATGCTTTCAAACGGTCCAGATAGACTCTAGCTAGCACCCCCTTTTTTCCCGATACAATCTTTCCTGGTGATAGAAAAGCCTGGCAGGATGGCCACCACCAGGTCAGGACCCAAGGTCTCATCTGCCCAAGTTTCCACGACAAACACTATATTGAGGGCCTGCTCATTTACAAAGTATGCAAATTCGTAATTATGTTTAATCAGCGAACGTGCATTGATGAGAGCACAATGTAGCCCAAGGGGGGTTCTAGGTCCCTCACGGACAGATGTATCCTTCTCTTTATTTTTGTAAGATATTCCAGAGTGTGTACTTGTTTAAGAACCTAAGTTTACATATATCGCACATCTGAATTTCTGAGCAGTTAACACAGTTGAGGACTGGCCCCGGGCAGAGCGAGATAGTGGTAGACAGTGCTAACAACATACTTCGTGAGTATGTAAGCATGGTTGCCAGCTGGATCCTAAAACCGGCAGCGTGGCTGGCGCTGAGCGCGGACAAGGAGGCGGACGGGTGCAGACGTGCTTGCCTTTGGCACACCAGTGGCGGGCCCGCTGCGCGTCCGTGTCGGGCAGGTTTAAATATTAGAGCAGCATCGGCTCAAGTACTGCTGTCAAGAGACTAAAATGACGACAGCTCAAGATGGCGGCCGTCAATGTTGTAATTAGCCCTACCACGCCCAACTCTCACCACTCACTCAGCACTGGTGAAGCCGTGGTGGACCAGAGAGCGGCGAAAATAGGCAAAGAGTATTTTTCCACAGTTAAAACGAGGTAAGAGCAGTCCTCAATATCAATGTACTAAAAACAGAGCTAAGTGCATAGAGTGCAGATGTGCAAATTGTGCAATAGGGCATAAAAATGACTGTTACATCAACAAGCAGTTTAGAATTAAAAAAAACCTCGGCAAATGGCTAAAATGTTGAACACCTTAGAATGTCATGTAGGCTGCGCGTCCGCATCAAGCAGGTTTAAATAATAGAGCAGCATCGACTTAAGTACGTGCTGTAAAGAGACTAGAACGACGACCACTCATGATGGCGGCTGTCAATGGTGTAATCAGCCCTACCACGCCCAACTCTCTCCACTCAATCGGCACCCTTCCAGCCTCCTAGGCAAACACCCAATGTCCGCTATGGCCAGTCCGGCCCTGCCTCCATCGTAAAGAGTTCAACGACGACACAGGACCCGACTGAGAGGCTCAACTTAGACCCGGCTGCATGAATCAGAAATTACACATCGAGTCTTCGGCGCCGGAGCTTGCTCTCAAGATATTTTTTCATCAGACCCTGCGTGGGGCCTGTAGCAGGCCTGCCCACCATCGCAGTCAGCCTGAACTTAGGATTTACCCTGGTCTAGCGCAAACTCAAGTAACATTTTGCTGCTATTTACTTCTAAGCACTGTTTTGGGATTTGTGTCTGGTTTTACCCAGATAAATATGTTCTATATTTTCTAAACTGATGTAGAGTCTTTTTGTGGTGTTTTCAATGTGTTACTGTAATTAAAGTGTTGCACAAATAGTTTACACATTGCCTCTTAAGTTAAGCCTGACTGCTCTTTGGCAAGCTACCAGAGGATGAGCACAGATTAATTTAGGTTGTGTATCTGATTTACCCTGACGAGGACAGTGGTCCCTACTTGAACAGGGTGCAAACCTCTGTCAACTAGAGACACAATTTTTAACAGCCATCGAGGGAAGTCTCTCTTTCTCTTCAGATGTGCTAGCAGTACCATTAAATATAGTGACTAAATTTAGGTGTTGTACAATTGTCTATTTCATTGTTATTCAGGTATACTAGCCTAATCTGAAATCGAAGATGACCAGTTCCAAGTTTTCACAGGAATTAATTTATTGAGTCTCTATTTAAGGTGAGTAAGTCTACCAAGAGGCGCATCGCTATTCTTTGGGTATCCGATCTTTGTTGTGTTCATCGCCTCCATTGCTTTTAATTTCTTTTTTTCTTTTTGTGTTTTCTCCTTGCTTGCTGCTTGTCATATTTCTCCTTGCTTTTTGTTTATTTTGGTGTTTTTCTTAAGTGATTTTTTTTTAGCTTGATTTTTTCCTCTCCCGAGTTGGTGCCAATTCTTCTGCTGCGTCTTCCTTCAAGTCATATATTTTTGGCACCAATCTCTGACATTACTTTGCTGCCTTCCAGGATTGAAGGTAGGCATCTCACCAGGAGCTATCCTGGTAAGGTAAGAGTCAACCTTTGGCTGGCACTAAATACTGGCACCAATCCAATTTGCGTAATCTCCGGTTTATGTATCTACCCAAGAGTCAGGTTCTCATGTTCCATTGTGGTCCAGTGTGCAGAATGTTGCTCAAAGGCATGCTATCTTTCTTCTGTGTAAAACATTTCTGGTGGAAAGGCGGCAAATAAAAAACAGATATAGTATTTCAGGGTTGAATTGAGCAAGGATTCCATGGTGAGCTGGTCATGTTTTTTGTTAGTTATTGTGGTGATGTGGCCTCTAAGCCCTGGAAGCAAGTTCATTAAGCCTCACATTTTGCCTGACTCAACATGATTGCAAATGGCCACAATTCATCATATTTCCAATCTTAACAGCCTGCTGCTGCTATTGTTGTGTGCCAAGGGACTCTTGGACAACACTTTAGATCTGTCTTGTGCCCCCTACCTGTAGAGATTCCTTGTATAATCATAAAACTCAGGGCACACAAGGGCTCTCACTATCCCCTACTATGACCTTTTACAAGAGATAGGCTTGGTGGAGAATGCAGTAGACCTGCCAGAGACCCAAGAGAGATTTCTATACGAGCTTCCCTCACAGATTGCGAGAAGTCAGTACAAATTTGTGGTGTATCTTACATATATTTATTATATATTAAATTAGCATATGTTAAAGTAGCATTTTGCAAATGCGTAGCAATTACAGTAATAGTTAGAAAAAGTCATCAGAATCAAAACAACAACACATCTATGTTCTCCGTCACAGAGTCCCAGAAAGATAATCTCCAGGCCGTTCAGCCTTTTCCTTAGCTAGCTAAAGAGGAGATGTTATACTGGTAACAAGAAAAAACAAGCATTTGCAATGCAACAGGTCTCGCATTTACGTGAGTTTGAGCTGTTGGCATTGTAAATGACAATGCCTTTTATTTATGTTTTGGTTTTGGAACATAAATAAAACACATTGTCATTTATAATGCCAATAGCTTAAACTCGAGTAAATGCGAGACCTATTGCATTGCAAATGCTTGTTTACAGTGTGTATATAAAGCGCTCTGATACTTTCGGGTCAAGCTAGCGCTATATAAAACTTTTAAAATAAAAATAAAATAAATAAATGGTGAAAAGGAAAGTGGTGGTGAAACCTGGGGATTTGCAGTGTTTAAAGGCAGCCACTGATGCACTCAATATGTACAGCTGTGTCAAAAACTAACGCTCGCTGCGGGAGTCAGAGGGCTCAGCCAAGCGCGAAAAGCACTGAGGACACGGGAGGGTGGAGGGGCAGAGGGAGGGAGCCTGGCAGAGAGGGCGAGCAGACTGGGAGTGGGAGAGAGATGACAGTGTCCATAGGGGACGGACGAAAGTCATTAAGGATTTAGGTGAGGTCTGGAGACAAGAGAGGCCTGGAGAGAGAGAGGGTGGGGAGAGAACATGCTGGCAGGGGGAAGAGGCGGATATAAAGGCACTAGTAAGGAAGGGGAGGCGTCGGCGGGGGAAGCAGATGCTCAGAGAGGCATACAGGGCATAGTAGAGGCAGCGGTCACAGCAAGAGGTACAAGAGGCCCGAAAAGGAAGGTGACGTAACGGCCAGGACTGCTGACTGTGGCGCTGGGGAACCAGATTCGAGTCTGGGCGTCCTCTGCTCAACATCCTGTGATTCCAAGCAAATTACTTAATCTCCCCCTTTCTACCAAAGAATGAATGTGTCCTTGTGTAACATAACTGATGATCATGTGCAAAAACAAGAAACGAAAGGAGGTGGAAACATCATCAGGCGGTAGAACGGAAATGCTGAATCAGAAGAAAAGTTGGAAGCAGTGTACCGAGAAAGGAAACAACCAGGTGTAGTGGATAACAAGGAAATATGGATTGATTATGCAGAGGGAAGAGTAGGTTACTGGGTGCAGTGAAGGAGAGTAGGTAACGGGGTGCAGTGAAGGATCGAGGAAATGTTGGGGTGTAGAGAAACGTATGGGTACCATTTTAAAAGGCACGTACAGTGTATGAAGACTGAGGTGGTGAACTTGCATGTAAAAGGAGGACACACAATGTGCAGCGGAAGGGTGGGTGGAGTGTGTATGGAAAAAAGACGCCAGGATCAGGGGGCAGGGTGGGGTGCAGAGGGAGGGTCCACTCATTGTGCAGCTGTGGCAGAATGAGACTGAGAGTTGTGCTGCGCAGGGAGTGAAGAGGAGTGGGTGTGAAGAGCGCACGATGGGGAGCAGTGCAAATGGAGGGGCGGTGTTTCAGGGAGGTAGGGGCACAATGGGCCAGTCACGCAGGCTGCCAAATGCTGCGCGCGCCTGTGTGAAAGTGATCACGATCGCGATCACACATCAAAGCGGCCGTGCGGCCGTGAAAGTGAAAGCAAACGAGTGCTTTCAGGCCTCCAAATGGTGCGCACGCCCGGCCGACGCACATGCACTGTATTTGGAGGCCTGAAAAGCCACTGTTTGCACTGCCAAAACTCGCTTACTATAAGTCTCGCCAGAGCAGCGCTAACGCGCTGTCTCAGGCGAGACCTAACAAATGGATTGGCAGTCCTTGCTTCTTAAGGTTTGATTGGGAATAAGTTGTGAGAAAAGCACATGCTAAGAAACTTAAAGAAGAAAGTTATTCCTGAAAACAAAATGAATATGATGTGAAATCCCTTTCCCAACAAGCTTCTAAACCGTATTAGTGCATAAGCATGAGTAGATGAACGTTGCACATTTGAAAGCGTAAAAAGCTGCAAAATTCTCATAATGAAAAAAACAATAGCATGATTGTATTTTATTGGGTTACCATGCAATATTAGCTAGGGCAAGTGTGATACGCAGGAGTCCTCTGGCTTATAGGTAAACGTCACACTGTAGCCACATCGATTTGAAAAGTGTTTGTGTATGCTAGTGGACATTGTCCACTTGTACACACACACAGACTGGTGTTAATTCAATTGTGTTCTATACTTTGTCCTAAAGCACACAGCCGACTTCCTAGTTGGCCACTGTGTTACCCTTCACTAAAGTTACTCTTGCTTGGGTAGAGCATTTGCAGAACCCTTTGCATGTCTAATAGCTTTCATGTTTCTAGCTGCAGAAACAATGTTCTAGATTGTTGCTATGGCACAATGAAAACGATCTTGGAGTTCACCAATATCTCACATCTGGATCCTCATAGAAAGGTACGTGAAAGATGTGGGAAAGTTAGTCATTTTTATTTTACGGTTGACAAGGCGAGCTCTGTGCTAATTTGCAGATCTCTGTTTGCTTTGCAATTATGATTCCTCCCTTGAATCTTTAATTCCTGGTTGTTTTTCCTCTTCTAGCTTCAGAATCCCTTTCATTTCCTCTGCTTATAACTCTCAAATGCTGACATTTTGTTTTGGAACAGGATAAACAACATATTCACCTTGAATTATTGTTATAACCATGTTTTAATGTTCTACTAATGCTTGATCGGGAGCAATTATCAAATATTTGATTATAAATTTAGACTCCATGTGTAAAAAAGCCATCTTCTGATGGGTTCACTGACACAACATCGATGTGAAACATATCAATGTAAGAAATATCGAGTAAAAAGTATAGACAACAAAAATATCAACTCCTATATTTAAACAGGAAGTACAAAAATATTGACGAAAAAATATCGATGTAAAAAAATTGATGTATAAAATATTGACTTTTATATAAATATAAAATAATATATAATACCTATATTAAATATTGAATATAATTTTAACAAAATAAAATAAATGTCATGTACATTTTAATAAAATATAACAAAAAAGTAATAAAAAATAAACACAAACATAATAATTTATACGTATATATTTACTTTAAAACAATTAATAAACTAATATTTTTAATTTGTGTTAAAAGTTTAAAATAATATAAAAATAACAATATATATTAATGATTTAAAATATAAAAAAACTAAAATCTGTGATAAATTAAAACATTAAACATTAAAAAACAATTAAACTTCAATTTCACAATACAATCAGTGCAACAGTAGGAAAAGTGTTGAATAGCAAAGGGGTGAAAATAACTATTCCCACTCCAGTGAGTGCAAAAGTAGGGTAAGTGTTGGATAGCAGAGGAATTAAATTTACTATTCCAACTCCAGTGAGTGCAAAAGTAGGGAAAATGTTGGATAGCGGAGGGGTGAAAATTACTATTCAAACAAAACCAGTATGGTATATTGCCTGATGGGTGGAGATAGAGTGATAGGGAGAAGGTTCGTGGTAGTGTCTGTAGGGTAGGCCAGATACTCCTGGACGGTGTTCAAAGTGCCCTCACACACCCTTGCGGGTGCAAAGCATCATCATAGGGCGTTGCTCCTCGTGGGGGTGGCGCTGCAGTCCCTCACGGGCCCTTCAAGAGGGCTCTCTGTCAGAGATCTTTTGTTGGAGTAGCCGTAGTTGTGCGTGCGGGTGTGTGGGGATGGTGGGTGAAGTGGTGAAACTAAAAAGACCCTCAGGTACCCCAAACGGTTTATTAGTGAGTCCGTCGGGTCTAGATAAAATCTAACGGGGAGTGGTGCCTCGATAGCACTCTAATGGGTAGGGGAAAGGATAGGCGATCCTACTGCCTCAACCCGTGTGTGAGGTTTTTAGAGTGAGAGTGAGAGTGAGGATGTGGGGTGGGTGGTCAACATGTTTCGCGCTGCCCTTGGTCCCTAATGGATCCTTAGCGCTTCGTCAGGACCTAAAGTGAAAAAAGTTGAAAAAATCGAGATACAGGAACGAGTGTATCCCATAATCCCATCTTTGAGGGAAGCACGTATTATTCATGTCCCATACAGCGAACCTAAGGAGAAGAGGGGGAGACAAAAAGAAGCATAATGAGGAGGTCAACGCTATGTCCAGGGTGCGTGGTACAAGTCACCGGTGTGGAGAGCGGACCGGCTCAAAGACATGCTAGGGTTGTGGTTGTACTAAATGCCAGTGAAAGGAGAAGGGAAGGGTACAACCAAGACCTCATTGGGGCAGGTGCAAGAAAGACTCGTGGCTCTGTGGACTGTCTGGGTATGGTGATCATGCACGTCTGTTGCACTTGGATGGCAGGGGGTGCGAGGCTTTACAGTGCTATGATCATGCATGGTAGCCAAGATGGAGTGAGAACAGCAATTTAATAAATAGTCTAAGCCAACTAACGTCGTAAGAAAGGCTAGGGGTATTAACGTGCCAGGTGTGCGACCATCAGTGGAGTCCAGGTATAAAAGTTACGTGTCTCAGTGGCGTTGATATAGGCAGAGAAAAGTATGACTCAGGCAAAAAAAATTATTATCAATACTCGGTGACCGTGTGCATAAAACGCTCTGATGCTGCAAAAACGTGGATATGGTAGAAGACCGAAAACCTACCTGAGATTATGTAGGTCCAGGCTGTGCCGGATAGAGGTAGACTCTCTCTAACCCCCGCAATCCCAGATTCTATGGTGGTACCTAACCAGGATGTATCTCCATCCCGGTTGAGTCAGTCCCCACTTGTTGCCCCAGAACCAGTGATAACCCTGCTTCCTGCTCATCCTTTGAACAAGAACTTAGCCCTGTTAAATCTAAAGCTACAACTAGAGGGCAGAAAGCAAAACTGAAGCCAACCCGTACTAACGAATCCCCGTCCACAAAAAGGAAGAGCCAGGGACTACAGAAATTAAATAAACCTTCTCAGTGCGCACCTGTAAGGAAAATACTAGCTGTCCCCACTGTCCCTAAAGAGGGTCCCCCCACCTCCATGAATCAGGCAATGATAGGGCAGTTCACTGATAGCACCCAGGAGGGGAATTTTTGGGGCAGGCTTGAAACTATGAGGACCACCCTATTGCATTCCATCTTCCAAAAAATAAGTACAGTAGAAGCTAGATTATTGAAACTAGAGGGGCTGGCTGGTTGCAAACTGCCG
This sequence comes from Triturus cristatus, assembly GCF_964204655.1. Taxonomy (NCBI): domain Eukaryota; kingdom Metazoa; phylum Chordata; class Amphibia; order Caudata; family Salamandridae; genus Triturus; species Triturus cristatus. Next base: position 1,101,251,693 of record NC_140591.1, on the reverse strand, counting down.
GCCATACCAACAGCTAGCACTAATACCAGCAGAGACCATACAGCAATCGGGGGTGTAGGAGCAGGGGTAGGCTCATCTGTGAGGTCTGCAGCAAATAGTGAGGTGTCAGATAAGAGCAGTTCCAACAACATCATGCCCAGCAATACAGACATCCCAGCACTCTCATGTCAGCCCCCTATAAGAGTGGGATCCTCTGTGCCTCATAGAACAAGGAGGCCAGAAGGAGGGGACTTACAGCCAATGAGTCTCCCAGTTATTGACCTCCCACCCAAATCCACCCCATATGTAGTAGTTTTGGGAAGTGTTCCCTCCCTCCCCAAAGGGGCTAACGAAGACTATGGGCAGCTGATAAATAAACTAACTCACTGATTCACACATAACACCACACTGGGTGCCCACGTGGCTAAAAACATCCTTATGGCACGCAGGGTCTGTTGGATTGGTAGCTCACGCAAAATGGGCTCTGGTGATTGTGTTATTGTAAGTTTTGATAACCCCCATACTGCGGGTAGCATCTTAACTAGGGATACCGGTCTCACCCCCTTTTTGGGATCTGTTATCAGGGCTTTACCTCTGGGTTATTTCTACAAGCCAGACCCTTATAGGGATATGTCTGACAATATCCCCAGGGTATTCCTCCGAGGTGGGTGGCCAAATAGACCAGCACCTAGGCAACAGCCTATTCCTTTGGTCTACTCATCGTCTGATTTAGATGGGCAGTTTGGCGCCGATCCCTCACTGGCGCTAAACAATAGATTTGCTGCTCTACCTGGTTTGGAGGACTGCGATTAACTAAGGGCCCTTAAACCCCCTGAGCTGGAGCCTGTTGTTTTTAACCGGTCCCCATAGGGGGTAGCTGTGAGGCCCCCAGATGTGAGATGTAATAATTTCTTATCTTGGAATATTGCAGGGTTGGCTAACAAGCTTCAAGATCCTCTGTGGGTGCAATATGTGAAGCAATTCCCGGTAATTAGCTTCCAAGAAACATGGACAGTGGATTGTGATCTATTTCTGGAGGGTTATACGGCCTTTTTTGTCCCGCCCACTCCTTCGGTGAGTGGAAGACCAAAGGGTGGCCTAGTTGTATACATTTCTGTGGCTGTCGATTGTCAGATCCAGGTGATGCCAACTACAATCCCTGGAATTCTGGCATTGTCAGCCAAAAGCAGGGACACAAGATGGGGAATTATTAATTTTTACAATTCGGTGGCTTGTCTACATGAGCCCTGTAACATTATTACTTTGGGAGCGATTATAAGACAATTTTTTGGTCCCATTTTACATAATCTTCTGGTTTCTGGGGATTTTAATATACACCCCTGTGGTAATCCAACAACATCTTGTATTTCTGAGTTGGGTTGTCCCCGCATGAGGGTTTTTCACTTTGAACATCATGCGCAGGGGGAACTGTTGAACAAAATCTTAAATGAACTGGATATGGTGGCTCTGATGTCTTTAACAGCTCCGTAAACTAAGTTCCCTGTGCCAACTTTTAAAGGGCACGGTAGGGGGTCATTTATTGATTTCATATTAATTTGTTCTTCTTTGCAATCATCTTTTTATGGTTTTAACATTGTGGAGAGTGAATTTAGTGACCATAATCCATCAACAGTTCACATGACGGGCCCACTAACAGTAAAGATTGGTGATGTTTCAACCAGGGGTGCTCTGAGACCGACGAACAGCAAGCGCAGATTAAAATGGTCCCAGGTGTCCCCAGATAAATTTTATAATGAAGTAGAAATATCCTGTGCCCTCGAGTTATCATTATGCACAACGGTGGGTTCCCCCCCTATGAAATTCTTGGCGCATATGAATCAATAGCGCGTAAAGTGGGTGCAATTCTAAGTGTTCCAGTGAGTAGAAATGCCTCACATGGCCTCAGATGGTTTGACTCCCATTGCTCCAAAGCACCAAAGCGGTTGAGGGAAGCTTTATCAGCCAAACCAAGAATTAAATCTGAGGTATGTGCTTGTCGAAAGGAATATAAGTCAGCTCTGGAGAAACGGAAGGGTGCCCTGAAGGAAGAGGCTTGGAGGGAGCTGATTGACTCAAGCACTCTCAGGAATAGCTTGAGGTTCTGGAGTGCTGTGAATCTGACCCTTTTTGACCAGGCGGGGGGAGGCTTAGATTCACACATTACAGAAGAGGAGTGGGTGCTGCACTTCAAATCTATGTTTGACTGCCCCCTGGAGCTTAATTGCCAAGAAAGCCGGGATACAAAGGACCCTGTAATATCTTTTGAAAGGGGTGATGTCATGGCTAGTATTATAGGGCTAACTATTAATAAAGCACCGGGCCCAGACGGGATCCCTCCAGACTTATTTAAGTCGGACCCCCCGTTCTGGGCCCCGATACTGGAGGCAGTATTTAATGCAGCGGCAAAGAATGGCTGCCCCCAGTATTGGGCCTCCTCCACTATGGTCCCTGTCTTCAAGAAGGACAACAGAAGCAGTACCCACTGCTATAGACCGATCTCGCTCATTGATTCAGTGGTTAAAGTGGTTGGACGCATTCTTTTACAGAGACTATCAACATGGGCAGAGGAGCCCGAGATTATGTCGGATGTCCAGTATGGATTCCAGCCGGGACGTTCTACTGTTGCTCAGTGTCTTAACTTATCTTATGATACTGAGCAAATATACTGTTGCTCGCCCCCGGATCTATCCATCTTGCCTTCATGGACTTGTCATCTGCGTTTGACTGTGTCAATAGGGCCAAGCTGTGGCAGTCCATGAGAGCAATGGGGGTGGAGAACAGTATTGTTAACTTTCTCGAGGACCTGAATAAATCAACCAAAGCTAACGTGAGTTTCTCACAGGATTTGCAGGTCACTAGGGACTTTGAGATTAAGAGGGGAGTCCGGCAAGGATGCATTCTGGTGCCTTTTATATTTAATTTTTAGATAAATGAACTGGCATGCGCATTAAGAGCAACTGGAGCTGATTACCCCTGTATAGGGCGACGTGGCATCCCCGTCCTGCTATATGCGGACGATGCCGTCCTCATATCCAGGACTGAATTGGGTTTGCAATACTTTTTAACCACATTCTCCAGATTCATGACTGACCGGGACTTGGCAATTGACAACTCGAAGTCCTACGTCATGAAAGTGGGGCGACAATCGAAAAAGAGTTTTCACTTTAGTGTTGGCCCCGCTAAGATCCACCGCACAAACTTATTTTCCTACCTAGGGGTTCTTTTTGACAACCAACTTAAATGGGGCTCTCTAATTTTGAAGAAAAAAGGGGAACTGGCTCGGGTAAATACAGCAATTTTTAACTTTGCCTCTAAAATAGGGAATAAACCAACAGGAGCTATGTTGCAGGTTTATCAAGCCAAAAGCTTGGCCATAGCTACCTACGGCAGTGAAATTTGGGGATATACCTTCGCATACTCCCGCCAGGTAGTAGAGAATGATTTTTTGAAACGTTTATTATGTGTGCCGCGTGGAACCTCTAATTTAGCGGTCCACAAGGAATTTGGGGTCCCCTATCTAAGTGATGCTCCTGCTCTGCGACCCCTGATTTTCTGGTTAAAGTGCTGGCTGAATAAAGATTTAACTCTCAACCATCTGATTTTAAGAGAGTGTATGTCCCCCGACAATTCATCTCGTATTCCCTGGCTCAGGTATATTAAAAGAAGTTTTGAAGGGATAGGGCGGGGCAAACTATTTTTTAAGCCTGATGTTATTGTCAAGAAGGACGTCAAATTAACTAAGTTAGCCTTCCTGACCTTAAGGAAAGTGGACAGGGAAGCCAAGGAGGTGCTGAAACCTAGCGTTCGTACGTTTTTAACGCTTAAAACAACCCCGACGACGGAACCTTATCTTATGGGGTCTCTGTCATCTCATGAGAAGTTTTTATTAACCAGGTTTCGGATGAATCTCTTCCACCTTCTGCTAGCCAGACCGAAGGGTTATAGTAGAGGTCAAGTGATAGCTTCCTGCGGCTGCGATGGACAGTCTCTGCAGGATTTGCTGCACTTCATGTTTTTATGCAATTTGTATGAAACCCCCAGTAGGCATTTTCTGGTTCCCATTTTAAAAAGAATGAATTTTAGACCTGCCCTTATGTATCTTCAACTGTTAAAAGAGGACTGCATCTTTTTTATAGTAGGGTTTTTAAAAGCTTCTGTGAAATCTAGGACCTGTATGGATGAGTAAAGTTTGTCGATCTAGGCATGTTATTAGTTTAGCAGATTTAGTATGTGGAACAGGACACACTTTTAAATTATATTTTAATATATAATTTAATATATAATTGTCTTATGTATCTGTATCTGTGTAACTTATGGTTTTACGAACAAAAACCGAATAAAGTTTATTTTGACTTTGACATCAGTTATCCGTAACTTGACTGCAAGCAAACCAGTCCAGGATTTCACAGGAAGTCATTTTTAGAGTCTTTATTTAAGGTGAGGTATCCGCTCTTTGTTGTGTATATCTCCCACCTGTATTTAATTTCCAAGTTTTTCTTGGTGTTTTCTCCTTGCCTGCTGCCTTGTTATATTCTTCTTGCTTAATGTTTATATTGTTGTGTTTTTCTTAAGTGATTTTTTTTAACTCGCTTATTTCCTCTCCCGAGTTTGTGCCAGTTCTTCTGCTGGGTCTCCCTTCTAGTCATATATTTTTGGCACCATTCTCCGACTTCACTTTCCTGCTTTCCAGGATTGAAGGCAGGCAAAGTGGAGCCTTGGCAAGGTTGCCCCTTACATCCTGTCAAGGTGCTATCCTGAAATAGTAAGGTTCGACCTTCAGCCGTCACTTAATACTGGCACCAGTGCACTTTGTGGGATCCTAGGTTTATGTATCTATCCAAAAGCATTACATTTTGCCCGACTCAACATGAGTGGAAATGGCCAAAATTCATCATATTTCCAATCTCAACAGCCTGCTGCTGCTATATAGCTAATATAGTATCTTAAGTTTGGTAAAATTCAGACAAAGTACGTTTTTTTTCAAAGCATGGGTGCTACAGAACAATTGTGAGGTGACACAAGAGGTGATAGCACATGAAAAACAAAATGCAAATATATCGCAGTGTTATTTACTATGCATCACCAGAAGAACAAAAACAAATTCACGCGATAGTTGCCGTAAACTTCCAAGCTTCAAGGGCTTTTCTGAATGTTTAACTGATTTTGTAAAGCTATGAATATGTAAAGGAAGGGATTTCAATATCTAAGAAGATGGTTGAGAGTTAGCTCTCCCACTTGTGGGCACGTCTGATGCAGATATACCCAGCAGGAGCACATTAAAAGGTTTGAAGGTCCTTGAATGATCGTATTGATGATCTCTCCGGTGAGGAAATATGGCATAGTGATGGTGAACTGCCTTCTGACAGGTGCAAAGGCCCTTGAGGATAATCCTTTCAGAAACAGCGAAATAACCTGTGGGCTAGCTGTTTTAACAGTCCTTAATTCGGGTAGTCATCTTGAACAGAAACAATAACCTGTGTAACTGTTTTCCTATAAGATACTGGCAGACCCAGGAAGCTTTTCTGCAGAGATTGCTGAAAACATGGATCTCAGTGTTGAACAGAACATTAATGACCAGTCATCCATAGATGATGGCCACCAGGAACTGTTCAAAAGAGAAGAGGTGTTGGCAAATATTACTAATTCAAACTTGTCACTGTAAAGCATAACATAATTGTTAAACATCCATTGTGAGATGGTTACCATGCATTTGTGAAAACTCCGCTCGATAGTAGCTCTTTCTAATTTCAAGATTAGCCGGGCATTATTAACATAAAAGTATAATTGAAACCCAAAGTAGAGAATGAGAATGGTCAGTGAAGTCATCTAGATATTTCAGAGGTGCTGCACTATTTGTATCCTTGTGGAAAGCACTCAGCATTTCAGGGAATTTAGAAAACAAAGGGTCAAAGAGTAACCGCCTGTTCCCAATCACTCAGAAAAGATTAATCAAACCTAGAACTAAACCGCCTACTCCAATCTAACTCAATCTAGAAAGAAGAATTGGGTGGAGGACAATTAAAAGCTTCCAAGAGGTCTAACAGTATTAATGCGGCTTGGCCACCCGATAATATGGATGTCATTCAGAACAGCAATGCATACTATCTCTGCTTCATGGGCCCAGGATTGTATCAAGGTATCATGTTTCTGAAGGTTTATATTACAACACAGAGTCAGGCCAAAATTGTTTTATGTTTCAGCCCCTCTCCAATCACTAACTTGGATCTTCATCAGGACAGAAAGGTCAAAAGACGTCATGACAACACTCTTTTACATAAATAGCAAGCATGCCTAATAAATCTGGTAGCAGTTACTAATTTTAATAAAGGGAGTTCAACATCCAGAGCAGCTAAAATAATCTACATGCGTACTAAACAGAAAATTGGCCTAATTTACAGTTGGTTGAAGACTCAGAGGTCGTGTGTATGTAGCACCTATAACAACCCTCTTGAGCACCCAAATTAAGCTAGTTACCATCTTACAGGGTACAAACCCTGTTTTACACTCAAACATGCTAAATGTGCCCACTGCCATCATCCCTGCTGGCTGTTTGTATAGGTTTTTGAGTGAGCTTCAGAGCACAACATAACACAGTTGCTTTCCTTTTCACTGTGCTGCTGGCATAGCAAATACATTATGTTATTCTGAGTTTAAACCCAGTCACCACTGTGAATTTCCAGGATTTGGGGTATATGCCAAAGTTACTATTAACCCCCAGGCACATCTCATAATTGGTATAGTAGGCATCCATATAGGAGGGGTCTTATATCCAAAGAGGGTTGTTTTCTGAATTACTATTTTGACAAGTCCCTTCCATCCCTGTAATTTCAAGAAATAGTCAGAAATTCGGCTGTACTGGAGACTGCACACATTGTGATTGTAGTACATTAATAGGACACAGTTGATTCTTGGACATCCTATTATTGTAATGAATTGGGTTCTTGACTTTCCTTAAAGTTCATGAGTTAAAAAAGTGGTTCATGACTTTCCTTAAAGTTCATGAGGTCAAACAAAAATGAAGATTATCCATGCAGCAATTTCATTGCTGATCATGAAGGCCTCAATTCAAGTTATTAATACAGCAAGGAAATACTCTGCTAAGTCACAGTATAGATACATGCAGCTCATGGCCTATTGCTGTGAATTGTGAAGGTACTGAAATCTCATTTGGAACTGGCTCATTGAGGTAATTTACAGTATCAAGATCTGTTATCAACTTTCAGCTACGAAGATCTATTGGAATACACTTAAAGAATCCCACTCTATGTCCAGTCAGTTGATCAAGAAACCAAGCTACATCCTTCCTCATTTTTTTTTAATTAAGGGAACCAAGTTGTCAATGAAATCTAAACTTTTTTGGCATGCTGTTAAATCCCCTCCACTCCCTTTGTCCTTTCTGCTTTGGATATGTACAGTTTTCACAGCTACAAGGCAGAACGCGGTAACCATTCTTCCTTCATCACCATCATAATTTCAGATCCTCATAAATATCAGGACACAGCATTCCTTGTCTTCTCTCTCGCCCTAATGCATCTTGTGGCAAGAGACCTTCATAGTTGAGAAGTGATAACCATTCATTGGCCAAACCTAAGCAGTTTAGTTACTGCTGTCGCAACACATGACATATAAAGAATATACAACTAGCAACAAAAGTTTCAAAGCCTCCACTTTTTTGGGGATCTCTTTGGATTTTGCCCCATATGACGGACTGTCATGATGTTGAAGGAGGGGCCCTATCTGAGGAGGTTCCTTTCCACTACACCAGAGCATAGGTGATTTTGTGTCTATCTTCAAAACATAATCTTATATCTTAGAACTAGAGAACAGTTATGTGGGTCTTGTGGATGCATTGTGTTTGTATTACCCTTCAAAGACAAGTGCAAGCGACTGTGCTCTATTTGGTTAATCAGTACTCAGCTCGCCTGATTGTTGGCTTGGTCAATTGAAGTGTGACACATTCTCCCACCATTCTCTGATTGAACATCTGTTAACAATGGTTGGAAATGGAAGCGAGTTGGAATCAAAATGAAAGGGGCCAACCAGTGCAGAGAAAAAAACAGCTGTCTAGTCCTGTATCACTAACAATTCAGATTTTCCACAGCAGGCGTGGGTAGAAAATCATGATTTTATTAAAGACATGGAGGCTAATATTATGCATCCCTCTTTATTGCCACTCAACACAGCAACAACTTAAAATATTACACTTAGAGCCACATGTGTCAGTCAACTTTGCGTTGGCAAATGGGCCGATTCGCAGAAGGCTTTTTACATGCATCAAACCCTATTTTGCGATTCGGTAACTTGTAACCGAATCGCAAAATGGGTTTGTGATTTGATATCTGGAAGGGGCGTGTTTAGGGCATCCCTTCCAAATACCGAATTGTAACGCTATGTATGAATGTTTTTGTGACCGTGAATGCGGTTGCAAAACATTTGCAATTTATAAATTTGCAAATGGGAAGGGGTCCTCAAGGGATCCCTTCCCCTTTGGGGATGATGTAAAAACGTTTTTTAAGAGCAGGCAGTGGTCCTGTGGACCAATGCCTGCTCTCAAAAAATAAAAATAAAACTTTTTGTTTTTAACGCAACCCGTTTTCCTTTAGGAAAATGAGCTGCATTTTAAAAAAAACGTTTGCTTTATTTAAAAACAATCACATACATCGTGGTCTGCTGACCCCAGCAGGCCCCCATCCCCGTGATTCTAGGAATTCCTAGGGGGTTGCAAATTGCGATCTACATCATTAATATTAATGAGGTAGGTCAATTTGCGACCCACTTGGAATCGGTATATGAAACTCATGGAGTTTCATACATTGAAAATAGCGATTACCTAATTGAGGTTCTCAGAAAATCGCAAATAGGTAATGGCAATTTCCAAATTTGATACATGTGGCCCATATAACTTTAGAATAGCAACACCAGCAAAATTCCAATCTACTATATATTCCTGAACCAGGCAACCATCTTCCTTCTTTGTTGCTGCGAACAAGCAGAACAATTCATTTTAATTATTCTCAACGACAGAACACAATCCAAGGCTCCCCAATCCTCTGCCTTACTTCTTGTAATCACCGCTTCCTGAAAGACTAATCACAAATTAAAGGGAGGGCAGCATCCACTGGGAGGGATAATATTACCCTCTGTGTCTTTAATATAATCATGATTTTCTACCCAGCCCTGCTGTGGAAAACCTGAATTTTATGGCAAGGCAAGGAGGCCAATATTATGCATGTTTAAAGCTTTGCCATAATATACCTCACAGCACATTCTACCAGCTTAAAATAGAAATTTTTAAATACAGTCTGTTGACCAATCTGCTGCAGCTAAAGAACTTTCTAAACCTTCTCCTAGAAGCAAATCTTTAGATGCCATGGCCCCCCTTGCTGAATGTGCTCCAAACCTGCTAACATCAATTCCTGCCTTCCTCATACCCTACTTAACCCACTTAGCCAGTGTATGACTAGAAACAGGTTCATGAGGATACCTGAAAAAAATCAGCAATCTACTTGACCTCTCAAACTTGCTGTTCTTCTCTCATACTCTTGCAAACACCTAACTATACACAGTTTCATATTTTCCTCCATGATTTGATAAATACTAGTCCTGGACATAGTCTTTGTTCTTCTCCTAATGTTAAAACACACCTCTTCTGGCAAATAACTTTGTGATTATATTTCCAGTGCTCTAACATCTGATACCCTTCTAAAAGATATTAAACATAGAAGCATGGTCAATTTAAAAGATAAACTTTGCAGATCTAAAAACTCATTCTCACACCAATCAATCAATTCCTTTAACATCTAATCAACATCCTAGATGGAAGAATACCTTGGTTCCCTGGGCACCTTTAAACATACACTTTGTATTAGTCTCTTCACCAAGTCATGTTGTCCCACCGGCAAAACTATCCACCAACTCATGGCATGCTGAAATGACCGATCTACTCAGATTTACTGAACTATAGGGACTGCCTCCTAAGAAAACCTCGGTCGAATAATTAACCAAATTTACCAGAAGTGCTAAAATGGGATCCAAATCCTGTGTTGAACACCAACATACCAATCTCTTCCATGCCAACCTGTATACCTTTTTATTACAAGAGACAGTGGTCCCTGGGAAAGTCAATGATGCGTATGCAATGAATGTAGTCTCAATCAGTACTATATTTACGCCAATATCCAGCCGGATAGAGGAACTTTTAATATGCACAATAGTTGAGAATAGAACACAGAATGCAAGTCAAATAACAGTGGGATACAAGCCTGTATCCATAGACCCACATATCAGACAAACAAACAAAGTAAAAAGGCTCAGGCAGTTTGTAGTTGTTTCAATCAGCTAATACGCAAATGGCGAAACAACTAATATGAAAGGGTCACCTTTACACAAAATTATATACAGGAATTACTGTGTATAAGGTTGACAACTATGTAGACGGCGTTTCGATCCTTATTTGTAGGATATTGGATCATCATCAGGACTATCAAATAAAGTGCCTGTAAACAATTGCCTGTAATTTTACTGCAATGTAGCCCGCTGGGTGAGGGCTGAGATGAGCATGCCCGGATGAAGAACGGGGCTTAAGGACCCTGGACGGATGGAATCCATCAGAAATCGAGAGCTATGAGGTAGATATCTGGTCGAGGGTCCGGTGACAGGTTGGTCAGGATGGCGAAGCCTCAGTTTAAGGAATAATGCTAGCGATGTAGTCGTGGTCCAGGGTCGGAGTTTTGCATGGGAAAAGCCTTGATTTAAGCATGGAACGGCGTCTGGTGGTCACTGCTCTTAGGGGAGAACAAAATTGGAACCTGTATGCCTTTGTCATTCCTGGAACCCAGGAGTCCTTAATGAGCTTTGTCGCCTCCAATGATAAGCCTGACACCTACCAAACTCTGCCAAAATCAACTATCCCATCAACTGCATCTGACCCTGCTGTACCAGCTCATGTGACTCTCACAGAGGACTCACCAACAGACTCGCAACTCCTGGATGTAGCACCAGTTCGTCTATTAACAATTCCATGTGATTCCGGAAACCACACTTGGGATGGCCAAAAAGGAGCTAGGAACAATAATTCTGCCTGATCTCTTCTCACGTTCAGCACCAATCTCTGGATCAAGGCAAACGGTGGGAAAGCATAATTGCGATCCACCCTCAAATGTTGTAGAAACGCATCCACTTCCTCCGCCTCAGGATCTGGCCTCCAACTGTAAAACCTGCGAATTGAGAGTATTCCACCTGATTGCAAACAAGTCTGCTTTCAACGGTCGCCATATGTCCTCATAAATACCAATTCACCATTATTGAAGCTTTAAATCTCCATACCCCCTACCAGCTAAACACATTAGGACACTAATCCAAAAATATTTTTTAAAAGTTTGCCAGTGCACATGCCACATCAAAAGATCCAATCTTTAACAAAAGTGAAAGTACATCATTTTAAAAAGCGGTTTTAAAATCAAGCAACAAAGCCTATAAAAATGACAACAATCAATTAGGACATGGACCTTAAAATTTTGAAATGGCAATCCACATGTGCAGACATTCTCTTGGTCTAAAAAAGGTTCACATTTTTCAGCTCTTACATTATGCACATTTAATGCTACCTGAAATCTTAATAGTGCTAAACCTAGAGGGGCGTCTGGAAGTGCAGCTAAATATGGGAATGCATTCCTATTTTCCCATGAATCTACCGTATACTTTGCTGACAGTCTATACCTTACATACTTCAAACCTGCCAACCTGGATTATTTTTTACAGGCTATTTTTAATTCTGCTTAAGAAAGTTGTGAGGCCTCAACTATTTTTAATTCTAATTTTAGGGTTTCTGCGATGGCTTCTAATCTTTTCTTTACCTTTGTTGCCCACTGTTATTCACTCTTTCCTAGTGCAACGGTACATAAGGCTGATATCTTCTGTGCATTAAAGACCTAAAGTTTGTCCCAAAATCGCAAAGTTGTTTTATATACTAAGAAGTTCCAGGCCTGCAAATTTCCTTCTAATCTTATTGCCTGTGACATTGCGCCTTTGGGGAGGACCAACAATTTTTTCAAACATTTACTTTTGCACCTCTCCCAGTTTCCCTCTATACTGAAGGCTAGTAACTCAGCCCCTTAGAGGCATTGCGTAGGGACCATTGCATTGTAAGCTATCAAAAGGGGAGTCCAGGAAGAACCACCATAAGTCTTTTTAAAAGTGAACAAGTCCCCCTATTGTAGCTAGTGCCCACGTCTTCACTGATTCTTTATGCAAGGTCCACCTCAGCTGGTAAACGTCATACCCAGATACTTTATAAGAGGAGACAAACTCTACCCTACTATTATCTAACAGACATTTATACGGTTTACTTTTTTCTCAAATGGGATTATTTTAGTTTTTCCCATGTTTACCTTCAATTTATTAGCCTCACAATAACAATTAGATTTAGTCAACTTTCTCGGCAGGCCTACTTAGGTCACATCCAGAATTGCTAAATCATCTGCATAGAGTAAGCATGACACATGTCTCCCCCCAATTTTCGGGGAAAAGGAATGAGTCGCTGCCAACTCTCCTGGAAGGTCGGCTAAGAACAAAGAAAACAGTGTAGGGGCTAGGACATAGCCCTGCCTTAACCCATTTCCCATGGGATTCTCCCAGAGAGGGCCCGTCTAGACTGAGCTCCACTTGGGTCCAGTTCCGGGTGTGCAATTCCTGCAGAATTGCTATTAAGCAATTTGGAATACCCTGCCATCTTAATTTAGCCCAGAGTATACTACGATCAACCAAATTGAATGCTGAACTAAAATCAACAAAGCAGCAGAATAAATTCCTAGTTGTTTCCTTTGCCTTCTGCCCCAAAGCCCCTAGACTGAAACAATTGTCTATTGTTGAATGCCCAGCTTTAAAGCCTCCCTGCTTCATGGGAATCATGTGGTTTCCCTCTATCCAATACTTTAAAGCCTTTAGTAATACTTTAGAGTACAGTTTTGCACCTACATCCAACAAGCTTATCAGCCGATAATTACCTGGGTCATTCATAGCACCTTTTTTGTGTATGGGTTTGAATATAGCGCCCTTCCAACTTAGATGAATTATCCCAGTCTTGGTTATGTATATAAAAGCTTTAGAAAAGAATCCCGCCCACCACAGGGGGTTTGACTTAATTAAAATTGCTGGCACGTTATCTGGTCCAGCTGCCTTTTTAAATTTAGGGAGGTTATTAACTTGGCAATAGATTGGACGGAGAACGACTCCAAAGCTTCCACTCCCAAATAACCAGCACTTCCTCACTACTGACTCACTTGGCTTGTAAATATTAGTTAAATAAGCTACCCAATCAGTTTCTGACACCATGCATCTTGCTGGTGGGGCAGTCATACAACTTCCCTTCTGGACTAACTTCTAAAACTTCCTCATGTCCTTTCCCTGGAGTGTTGTAATCATCAGGTCACAATATACTGAAATAAAGCCTTATTCTTTCTCACCACTAGAGCTTCATACTCCCTTTTATTACAGCAGTAGATACATTGGACTTTACGTGGACGTCTGGTCACCTAGTCCCTTCCTATTTTTCATAGCTCCTTCCTAGCAAGAACACACTCCTATCGAACCACTGTTGTTGGGAATATTGGCATGGCAGATCCTTTTTTATTTTCTTATTACATACCCTTACTACTGGTATCAATTGCTTTACTACCTCTGCAATGGTCTTTGCATGCCACACACCATTAGGCTCTCCTACGGCCCTTACCTGGACCATCTCATGGATTATTTGGTACTGCATTAACTGTTCAATATATTTCCCATCTATTCTTGTTGTTAGATGTTTTGGGAAATCTAGTGCCATTGGAATAGCTCGATTCCTCAATATTAGAACTGCCTCTATGGCTAATTTTAGCCCCCAGTGATCACTTCCCTTTAGTCTTAACACCATAAAATCTATATAAAGATCAAATAACCATGCCTGTATAAACATATAGTCAATGGGGCACTGCTGTTTCCCATATAAAAACGTTTGGCCTGCTGGATCATCATTTTTAAAGTGGCCATTTAGGCATACAAACCCTAACTCTGCAAGAAAGCTCGCTATTTTCCTTTCAAACTTGGACTGTTCACATTTTGGACAATATGCATTGGGTATACCGTAACAACATAGCATATCTGAGACCACAAAATCAGCCTTCCTTGGATCTAAGCGTAGATTAATGTCCTCTAATAGAAGAATCGGGTATTCCCCAGTAGCTCTGTTAGTTTTACCAAATCCCTCTGAAACACTTCCCACCACTCTTTCCAATGGTCCCCCTGATTTATATAAACATTCACAACCATTATTTTTTTGGGGCGCAGACAGCACTCATTCAGATCCAGTGAACAAGCTAATAACCAATCGCTTCTTGTTTCAATTATTTTTACCCCCTTACTACTTTTGGCAGATACCAGTGTGAATAATCCACCTTTCACCCGCCCAAAACTAGATTTGGTTCCATCTTTTATAAAATGCATAAAACCATGCTGGTGAAATTCCTCACCTGCCAACCAGGTCTCCTGGAAGCAAATTATCACATTCCCCTTCCATAAGTGTGAAAGCTCTGTTGTTCATATTAGCTTCTTTAATTCGTGTACATTCCAGGAGACAACCCCCAAACCTGCGGGTGCGTTGGTTCCCTAATCTATCTGTCCCCCCATGAAAAAGTAGTCTCCCTATCACCACTTAGACGCACAAACCTATTGCGTACAAGGATCAGATCTGTCAAACACTTCCTTTCCTGGGACGGGATAGTAACCTTTACGGTTCCGCAGATCAACCCCACCACCCGGGGTGGATTTACTTCTCCCCCAAGCACCAAGTTTAACTGTGCCTGACTTAGGCCTACATGATTTGGTGGTACTGCACCCAGTCATTCAACTTCCTTAAGTTTATGGCTGGTCTCATCCCTTTGTCCTTCTTCGCTACTAAAAATAAATTGCTCACAAAACCTACAGAGTCTCTGTGTGCCACCTCTATACCTCCCTTTCTGAATAGCTCCTCCACTTCCAAATTCACCAACTTTGTTTGCTCTTTTGCAAACCTTAATGCCCTTGGCCGCCTTATCTGCTCTGGTACCCCCACAAAATCTATATGGTAGCCATATACTGTCTCAAAAACCCAATGATCTGCCGATATCTCTTTCCATCTCTTCAAATAATGGACGAGTCTGCCACCCAGCTTTATTGGGATACACAAAGGGTCTTTTTCAACCACACCTTGTTGTTGTCTCATCCTTCTGCCTCCACTAGATCTTCCTCTTCCCCTCTGTCCCTGAGGCAAGAAACCTGAAGACTGGTATCCATAGGGTCTATATTCTTGCAAAAACAAAACTCGTGTGATTCCAAATCCTTGGCAGGGAAATCGACCCTGCATTCTCTCGGCTCCACCAAAAACCTTCCTCATATCTTTGTGAACCTTCCTGATGGAGGTAAAAGCCTTCCCCAAAGAGTAAACTATTGGCCTCTTGCCTGCTTCCTTAGTCACAAGTTCTGCCAACCTTGGGTCAATCTTCATTAAGATACTTTTCCTATGTTCCACACATAAGGCTGTCTTGGAGTTCCCCAACAAACATATAGTCTGTTGTACCAACTGAGGCAGTTCTTGCACATCCACAGATGTTTCCTATAAATAAGCCTCCTCAAACATGTCAAATATTTTTGTTAAGGGCTCAAACACATCAAGCAACCTGTCTTGACAGCCCTACAAACCTTTATCTAGACTTCGTCTTGGGTCGTGTCCTGATTTGTTCAGGAGAGCCAACATTTTTAAGTCCAACTCTGGAATATATGCCACCTTCTTAGACAATGATGGCCTGGGACACACTGAGTGTAATCTATTACTCACCTCTTTAGGTATTTCACGCCTAATACAGTAGTTACCCACATACTCTGCCACATGATCTGCGGGTACCCACTGTGGGGACAAAGGGTGCTGAATTGTGTGAGGATCAAACATATACTCTCTAAGCGGGTCTTTCACATTTTGACCTTGTTCATCACAAACCAATTTCATCTTATATTTTTTCCTTTCCAGCTCAACACTTGCATCCTCCATATATGATGAACAAGTAATCACCACGTCACCGCTTCCCGATGACTTGTCATATGCAACTGCCCTGTGACTCTTTTTTATGGTCTTTAGAGCCTTCCCTGTTGCTCGCTTCTTCTTATCATGCGGACCATAATGTCCTTCCCAAATAGTGTCCTTCTCCCTTTGTCCTTGTACACTTTTTAGGTCTCGCTAGCGTAGGCTTCGCACATGTGCAGTCTTGCTGGCGAGATTTAACGTTTTGGGGATTTTTCAGTAAAGGGCTTTAAGCCCCGCCCCTCTTTCCCATATGCCGGCGTCACCGTTTATGCTAAATGGCAGCCAGCCATTGGGAAAGAGCTGTTGGTGACGTTTTCGCTCTGCTTTTTCTGCCGTCCCACTTGGACGGCCTCGCCTGCTTTCCTTCTGAAGTAAAAGGTTTCTTATCTTTATGGGGCCAAACACATGGCCCCATAAAGTTCAGAAGCCTTTTAGCAGGCGAAGCCGTCCAAGTCGGACGGCAGAAAAAGGCAAACGAAAACGGCATGGTGTGCGTGTGTTAAAATGCTTATGTAACACTAAGAAGCGCAGAGCGGTTACAGTTTGCACAGCAGGCGCATCACAAGCTTCGGCAACTGATGTTTATCCATCGAGCCTTAACAGATTTTATTTTTAAATCCTCTCTTACAGTAATTTGCTGCATAACTCTGCAGAATTCTACACATGGCTCCACCAGAACCAGGTCAGGCACTTGTGAGTTTCTGCTTCGAATACTGATGTGGCATACTTCAAAGTATACAGATGTATGGTATTCCCTGCAGGAAAGGGCTACGTAGGCAGAATTTTCAGCACTTGCGAAGCATCGCCATAGCCACACAGTGATCGAACCCTGGACTTAAAAATAGTTCCTTCTTGAGTCGCCGCTTCGAGAATTGTGTCATTTTCCATGTATTGATCGCAGTACATGGAAGTATTGGCATTAGTCTCTCTTGAATGTTTTATCTCCCTGCAGTATTTCTTGATGTCTATTTTGAATAGGGTCTTCGTCCAGGTATCTTTGTGCGTTGGTCGTCGCTGACCTTTGCCCAGCTCAACGTTGGTGTCTGAAGTTTGCAGCAAGGTCTTCTCCTGTGTGTAAGGGACAAGCCAGGGAAAGGCACTGCCTAAACAGCTAGACCCTTAATTTTGACTCTCAGTTTTTTGGACTACCATTATGGCAGCAGCGCTGATGCTAAAAGTCACAAGAACTGAACATGCCATAAAAGATTTTTAGATGTCACCGTTCATGGTAGTCTAAGCAGGTTACTACAGCCTTGCCACCTAGACCTGAACAATAGTTCAAGAACAACACAAATACTTTTTAAGATTTCGTACACAGGGAATGTGCACTGCTTGGCTTTCCTGGTATCGAACGAAAAGTCAGACTCATCTCTTGCAGTATGTATTCAGTGATATTAAGAATATCAGATTTGGATGAGTGTGCTTCTGCTTCCCTCCCTCACGTCTGCTGATTCATCCGTACTTCCTTCCTTTTAGGTCTGGAGTAGCGATAGCATCACTTCAAAATCATGTAATAAAAAATTATAGATAAAAGATGCATACATAGTGTGATTTTAGGTCAGTGCTCATTGTCCATTGGTCTTTTCAGCTGCCATTCACATAATGCTTCCTCCCACCACTGCAAGCCGCATGGGGCAGTGGCTTACATAGCATGCTCCATCCATTGGCTTTCTTGTACTGTGAAAGACACCATTTTGCCTGATCAAATGTGCACATTTGCCTAAAAAAGACTGCACTTCGGTGCCAGACTGGTAAGCCAGTATTTTAATTTGCTAGTGAGTTTTTATCCCCATTCTTTATCCTATGCATTGATTTGAACATCCTTGCGGAGGAAGCACACTGGATGTTTCTCAACAGGACATCATTCTTTACTCTACTTGATTTCCCGACTCCCAGTCAGGTATAGCAGCACTGGAAATTGGCAAGTACCCACCGCGTGTCTACCTGTCTTGAAGTAACACACTTGTTAATGGCTGGATGTAGTTGCAGTATGCAGGTGATGGAGGCGTCCATGATCCAAAGTCAGGGAGTGGGCCAGAGAAGGCGAAGGAGATGCAGATTCACTACGAATCCTGAAATGCTTCCTGCATGCTGCCAGCCATGGTGGCCAATCAAATACCTTAAGGTAGTCTTGGTTAGCTGGTATGCAAGATTCTGGATGGTTCTTTGTGCTCCCCAACCCTGTAGATGCTTCTCTGCAGCCATCATTTAGCAAAGTCTTGCTCCCTGTACTTCTAGTTAGGGTTCGGCTCCTCTTCATAGGTATGGATCCACCATAAAGCAACCAAAACCGCATACATTGGAATAATAGAGGCTTAACAAACAAGCATTTGCAATGCAATAGGTCTCGCATTTACGCGAGTTTAAGCAATTGGCATTATAAATGACAATGTGTTTTATTTATGTTTCAAAAACGAAAACATAAATAAAATACATTGTCATTTACAATGCCAATAGCTTAAACTTGTGTAAATGCGAGACCTGTTGCATTGCAAATGCTTGTTCTCTTTTGAGACACCATACGACATTCTTTAGAATCACGTGCCCTACCAGCAACTTTCTTCACTAGCCAAAACTGTTCTACCTAATTTTATTAATCTTCTTCTTTAATTTCAAAAATACAGTCATTCAGTTTTTTACCTAACTGGCTTGCCAAAAAAGAAACAGCCTTATTTACACCCTCCTGTACTTTGTCCTCCAAACTATGTTAAACAGGTAAACTTCCTTCCATAATGATTTTAATTGTCTAATATTGAGAACTGCCTCAATAAATCCTCCTCAGAAAACAGCTCAAAACCACAAAAATCAACAATCTCTAACAACGGCCTGTGAAAAACCTCAAATACCAGCATGCACCGCATCCCCCTCACTCGATAATGCGATGTAGGTGACAGAAAAAACAACACAAATTTTCCCCCAAAATTTGGCCACCGCGTTACTCAAGCTGAGCTCCACACATTGCCCAACAGAGGAGCAAATTCCTGAAATCCTCTGCGGTCACTTTACAGTGCGCAATACACATGCCTGGGCATCTGTCTAACACAGCGGCGTCCCACTAACCACGCGGTCGCTAATTTAAAACCAAACACCTAACTGTGGTGAGTGGCAATAAAAAGGGATGCATAATAGTGGCATCTGTGCCTTGCCATAAAATCACCAACAATAGATGTTTCAGAATTTAACTTTGTTTGATAACATGTGCATGGGTTTAATAAATTTACTGTGACATCATTGACCTAATGGCTCTTTTAAGTAAAAGGAAATATTACTTGTGTAGTAAGACTTGTAGTCTCCATTTATGGATTTCCTATATTTACCAAATGATTCATCATTCACAGACAGCTTAGAAATGGCCATTATAGTAATAATGGCAAAAAGTCAAAGTAAGTAAAATGTGAGTATTTTCTGATTTCCGTACTCCATCCATGTGTCAGAACCTCTGTCAAGAGGGCCACAGAGTATGAGGGGTTACTGGGCCCAAACGTGGGGGTTGAGGCCCTTTAGTCCTAGTGTCCCGGGGCTCAACCTACTATGGGTCCTGGGCAACCAGGCCAAGTAACCCATATGCACTTGACTCTCAGTGGTAGGCATGAACAATCAGTCTAAGGTTCCCTCGGAAGAGAGGTGTGGATACAGATTACTGGAAACGTCTCATAATTCAAACAGTACGCAGCAGCAGCAGTAAATCAATGTATAACCAAATACTTACTTTATAAAAAAAAAAAGAAGTATTTTATTTATAACTCTACTCATTCAAAGGAAGATTACGACATTCATAGACAACAACACATTACCCCATTGAGGTTGGGGCTCTAGAGTTTCAGTCACAAGTCCCTGTCCCATGCATGCCTCACAATGTGATTGGGGTTGTTCCCCATTCATTGGTGTCCGCATCCAGGAAATGCACACTAGCAGGCCTTATCTCAGGAGTCCACTCCGACGACAGTGGCGACTGCTCTCAATCCCAAGTAGTGTTGCAGAGCAAGGGAAATACCTTAAAAAACACAGATAAAATAATGGGGGGAAAAATAATCCTAGCCTTCCAGGTGTCCATGAACTGGTGCACAGTGCGCAGGCTCACAGATACCAATCCATACGCTTCTCTCATGCTGGGACTACTATTACCCAGGATGAGAGAAGCGCTGGGACTAGTCTGAGCGGCCTGGTTTACTGCTCAGACATGGATTTGGAGCCTGTGTCAGTCTCCACCTGGCTGTGCAACACAGCTCGAGTTGGGGAAATTCTAAGTGCGCATGTCAGTTAGGCCGTGCTAAGACGGCCAGCCAAACCGACATGCACCCTTACAGTGCCTACCTCTCCTCTTCCCTGCTGCTTACTCTTGTCGAAATGGCCCCACCCTAAGAGTCTGCTGGCTCTGTGACAAATAAAATGATAATAAAATATTTTTATTATCATTTTATTTTTCACATTTGCCTCTGCTGGCTGTCAGCAGCGGGATGACACTCCTCCACCATAATGGAGGAGCCGCCGCTTTCTGACTATTGGATTACAGGTAAAAGTGTAGCGGCCACGTATCGGTCTGTCAAACCAACCGATACGTGCCCGCTACGCTGCTGTTCCGAGCTATTGACTCCGGTACTGCAGTTGGGTTTTGACTGTTACCTCTTTAGAGTTTGGAATTCCATACATGAGGTGCTTAGTTTACACAGAAGTGCCATGATTCAAATATATTGCATTACTGTGTGAATATGATAGCCGTAGGACATAATCGCTGAGAAGATTGAGATCTGGAATCTATTTGGTACTTTGGATTGATATATAGACTGGCACTACTGGTTGTGACATTACTTTGGTCGCTTGTTGCCCCGAAGAAGTCCAGCTTTGGTTGAAACACGTTGGCTGCTTAAGTGTCGTATATATAAGGACCATTTGAATCTACGTTTAAAATATAAAGAAGATTCAAACAACAAACGGAAATCTGTCTTTTTTGGACTGTTGACCTTGAATTATAAGTGTTATTTGGTGCACTGTACTCTATGTTTTTGCTTATGTAGGCCCTCTCTTTGGACCGCACCTTCACAGCAGGTGTTGATACTGTGCACACATTCTATGAATATTTTCTACTTTTGTAAATTTGGGATATACAGAAAAAGGTGCGTTGCGCATGGGGTCCGCTGTCGTATATGTTTTGATTAACAAAAGTATCATTAATCAAAGAACTTTAACTAAGTCAAATTTTTCCACAGGGACAATGACAAATCCGTGTCTCTCTCTGTAATATAAGTTTTCACATCACTTATTGAGTGTAGTTGTATGTCCTTACAGGTAGCTCAATCATCTAGTCAACTGCCTGCGTGGCACCATATCAGGCCTTTCAACTTAAAAGAACGCTTCTGCCCCCTCCACCCGCATTCCCCTAAGGCTATGAGCGCTAGGGCCCTGCAGTTCTGAGCGGACTCAATGAAAGGATTATGCAACTTTTTGGGAGGTGTTAAAGTGTGGTTATTAACAGTTATGAGAGAATGAGAAGTTTCAGTCTGAATGTTGTATGCTGATGAACAAAGACGTCAGTTGCGAGCTTCGTGTGTGGCGGGTTCATTCTGCATGCTTCCAGGCTGGGGAGGATACTACACCACCGAAGTCCAGGGGTGTTTCCAAAAACTGTAATGGCCCTAGGTTGTTCAGAGGCTCCAAAGATGAGATTAAAAAACACACTCAGTGCAGGGGTCTCCAGCTCACTAAATCTTTCATAAAGTGATATCGGCTCTTCACCAGGTGGCTAAGTGAAGGGATCGATTTTGTGTGACACACTGGCACACTGTGCTGGCATCGTTGCAATTAGACTACCATCATTTTCCTGTCTGTTATCCCACGATTCATTGTCGTACCAATGCATCACTGTCCTACCTGTGAAATACTCAATTGCTTTAGGATGTAATAATGATCTAGTCCTATCTCAAGTATTTTTCATTCAAAATTCATAAATGGGCTATTTTGTTCCTCATAGAGATAGTATTTCATTTTTGGCAAGTTAGCAAATCTTCCTTTAAGAATTTGTAAGTTGGAAGAAGTGGGTCATGTGGTTATCAAAAGTCCAGTGTGATGCTATCTCACCATGTGTTATAAGAAGCTCTTGTGAAATCAGCCAGATTGAGTATCATGCAATACTGCCTTAAATGAAACCCAGTGTTTAATTTTGAAAAAATGTAAGTGCGAAGGGCTCTAGGTTTTTCTTAGGACCTGTTGCTGTGGAAGGCAGTGGTTATCAAAAATACCAAGGCTGTCTAGCCTTGACTTCACCTCATGCCTCTTTCTACCATCACAATACCAAATAAAGGGCAGCTGTTCCAATGGTAGGGGTGCTAAAGGTCACCCACTCACCGGAAGTAGAGGAAATAAAGCGGTGAAAGGAGAGTCCTAGGTCTAGCACCCACTAGTCAGAGGCAAGCACAAGTCTTGTCTCTTGTTGCCCTCACACACCTCAAAGGATGTCATGCTTCATCATCGGGCGATTGCTCCTCGCCGGGCCGGCGCTGCAATGCCCTACGGGTCCCCCGAAGGGTCACTTTGGTGGAGATCTTTTGTTAGAACAGCCGTCAGATGAGTGCGGGTGTGTTTGGGGGAGTCCTAAGTGGAGGGTGACCGGATGCATTGCTAGTTAAAACTGGCTATGGGATACCAGGAGTCGATTCATTTATTGCGAAGGTACCCTTGTCAGAATAAAAACCCCCGAAGGTCGTGAGTTACTCCAACAGGCGTAATGTGCCCCAGTAACTAAAAGGTCAACATGTTTCGCGCCTCACTGGTCATACAGATCCGTGGCGCTTCATCAGGACCAAAAAAGCTGCAGTGTGACAGTGAAAGTGAGTGAAGGGGTCGAGAAACCCTACTAAATCAGGGCGGGCCAAATCTGTGAATAACTACAGGCTAAAACAAAATAGTTAAACCACTCCTGAAGGAACCTAAGGGTATGAAAAGAGTTGCTCCATAGGCTAGCGCGTGAGGTCACCCGCACCTTTACGGGAGTTTCCGTCGGTGTACTGGCTCTCAGCACCTACCCGCCATCACGCCTGCCTGCCTGCATTGCAGTTTAACTATTTAGTTTTAGCCTTACTGTAGTTATTCACAGATTTGGCCCGCCCTGATTTAGCAGGGTTTCTCGACCCCTTCACTCACTTTCACTGTCACACCACGGCTTTTTTGGTCCTGATGAAGCGCCACACATCTGTATGACCACTGAGGCGCGAAACATGTTGCCCTTTTAGTTACTGGGCATATTACGCCTGTTGGAGTAACTCACGACCTTTGGGGCCTTTTATTATGACAAGGATACCTTCACAATAAATGAATTGACTCCTGGTATCCCTTAGCCAGTTTTAACTTGTCACGCACCCTCTCACCCTCCACCTAGGACTCCCCCCCAACACACCCGCACTCATCTGACGACTGTTCTAACAAAAGATCTCCGCCAAAGTGACCCTTCGGGGGACCCGTAGGGCATTGCAGCACCGGCCCGACGAGGAGCAATCGCCCGATGATGAAGCATGACATCCTTCGTGGTGTGTGAGGGCAACAAGAGACAAGACATGTGCTTGCCTCTGACTAGTTGGTTCTAGACCTAGGACTCTCCCTTCACCGCTTTATTTCCTCTACTTCCGGTGAGTGGGTGACTTTTAGCAGCGCTACCATTGGAACAGCTGCCCTTTATTTGGTATTGTGATTAATATCAGGAGCACGGGTACTGGACCACAACCAGCTCCTAGTCCCCCTCTTATTTGTTGAGACATCTTTATTCCATAACATCCCCCCTGGAGCTACGCCCCTGGTTGTACACTTACATTTGTGCATGGTGTGGCTCAATATTCCTAGCCATTCCCCTGAAGTGCCGTCACACATGATGTAATGCAGCCCTCAGCTGCTCGCACTGTATCTTGGACATGAGCCATCATCCGTGGTGACTGTGGGAGGGCTGGGGTTCGCGCATCATATGGAACCTAGAGGCGCGCCTTAACGAGTCCTTCTGAACACTGCCTTAGAAACCACAAGTTGCTAACCAGTCTCTGCCCTCCCTTCCCCGTCCCAACCCCTCCCACCCTCCTTCCCTGAACCTCTCTCATTAGTGGGTGTGCCAGAAGTGGCCGGCAGCACCTGTGGAGGGGAGTGAAGCCAGCGCTGTCTGTGGAGGGGACCGACTCGCAGCGCTGCACGCCTGGAGGAGAGCAGGTGCTGGATGCTGGGGTCACTGGCCTGCAGGAAGAAGACACCATGGGATGCGGCACGTCGGTGGTGAAAGAGAGCCAAGCCAAGAAATCGGAGAAAGGTAAGCCACGCTGGTACTGCTTCCACATGTAAAGTCAATGTCTGTGGCACCTGTTTCAAGCAGGTTAACTTTCATGTCTTCATAATTTGCCTCCATGTTGAGAACGCCCATGTGACCCGACGTTCTGCCAGATAGGGCAACAGCACGGAGTCATGATATTAATCACCTCTATTGCACACAAACATAAACAAGCACATGTCGGTTGTTGCGGTAATGGCGGAAGTGCGCGGTAACAGGAGTACCTCACATGAATGCTATTAACGCAGATGCGTGATGCGGTGGTACCTCACCAACACAAGGATATGGCGTGGTGATGAGCACCAGTAAATGCCCGGTGGCAACAAAACACACAGCCATTGGGTAAAACTTGTGCCAACGTTTTTAGTGAAATGTATTCTCAGTCTGCACTGAAACTCTAAATCTTGGGGCAATGCAGGTGGAAATTTTGTCGTTATCTCTCGACATTTCCCAGGATTTAGCGCTTTCACCTAAATGACGGACACTGCACTGAACTGTCTCTTGACACTTAAACACTGGGGGCAGATTTATGAGCCCCTTGCGCCACTTTTGCGTCACTTTTCCCATGTTAAAAGTGACGCAAAAGTGGCGCAAGGGGCTCATAAATCTGCCCCAGGTGTGTATAGCAGCGCTTTTCCTCGAATACGATGTTTTCCATTACTGTTAGGTCCAGCTAAAGTCTGTTCAGCAAATGTGTTTCTTTTTCCTGCTTGCAATTGTCCGGATTTTTCCTTTCTCTCGTTCATTGTCAAGCTGCGTGTAGTTTAAAGATGCTTTTGAGCCATGTGGTCTGGTTCCTCATTTCCTCCCTTTTTTTTAATACAGGGCAATATTTACAGAATGTATTTCAGAGAGTCGCAGCGCCCACAGCCACACCGTAATCCTCGCTCGACGCCCCCTGCAGTCTACACCTGTGGGATTTACTGGCACCGAGTTGTGTTATTATAAACACAGCGACGTTAGAAGGAGCTATGTTGGGACTATTGCACTTTTGTTGTAGGGTATAGAGCGGGTTTCCTTGCTAAGGGCTGTTCAGGGAGCATAAATTCGCCCTGTAAGTGCTGGGACAAGGTTGGTGGTACAGGAGGCGTGTCTTTTTTATTTTTAGATATATATGCTTGTGGTTTCCCGCCTCTACGGGCAGACATTGCTGACGTGGGTGTGTGTTTTTGGAACGGGATGGCTGCAGCCACTGAGAGAACCTTTGTGCACACAGTAGTGGCGAGCTGTTCCTTCTAGAAACTGTTTTTCCCCAAAGCAATAATGCGGCCGGTCAATTCAGCCCGCACACTTCTATCATCTGCCCGCTCACCCCATGCCCTCTCACTTCCTGTCATCGGGTCATTGTCCCGCTGCAGTGTATGGTGCAGTGGAAATATTCAGCGTGGAGTGTGTGATGCCCCCTGGCCGGGCTCAAATTCCCCTATTAAGTTCCCTGGTAAACGGCTTCTTTTTGCGAATCTGTCAGGACGGTAATCCGCTTCAGCACCGTTGTAGGGTGAAAGACACGGAGGGGGGGGGGGGGGGGGGGGGGGCATGTCGTCGAAAGAAATAACTCACCTTTATACAACCTCCTTACGACTGGGCTGAACTGACAGGTAGACGAAGTACAGGAAAAATGTTTTAATGCCAGTCTATATTGACCTAAGCAAGCGAATGTGGTGGGCCAAAGCAGAGCCCCACTCAAGCCCTATGGGACTATGGGATTTTGCAGTTTTCCATTTTTTGCATAATTAAGAGCGTGCCACACTTGCCTTATATCGACCACCTGAAGTATAAATTGCAGATTTCATATTTCAAGCTCAAACATTTTAAAAGTTGATAAAGAAGTGACACATGTGTTGCCCTGCGGTGGAACACCCTTTTCAAAATTTAACTGGGTCCCTTTTTGGTGGGAACTGCTATATTAAGATATTAAACTAGTACTAATGAGGTGAAACTTTTGGTCAGACAGTATTAATATTTCTCACCTGAACAACTGATATGTATGAAAATGTGTTACGCATCACCAGAACTGGATCTGTGGATGACTCTTCTAATCTAGCCCTGAAACCAGCCCCTGGCCACCTTTCAACCAGAGTGTCTTTTAGTGACAGCCCAGCCCTGCTCCTGACTTCAAGCTATGGGGTCACGCTCAGAGGGGACACACGGCTGCCCCTCTTTATCCCATTGGCAAACTCTCAAGTGACTGAGTGACACTCAAAGGCCGGTGCCCAAACTCATGTGGTGGATCACAAAGTTGGACATTTATCATTTTCAGAATAAAAATATACCTTTAAAGAAGCCTCTTTTGGAAGCGGGGTCACCATGCATGCAGACCACCATGCAGAGTTTGAGAAGTGACAACCCTTTAAGAAGCTGTCTAATGACATTTATGGAATTTGCTTTGAAATTCCTCTCATACATTTTTGATGGGGCTCTGCTTAGACCTAGTGTGAATTTTTAAATGTCATCCGAGATTATACCATTTGTGATTCATTTAAAATGATGCTTTTATGTTTTTTGCCTGCATTATGGACTTGATCTATTCTGTAATGGTTTAAGTAACTTCATAATTAAAACTACATTAAAAGAGTTAGTGGGTGTCTAGCGCAGGTCGAGGAGCACAAAATGAATACCAGATTTTCAGGCTAAACACCGACTGTGCAGATGAGTTCTATTGAAGTTAACTGTACATCCATTTTTTGTGGAACTCGCAAAATCTGGCATGGACCAGGCTCTTCTGGATCTACAATGGACACAGTTCTCTATTTACCGGTGTATGTTCAGAATGGCCATCGGAAAGTAATACTATGGCTGTTTGCTGTTTATAAGCGGAGACTGCGCCGAAGAGTGAAGCTAAGTCATCTCTGTGGTGTGCGTGTCTGTCGCATACATGGAGCGAACTATCAGGCCACAGGTGTGAACCCAGGCAAGGACCCCTTGCTGGATGGCGAGAACGAGGACCTCTTAGGTGGCTTATGAAACCGCCTGTTACTTAATTGGCGCTTAAAATGAAGGGTAGTAGTGGCATGCTTTTACTTTCAGCGTTCGGTGTAAATGTTGCTCACACCACTGCACTATTACACGCCCTGGCACTGAAAATAATATTTCTCTTTTTAACACCACGGAGCCTTAGCGACAGGTCTTTAGCGCCGGTTACCTTTTTGTTTCTCTTGTCCCTGGGGTTTCCCTACAGATACCTTTATTCAATTATGCCTCATAGAGACAGGCCCCGCAGGAGCCTCTCTGCGGTAAATAAGCAGGGGACTGCCTCCGACTCCTCCCCGCAGCCCCGCGCCTCGGCTATTTGGTGTCCCTCCGGCTTCACTGGGATGCGGCAGAGTTACATTCATTTGAGAGCAAAGTCTTTTGTGAGGCGCCTAAAGCTCGAATGAATTACATCATAGGCGCAGCTCTGATTTTTTTTATTGTAGTGAAGTTAAGCCTACAGTTGCTGGTTGCTAGACTTGCAGACATCTATACATAGGTTGATGCCAACATAATATAGCAAGTTTAATAGGCTGTCTCGTGACATGCAGTTATCTCCAAGGTTTTTTTTGTAAGAAAAAAATACAGATTTTTTTCTTAAAAAAAAAAAAATGCATCCTGTAGTTTATTTCTCCAAATACTCTTATCAAACGAAACATTCACCCCAAATTAAATTAAACTAATAACCACTTAGACCTGATGCGCAGGCAGCAATGCTGTTGTTGCAGTCATAGACGAAACCAAGGCAGGGAAACTAGGATCAGATTTACAAACTTTTGGCAGAACGCTGCGTTGCATCAAAGGGAGAGAGGAAAAAAGCGCGGTGTTTACTAAGGTATTAGACTCTTTTCCTCTGTCCCTGGCCTACCGTCGCAGGGGCAGCACCTCCGTTTGAGCGGAAGATCATCGCCCCACTGAAATGCCCCCAGAAAGAAAAAGAAAATGGTATTTGTTGCGTTGTTGTATGCGCAGGCCTAGCAGCAGCGGCGCGGTGCAATAACGAGACCACACACAGTTACGGTGTCTCGGCGCCAATGCCCCGCGAGGCACGCCCCCCTTTATTTATATGGACGCGTACGCCACCGTCGCGGCGTACGCATAACGTTGTTTACATACGCGCTCTAGCGTCGGACGCTAGAGCGCTAACTGCAACATCCCTCTCCAACTTGGATGATGAAACTCAGACTCGAACTCCCCACTCAGTCACTTACTTGGCAGGCAAAGTCTCTGAGGCGGCTGCTCGGTGGAGGATTCCCTCTCAGCCCATACCTGGTCGTCGCTCGGGTGTTGGCGTTTGGCGGGCAGTCGCGTTCCACTCTGTCGGCTTCGGAGCTGGGCCCATCCGGGTCTGTTGTCGACTCGGGCCGGGTCAGAGGTGATGAAAGTTCTCTTTCGGGAATCCCGGCGTCCTCCTCCTCCGCGGTCTCTTGCCGGTGTTCTGTAGCCGCAGGGATTCGTTTGAACCACGAGATGTTACGTGTGGCTGATTCCGCTCCCCTTCGGGCCGTAACCATTGTCCCTTGGCGGCGTTCCACTGTCCAACTCCCGGGCTCGTACCGCGGCTTGAACTTCTCCCCGGGTCTCCGGTTCTTTATGAGGACATTGTCCCCCGGCCCCAGGGCGCGCTCCCGGCTTCCTCTGGCCCGGCTCGCTTGCTGGTTCCGCCGCTCTCGTCGTTGCTGTGCCTGCTCCGCTTCAAATGGTGGGGTGGCCCACCCGGGGACTGTGGGTAGACCATCACGGCGTGTCCCTTTCAGCATGAGGGCCCATGGGGCTTGTTTGGTGGAGCAGTGTGGTGTGCTGCGATACTCCCCTAGGAACCGTTGGATCTCTCGTTACGGGTCCAGATGTTCGGCGCCGGCTATTCGCAGGATTTTATTTAGTGTCCGCATGAAGCGTTCGACCTCGCCGTTGGCTTGGGGCCACTGTGGAGTGATCCGTCTGTGGCGTATGCCTTGACGTGCGAGGAATTCTCGAAATTCGTGGCCTTGGAACGGTGGCCCATTGTCGCTCTTCAGTTCTGAGGGGCGCCCGAACATGTGGAATATCTTCTCTAACGCTGGCCCTACAAATGTGAAGGCTGTGGATGGCAGCGCCTCCACCAGGGGGTATTTGGAGAAATTGTCCACGACTACCAGCGTTACTCTCCCGTCGGGGAGGGTCCCAAAGTCCACGCTGATTTTGTCCCAGGGGTGTCTCCCGGGCTCTTCAGTCACGATGGGGGCTGGAGGTTCAGGTCGGCTAGTCATCTGACACGCCGGGCAGTTTCTTACGATGTCTTCCACCAAGGCGTCCATTCCCGGAAACCACACATTTTCTCTCATTCTAGCCTTCATCCTCTCTGTCCCTTGATGACCTCTGTGGGCCAGGAGGGTGGCCCTGTGGCGTAGCGCTGCTGGCATGACGATTCTAGCTCCTCTCAGGACTATTCCATCTCTGGTGGCGCTGATCTCATTCCGTACGCGTCAGATCTGTTGCAGGTCTGCCCTCTCATCCTCTGTCCACGTGTTGGCAGACTGTAGGAAGTTGGTCCACGACCCCTGTTGAAGGGCTTCCCTGGTTTTGGTCATCACGGTGTCACGCTCCGCAGCTTGTAAAATCTCTTGGAGTGTCAGTACCTGAGGGCAGGTTAGGGCCGCGATGAAGTCTAAGTGCGCTTCAGCCGCGTCTTCTTCGTCTTTTCCGGCCTGTGGGGGCTCTCTTTTGTCCGGGTGCCTGGACAGGAAGTCGGCCGGGTTCTTGGCGCCAGGCCGGTAGGTTATGTCCATATGGTACTGTTGGTGTCCAATGGCCCATCGTTCTATTCGCGGCGGGGGGTGTGGTGCTGTCCCTTTAAAAAGGGGTACCAGTGGCTGGTGGTCTGTCACGACCGTGAACGGATGTCCACAGACGTATAGGTGGAAGTGTCGACAGCCCCATCTTATGGCCACTGCCTCCCGCTCGATCTGGGAATACCTTTGTTCGGTTGCTGTGAGCGCTTTGCTCGCGTAGGCCAGTGTGGCCCACCGCCCCGGCTCTTGTTCCTGTGTGAGGACTGCCCCGAGTCCCACCGGGCTGGCGTCGACTAGTAGCTCAGTTCTACGTGTGGGGTCGAAGTAGACCAGAGTGGCTTGGTCGAGGAGCGCTGTCTTGATGGCTTTATAGTGTGCTGTACAGTGCAGCACACATGAAAATAGGAAAAATGTGGAGAGTTTTACAACTTGCTCCACTGTTGAGCATGCCTCGAGAATGCTTGAGTTGCTGGTGCAAATCCCTGTCAAACCAATGTTAGTTGATAGGGATTTGTGGCAAAACCCATGGGTGGTTGCATGGGAATTCCCATGTACCACCGGTGGAATGCTCCTTGATGCAAAGAAGCACAGAGTAGCATATAGCACTGTTTTGCGTTACTGTAGGGAACATTCCAATACAAAACAGTATTTTGAGTTCGAAAATAAACCACAACAAAACGTTTTATGCTGGGTTTATGTTCCTTTTGTGATGCAAACTCGGCACAATGTGTTCGTAAATCTGGACCCCAATGCAGACAGGGTCTGTTGTGGACATGACTTAAACTAGACTTGCATAAAAACGCAATAGTGACCCACAAGATGTGACAGGAGAGGCAAAAAGCAGCTGCAAGTCAAGAAGTCCTTAGCCAGTGACACAGGGACACAGGAAATGTGTGCCAAAAGGGACCAAAAGACAGTAGCATGAACAGCTTCCAGCATAACAGGTACACCTCAGCCCAAGAAAAAAATGAGACACCAGGGGTGACATCATCAATAACTCCCTTCCTCAAGGCCTGGGGAACAGGTTGGGGAGTTCTGGGACAGACACAGGAGTGCCAAACGTGAATGCCCAGATCCAAGACAAGAGATTTGGCCCCAAATAATGGATATCACCAAGCACCCATAGGAGCACAAGGGAAGAATCACAAACTGACATCACTGCACACTGAGGGAGGCTACAGACCATTCCGGTTCAAGCTAGGAACCAAAAACTAACTAAAGTGAAGCCAGAAGCGTGACCAGTAGTCACTAACAAGGCACTAGAACAGAAGTCTCCAATGAGTAGCCCAGGAGCTACCAGCAACTCTCCAACTACATGTGAGTAGGTCTCCTGAGTGCTCACCAGCATAATAACATAGAAGCTTTTGCTTGGTTGGATTGTTATATGTATTCCAAAATTAAAATTAAAAGTATGTATTCCTTAAGAAAATATGTATATTTTCAAAACTCACAAGCTGATGTTTGGGGAAGCATGGTAACATTTTCAAAATGTATTTAAAGCTAATATTTGAGTTGGAAATATTTACTACTCATATTATTACATTTGAGCAGCTATCCTTTTATGTAGGACCCATGTCCAGTCATTTCAGAATGTCCTTTTTTTTATATATTAATGCTGGAAATGCTGCCTAACGTACCAATGTTATCACTGCTGACAATCTTGGCTGGTCACAATGACATCACTATTAGTAGCTCGGGATGATTTTCATTGAAGATATGTAGCTCTTATTACAGAAACGTATAGAGACACTTGCACTAGAACAATGCCATCAAACAGAAGGGAAACACTCAGCCGCTCAAAAGTAAAAAACTGGAAGAATGCCTCAGAGGAAGCACACATTACACAAATGCCAGGACCAGGGCCGGACTGGACGTAGCGGGCACCGGGCATTTCCCCGGTGGACCGCTAGGGTGGGTGCGGTTTTGGGCCTCTGGGGGCCGTTTTTGTTACCGGGGATCAGCATTATCGGCCCCTGTAATAAAATCGTCCGAAATCCGACCTCGCAAACTGCTCGGCCTCACCCCCCCTCACCCCAGGGGGGGGGCGGCCGAGCAGTTTGCCATGGCTGGTTTGGGTTCGCAGTCCGGCTCTGGCCAGGACCCAGTATACCACCACAGGAGAGAAGCCCAGAGGGCGACAGATATAGATGCTCACCACTCCTCCAGCAAAGGGTCCACCAGCGTTGCACACCAGGCAAGTACACCCCAGCCTCAAGTTCAGCAGGGTGCACATAGAGGAAGGGCCATATTCTCTCCTGATAGAGTGTGGTGTGGAGAATCCACATCCTTCAATAAAAACATCCAGAAGAGCAACCACAGCCTTGGATCTAATCCCAGAATGGACCTAGGGAAGGACAGTTCAAACACTAGAACCTGCATCAGACAGCTCAAAACAGGCCTATTATGGAGTCATGCATTTACACTAAGTCAGCAGAGATCAGGCCACATGCCCAGCAGGGGCTCAGCCAGCCAGCAAAAGCAGAAATATAATTAAGCTGTCCTGTTTCAAGTGTTTATTTGTTGTGAAGTTCAGTGGAGTTTTCTCAGTGTTTTTCAAACCTTTTGAAATCAGTGCTTTTCGATGTTTATTCGCTCGCCTGACCCCCAAAAACAGACACAAAATGTATTTTTCTAATATTTAAAAAAATATTTTTTAGAGTGATTTTCATGAAGCACACATTTAATTTAAAGGAGACATAATGTAGGATATGTAGTGTCTTCCTATTGGCAGAGTGTCCAATCGATTTATGCTAGACTGCTTAAAGCATTGAAAGTCTCTGCATTACACTCACAATCACATCTCATTATCCTCTCTCACCTCACATCTCATTACCTTTCAAACT
Organism: Triturus cristatus; assembly: GCF_964204655.1. Classification (NCBI taxonomy): domain Eukaryota; kingdom Metazoa; phylum Chordata; class Amphibia; order Caudata; family Salamandridae; genus Triturus; species Triturus cristatus. The sequence goes on along the minus strand of NC_140591.1, from coordinate 1,101,218,738 downwards.
CACTCTGTCAGGACTCTGTCTCGTTTACCGGACTAATAATGGATTAAAAAATAATAGTGCAATATTCAAATGTTTTCAAAAGCAAATTCCTGGACCCAGTTGGGCCTCATTCACCTACTCCTTATTGAATGTTATGACATTGTAAGGGTGATGAACCCTGCCAACAGCATAGTACAGTGTGAAACCTTTCAAATATTTAAATACACCAGATTAATTTGTAGCCTTGCATTCTAAGGCCCTGAAAGCCTATGCTTTAAGCCTGCTCATCACTATTTTTCTGCACTTTTTCCCTGACTAACTTAAGGTAGTGCAGCTGTTGTGTGGGCATTCATAACTACCAAGTGTCCTCATGGCAAATGTCTTTCTTTAAATCAGTCCTGACCTTTTAACAGACATCACATTGCAGAGGGGTCCCATACTTCTTTGCTGCCGGCGTGTTCACTGGTGCTGCCGCTGCCTTCTCAGCTGTTTCACCGGGGGCCGGGCTTGGCTCCGCCTCCCCACGACGTTCAACTGCGCGCCAGGAGGCGCATATAGCGGGACTCGGCGCTGCTTCTGAGGGGTCCCATACTTCTTTACTGCCGGCGTGTTCGCTGGTGCTGCCGCTGCCTTCTCAGCTGTTTCACCGGGGGCCGGGCTTGGCTCCGCCCCCCCACGACGTTCAACTGCGCGCCAGGAGGCGCATATAGCGGGACTCGGCGCTGCTTCTGAGGGGTCCCATACTTCTTTGCTGCCGGCGTGTTCGCTGGTGCTGCCGCTGCCTTCTCAGCTATTTCACCGGGGGCCGGGCTTGGCTCCGCCCCCCCACGACGTTCAACTGCGCGCCAGGAGGCGCATATAGCGGGACTCGGCGCTGCTTCTGAGGGGTCCCATACTTCTTTGCTGCCGGCGTGTTCGCTGGTGCTGCCGCTGCCTTCTCAGCTGTTTCACCGGGGGCCGGGCTTGGCTCCGCCCCCCCACGACGTTCAACTGCTCGCCAGGAGGCGCATATAGCGAGACTCTGCTCCTCCTCCCGCGAGGACGCGCGCGGGCCGCGCCGGGCTGAGCCCGGGCAGAGGGCGGGCCGTCTGTGGCCGTCCGGGGCTGGTCGTGGCTGGGCTGGGGCACCCCTCCGAGCATTGAGCGCCGGTAAGTGGTTATATTTTGTACAATGAGTAAATACGTGAGTTCTACATCCACCTCTGCCCCAACTGCCCCTGTATGTGGAAGTTTCGACATGCTCACCTCCTCATTTGAGAACATGTAGGAGGACGCTGTAAACAGGGTCAACAAAGAAATTGAGAACACCGAGAGGAGACTTTCCATGGGTTATATACCACCACATCAACTATTGCCTGAGGGCCTATGTGAGAACGGGATCGTGACCCCTGTTCCACTATTCCCTACTGTAATAATTAATAAACCAGTACACCCTGAAATTATATTTGAGGCTCCTACGATCCCTGATGCTGTAATTACCATTCCTGACTCTCAGCAAAGCCTTAACGTCATGAGTAACAATATCTCTGCAATAACATTAGAAAAGACTGCGGGGGAGAAAAGGAAGAGGGGTCCTGGTAAATCTACTAGTAGTAAGAGGAAACAGCCCCTTTGTAATAAACTTCAACCGACGCCAATGGGCATGTGGTCACGAGGTGCTGAGGACCCTGGTAGGGCACCTATTGACTGCATCGCGCATCCAGCAATCAGCACCCCCGATCTTATAACAGCGGAAACGGCTCGTATCTCCACTCTTACACAAACTGAGCCGGCATCAAGGGATGGTTTATATGTAAGTCCGAATGGAAACCTAATTGACACCATAGTGGACTCTACCTTCAATCGACTGAAGGATCTAATGGCAAACCAGTTTAATATCATCTTCAAAAGACTTGATAGACTGGAAAGCATCATAAAAAATGAGGAAACAAGGAGAAAAGGGACTATGACTATAGAACAAACCAGAGGTGACAAGTTATTAAAAGATCTGGACGCTCTCCACAAAAGAATTACAGAGGGTATCAGTAACAGTGTCTCGTCTGGACTAACTAGTGTGTGTACGGAAGTTACTCTTCAGTTGCCCCCAGAAGTCTGTCCCTACGTAATAATACTAGCTGGCGTACCCCCCCTTAGACATAATCAGACAGAATCTTGGGATGAGCTCAAAAATAAATGTATGGACTGGCTATGTAAACACAAGGGTGTCGGGTGGGAGATTGCAAATGACATCCTAATGGTTCGCAGGGTGGCCTGGGTGGGATCCTCCACCAAACACATACCGGGCGATTGTATAGTCGTATCCTTAAGGTTTCCCTCACTGGCAAAATGGTTGCTGAATGCTCCATTTGATCCGTTCACTAGTCCCACAAATATCATACTCGTACCATTAGGCTTCTTTTACAGACCCCGTGTAAGGTCATACAATAATACCAATCTGGTACCCCAGCTATTTAATAGGTTTAGTACCTTATCTGACCTGGAGAACGAGGATTGACCAATACATAGTCCCATTACCATTGAAATACCACAATCGAGCCCCCCGCATGACAATCCTGACATAGTTGAACGTAGCCTTACTGATAATCTTCAGGGATCACGGCAGGTAGAATCAGCATTAGCCACCCCTTCCGTGACCACTGTTTTTAAATCCTATAAACAAAACCTGAATATACTTAGCTGGAACATCGCAGGCCTAAAAGCTAAACTGACCTCAAATGAATGGGTTAACATGGTCAGTCGATTTGACATTTTGATGTTCCAAGAAACCTCCTGGTGCACTAGTGGTCTATTGCTTGATGGATTCGCATGCCACAATAAGTTAGCATCCACCCCTGATCTCGGCAGACCAAGCGGGGGCCTATCTATATGGATAAAAATTACCGAAGGCAATAGTATAAAACCCATAGAGACTAATAACGATAATGTCCAGGCTTTGATTTACACGCATGGAATCATTTTTTGTTTAATACATTTTTATAATAATGATTTTATTTCACTGCCTAACAAAAATTTTATTAGCTTATTCGAATTTATCGACATTTTAGTGCATGAAGAAAAATACGGCAAATTAGATGATATTTGTCTGGGGGGAGACTTTAACGCCCATCTGCATAACAGTATAGATATACCTGTTACGAATAGTGTTGGGAAAACCCCCTGTAGAAGAGGTGATGAACTGCACAATTATTTATCCATTCACGACTTAGTCGATGTAATGGTAAAAGTCGGTCACGACCCAGTCAACCCCCCACTGCCTACCTATAGAGGCCGCTCATCCACTATTGATTACATTTTCATTTCTGCTTCCCTCGAAATTTTTTTAGTGAAGGCCGAAGTTTTGGGTACGAGCTATAGTGATCATAACCCCATTCTCACTATTATTAGATTTTTAAATAAATTCAGGAAACGCAAAGAAATAGGGGCAAAAGATCTGATACTATCCACTGACAAGCTGAAAGTGATATGGAGAGTTATAGTTAATAATGCTTTATTGACCCGTATCATAAAATCCCACCGCCTACTTATAGAGACGTGTCTGTCTAACACTTGTCCTGGAATTGATATCATCCAGGCTTTTACTATGCTGTGTGCCGGAATAAAATTAGAAATCTCGAAACCAGTCACGACCCAGGGCAAGAACCCCAGATGGTTTGACGGCACTTGCTCTAGGGCAAATAGGTCCTTACGCGACGCTTTAAAAGCTGAACCTAGGGACACGGCACTAGTGAAGCTTTTGAGAGTGCGCTATAAGAACACAACCAAAATACGCGCGGAGGCGGTGCTTAAGGAACAGTGGGATTCCCTTGCCTGCACTGCAGCTCTCAAAGACGTAACAGGGTTTTGGAGAGAGGTGAAAGCATTTAGATCCACAGGATCAAACATCGCCCCCATAGGTTGCAACATACAGAGCAACGTATGGGAGGAGCACTTCTCAAAAATGTATTTAGCTGACACATCAAGCACTGGTAGTCTCCCCTCACCCTCCAACTTTACCATATTAATGTCCGAAGTTGAAGACGCCATACATGAAAGCGCAGGGAATAAAGCCCCAGGCCCAGACGGCTTGTCAATTGATCTTATTAAATCTGAACCCGATCTTTGGTCCCCTCTTTTATGTAACGTTTTTAACAATCTGATTAATACCCCCATCCCAGAAACCTGGACTACAAGTATAATAGTACCCATTTTTAAGAAAGGGGATAGTTCCGACCCTTGTTGCTATCGCCCAATATCCTTGATCGATAACACCCTGAAGATCTTGGGCCGGGTCGTTTTTAATAAAATCAGGAACTGGGCAGAAGAGGAACACATTTTAAACTGTTGCCAATTGGGCTTTAGGAGCCACGTTGGCACAGTTGAACAGTGCTTAAATTTGAACCTTATATTGGGGAAATATACAGTAGCAAAAAAAGTACCCTTATATTTGGGTTTTATGGACCTAACTTCAGCGTTCGATTTTGTCAACCGTTCACGTCTATGGGAGATCCTTTTAAATTATGGGCTGGATGATGCACTCGTACACTTTTTAGCTTATTTGCACAGAAATTTGAAAGCACGAGTGAGGATCAACAATGAAGGGGAGGGCTCCAGGGATATTTTAATTGGCAGAGGGGTCAGACAAGGGTGTGTCTTGGCCCCTCTGCTTTTTATCCTTTATATTAATGAATTGAATAATTCCCTGACTGAATTAACTAGTGACGTACCAAAAATTAACGGCCAACTGTACCCTGCACTTTTATATGCAGACGATGCGGTCCTTATGGGTCGCACACCTAAAACATTACGCATTTTAATCTCCGGTTTTGTATCTTTTATGGAAGAGTTGGTATTACGTACCAATTTTAAGAAATCGTTTATAATGTCATGTGGACCTAAAAAATATCGCACAAAGAATATAAGGATCGGAACCGATCTCTTAAAAAGCACGAGCACTTTTCCTTATCTTGGCCTTGTCTTCTCTGACATGGGCTCATGGAAATCGCATGTAGCCAGAGGCAGAAACAAACTAGGCATGGCAATCAATTCTATAATCAGCCTGCGACAACCTAAAAAGGCAGACGTAGTAACCCCACTACTGCAGATCTACAGAACTCAGTGTCTGCCGACTGCGACTTATGGCTCTGAAGTTTGGGGGTTTGTGGACTCCAGTGGGATACAATCTGAAGAAAACAGATTTTGTAGAAGGTTACTTGGGGCACAAATCTCATCACCCACCTTCTTATGCCACAAAGAATTGAATCTACATTATGTAGAAGATTTTATTAAATCTTGTCCTGCATTATTCTGGCTGAAGATATGGCGCAATCCTGCTGCCATCTTAACCCAACAAATTATAACAGATTGCCTGAGATGCGATAGGGGCAAATATATACCCTGGCTTAACGCTGTTTATAAAAGTTTAGCCAGTATACATCTAGAACATAGCTTTTCTTTCCCCTCTGCCACTGAAAATATAATCCTAAAATCAGCAAGGGATTCATTATATGATTTATATCGTACTGATAGAGCAAAGGCTGAGTTTAGTAAGCCATCCATTACTAGATATATGTCCATCCTGAGGACAGTAGGCACCAACTATTCAAAACCACAGGAGTATCTGAGAAAAAACATTGGGAGATGGAATAGGTGTTTGCTCTTCCGCCTTAGGGACAATAGTGTAAAATATCTGCTATGTTTCCCTATTGGCTTTAATAAAAATCTGGAGGCGACAGTTTGCCCATGTGGTGATGGTTGCAAACAAACCCTACCACATTTTTTGTTCTCCTGCAGATTTTATGTAAGGTACACTAAACAATATCTCATCCCTTATTTTAAGGCAAATGGGACGATTAATCGTAACTCCGCGTATGAAGAATTATTGCAACTGGGCAGTGAGGATATGATCTATCGCGTTAGCTCCTTTTTACTAGCAGCTGTTAAATCCCGAGCCTCTATGCTCACCTTTTGAAAAATGTTATTAATATGTAAAACTTTTTTTGATCATGGCTAACTAAGACATGTTTATTTTGATCAAAGCTGGTTGCTACAAATTGTTTATCCGCACTACAAATATGTTTACGTGTCTGCTATTTCTGCATAGCAACGTTGAGGACACTCTTACAGTTTACCCAAGATATATTACTGTCCATTTGCAATTTATTAATATCAGCATATGCAGGGCTTGTATAGTACCCAACGCCTAATTTGTTATTTACACAGTCGGATGTTTACAAATTGCCTATTTTGCACAGTGCTCTAAAGTTTACATTTTGGGTCTTTGTACAGTAATATTGTTGGTTATCGTATGAACCATGGTTAAACCCACTCCCATTTTTAAATTGTATTTTTTAGCCATGCATAGGTTTTATGGTATCTATTTTATAAAAATTTTCACATGTTCCTATTTTTAACCATTTTTTGCTTGAGTGAAGATTGTATGTTATATGTATATCAATAGTGTTGTTGTACTTTTATGGATCATCATTGTATCCGAATAAAGATAAATTGATTGATTGATTGAGACATCACATTGCATTCAGGGACTTGAAATTGTCCTGTAAGTATTGCGACTATGGGCTCAAAAGCCCCAGCAGTAAAGTACAGTTGGGTAAAAAAATTCAGGAAAAGCTGAAGGTATCACAGATATTAATTGGACACCTTGCAGCTATGCATTTTGTTGTTATGTGGGAGGTATTGTGTCATATTTTTACCACTTTCCTATGTGCATAGTGACAGCACTTTTTGCATTTTGCACTGGTACTTTTAAAATTGAATGTTTAAAGCTTAGGGTGTTTGGGAGGTGACCTACTATCACTTCTGACTTGTTAGAAAAGGGGGCTAATGCATCAAAGGGTTTTACCCATTCTGTATCTGTCGGAAAATGTGATAGTACATACTGGGCAAGATTATTGTGAGTCAGCCTTTACACTAATCAGTGAAAGAATTAACCACTGGCAAATGATTCAATATGATTTTAATCTCCGCAGACTTCCAACAGTGTATAAAAGAATTAGATCAGACCTAAAACATGGGTCAAAACATACTCTTTAATCCAAGCACACAAAGCTCAAGGAAAAAAGAGGAAGAAGAAACTATATTTTAGTGACATCCCTAAAGAACAATCCCCTTAGACCAACCTTTCTTGTTGCTGTCTCATATAAACAAGTTACATTGTGATGACTCCTTCAGAAATAAATAAAAATGAGTCATTCTCTCTCACTCTCCTTTCTTTGAATCCCATTTTAATTTGTGCAGGTGTTTATCAGTGTTTCCATGTTTACACTGATTTTTTTTTTTTTGTCAAACCATTTTTATTGCAGGACCAAACGTATAATTCAACCATCAAGGCACATATTTGTAAAGCGGGTTTCCCGCCTTCCCTTTGACCAGTATGTAGTGCAACGTACACAGCCGTACTGCCCACATCCCGGAGGCCGGGCGGCATCACTCATTCGTATGGTACAGTAAAACGATACTAGAAAGGACGAACTGCCGGCGGGGAAACCCGCTGCCCGCTTTTGAATGTTGCACTCACGCGCCCCCAGGTATGTGTGGGCTGGTATCCTACTTCCATTAAGCCTAAACCTTGCCAGTCTATCTTTCCATGTTTACACTGATAACAGCAAACAATCCTCATAAATCCTCCAAGCCCTCACATTGGTGGTGCACTTCCGGGTGTGAGAACACGTATCCATAAACTCCACTCTACTCCGCAAAGGATGATACAGTGCACTCTAGAGATAGTGAATCCTGTGACGTTTATTCTTAATTCAGCATCAATCAAAACCTGATGCGTTTCGGCATCCACCTTACTCATAGTTTAAATGTTTTATGTAACAACCGTGCTTTATATGTGACTTCTATATAATAGAAATTAACATAGGGTTAACTGTGTATTTTAAAAAAACAAATGTCGGCCATCTTTACATATGCATTGCAGCATGCCAGGGCATTTAGACAAAAAATAGTGAAAATTATACCAGATATTATTCCTTAAAGAAATGAAAATAAAACATCAATACTAGACAAAGTACTTGAACCTGTGTAGCATAATATACTAGAAGTGCCCATCAAGCACCAGTCTTACTGTGTTGAGTGTGAATACTCAAAGGACATAGCGTCTGCATATTGCTATCCACTTATTAAAAGTCAAATATGTAAGTAATATATTAGATAAACAAGACAAATACATACATAAATAAGCACACAATGGTTATGTATAACATACATCACACCCAAGTGGGCAAATAAGCTATGTACACAGCATTTCATCACAATTAAGGACGAATAATAAATGCTATTCTGCGGATGGGAATCCCCAAACTCCACCCATGGAACGCCTTCATGCAGCGATAGGTGCTTCCTTGCCTTACTTTGGATATACTAAGCCACGCAGAGCCACGCCAGGTGGCTTTGCATGGCATAGTAAATCCCACTTAAGGACTTGCGTTTTGCAAGGGCAAAGCAAGCCCTTAGTAAATCTGCCCATTAATGTTCCTATGTATATTTCAGGCCTCTATTTACAGCAAGTTCCAGAAACAACCGCAGACCCACCTGTTTTTCATGGCATTGGGTTAGTAGTGCCTCCTCTTCTGTTCAACGAATGTAGACATGGTGGTCATATACCTAAAATTGGCGAGTTTTCCTTCTTGCCCAGAGCCTATGCCTTCAGAATACTATTTTGGATGTATCCCTATTAGTATTAAGAAAACACAGCTCACCTGCCTGCCACCTTCCATTTTTTCTGAGACTCAAAGCATTCTGAGGCCAACGTTGGGTGATTAAAAGTGCTCTATAAAACGCATCAAATAATATATAAATAAATAAAAATACATAAAATAAGTTGTAGTCATCACCAGCCATTATTGTCAATTAGACAACTTAACCTGGACCAAGGCTTCAGCTGTGTTACTTAAAGTTGGGACATCTATGTGGCGATTTGTCACCTTAATTACTTCCACTGGTCTGACATTCAAAAATCTTTGAATCACTGACTTTACATCTTCAAGAACAGGGGAGGAGCTCCACCTCCAAGAGTCTAACACAGATGGCCATATAGGAATTCTTCAGATATCAAACTCTGGTCTCCAGCCAAGATGTCGAGATCAAAACACACTTTCCATGCAACCACTGCCTTGTGCCTCTTTTATAACTTTTCAAATGGCAGGTTACGGCTCATGTAGTTAGCAAACTTGCCATTGTTTCAGTCATACCGATGCAACCCTGAATGTCCACCCATACCCCATCTATTGAGGAGACATTTGCCTTTATTTTGTGTAGTCAGCATTGTCATAAGTATGGTCTCCCTTCTAAAAAGCCTAGGGTCATGCAATTTTGCTGGCTCTAACATTTGCCCTTGGCTGGGTCTGTAGGTATTGGTGCAAGATTGGGTCAGGCCACAATTCCGATTTTTTGAGGGTTCAACATTATTGCACTCTTTATTGAAAATTCCTTTGGTAAGTTCCATCATGAAAAAGTAATTATACATTTATTAATTTTGATTTTCAATCTTAAGAGTGATCATAAGTATTCTACATTACAAAAGAGACCCAATACAAGATAGGCATTTATGCTTGTTGCACAAAGTTCATAAATGGATTCTAGTCCATACATGTGCGAGCTGCCCCAAGAAACGTCAAACCCCCTAATTTTTGTCAAGGTATAGTATTTAAAAACTATAAAGGAGTCTTTTTGTCAGTGGCTTTCCTGCTCCCTGCTGCCTCTGAACATTCCTGCTGCTACATTGACTGAGGAAGGACTTAGTCCCCAGCCTACCCCGTGCCTGAGGGGCGGGGCCAGACACGCCAAAAGTGCACTAGCAGACCCGCAGGGCAGGTTCTTTTGTCAGTGGCTTTCCAGCTTCCTGCTGCCTCTGGACATTCCTGCTGCTACATTGGCTGTGGTGAGACTCAGTCACCCAGCCGACAGCGCATTGATGGGTTGGACCAGCCACACTAAAACTGCACCAGCAGATCCGCAGTGCGCCTGGACAAAGACCGGGCCTGTCTTTGCCCGCCATCGCCCAGAAGAGGCCAGGCCCGGGCCTCATTTTTATAGCGCTGCTATCTGGATAAAGGCCATATCATGGAGATGATTGGATGCATTCAACTTCTTTACAAGTGAGTGGATATGTGCGGACATTGTGGACTTTAGTGGGGTCACTGGAAACCGACTTGTATCGGCCCTCAGAGATAGTTCCAGTAATTGACTCTACCAAAGCTCCAGTCTGGTTTTGCGCCTACAAACTATGTAAGTTTTAAATTAGTCTCATTACATAAAAGTGCAATTATAAGGAAGCAGAAAAACACAGAAAATGACACTGGCCTCAAGGGGAAGTTAGCAAAAACATCTACTCAAGATAACAGCACACTAGATGACATAAATGTTTTGATAGAAGAGGCAGAGGGCATACTAGGTGAGAAAAGAATTCGCCTTTCACTAAAAATCTTCAGTTTCCAACTCTCCTTGTAGTCGATGCACCCATATTCCAACAAATAGTGCTATGAGGGGTTGGGTACTGAATAATATCATAAAGCTAGGGATAGCAATAATCTCTACTCCTTGCCCATTCTCCATTTTGCAACTACCAGGTACCATTATAGCCAGCATAATTTTCCAACCCAGAGTTTGCCATTGAATGACCCATAACTTTCCTTAAATGGCCGCCCTCAGACACCGCCACAAAATCTGCAGGGTGGAATCATTTATATGACAGGGGTTCCTAGAGTAGCCCCTGACCAGAGAGAATCACCTGACTCTTTAATTAACAAGATCACTATTTGGATACGTCATAAATGTAATTGTCTCTCATTCACATGCTCATTCCTGTTGACTGCCCAACGTGTATCTAACAACTGGTCTTATTAAAATGACCATATGAAACCTGGCCATTATTGGTGGACTCCTAGCTATGAAAGCTCACTCTTTACCTCCTCAAGGCTCCACAATACAGTTCAAACTATCACCAGACCATGTAAACCACACTAAAAGTTGGCTTAAAACACAGAGTTAAATGTCCTCGTGTGAAACACTAGGGAATCTTGAGTGTACAGATGCCAGTACGAACATAGTCTCAATTAATTTAATTAGTTCATCCCAGGATCTGTCTAAAAAGGACCCTTGCATACATGATGACATCAATGACCTTGGGCAGCAATGTCCTCCTGACCAACACAGCAGTGCAGCTAACAAGAGCAACATTTCCTATCTGTTGAAAGAAATTGACTGACTGTGCACTAGTTCTAATAACTCCAGGATACTAGGAAATTTTAGCAGTCCACTATCCGGCGAACAATCCGTAGAGATGGCGCTAAGTTGCTCTTACACCCAACAGGAGGCTCCTTCGTTTACCTTCCAGAATAAAGACAGAGTGTCATGGAAAATCCTTTCATGGAATATAACCGGCCTAAAACTGAAACTTGCGGACCCTGACTAGGAGACCCATATGTATGAACAAGGCATCTGTGTTTTCCAGGAAGCATGGTTCCCTGAATCCTGTTTTAGATGTGGCTATTCCAGTTTCTCATGTCACGGTCCCTGATCCAGGAGAAAGGTCGCCCTGTAGGGGGTTTATTAATTTGGGTAAAAACCCCGTTGGGTTGTAAAATCACTCTGCGCCCTGGAACTACACCTGATTTAAAATGAGGGTACCCAAGCACACGTAAAAATCAAGGTCATAACAGTTAGAATGTAAATAAACAAGTAACACAAGTGAATCTTCGTCTCTTTCTTTTGAGTTTCTTCGATTTAATATTCTTTTCTCAGAATGTATTTCACAGTCTTCACAGTGGTTCCCAAGCCAACACGTGTTTCGTCGCCTCTAGTAGTATTTTACATGCGACTTGTTCACGGCTGAACACTGTTTTATATGCATAATGTCCAGTATGACGATAATCAGAGTATGACTCTGATTTGGAGCCAGACGCGGTTGGGGGAAGATACACTTCGTAGCCACATCCTTGTCCTACCCGGAGACGGGGTGCTTGAATTCCGAGCACAGCTGAGATTCGAAAGCATTTACTCTGAAGAAATTCTAAAACCCCCCCCTCCCCCGTCGTATGACTGTATGACCTGGAATTATCGTCATACTGGACATTATGCATATAAAACAGTGTTCAGCCGTGAACAAGTCGCATGTAAAATACTACTAGAGGCGACGAAACACGTGTTGGCTTGGGAACCACTGTGAAGACTGTGAAATACATTCTGAGAAAAGAATATTAAATCGAAGAAACTCAAAAGAAAGAGACGAAGATTCACTTGTGTTACTTGTTTATTTACATTCTAACTGTTATGACCTTGATTTTTACGTGTGCTTGGGTACCCTCATTTTGATTCTATGTGGTCTTACCGCAATTATTAGGGAGGCTGGTGGTTCTCCCCTACCCTTTAGCACCGTCACTGATTTAAGAATCTTACAGATACCAGGTGTACTCACCATATGCGCCTATTATCTATTACAAATACCACTGCACAATACGTTAACTACACCTGATTTACTTGGACTGCAACTATGTAAAGATAACACCTGTCTCCACCTTTTTAATGTTTATAACAGACTTCAGGGCATGCACAAGGAATCTTTGATTCTAACCTTTTTGGAAAACCCGTTAAGTTCCTTGCCTTGTGAAGACTATACAAAAGTGGCAGGTGATTTTAAAATTACAATTGAAACCTTGGATAGCTGCATCCCATCTATATCTGATGAGGAGGACACTTCATGCAATATTCCAAGAGTGGGCATCTCCCAAGCAAATAAATGCTCAACTTTGGCACTGCAGTTACTGGGCATTACATTAAGAAGTGGGCTAAGAACTTGCATCGCGACGTCGCCGTCAGACCAAGACGGTGCTATGACCTACAGATTTGCAAACAGCACAAGTAGAATTGATTATATATTCCTCTCCTTGCACCTTTGGGCCTATATGGGTGGCATGAGTGTAGTCAGACAGGCAGATAGGGATCAGAACTCATTGAGGCTGGAACTACTGGGATATTTAAACTCCACACAGAAGTGATTCAGCCTAGCATATGTGGGAATGCAGTCCTTACCAACAACAAAAAGGCCCTAAAATGGGAGTATATTCAGGCCAATCCTGAAATATTAGATCACGTATATACTAATGTGGGCATTGCTATGGAGAATATAAATAACTTGCTTGAGGAAGGTGTAGCCCCTAGTCAAATTATAAAAGTTAATGAGGATTTATTTCCACTGACAAGGGATTTGATTTCTAGAGAACCCAGGAAACAAACTAGAAACCTAAATAAACAGCACCTGTGGTACAATGCTATGTGCAGGAAAGCAAAAACTCTACTCTTAGGCTGTATAAAAGCAGTAGATCAAGACAGGGTCCCAGAGGCTCTGAAAAACTATAAGGCAGAGCTTAATCTAGCCCAAAACACCTGGGAGATTGAGGCCTGGGCGGAATTAGTACATGCAGCAGAACTGGGGGACTCAAAACATTCTGGGCTATATTGGCGCATGGCAGTTGTTCTGCAGTTAGTCCAGTTGCATTTCAAATTGAACCCTGTAAGAGGGCCAATCACTTTTCTGATCTATACTCTATAAAGGTTGTTAGTGGCCAAGTTGAGAACCCCCTCCAGTACCATCCAGGGGCAAGTAGATATTGTTGAGATCTCCCACCGTATTCCCTTGGGGCGGTGAAGTCAATCTAAACCAAAAAAGCCCCGGGTCTCGACTGTATCCCCTCTGACCCTTACGCCTCATAGATTGACATTTGGGCCATGTACTTAAACCTCTTAATGAGGACAATTTTAATAGGTGGCCCCATACCAGTGTCTTGGCATAGTGCAAAGATAGTTCCAATTTACAAGAAAGGTTGGCGGGATGAACCAGGGAACAAAAGACCTATTAGCCTAATTGATGGGCTCCAAAATATCTTCTGATGGCAGGCCTTAGGAAAAGTATCAGATTGGGCACTGGCAACAACATACTTACAAATTTAAAAGCGGGCTTCCGCTCAAAAGGAAGTACTCTCGATCAAATCTTTAGGTTCAATTTAATTTATTGGAAAACTGTCCTACTAGGTAAAGGTCACCTAGATGTCATTTTTGTTGACTTAAAGTCTGCATTTGACACCGTCCTGAGAAGTAAATTGTGGGAAGTACTTGAAAGCATGGGAGTACCAATTAACATCTTAGAAGCTTTAATAAAGATACTTAAGAACAATACGGCGCGGTGAGGTATGGGAGGACCTGGGAAAAAGCATGAGCTTTTAAAATAGAGAAGGAACTAAGACAAGGATGTGTTTTAGCCCGACTCTCTTCTCCCTGTTTATCAGTGATTTGGCAGAATCCTTGAAATTCCTAAATAATGATGCCCCCAATTTTGGTCCAACGAAACATCCTGTGCTGAAATGTGTGAGCGACACGCTGCTCATTTAAAAAACCCCTAGAGGCCTAATAAGCAGTTCTGAACCAATTGTTGATATTTTGTGTTGTTCGTGGTCTGGAATTAAATATATATAAAACCAAATTCATGGTTTTCAATCCCTATAAATTAACCAAACCAAGACTAACTGTCACTAAAATAACTCTAGAGCAGGTCTCTGACTTTACTTATTTGGGGGTGACTCTATCGCACAACGGAAGACTGAAATAAGAAAAAGTGCACCAAAATTACAACTAGAGACCTGGGCTATTTTAAGGATGGCAAAAAAGCTAAAATCAACTAGTATAGCTCCTGCGCTTGAGGTATACAAGACATGGGAAAAATGTTCTGCACTCCATGGTGCAGGGCTTTGGGGCCATGAACCGGTTAATGAGTAAGCAACAGTGGAGAATACATTTCTTAAGCTTTTAACATACCTTCCATACAGCTCCCCAAACCCCCCATTAATGCAAGATATGGGTTTATATCCCATTTCATTTGTCATCCAGGCGCGACCATTACTATTCTGGCATAGACTGTGGACAATACTAGAGCTTGAGCCCTATAGAGCTCCCCTTAGAGAGATTCTAAAATTAGTTGGCCATCTGAGGATTCCTTGGCTGTCGTATGTCAGGAAAATGTTTCAATCCCTCGCTCTAGAGAATCACTGGGATTCCCCAGAAGACTTTCATTTGACATCAAGGTAATTAATAAAGGATCAATGCGGAGAATATTTTTGGGGAGAAACAGTAAAGAACAGTAAAGCGGCGAGTTTGACAGATCAATTACTGGACCATATGATCGTCCCTCTGTACGAGCTTTCCTTAGATGTCATCCAGGGCCCCCTCCACAGACAGCTGTATCGAAAGCTTAGATATGGGATTTTGACCACGCAAGAGTATACAGCTGGATCGGCAAATTTCAAGAACACCAATTCTATCTCCCCCGTCTGTGATCGTGTCTCTGAATCACTAAATCACATTTTATTATTTTGTGTAGTTTACAAAATCCCATGGAGAAAATGGATCATCCCACTTTGCAGATTACTGGGCATAAGGTCACTTGGCCCAGCATTTAGGATACTAAAAACAAATACACAGGAGGAGATTGTTGTTAGTTTAGCAAAATATTTGCATGCTTTTTGGTTAATTCGGAACCAGCGGACAGAGTGCTATTTGAGAAACTAGTAGGAGTTCACTCATATATTAATGATACTCCAGGTGAACTCTGTAGAAGTTATAGTCCCAAAAGATGAACTAGTTATCCAAGATGATTATTGTATCCTGTTACAGGATTCACTCAGCGCTAAATATGTTAATTGGGATGCTGCTAATTTTATATTTAAAATAGTAATTAGATAACAATGTATGGCATGTTAATCTGTTGGAACCCAAGACACTCTTGTGTATATTTCGATTGTGATATAATTGATTATTTTAAATATGTAAAGTGTTTTACGAGAATGCATATGCACATTTTTAGCTGTATATTTATGAAAAATAATTTTTTGGTATGTGTTATAGATTCTCAATCTGAAATAAACAAATGAACTACTTTATGTGCTTTTGACAGCACGCTCTGTAGACATTTATTAGGTCATTTATGAGGATCACAGTAGAGGGATTTGGACTAGTTTGTCGTACCTGTAAACTCTGCTTGATAAGTATGTGCCTAAGAAGAAGTTTCACATTTTATTTAAATCAGGGATGCTTCATGTGATATTGGTTTGTCAAAGCAATCAAGTGTGTGCTCTAATTGGCAGACTTTGTCACATGATCAATAACCAAGAAAGCTACTTGTGAAACTATAGAATGCTCTTCATTTATGCTGGGAGACCTGTGAACTGTAAAGGGAGGGGTACATTTGGCAGACATTACTTTAAAAAATAGGGTGAGATCCTGCCTTAGATAAAACCCATTCAAGAATACATATAACAAAAAATGATATTCCTCAATTGTGTTAAATAAAACTACATTTTAATGTACAGTTAGGAAATTATGACTTCTTGGTGATTTAAAATGTGTAAATCAGCAACGCCTTTTCAGCAGCGCAGCTTTAATTTTGTTACGTCTGGGTTATTTTTACTTTGTTACATTATAATTGAAGGCTATGGGGAAAAGAATCACCAATTCACTCTTAGAGCAGGGTCGCTACAAAAGTTAATATTTATTAAAGTTTCAATGCAGTCCTTTATAAAGAGCTCAAGGAAGTCACTAACCTCTTTTAAAAAATATTATTGAATATTTTCTTTAAAAAATTACAAAGGCATATTAACATTGTATTTGAGTTTCTGGACTGTACAAAAGAGTTTTTTTCCGCTGCCGACATTCCCTATTCCTGAATGAAGCCTTGGAATGTATCTTAATCAGTTTGAGAGACGTACAGAACAATGGGGTACTACATATTGAATGCCTTGAATCCCACAATGAGATAGAAGCTATTCACTTTTCCATCTCTATGTATTGCTATGGACCCAGGTTTCTTTTAAGGGTAAACTCCAGATTTGTTAAATTTATTCTAAAAGCTACACACCGTGGACTGCAGAGCACTTTCAATATATATTTGAATTGGAATTCAATTGCCATTCAGGTCACTCTTGAAACTCTAAAGCGTCTTGGCTACTTTAGTAATTAAGTTACCCAGGGTCAGACTGGGACACCAAATAGGCCGGGACGCCCAAATAAGACCGGCCCACATTAGCGAATCAGAGCTCTAAAAAAGTGGCCCATCTTTGTAAATCGGAACAGATTTGTGCCTGTAAAGAAACGCTGTATAAGTATTTTGCGAGGGATGGAAGATTGTATGTATTTGAGCTTGCTACAGGCAATGTTTGTTTTACTAGCAGGGAAACCGGTCCAGCAGAGCATGAAACAGGCCCACAAACAGCCCAAAATCGGCTCACACACTGAACTGTCAGACCAGAGACCCAATGCCTGATTGCCCTATAGGCCAGTCCGATCCTGGTTGCCATAAACTTAGAGCTAAAAAAAAATCCAGATTGTATTTCTTAAGCTGTAGCAGTTCATGTGAAAAATTCAACTTTTTCTTAAACTTTGTCTGAAAGTAAATCTTAGATCATTGTTTTTTATTCCACACCAACCATGGAGTCAATTTTGGTCTAACGACTGCCAACCATCTACTTATATAAGGCATCATTAAAACGTCTTGTTAATTCAACTGGTGATTCTGTCCCTGGCGTTGCCCTTACTTACTGGTTCAGTAACCCAGTGGGCAGAAAGACCACACCATTATGAGTCAGAACCTGAGGGTCCACTATGACATGGGGAATATCGGGAGGAATTGGATTTACTGTATCGGATTCCTATGGACTTTCCTCATTCTCATTCACGTTTTCACTTCTGTTACCCAGCCCATGGGGATTGCAAGCAACTTGTAATGAGGGCCATACTGTGCATAAGTTTTTGGAAACATTTCTGCTATGCTCAGGTGAAGCCTCAGCACTACAATTGAGCATCATTTATGCACGGACAGGAATTCCTTCTATAACAAACCTTAAACCACATCATGTGTTTTTATTTTGCATCTGCTATTGATAATAAGTCTGTCCTATAAATACTGACAGAACTATTGCCTCATAGGCTGACTGAGGGGGTTACATAGCTATACTACCTGTATTCAAGAATAACCTATACATGTTGTTGTCTGTTGAAAGTCCCCTAGCTCTTTGATGTTTCTTATGTGAGGGGCATGACAGTCTTTAATTTAGCAAACACCAAGGTAACAATATTCATTAAACATTTCTATCACTGTTCTTTGCAGCTCTCATTGCCTATAGAGAGTGCACCTTTTCCCCCATTAAAGTAATTGCCTTTGTTTTACTTACATTATTGTTGAACAATTGAAATAAACTGAGGACATTAAGGGCACGATTACGAGTATGGCGGTCCATAGGACCGCCGAACTCGTGTTGGAGTTGCAGTGGTAGTTGGGGGCTGCCACACAGACCAGCAGTCCGACCACCGTATTACGAGTACGGTGGTCTAATCTCCAGGGGGTCCGCGCAACCACCAGGGATCTACGATCCCTGGCAGTCTTGCGCAGTCTGGGGAAGCAATATGCTTGTCGGTGCCGCTGCGGCACTGCCAAGCATATTACAAGTTTCCCCAGCCTTTTCATGGTGGGCAGCCCACCATGAAAAGGCTGGCAGTGGGAAAACAAAGCGGGCCCAAGAGGGCCCTGTGTTGCCCATATGCATGGTGACGGATGCTGGGGGACACCCGGTTCTGCATGCACCCCCTTTCATGCACGGTATGGACTGCACAATCCATGCTATGCAGGAACGGCCTTAGGCACTTCCACTGCGGTGCCTTTTCAATAGGCACCGCAATGGGACTTCCACGCCACCCGCCCGTCAGACAACGGGTAAACTTGTAATCTGATGGGCGGTGGCGGTCCACTTTGGCAGTCTGGGAGCACCCCGCAGGCATGGCGTTCCACTCCCAGACCGCCAAAGTTGTAATCATGCCCAATGCATTAATACTAAAAGGAGCAGGTTGTCAGCATACAAAATTATGGACTACTCTTTGTCATCCAGGCATGGGGAAGGGTTCACATTTTTTAGTGACTCCCAGGGGAGAACTAAGGTGAAATCAAAATATTGAAGGGGCAATACATCCTTTTTGATAGACCCCGATAATGAGCCATCAGCACCTTGATCCATGTATCAGTATAGTTTTTGATAATCAAGGCTAGCAACTAGCAGTCCCTCTGGTACTCCTAACAGCTCCATCTTTTTTCCAGAGAGTTACCCTCTCTACTTTATCAAAAGCTGACATGTAGTCCATGAATGGTAGGTATACAGGTTGCTTTTTCTCTCTTACATAATTACAAACGAACATACCATTAACTTTTTGCCGAAATCTGTCTGCTGTATTGAGTTAACAGACTAGTCCTCTGTCCACTTTTTAAGATGTATTGATAAGTTCTTACAGAATAGTTCTCCACAAGCAAGTAAAGTTATTCATCTATACTATTTTGACTGTTCCTGTGGGCCCTTTTCTCAAAATAAGCACCTCACACGTTATGATGACCCTGGTGCCTAGTGGATTGGACTAACTTCTTCAAGCAACAAAAAACAAGCGTTGTTTATTGGGCCCCCTCTTGTGCGGCTTGCTTCCTAAGCCCTATGCTATGAAAAGATGTAATCATCAGACCAGTGATTTTACCCAGTGCTAAATAAGTTCCATACCATGCCCCCAGCGGTTCTCGTAGATTCTCTCCTATCCACCGTCTCAAAGAAGGTCACTGAGCTCCTCCACTCCTGCCACGAGGGGACGGAGCTTTCAGTCCATAATTTACAGTTTTCGCTTCTTGCTATGAGGATTAGGTAGAACAACAAATGCCTTTGTTTTACATTAAGACATGAGCCCTTTAGATCTTGCGGCCTTATCCCAAACGTGATTAAATCCGTGCATACCTCCACTCTGGTACCAATCACGTCAGAAATGATCTTACCAACAGCCAGCCAAAACACTTCAATTTCTGGACAGGTAGCGAACAAATGCATGTCGTCTGCGTCAGCTCTTCCACAACACTTGTATTTGGGGTCGCCATTTCTATTAAATGTAGCCAATTTTTTTGGAGTCCAGTATATTCTTTGGAGAGTAAAAAAGTGGTTCTTCCTTAATGCAGCGGATTCAACTATCATATAAAGTGTAGATAAAGTCACTTGCCATAATTCTTCCAGCTCGGCATCCGGCAAGTATCCTTCCCATGGTGAAAAGGGAGCTCTCATCCTTTCATTGGCTTCCGCATGTAGATGTGAGTACCATAATGCCACTTCCTTATTCCTTGCCTGTACGTTTTAAAGGTTCTTTTCCGTTTGGTTGGGGCTTTTACTTATTCAATCTTGATTTTTCATCCACGATTTTATTTGGAATATTTTAAATCTAGAGAGTCTCCCTTCGGTCATATGATTCCAGCACTCCCAACTCAAGTTATATTCTTTGTCTAGCAGGTGCCCCATCTACTTATCCCACTCCATCTCAAGGGATCTGCGAGGGAATCTAACATAAATTCTGGAGTGCCAGGGGAATCCCATATATATGACCACGTGCTGTAATTTGGGATACCCACAACAGATTTAACTTCGAACCAGATATTGGCCGCGCTTTACGGCTTATTAGTCTGACCGTCTTGAAGTACTTTGGGGCCCCAAATTTGTACAGGAAGTCTCCCGTCGACAGCTCGTAAAGCATTGCTCTATACATTTCACCAACTAAAGTCTCATCTGGGCAGGATAATAACATTCTATTATTTTTTAGTTGAAAGGCCAAACAGTATAATTTTAAGTCGGGAAGCCCTAACCCCCCCTACGCCAGCCTTCCTCCTCAACTTCTTCCAAGAAAGACGCACACCCTTTTGGTCCAAATAAAATACCTTATTTTCCCTTATAAAGCCAATATGCCTTTTTTCTCAAAATGTAAGGGAATGTTATCAAACAGGAAGGTAATTTTAGGTAGGAAGGACATTTTAACCAAATTTATACACCCGTAAATAGACAGTGGAAGATTCTGCCACCTTTTT
Organism: Triturus cristatus; assembly: GCF_964204655.1. Taxonomy (NCBI): domain Eukaryota; kingdom Metazoa; phylum Chordata; class Amphibia; order Caudata; family Salamandridae; genus Triturus; species Triturus cristatus. The sequence continues at coordinate 1,101,197,842 of NC_140591.1, read as the reverse complement.
AACAGTTTCCCTGCTTCGTGGCTTATCTTCTTAAAGTTTACAGTAGTCAGTTTCCCTAGGTCCCTAGTTATATAGATTCCCAAGTACCTCATGAGTGTAGCACTTCTTATTTCCCCTTCATTTTGGTTCCACCCCATTACTTCCGCCTTTTCCTCATTAATTTTATAGCCTGAAATGGTACCAAATTCTCTTGCGTCAGCCATAAGTTGGGGTAGCGCTGAGTGCACAGGGGAATCCCATATATATGACCACGTGCTGTAATTTGGGATACCCACAACAGATTTAACTTCGAACCAGATATTGGCCGCGCTTTACGGCTTATTAGTCTGACCGTCTTGAAGTACTTTGGGGCCCCAAATTTGTACAGGAAGTCTCCCGTCGACAGCTCGTAAAGCATTGCTCTATACATTTCACCAACTAAAGTCTCATCTGGGCAGGATAATAACATTCTATTATTTTTTAGTTGAAAGGCCAAACAGTATAATTTTAAGTCGGGAAGCCCTAACCCCCCCTACGCCAGCCTTCCTCCTCAACTTCTTCCAAGAAAGACGCACACCCTTTTGGTCCAAATAAAATACCTTATTTTCCCTTATAAAGCCAATATGCCTTTTTTCTCAAAATGTAAGGGAATGTTATCAAACAGGAAGGTAATTTTAGGTAGGAAGGACATTTTAACCAAATTTATACACCCGTAAATAGACAGTGGAAGATTCTGCCACCTTTTTAACAGTTTCCCTGCTTCGTGGCTTATCTTCTTAAAGTTTACAGTAGTCAGTTTCCCTAGGTCCCTAGTTATATAGATTCCCAAGTACCTCATGAGTGTAGCACTTCTTATTTCCCCTTCATTTTGGTTCCACCCCATTACTTCCGCCTTTTCCTTATTAATTTTATAGCCTGAAATGGTACCAAATTCTCTTGCGTCAGCCATAAGTTGGGGTAGCGCTGAGTGCACATCCGAGGTAAAGAGCATTAAATCGTCCGCGTATAACGCAATTTTCCTTGAGAAGGTTTCAAACTTAAATGGTTTTATGCCCATGTTCAACCTCAAGTTTTGAGCAAACGGCTCAACATAAAGATCAAAAAGTATGGGCGAAAGAGGGCAACCTTGCTGTGTGCCTCTTTCTATCATCACAGAGGGACATAGGCCATCATTCACTAGAATGCGAGCAGTTTGACTACTGTAAATCTTTTCTAATGTGCCTATCATTGCTTTACCCAAAACAAAATGATCCATTACTGCCATAAGATAACTCCAGTTGACCTGGTTGAATGCCTCCGCAGCATCTACCTTCACAACCGCAAGGGGGAAGACCTTTTGTTGTAGGTAGGTCTATGGAACCAATCAGGGTATGATTCAACTCCCTCAAGTTCCTCCTGGGTTATAAATCCCTTTTTATCTTCTTGTATTAGGTGCCCAACTACCTTATTGATACGTGCTGCCAGTATACTGATAAAGATTTTGTAATCGGTATTGAGTAGGGAAATGGGGCGGAATGATTGGCATTGGAGGATGCTTTTACCTGGCTTCAGGATAAGAGTTAGAACTGCTTCATTCCATGACTTCGGTATAGGCATGCCTTCTACCAGGATAGAGTTGAACAGTTTAATCCAAACTGGAACAATCCCATTAATAATTCCAGAATAAACTTCGCCAGGGATTGTATCGGGGCCCGCTGCCTTGCCTTTCTTTATTTTCTTAACAGCGGTAAGTATCTCACTACCCATTATCTCCTGAGACAGATAACCCTGCTGTTCTAAAGTTAATTTAGGGAGCTGCTTCTCCTGGAGCCAGGCATCTATCTCTGCTCTATTTATTATGAGATCTTCCATATATAGATCCTGAAAAACTCCCTGAAGGCCTCCCTTATTCTGCTGCAATCTTCCGTAGTATGCCCGAAATCATCCACTTCAATTCTTCTGATGTAGTTTCGATTTGTCTCTAATCATGCCTTCCATACCAACAATTTCCCACAGCAACCCCCCTGCACTATATCCCTGGCTCTACTTACTTCCCATTGTTGTCGCACCTTATCTCCCATCTTAACCCTAAATTTCACCTGTAGTTTATCCACTGCCACAGCTGTCACCTTCCTAACTTCATCACTTAAGCCATCCCTCTTCAGTATATTTTCTAATTCTCTTATCCTTCCCTCCAGACTGGAAAATGTATTTCGCTCCTCCCTTGCCCACTTCACTGAGATACGTTGTAGCTCCCCTCTTAACCAACATTTATATGCGTCCCACACTACATTCAGGGGAGCCGATGACAAGTTGATAGAGAAAAAGTCCTCTGAACCGTGTGTCAATTTTGAGACCACCCTCGCCTGTAGTAAAATCCTTCTATTGATTGTCCATCTCCTGGGGCCCCGTGAATCTTGCAGTTCCAATTTGAGAAGAACTGCCCCATGATCTGAAAGATGGATAGAGAGGTGCTATATTTCTACCACTTTCTCCACTTCGTTCCTGTCCATGAAGTAATAATCTAGCCTAGAATAATAGCTATTTTTGAATGTGGAAAGAATAATCCCTATGATTCCCTTTAATTCTGCGGAAAACATCACACAAATGATAGTTTTCCAACATGTCCACCAGATATGCCCTCATGTTTGGGAAATTAATTTGTAGTCGTGCGGAGGATCTATCCAGACTGTTATCAGAAAGGATGTTGAAATCCCCTCCTAAAATTATAGGTGCCTTAAAGTCAACCAGAGTTGAAAACATATTTGCCAGGTGCGAATTATCGTCAATATTTGGGCCATAGTAGCTCGCCATCGTGAATAACTTCTGGCTTATTTTAACTTCTGCGACGATCCAACACCCCCCCACCCCCATCTGCCTTGTGGCAAACCAACTCAACTCGTGATTTCGCTCTGACTAATAGTGCTACCCCCTTAGTGCAATGTGCCTGGTCTGTGACTATGAAACTTTCCACCCACTTTTGGTTGGAAAAGAGATCTTCACACTTCTGCCTCCTAAGATGTGTCTCTTGCAATAGGATTAACCGAGCTTTTTGTTGCTTTAGGTGGTGCATAATAGCCTGTCGCCTCTTCCTAACCCTCAATCCATTCACATTCCAACACAAAATGTTAAAATACCGCTAACCCTTCCTCCTTTGTGCTTATTCTTAAATTCTTTTTTACTTCTACATTTTTTCTTCATTTTGTTATATTTTCTTTCTTTTTCATTTTCGTTTAAGAGGCGATTGCGTGTAAATGGTGCTATTCTGCTGTATGAACTTGAGGACCAAGAATATTATTTTTATTTTTTTCCCTCTCGCTCCCCACCCTTGGTGCTCCCCCCACCGGGAACCTTCCCCCTCCTGCAACTAGGCCTGCTCATGGCCCATTTGAGCTAACCCCCGAGGCAATAACCCAAACTTTTTTTCCTGGGTCTCCCCCTTTTTCATCTGAATTAGGAAATTGTCCACGTCTGCCGGATCTGAAAAGTTATGCATTTTATTCTGCCACATCACTCTCAACATTGCGGGGGATTTTAGTTGAACATTTGCACCAAGCGCTTTCAATTCTCCCATTCTGTTTCCCTACTCCCATTGCTTGTGGCCGTTTCTTTCAAGATATCTGATCTGATTTTAAAAGTATCCCCCCTTCCTTGGGAACATGGCGGTCGGCTGAGGCCGGTCGGGAGCGATCACTTAGGCTATGCAGGTGAAAATGCGGATTGGATCGGGTCTCCTACCTCTGCGTGATCATACTTTTGTCCACTGAATCAGGCCTGGAAAAAGCCGCTGGTGAATGCCAGATGATACAGCAAGAGGCTCCACGGTGCTTCATTGCGGCAGCTTGGCTCAAGAAGTTTCGAGTCGCCTGGAGTGCTATTCCAAGACGAGGAGAAGCACTTGGCAACATTGTGGGCAGAATCAGCAAAAGCGCAGGAGGAGGAGGGAAGGACTTGTCAATGGAGATACGGCGTACCCCAGTAGTGGGTGAGAGAAATGCCTTGATGGATGTTGCTCCCGCGGTTTCTGAGAGTAAGTGCACTCCATTAACATGCCCTCAGACTGCTTACAGCGGGGAGAGGCAGGCAGGGCAGCAGAGTGAATTTGGGGTGCAAGGGAGACAGTCTCAAGCAGGTAATCCTCAGGTGTAGGAGATAAATAGATACTGTCTGTGGTCGCAAATAACTTTATGGGCAGCCAATTTAATAACCCCAGAGCTCGAGACAGCCTCTAATCCCACAGTAAGTCTACCCATTAAGCATATAAAAACCCATAGGCCCCACAAATCCAACCTAAATCGAAAGGCAGCAGACAGGTCCGCTCCAGCTAAAACCACCGCTGGGATCTCAGCTAGACTGGAGAAGCAGAATCAGTCAAATTGCAAGTCACAAAAAATGACCCCCTCATTAAAAGCGTATTTTAATGCCAGGCTGAATTTGAGGAAAGAGGGGGAAGGGGAGGTAAGGAGTAGTGCAAAGTGTAGCAGCAACTCCATTACTAGGAACCAACTGAGCTTGCTGAGTGGGGGTGAGATAGCTAATATGGAGGCTGGGGAGGCTAAAAAGCACAAGACATCAACGTACTTTGCAGTTCACACGAATAATACATTTTTGGTCCTAGAGGTGGCAGATCGGGAGCAGGGCGGGGAAGATGTAAGGACCAAAGAAGGAAGCATTTTACCCACTGAGACTGAGGTTTTAGTCAAGAAGGGACGGGAGGGGACAGACCCCTGCAGGGCATTTTAGGCCAGTTAGCAAGAGAGATCAAAGAGCGCTTCTCGATTTTCGAATCTAATCAAAAAGAGATTCAAGCTAGCTGTTTAAATCTAGAAGTAAAACTCTATAGTTTAGCACAGCGTACTAAAGAACTAGAAAGCAGACAGCAATGCAAGAAAACACCCAAGAAGTAGCGCGCCTGAAATTGAGAGAGAAGATGTTTGCCGACAGGATGGAAAGGTTAGAGAATAACGCACTGAGAAGTAACATCAGAATTTTGTGAGTTGCGGATGGTGCAGAAGGCACAGATATTAAATGTTTTGTGATAGATCTGATGAGAAGTGCGTTTCCGCAAGAATAGCTGCTTGCTAACTTATAGGTGAATATACAGCGTGTACACAGGGACCCCTTTAACTTGTGCCCAGGACTGAAGAGCCCCCGGATAATTTTGGTGAACTTTCTATCATACACTGTTAAAGAGAGCCTTCTAAATCTGTCCCTGAGGGAGAAAACATTACAAGCAATGGGCCTTTTTGTGAAGAGGTATCAACTACTAGTCTTCTGTGAGCCAGTAACTTAGGGCCAGAAGCATCAAAGGGTTTTGCCAAGTCTGTGTCTATGGGAAAATGTGTTCATGCATATGACCCTTAGCGACTGTGTATGTATTCTCTTTAGATAATTTTAGGCAGATATGACCAACCAGCCATATTTTACTTAATGACTGTTACTGGAATGCCCTAAAGTCCGTGAGCTGCACTATTCTTAGCTTTTCTATCTAATCAATTCTGAGCTTTTTTCTTCTGCTTTAGTCATACTACCATTGAAGGAATAAATGTCTTTCTTTGGACCTTTGTTGTTGTTTGCTACATGTTTGTTACTAAGATAGTAATATATTTGATCTCCATAATGAAATAAGAGAACCATGTTTAGCATATCTCCTACTTCAATAAAATGTTTTGACTGAGCCACCTCTGCCTTCTGTTCTAACGGTATTGTTGGTTGCATATTGCATCTGAGTTGTTTATCTCTACGTATTTCGATCTACCCTTCAATAAAGAAACATTTCTTACATTTTACTGCTGTTTGTTTTATAAAGAACATTATGTACCCATGGTCACTGAGAGTAGAGGCAATTCTGACAGACTTTCCCTTTTTGTAAAAAAAAGTCATAATCAACCATGACACAATTAACCCTGGGCGTAGTTCGCGAAGTAGCACTACACGAAGCAACGCAAAGTGCACTTCGCACTACGCGAGCTACGCGTAGCACTTCTTGAACTGCGTAGTACCCTGTTCGCACTGTGCAAGATGTCGTTTTCAATGATTGCACAGTGTGGACAAGCAACCGGCACTGTGCAATCATTGAAAACGGCATCTTGCACAGTGCGAGCTGTAGTTTTCTGCCGCTCGAGTAGATTTTTACTCGAGCGGCAGCTTTCTCAACGCGGACTGGTAGTTTCTCATCGCGAGCATACGCGACCACTCGCAATGAGAAACCTGCCCTCCTCGCGTTGAGAATCTCGCCGGGAGGTTTATTTTCCACGCTCGCGATCGCCAACTTGATGTTGCTGATCGCGAACGAGGAAAAAGTCTTGCAGGGTTGTCATTTTGCTTGCTCGCGGTCGCCAACTTGATATTGAGGACCGCGAGCAAGCAAAATATGACCGCTGCACTACGCAACACTATGCTACGCGTGTTCGCACTGTGCTACGTGCAATTTGCGTAGTGCGAAGTAGCGCAAACTACGCGAGCGTAGCGTAGTGCTTTGCCCAGGCTTAGACATAATCAATGGCGTTTGCAGATATTTTCCTATTCCTGTAGACTTTACCGGGTTGTCTTCTCATATACGACTGTTCAATATGCAACACTGAGATTGTACCAAAATGTTTAAATATACATGCCTCTAGGGTTTGCCAATGATATTCCTGCTCTTTGTTACTGTTGCCTTGGCTAGACTTGTAGAGATTTGAGCATTTAAATCACCAAAGACTATACAAAATTTCTGAAGCCAAAATCAAGGCATATATCAGCCACAAATGAAAACACGTTCCCCACTAAAGTATGAAATGTTACTTGTGGGAGAACAAGCAGGTTAAAATGTTTGGATTCTCTATTTTTAAATGTGATAAAAGAACAACCCAACAATCTTACCCAAAATTGTTTAGCCGCCCTTAGGATGACTTGCAGGGGTAGGCTTGTAGATGCAGGAAAACCATATTTGCTTTAGTCATAATCGAGTCCTCAACCATTAAATGCCTACTGCTGAAAACAGCATGCAGTATTTTTCCTACACCAATTATGGGGTAGATTGTCCCAAAGCCCGTCAGTATTAAATCTACAAGTGGCTATATTGTTGCTAAATACCATTTAGTCTAATTAAATTACATTGAGGTGAATGAAGTGGGATTGACAGCCAGTTCCAATTTTTTTTGTTTCATCTGCATCTCCAGTTCAACAGACTAGAGCTGGGGCATATGATTATCAATTTTCACATTGATATCCTTGATTTGACTGAAACATGGCTAAATTATACCTCTCAGAACAAATGAACATACCGCTTTCCCCACAAAACACTATTTCGAGATGCATTCGTAAAAATATAATTGTTGGAGGAGTTGTGGTGATGCATAAGAACTCTATATGGTGCAAATTGGTACCTTATGATCAGACAACCTCCTTCCAATCCATCATGCTTCTGGAAGTCTCTTCATTTGATGTTTCCACAATCAGAATAAATGTGATTTACCACAAATAAGGTTGATATTAACACTGGAAGAATATATGGGGTATGCTACAAGTCTACAGATGATCACCAAGGTTATCTATCCACTGTTGCCCTTACACAACATTACAGATCCAGAAAGTTTTTCACTACCCCCTCCATCCCCTCTCCCCCCGCAACAAAGAAGCATGTCAAAGCAATTGCATTAGTCATCTACTTCTAAATAGCAACCGGGCAGTATATGTAGCATTCAAATCCGACCTATAAGCACTGTGCACCTCAATATTTCCATTTCTGCTCCATTCGATCAACCATCTACTTGTTCCATATCCTTTTCCACTGCAGGGCCCTCTATTTCCTGCTGCAAGCGAATCTCTACCATACCCCATTCTGCCTAGCCCCCCGGCCTGTCCACTTTTCACCAACTGGTATAGAATCCCACATTCAGCCCGTACCCATCTTTCAAATTCCCACAGCCATTGTTTTCAAGTGGGCAATCTTTTTGTCATCCACCTCAGAGCTATGCCACTACCAATGCTAACTCCAGCTCTTTTTCAATGACTCCCCATTCTGTCTGCCATTCAGAAAATATTCTAATAATGTGAGATTCTCTTAGTGGAGGATGGGAGCGGTCAAGCAAGGAGTGCCATCCCATATGCGTATTCGGTGTGCTTTGCTCGAGTCACTAGGCCCACCAAGCATAGCAGAATCATTTGTTGGATTGGCACCTCGGTCAGGTCCTCCAGTACCCTTATCACTTCACTCCAAAATACTCGTACTCCTAGGCATGTCCACCAGATATGTATAGAGGACCCTATTGCCATCCTGCATTTGGGGCATTGCTCTGGCTTGGAAGGGTCTAATCTGTGCAACCACTGTGGCATGACATAGTCTCTATGGACAAATTTATAGTCAATCAGTTTCATAGCATAACATATTTGCTTTGAATAACAGATGTTTATTGCTACTCAACTCAATAGTGCTCATTTTATCGACCTCAAAAGGATAAGTAGACCCACCCGGGATTTGAACCTGTGACCATGAGGTCAAATACAGGTACCTGTAGTGGATGCATTAGTCCACTAAGCCACCAGACCCAGACCTAGTGCGAATTGTGTGTGAAGTGTCTGCAATTGCCCAATATGTATATCCAATCGAGTTCCCTCATTTCCTCCCCAGGTCACCATCCCACTGTAGCTGCAATGTTTCCATGTGTGCAGCCAGCTGTGGGCAGGAACACCAATCCATGTATGTGTGTGATAAGTTTGCCACCAGCTCCCATGTCCGGTACTGTTTGGTTCAATACGTGCATCTCTGTCTCCTGCTGGAACCCCACCCAGACCTTACGGATGATGACAGCCACCCCCAATTTAGCACAGAAGTCCACACAACCAACCATCCAACCATCTTCATAGAGCCCCCTCTATGCTTCGTGGGATATCTCTCTAGTCTCTGCGTCTTAAGAACACAGGCATCATGGGACTAATCCCTGTGCACCAAGGAATCAATTGCTGCATGTAGAAATTTTCATCTTTGTCTCTTTTAGTTGCTTGTCCCCAGTTTGTAAAGTCATTGTCTATAAAAAAAATAACGCACATCCCCTTGATAAAGCTCGCCAACTGCTATGCTTCCCAGCTAATTAAATATGTTTGTTTATTGAAGTGTATTAATAATATTTGTGATAATTGATGAGTGGTCCGCTTTGGAGTACCACATTTTTAAATATTAAAAACTTGGAACTTGGAAGCGTAGCCACTGTCCTGTACCTGAAATATGATTCAATTTCCACAAATCAACCTCAATTCAAATTCTGAATGTGTTGCAGCTTGGCAGTTCTCATTACCGTTATCTATTTTGTCATGTACTCAGACACATACTGGAGAGAGGCACACTTCTCTGGACAAAGAAGGGAGGATTTTTCTAATTGCTTTCAATGGACCAAAGTAGTTGTTGGTGACTGCTGTAATTTGTCGATCAAAGGCTCAGTTTTCCTCAACTATCACTCTCAGGGATTTTTTAACTCTTTGAGCAGGAATAGTGGGAGATCCCATTGAGACTGACAAGACATTTGTCCCATAAGAGCTTTTCTTTGCCCAGGAGGAGGAGCTCAGTATTATCGGCACTCCATATTGAGAAATGATGGTCCAAACATTGCCCCAGGCAATCATTTAACTTTAAAGCTGATCTAGATGCTTGCTGGTCCAGATGAATGACTATCTCAGTATCATTATTATTATTATCTTTATTCGGCATATAAAAAATACCATAAAAGATACAATTCATATAAAATAAAAAACAACAATCATTAGAAGGTACAACTTCCAAGAGATTCTACAGGGCACAGCCACGTCAGGCAAACATACTATCTTGTTTCTTAGAGAATTTCAGAAAAACAGGAACCCCTGACTCAAATGTTTTGGCCCAATAAACATAAATCACACAGTGAATTAAAATACTATAAAATACTAATTTCAGAACAGCGAAATATGAAAAGCGAGGCAGTAATTCACATATCACACAGTGAATTTAAAATACTATAAAACACTAGTTTCAAAACAGTGAGGTACAAAAGGCAAGACAGTAATTCATTGAGCTCATCCATCCTTTGAAACCCTTAATCTAAGAGCAGACCTTAAGAAATTTGTAATACAAAAAGGAGTGAGAACATCTGGTGCCAATTTTAAAAATGCCAGTGCAACACGTGCCTGCCTAAATCTGGCTTTCCTCAGAAGACCCTTCAGAAAATATTTTCTGGGGAATGCGTAATACGGGCAAAGCAGAACGAAGTGTAGGGTATCCTGCGGAGACCTGTTGTCACAGCCACAGGGTCCTTTCTGTTTCTGTAAAGCCTGCCGGTACCGCCAATAGGCGATGAAGAAGATTTAGCCTGAAACGTGTAATTAAAAATCTATCATGGGCCATGCATATAAGAGACAGATAAGGTTCAATACCCTCGGTAGACTTAACTACTAGATATTCTCTTACCGAAGGCTTAATGAACTCTCTGTCCTCCCGTAGCCTCGTAGAGTACTTAACAAACCGTTCCTTAACGAGTACCTTTTCCTGAGTATTCATATTAGCTGGGTTAGTAAATAAGTCTGCACACCCTATTTTATCAAAAGACTTCTTCACATACCCTAACCAAGGAATTTTAAGCCCATGTTCAAGAGAAAGACAATCTTGGATCACCAGCCTACTAAAGGCCGCCTCCTCATTTGCTCAGATCTTTACCCAACATAGCAAAGGTCTAACGGCCATCAAATCAGTTATATAGCTTGTTCCCAACTCTTCAAGGATAATGTACGTGGGAGTACTCTGGGGAACTTTAAGTAGGCATCTGAAATACTTATTTTCTTCAATTTGCAGTTTGCTAGCCTCAACGAATCCCCAGACCTCGCTTCCATATAACACTTTGGCGCAACACATTGAGCTATATAATTTTAGAACCACTTCTGGGGTCCATCGTCCTAGCCTATGTGCAAAATTTGAGATTGAGCCCGTTGACCTTGCCAGTGCTAAACACTTTTCCTCTAGCAAATGTTTAAAAGTTAAATGTTCATCAAATAAAATGCCGAAATAGGAAAAGGGCTGTACCTTACCTAAGGTATGAGAACCTATTGTATAGTTATAGGATTTGCGTGACTTCTTCCCTATTTCCATAATATATGATTTTGTGAGATTAGGGACCATGTCCAATTTGTCCATAAAGGTCACAAAACCATCTATTAGAAGCTGCAAACCCCTAGGAGTACGAGCAAGCAGTACCGCATCATCTGCGGAAAGCAGAACCGGAACCACACAATTGCCAATCCTAGGGCTATCTGCCTGTATGGAACTCAGTGCAGAATCAAGGGCAATAATATACAGAGTGAAGAGGAAGGGTGCTAATATGCAACCCTGTCTCACCCTGCTGGAACACTTAAAGGGGTCCGTTACCTTCCCCTCCTGAGTGTACCTGACCACCGCCGAGCTGTTAAAATGTAAGGACTTAAAAATATTTATTAAACACGGGTCCACCCCAAGCTCACTCAAAATCATCCATAATTTCCCACGATTCACTCAGTCAAAGGCCGCAGTGAAGTCCATGAAAGCTAGGTACATGGTCCCTGATTTTGCTACTGTATATTTGGCAGTGGTGAGATATAGGTTGAGGCATTGATCTGTAGTGGATTTCCCAGATCGGAATCCAGTTTGCACATCCGTAATGACTTGATTTGCCTCCGCCCATTCCATCAACCGATTTAAAACCACCGCCCCAAAACTTTCACCAGCATATCAATAAGAGATATGGGGCGGTAACATTGTGGGCTATCCCTATTTCCTTTCTTAAATATGGGAACAATAATAGCAGTGGACCATGATGGCGGCATTACTGTGTTCACTGCTGCGACCCTTGTTAAAAGCGGCGCCCAGATCTCTACGTTGCTGCGGAAGATGTCTGGGGGGATCCCATCTGGGACCCTTGTTAAAAGCGGCGCCCAGATCTCTACGTTGCTACGGAAGATGTCTTGGGGATCCCATCTGGGCCCGGCACCTTGTTCCTAGTGAGACCCTCAATTCCCGTTCTGACCTCATCCAGAGAGAAGGGAATCAGGGTCAAAATCTGCTCTGGATATAGTTCCTGTAAATGGTCCAAGCTAGAATGATAATTATACAGCCCCGCAAAGTGCTGCTGCCATTGAACCGGCAGGATATTATTACTTAGCCCTGGTCTGTTTGAGTCTTTAAAACAGGGATTATTAATAACTTTCCAGAATCGAGGAGAGTCCTTCGTCCTCACTGTCTCTTTGAGTTCTTCCCAAGCTTCCTGCTGCATTTGTCCCTTGCACCCCTTGACAGCTTGTTTATATTTATTCCTGCAAGCAGACACCCAATCCCTATCCCTTGGGGATTGCTTAAGGGCTGCTTTCAGCTCTCTTAGGGCTCGTGAGGAATTTTCATCAAACCATCTTGGGGTATCCATTCTAGCCGTAAAAACAGGGGCTTTCAACAGACTATCATCTAGCTGCGCAACATTTCCAAAGGCCTCCACTAGTTCCACCCCTTGCACTTCCAGGTCTAGGCAGTTCGCAATGTCCCGCTTGCCTTTACTAAAAAGAGAGCCATTAAAAAGCTCACTGTTAACCTGTGTCCAGCGCAACCTCCTACCTTGATCCGTTGCCGCAATTTCTTCCCCCACCAGACTATGAGATACTGGGGTGTGACACACATCGGCAAGGTTTAAGACCACAGGATTATGATCACTGAACACACTATGTTTAATGTTAAAATAAGATACACAACATTTTAATGAGGAGGATACAAAAATATAATCAATAATCAACGAACATCCTCTCCCCTTAAAAGTTGGATGAACAATTTTTCCTGGCTCAATGGCAATTAGATCCAACGTGTGAGTTAGTCCATACGCACTTAGCAGGCTACTCAGTTCCTTTCCTTCCTGCGTGTGCTCCATATGTGGTCCATTCCTACGCTTACAGGATGACCAATTCCCCTGGGACACCATCACATTTGGGCACAAATGATAATTAAAATCACCAGCTAAGATCAAGTTCAAGTGTGACGCTACCCGCCCTTGCTCATATATCTGATCCAGTCCAATATTTAATTCTCGTAAGCTAGAAGAGACCTGGGCATATAATGATGCATAATAAAAATGTATAAAAAATAGCTTATATATTTTATTAAACATTTTTAATCCTTAAACAACATTTGAATCCCAACCCAAGTCTGTCCATCTACCCTGTAATGTTAGATCTATGAATATAATCAGACCTCCCCACGCTCTCCCTGGGCCTACTCTTAGCACCGGGCAGAAGAATGTTTTGTATCCCTCTATAAAGAAATTATTATTTGCTTATTCCCATGTTTCTTGCAAACATATTATGTGAAATTTCTTTATATAGAGTAGCCATTGCTCGTTTTTAAATTTGCTCGATAAACCCGCTATGTTCCATGAGATTACCTTTATTTCCGCCCTGCGGGATCGGGTTTGGATCAGGGCACAGCGTCTGTTTCCGGTCACAGATGCTGTGCCCTGATCCAAACCCGATCCCACCTTGGCTCGCATTTTGAATCGAGACCGGGAACCCAGCTCGCACTAATCCTCTTGCCGATTCTGGCATACCTGCGATTTTGGCATTCCACTACTCCTCATTTGCCGCGAGTTCCTATATAACTGATTCCTGGGATTTTCAACTTCCCGCTACGATACTCCGGATACCCCATGTAATACCATAGCCACAGCGTCACCCCCATCGTTTGGTTTTTCTACCTTGCCATTGTGCATCTCAGTGGCTCATCCTTTTCAGGATAGATTCACCATCAGTGCCCAAGTGTACTATGTACTCTCCATAAACGTTGAAGCCACGCTCCCCTACCAGGGCGTTTACCCACCGGACAATTTTGCCATTATATAGGCTATTATACACAGGCATGCTAATTAAAATGTCCTGAAGATGATCCCAGCATTTACTTAAGGGATCGAAACGCCATTGACACTTTGTACACCATATACATTTTCCAAACTGTCAAGTCTAATATGTAATGGTGTCTCATTTATATTCTGTTTGTTCCATTTGAAATGTGCTCTACACAAACAAACTCTTTTTGCCTGAACCCTTTACTTTATGTTGTACGTCCCTTCTCGCTAAGTTGGTTGCAGGCTTGTGTCCCACTTATATTGATTTCTCTGTACTACTGAAAAAACCTAGTTTGATTACATATTAAATTCCTGTCCGGCTGGACAGATGGATATAGTTGACTGAGTCTATATTTATTAACTCGGTTCTGATTATTGTCTGGGGACCATTGTCTTTAGAAACAGTTAACTTACCCGAGGTCCCTGACCAATTATATTTGGGTCCCCTTGTCTTTTTCATAGCCTACGTATTTAAAAGCAAGATATCAAAGTTAAAAATCTGATTGAAAGTAAAAAATTACTGATTCTTGTACTCGATTAAATCTCTTCAATATAAATAATTTGATATAATAAGAATGCTTTAAGCATTAAATACAAGTATACTCAGGATGTAAACACTACACTATATGAATAAACACAGAGCAGTTATCAATTTACACAAGAAAGTACTCAGGTAACTGTTTTTTGGTACTTGCCCTGTATGATTCAGGCAGAATTAAAAATCATAGCTGGCAAATATTCATGAATTGGATGTATTTGACTTACAAATTCTTAGTGAAAGTTGGTAGTCCCTGATACCGAAGTTTCTCAACAATGGTAACAACCATTTTTCTGTTGGTTAGAATACCTTGAGTAGAAAAGCACAAAATCTGCCTCAGACTCTTCTAAGATCCAACAATAATCACAAGATTGTATTTGCAAAAGGGGGGTAACCCAGGGGTGGGAACAGCAGCTAAAGGCAAAATCCTAAAACAAAATGTAATGAATATAATTTTAGTAAATTGAGGTTCAGTGTCGTCCAGGTAACATTCATAATGTGGTACGCACTATATTGACAAAACAGACTCAGTGATTGGTCCTATTCTTTCTCTCCTTAGGGTCTTGTATCTCTTCCTTTTCCTAGTTGAAGTTTTGATAACATAGTTGGAGCCACTATTAATTAATGCTGAACACACCTAAAATTAAGAAAGAGCTCAAACATAAGGGAATCTTGAATGTATTTAAACCAAATGAGATTATGCACTCTCCTTTCATTCAAAACATCCAATATAGCATTACTATATGGTCCAAACTATTTCACATTCCACATATGGGCCGTATCTAATAAAAGTCTGGGTTGAATTAATGAGTGTATACTTTTCTGGCTCAAATTCAATAGTAACAGAGTATTTGGAGCCCTTGAAGGCATCTCTGGATGATCATTTAAGAAACACTTTTCATCGAGAGCAAGAGATAATAGTTTTACATAACCCCATAATTTGGACCTATACATGGCAGCTGATTGGGCATAGGCTGTGTACTCCTCAGGGGATGGGAAAATTACCATTCGTCCTTTGAGGATGAAGCCTACCACACCGTGCAGCTGTCTGATTTGCTTACAACGTCTTGTGGGCATTTGAAAGGCTTCCCTGGGAATGCATTTCCCCTATTGCTAACTATTAGCGTTGTGGTTTGTAGCTCACAGTTGTTTGCTTTCAATTTGCTGGCTTTATTTGTTGTAGGCTGTCCAGCTTGAGTTCGTCCCTCCCAAGAGCATTCCTTGTTACTGTATTCTTTCAAGTACTCGTTTACTGTAATCAGGCCTTTAAATGTAAATGTAAATGTAGTTGAGCTTATATAGCGCACAGCTACCCGCTGTGGGTTTCCCGGCGCTTGCTTAGGGAACCCGTCCTGGTATTCTCCTGTGAGATAGCAGGGTATCCACAAGGTGAAAGTCAGGCATCCCGCCGCGAGGGGCCGTTGTGGAGATTAAGCAAGCTATTGCCCAGAGTCGCAGAGTGTGAACCCGTGAGTCAAGGAGGCACCGAGGCGAGAATTATCGAGTCCGTGGAATTTTTAGCCCAAGACCCGCCGAGGCGGGGAATTGAACCCTGGTCCAGGACCGATCTCAGCTTCCGGGTCCGCCGCCTCTAACCCCTGAGCCACACTTCTAATCATGTTCTTATTTTGTCACATTTGCTGTGTGCTAAAAGACAGAGGTCAAATGCCATGCACTGTCTTCCCTGGGAGCTTTCTGATCACTTTTCTTGTGAGAGAATTTATGTGACAATCCTGTTGAGCAGCCATGCCAGAGGAGAGGGTGTAGGATATTATTTTTTCCAGCATACAACAAAAATGAATGGTGCTGATATTTCAGAATATATCGGAATTACGAAAGTACAAATTAAGCACATTTTTTTGTAGTTCAGTAGTGTGGTGAAAACATATTTGAATGTGATCAAAACACCTCAGTACAGTAGGTGATGACATTTTCAAACATCGTTTGTGCGCAGTGAAACTGTATGTATGTGCAAAAATGTGCACTTCACCCCACTGTACTCTATCCCACTCCAAACTATTCCAATATGCCGCTCCACTCCAATCTACCTACCACACTCCACTCCAATCTACCCCGTCTAATTTACCCCACTTCATTTAAATTTTCCCCATTCCAATCTCCAATCTATCCCACTCCACAACAATCTATTCCACTCTATCTTACTCCAATCTACCTAAGTCTACCCCAGTCCAATCTACCACAGTCCACCCCACTCCAATCTACCTCACTCCACTGCAGTCTCCAATCCAGTATACCTCGCTCCAATCTACCACAGTCTATCTAATTCAACTCCAGTCCACCCAGTCTACCCCACTCCACTCAAATCTACCCCACTCCAGTCTAAGCCACTTCACCTCAATTGATGCCACCCCACTCCACCCCAATCTACCCTACTCCAATCTAAACCACTCCAATCTACCCAATATATTCCAAACTATTCCCCTCTATCTCACTCCATTGAAATCTACACACATCCAACTCTACCTCACGCCAAACTATCCCAATCTACTCTGCCTCACTTTAGTCTGCCCCACTCCACTCCAATCTACCATGATCTGTCCTACTCCAATCTATCCCACTCCAAACTACCCCAATATACCTGACTCCACTCTACCCCCTTGAGTCTACCCCAATCTACCCCACTTCATTTCAATCTACCCTTCTCTAATCCACCCAGTATACCTCACTCCAATGTACCCCACCCCACCCTACTGCACTCTGTTCTACCTCACTCAACCCTAATCTACCCCACTCTGCTCCAGTCTACTCCACTCCACTCAACTCTACCCCACCCCACTCCACTCATGTCCTTCTACTCCACTCCAGTCTCCACTCCACTCCAATCTATCAAAAAACACTCTACCCCACTCCACCTAAACTACCCCACTCCATTCTACCACAATCTACACCACTCCTTTCCACCGCGATCTACCCCACTCAACTCCATTCTACCCCAAACTACCCTACTCCAAACTACCCTAATCTATCCCACTCCAATCTACCCCACTCCACTCCAATCTACCCTAATCTAATCCACCGAATCTACCCCACTCCACTCCAATCTACCCCACTCCACTTTTCCCAAATCTACCCCACTCCAATCTATCCAACTCCACTCCACTCCAATCTACCCCACTACACTCTAACACAATCTACCCCACTCCAGTCCACCACAATATACTCCACTCCAATCAACCCCACTCCAATACACCCAATCCGCTTCACTCTACCCCACCTCACACCTTTCGACTCTCCCCCACCCTAGGTCTACCCCAATCTACCCCACTCCACGTCATTCCAATCTACCCCACTCAAATCCACCACACTCCACTCAAATCTACCCCACTCCACTACAATTAACCCATTCCAATCCAATCCTCCCCACTCAATCTATCGCACCCCACCCCAATCTACCCTACCCAATCTACTCCACTAGAATCTACTCCACTCCACTTCACTCTACCCTAATCCACCCCACCCCACTCCAATCTACCCCATCCCAATCAACCCCACACCACCCCATTCCAATCTACCCCATCCCAATCTACCTCACACCACTTCAATCTACTTCACTCCACTCTACCCCACTTCAATCTATCCCACTTTAATCTACCCCAATCTACCCCACTCCAGTCCAATTTACCCCACTTCACTCCAATCTGGGGGAGTTTCAATTACCAACAATCAAAAATGATATGGAACAATAAATGGCTGAAGTTAAACTTTCAAAAAGATTTTACTTTCCTTTTACCAACTGCCAATACACTTCCCTCCTTTATTGATCAGTTTTTAAAGGGATTCTCACAGTGTATGGATACATAGCCTTTATCATTTCATGTTGCCAAACAAATAAAGAAGTGCTTGCTTCAGATGTCCAGTTTCTCAAAATTTGCACCCTTGCAATCAGAATAGCGTAAAAGACTAATCATCTTTGGGTTTTAAGGGATGCTTCCCGCTGTAATCCAACGATAAAAAAGGGTAGGTTCACCTAATTTCTGCAGTCTACCACAAGATTCAAAGCCTTAATTAACTTACTCCAAACTGATGACAAATTACCACAGCTGGTGAGAATAGGCTCCGGACAAGCCACATTATGGGAATGCTGTTTTACTCCTCTCATCTTAGTTAAATGATCTGCATCAAGGGCAGTACACAGTCAATCTACTTTCTTGAGATCATGACACATTTCTGGATCTCCATCCGTCTCCCCTGGAGCCCCCCTGCAACTCAGAATCCTTCACAGAGCCTTGGATACTTTCAACCCTGGAGCACAAGGGTGCCTCCTCTTGTTTTCAGTGCTGTGGCACCATGCCTGTTGTCATAGAAAGATTAAACTATATTCAGAAATTGGGAGATAATACAGGAGCAAGAAACAGTGAGACTTCTGGAGGACAAGAGTCATCTGGAGAATCAGATTCATGGAGGAGAGAAGGGAAAGTGGACCTTTCTCTCCCTGCTGAACTAAATGTAGATTATTTACTGTAAACTCTATTATACTTGATTTCCCTGTGTTATTCTTGATTTCCCTGTAGACAGCTTGATGTTTCTGTGGTAAAACGTCTGCTATTCAATTGCTTCAGACAAGACTAGGAAGAGCTTGGAGCTTTTGAAGACATTAAATAGTTCAAGGGAGACGTTTTCGCTTCCACAAGTTGCTTATTAAGGAACTGGTATATGGTAGTCAATACATTCAGTTTAATATTCTCATTCTCCTGCTTATCATTACAGTTTCCTTGTTTTCAAAGTGATTTGAATTAAATTAATTACAGCCAGACAGCTTATTTCAGATGGAAATTGTTTTAATGCAATCAAAAGCCAATCTGACTGTCTTATGTTTAAAGTGCACAATAGCGGTATTAAGTAGCATTTCCTAGCAACGGAGTCAAAATTACAAAAAGCATAAAGTGCAAGATGCTTTGATATCACTTGTACAAACTAGAAGATCCACAAACCAATTACCACATTTATTGCCAACATGTGCACAGTATTCAGCCTGAACCGTATAAGATAAATATGGTAGTCATTAGAGACTGCTTATAGACATTTAGTTGATGTCTAAATTTTTCTAGGTCTGCATCAGAGTAATTAGTGCTCAGTTGTTTTCTGCTGCCAGAGATCTGGGTTTATTCCTTCGTTCTTTTGCTCACTATATGATTTGTGTGTGTTATGCTTTCTCACCCTAAGTGTGCTGGGTATGCCCAGACTCAAGTCCTGGGCTCACTGTGCCACTGGATTCAAGCTAGCCTGGCTGATGAGGGGTGATAACCCGAAACCGGTCCCAGGATGCTTTTTCCGGTCCAGGGAGGACCTTGCTGGGCAGTTCAGGCTGGACTTTTCCCATGAGGAGCAGGCCCAAGACTGATTTGCATATGGCTGGGTCTAATCTGGGGTGGCATGGAGAGCAAAAAAAATGGATATAACCAAGATCTCTTGAGTGGGGTTGAATTTTTGATTTGTTCCACAGTCTGTCCATCAGTTGTGAGTATTTTTCTTTCTTGCCCTAAGTGCGCTGGGTATGCCAAGATGTGAGTCCTGGGCTCCCTGTGCCACTGTATTCAAACTAGCCTGGCTGATGAGGGGTGATACCCCAAACCAATCCCAGGATGCTTGTTCCTGGTCCTGGGAGGACCTAGCTTGGCAGTTTGGGCTGGACGGTTTCCATGAGGAGCAGGGTCAAGACTGATTTGCATATGGCTGGGTCTAGACTGGGGTAGCATAGTGAGCAAAAGAATGATGGGTTTAGCACAGATTTCTTGACTAGGGTGAATGTTTGATTTGTTTTGTATTTTGTCCTTCATGTGTGTGTCTTTTCCAATCTTAATAGCAGGGCCTGTTGACCAGTGCAACCATGATTCCATGAGGAATAAAAAATTCCAGATTACAAACAGAAAGACAATTGTGCACTTCCCACTGATGATATGGGTAGGGAGCCTTTGTCAAGAGGTATACCAAAGACCCCTTCATGAGCTTTCCTTCCCAGTTATTGCTTTGAGCCCTATGAGGTTTACTTGTTTATATACTCCCACTGCTTGGAGGTTCGCAAAGACCTAGAATGATGCTGTCCCTTTCCAGCTGTAGCTTTGCAATTCTACGATTGGATTTAAAAGAGGATTTATCTGTGAAGAGATATGGGCTGCAAAGCTAGGCATTTGTGTAGATTATTGGGGTGCAGAGTGTCCTGGCACTTTTCCATCCTTGCTGCACTTGAGCGTAGACAAGCTTGCATATGGAGCACCTTTGGAGCACCACCTGCATGCCAGCCATGCACGCCCTCTGCATGGAGGCTGAACTACGGCTTCTAAACAGGCAGCCATTGATTGACACATTCTCCCAGTGCATGAAATAAAGCACTGACTCCCAACATGGCAGATTTACTTTGCAAATAAGTTTAATGGCAAAAGGAGGACATACAGCCAAAAAAGGGGCCCGCGATTGCCTAGCCTGGAAGGAGAAAAGGACCCCACCAACAAAGCCGGCAAAGAGAACAGATAACCTGGAAGGCAAAATAAATGAAAACATATGAGATCCCTAATGCCTGATGATAAGCTGAGCACAATCAACCTTAGCCTGTCACAATCTTACTCCGATGCTCTACAGGAAGTGTGAGGATGTGGTGCGTAGGCCGTTAAAGTGGCAGCCCCTGCTTAGCACACTCTCCCAGCTCAACAACTCAAATGCTGACTTCCAAGATTATTATTATTATTAATAACACTTATAGAGCGCTCTGCTACCTCCAACGGAAGTGTCCCGGCGCTAGCATCCTAACTAATAGGGGGCGAGACCAGGGAGGATCACTGTATCTAGGGCAACCCAAAAAGCCAAGTCTTAAGGGCTCTCCTAAACGGGATTTCCGCCTCTACATTTCTGAGATCATTGGGCATAGTATTCCATAATGTAGCAGTTTTGACTGAGAACGCACGGCCGCCGGTCATTGCCTTCCTAAAGCGAGGAGTGACCAAAAGATTATAACTGTTAGATCTGAGTGCCCTTGTTTGATGGTATTTCTGGATCCTCTGCTTCAGATAATGAGGACCTACCCCTCTTATTGCTCTGTGTGCCAATACTAGAGCTTTAAACTGTACCCTTCGCCTCACTGGTAACCAATGTAGGCTGCGTAGATGGGGGTGATATGATGTCGCAGTGGCACATTCCTGATTAGCCTGGCTGCTGCCTTTTGAATGAGCTGTAGTCTCCTCATCAAATACTCCGGGAGACCAATATAGAGGCTATTAGCATAGTCGAGTTGAGATGTGATTAGGGCATAGACCACTGACTTCCTGCAATCCATCGGCAGGAAGTAAAGAAATCTACGCAGGGCCTTAAGTATCCAAAAGCACTGAGAGGACACATGTGTAATTTGTGCCTTGCCTGTAAATTGGGAATCGAACCTGACACCCAAATTCCTCGCCGAGGATACAGGTAGCGGGGATGGGTTTAGCGCGACTGGCCACCATAGCTCAGTACACGGAAGAATTGGTTGATTAAAAAATAAGACCTCCGTCTTATCAGTGTTCAACTTTAGGTAGCTGTCCGTCATCCATGATGAAATATTTAGGAGACATTGTCAAAAATTGGCGATGGCTGTCTCGCTTTGTTCTTGAAAAGAGAACACAAGTTGAGTGTCATCTGCATACGAGACAACCTTCACCCCCCATTTTTCTACAATTGCCGCAAGGGGAGTCAGATAAACATTAAAAAGTGTGGGGCTTAAAGCAGAACCCTGTGGAACCCCATAAGGCATTGGGCCAGAGCTGGAGACATAGGGGTGCAAAAATACATGTTGCGACCGTCCTTCAAGAAATGAGCGAAACCAGCTCAAGACAGTCCATGTTACTCCTAAATGATATAATCTGTTCAGGAGGATCCTATGGGAAACCATGTCAAAGGCTGCGGACAGATCAAGCAGCACCAACATTGCACAGTTTCCCTGATCTAAGATTTCACGATTTGATTCTGCCACCTCCAGAAGGGCTGTCTCCGTACTGTATCCTGTCCTAAACCCGGACTGAGAGTCGTGAAGATGATTATTAGATTCTAGAAATTCTGAAAGTTGTCTCTCGACTTCTTTTTCTAAGATTTTGGCAGGTGCAGGCAAGAGAGAAATAGGCCTAAAATGTTTGGGCTCTGCTGGATCAGCATCCACTTTCTTGAGAATAGGCCGAACAAAGGCTCTTTTCCAACTAGTTGGAAAGATCCCAGTCTCCAAGGAGGTACTCCAGATTGAATTCAGGATACCATTAAGCCCAGGTGCTAAAAGCAGAAAATATCTGGCAGGACAGGGGTCAAGAGGTGAGCCTGATTTTATTTTCATTAGTTCTTTCAGAGGCGCCCCCATCTCAAATGGACAAAAAGCTGACCATTTGTCTGATGTGTCAAAAGTTGCCACATCGGGCGTTCCTGATACAGGAAAGGCAGAGTAAATGGTTGAAATTTTATTTTGAAAAAAGACAGCTTGTTTCTCACAGAGAGCCAAAGATGGGGGAATCGTGCTCTTCAAGGCCTCAGGTTTCATAAAGCCTTCTACTATCTTGAACATTTCTTTGGGGGAGTTGTCAGAGTCCATAATCTGTGTTGCTACATATTCCCTAATAATCCTACGCTTCAAACGGTGGAATTTCCTCTGTGCTGCCTTATATTCACACTTGGCTGAGGGTTCATAATTTCTTCTCCAGGCACGCTTGAGCCTTTTACACAGGATTTTCTCCATATGGAGCTCCGTGTTAAACCAGGGGCCGAGGGTTTGTTCCTGGACAGTTTTACCGACCTAATAGGGGCCAGTTTGTCAAGGGCTGAATTAACCCAGGCATTAAAAAGAGGAGCATCGAGATTAGGATCGCCGGAGAGTTCGGGGGAGGTGTTATAAAATTCACCAATCATAGATTCAGGTATAACCTTCCTCCAGTTCCTCCTGTTCTCCGTGATAGACCTCCTATGGCTATCACAGACCCTCCAAGTCAGCTTAAATGTGACAAGATGGTAGATTTACTTAGCAAATGAAAGATTAACAATATTTGCTTAGCCTAAAAGGAGAAACAGGGACCGCAAAAAAACTCCACAGCCAGAAAAGAGGGCACAGAAGACAAAAATAAAAATAAAACTAGTGAGAGCCCTGATGCCTGATGGTAAGATGGTCACAATCAACCCTAACCTACCATAATCGTACTGTAATACAGCTCAGCAGCATCTCAACTAACATGTGTTATTTGAAAATCAAGATGAAAGTGTTGCTGCACAAATGGTGTATGAGACACAAGCAAGCTGTGATTAAATATCTCTGGCCCTTTACACTACCCCTATAACCTCATATGTTTACTTCAATCCCACCCAAATTGCCTCTCATGCACAATCAACAATTTGATTTCTCCACCACATGCACCTACCTCTCTCGTTTTCTACTTTTCATCTAAAATCACTACTTCCCAATCAATTCAGTGCTCTATCTCCACCCTCCTACATTACAAAACACCCAGACCCTGCCTTGCTCAATTATTTGAGCCCACAAACTCTTGCTCTCCCCTCTAAATGTCTTCTTTGCTCTATCATTTTATATAACAATTTCCTCAAATAAGGCACCTACCCACCTTGCCTTAAATTTGCAGGGGGCAGGCGTTTGTCAAAGAGCCCTATTCCTGTTCCTTCTCTCCATTGAAGTATCACCCTGTGTCTCAGATTGTCTTTTCACCAAGATACAGTAACTCCTTCTTTTTAGCTGTCTAACCCTAGACTTCCCTCTAATGACCTGATTAATCCTGTCCAATTGTATCTCCATGCTCTATAGTCTACAGAATCTGCACTGTCACATCTAACCAACTTTATCCACATTATCCGTCCTTATACTCCCAATGTAACTGTCGTTTTTGACAACGCAGATCACCCTACTTTATTATCCCACCTTGACGGTCCGCTAAAGAAACTCTGCGCTAAGGCCATTTTAAATCTTACAATGTACATTAATTAAAAATGTAAAAAAATGCCTGTGAATCACTGGAACAACTCAGAAGCAGATTCCTAAGATCAGTTGTGCAAAGGGGAGGCTACTATTCAAAGCAGAGACACAAGTATATAGTATTTTACACACAAGCTTCCGATGGAAATCACATGGTTTTAGGAAAATGGAGTGAGTATACAGGTGCTGGAGAGCATGAGACAGGAAGAAGACAACCTTTAGGGAAAGAGATGACCTTCATTTAATACAAGATTGTAAACCTTTTAGGTTGAGCAAGCTTATCGTCACTTTGTCGCCTCTAGTGCCAAGATGTGAACGAGAGCCTGTCACAGACGGGCACATCTTTTAGGCACAGCTAGCGTGAGTGAGAAAACATAGCTGCATCAATTATAGATATGCTAAGATAATTGATTAAAAATGGATTAAATAGTCAACCCTGTTTTTCTCTATCTTGGTCATCAAACATCTCTCCACTCACTTCTCATCTGCTCTTTTTAGATTGCCTGGAACCCCAAACCCACGCTATCCTATCACACCTCACTTCCAGTTGGTGTCCCACAAGGCTCAGACAAAGATACTCTCTCCTTTTCTGGCTCTATAACTCCTCCCTTGATGACCTCATCTCCTCATTTGGCTTCTCATTCCTACTTTATGCAGATGACATCCAAATCGTCTTCTCATTTACAACCTTTTCAACCTTTTCGACTATCATGTCCATCATGGCCAAACTGTTAATGCAAACCAGCCAGAGGGTGAAGTGGGGGTGGGGGGGCTGGTGGAAACACAGGTCCTGCTACACTGCTCCTGCTTTTGTTACAGGGGGCTGATATTGCACCGGTCCAAAACCAGCCCCCATCCTTCCAGGCCACCGGCAAAATGCCCAGTGCCTGCTACGGCCAGTCTGGCCCTGATGTCCATCAAAATGTCTCACTTCAATTCATTACTAGATGGCTCTGCAGTCCCTCCTGTTGAGCTTATCAAAGTCAAAGGCCCTAAACTTCCCTTCTTTTTTATCGACTTCTTGTCTCTTACCTAATTCAGTCTGTTTTCCAAGTACCACTCTGACATTTGCCTTCTCTAATGTTTGCCTCCTCCTCCAGAAACATTGGTGTTCATTTCAGCCCCTCCATGCATAACAATACTTTTGTTATCACTTCTGCAGTTTGATATCAAATATTGACCATTCCCAATTTTTTTTAAAAATCTACCCTTTCATACCTTCACACATAGCCAACTCTGATAAATTCTTTGAGCCTCATTTACAAGAAACTGCCGCATCAGCATCAATATATTAGTTTCCTTGCACCTACGTCATATGCCCTTGAGACACCATGAATGCGCTGTATTTAGAATACAGGGCTTCATGGCGCAAGGATTAACAGATGTGTCAGAAATTCAAATGCAACTATTGCAATTAAAGTGATGCATTGCTGGAGTTGGTCATAAAACTGACGCAACTTCAGCAATGCGTCAGAACACATAGGCAAGTCCCATTGTAAAAGCCTTGTGTCAATCCGTACGCCTGGTCTGAGCAAGCGTAGAGATTTTCGACACAATCAAGTCAAAGAGTGATGCAGTGAAATGTTGTAAATTTCTCTGGTCCACTTCTACGTGGCTTTTTACGTGGGAACGCCCACCCTCCATACATTATACCTGGCACAGGTATAATGTGACGCATGGCTCTACAAACTGATTCATTGGACCCAGTGTGTCAGTTTGTAGATATGTAGCAGTATGGTCCACTGAATGCACCGCTGCTGCGTCCAAAAAAAGTGACGCAGTACTTAGTAAATTGAACAACTGCAATAGCCTACTGGTGACGCAATGGCATCAATATTTTGCAAAGATTTTTTTCACTGGCAAAGGCTAGGTCTTAAATGTTGTCCTCGAGACTCTGAACAATCAGCTTAGCACTCTTCCACGACATCACATCACCACCAAGCAGGCTGGGTGTCCCAAAACAGGGTGCTATTCAAGCTGTTAATGCTAGTACATATGTCAGTTCTTTGGCAATCCTCGTCTACCTTTCTAATATTCCAACCCTTAATTATTCGACCTGTAAGATAAGATCTTCCAATTCAAATGTTCAAGCCTCACCTGAATCGCCCTGCGGAGTATGAAGGGATGGTACCTTTACCATCTTGAACCCTGCGCTGACACTTGCTTTCAGAAGTTATTAGTGCACGCCCTTAACCCAAGGAGTTTAAAGCTGTCTGATAGGTGCATCGCCAGCTACCAGAAGTCAGAAACTGTGCTTTGAATAGCAATTGTCCTAATGTACAACATTCCTCATCTAAATGTTATGGTTATTAAATAAATGTACAAAACATGCAGGATTAAGGTAGTGCTATGCCGGATATCAGGGCCGGACTGGGAACCCAAAGCAGCTCTGGCAATTTGGTTGTGCCAGCAGGCCCCCAATCCCATCCTACCCACTATGGGCTTGGCGGGAGAAGGAGGGTGCACTGCTGCTTTTGTTACTGGGGGCCGATATTGCAGCACCGCTACAAAACCTGTCTGCAGTGACAAAACAGGACCTCACCCTTCCAGCCTCCTGGGGGAACGCTCGATGCCTGCTACGGCCAGTCCGGCCCTGCCTGATGTATAACAAGCATTGGCATAGTCAATAGGTCTCTCCTTTGGGACCTTATAAGTGTTTAGCCATGCAACAGTTGATGTTGTTGCACCAAGGATATCGTGCTGCATAACAAAATACTTATAAGGTTCCAAAAGCGAAACCTATTGGCTATGCCAATGCTTCAGGGCACAGAGATAAATAAAAATTACAGAAAAGAGAAAGGAAAGGTAGCCTTTAAGGGATACCACCTGTAGATAATATGGAAATACAAGACTCAATTAACAATGAAATAAACTGAATATTGAATTGAATTGGTGTACTCAGAAACCCAAAAATAATTAATTAAAAAACCATAGGACCAACACCAAACATAACCAACATACCAAGTGTAACTGATATAAATATGAGTGTGACTGATATGTACCAACAAAACTCGCCCAAGAATGTGTATAGGAGTGAGAAGGAAACCAAGAAATGAAAGTGGTTGATAGATAACCCAGTATAAATCCAACAAACACATTAGGTATCACATCCATATAGGTACTCATACAAAAAGGCTTACATCTTATCTCAAAATATATAAACAGCTCTTAAAGCAGGTGGGCAAAACTATCCCTTAATCAAGAGTGTGCTCCCAGGATGAACAACAGATTAATTTGTGGCCACCAAGAAAAACAGGACTAAAAGCACTAGCTGTCTGATGTTGTAATAATTACATACCTAGTGTTGATAAAGCAAAGCCCCAAAGGGACTTCTAGGTAGATGGCTGACATACAAAGAAATAGAGACTGAAGACAAGGAACCTTCTCCAGAGTAGTAAATGTAACCCAACAATGGCTCCGATATACAATGTACATCATCGTTCTCAAGAGAATGCTGTAGGAGAAGAATACAACAATTTTAAAGAGCTGGTATAGGATAATTTCTACTTACTCCGCATAATGCGGAAAAGTAAAAAAATATAAGTATAGATATATAGTAAAGAGATTTAGGTCTCCTATAAAAGGATGTAAAGGACTGAACAAAGTATATAATAAAGGAATAGAACCCACATGGAAAGCAGATCATTAAATATAGATCTAAATACTATAGAAAATACTGCTAGTGAAAAGTTAGCAGAAGACAAAAAAGAAAAAAACTTTTCCCATGGTAGATTTAATGTCTACCTAATAGCAAATGTGACCCCATGAACAGGCTGGATTTCAGCCTATAAATAAATCTACAATGAAGGGAGTAGAAAGCCAGAACAAGCAACACGTTAAAACGTTATGAGGTCTCATCTGGTGTAAGTAAATAGTCACACAGAGGGATCAACAACCTTAGTAGGCCCACACCAAAGAATAAACCCATACGAAGTAGCGATCTACATGGAGATAAACACCCACACGGGTTAGAGCGATGGGGGAAGTCGTGCAGACGTGGCCAGAAGATAAAATAGGCCATCAAGATAGTAGAATATGCGCAAGCATTCCAGAGAGGTATCTGTAGAAATACCTGGGTAGATTGCAGGTACACATTGGGACAAATGCGTACTCGAGTCAAAACAACAGGGGGGGGGGGAAGGCGTAGACATAGCCGGGAATAAAATATCCCATAATGCTAGACAAAAAGAGTGCAAGCATACCAGACCCATATTGATAAAGAAAGTGACTTGGGTGCCGTGCACACAGAGCGGGAAACCGCTCTAAATCTAAACAAAGAGCTGGAGGCATACGGGTGTATCTTACCTGAAAGTGGGCAGAGGACCGTTGGAACTCAATATATCCGACTCAAACCCCACGGCAAAATATTTAGCCGAGAAAGTGCCCTTAATCCGGGTGTATTGAAGCATGGGCTGCGTGTCACGTGACGCTGCAACAAGAATATAGAAAGAGGACAGTCGCGCCGAAGAATAGAGGAAACAAGACTTGGCTGCGCGGCCGTGAAAGTGACACAGCTGCGTGGCCCGCAAAAGTGAAAGTGATCGCGATCAAAGACAGATGGCGGCTGCGTGCGTGCACGCTCGCGTGAACACAAGCGCTAGGCCACCAAAAGCCTGTGGCATCCCTTTGAAAACCCACACATTAAATTTCTCGCAGGGCAGCGCATGCGCTGGCTCAGCGAGACCTAAAAATGGTGGGGCCATCTTACATGCTGTATGAAAACGTTTCTACGAATCACTTATTGCAGCAACAACGCCGGTGAGGAAAAACTGTCAGGCAAAAGAAGCAATAGACAAAATGTATTATTTTCATGCTGATGGTTTACTTATTTAAAGAATTCCTGACAGAAAAATGGGTAATTGCAAACATCAAGCTATTCACTGGTCAATGTGCTAAAACAGCTGCAGTATGGCATGATAATAAAAAACGGTATAAAGCAACAGTTTTATGAATTAATGAATTTCAAACGGAAACAGTCAGAATGCATCTTTAAACAACTTATAGGAAGTAAAAGTTCTTTGTGTGCAATCTATGCCAGTACTTAGCACCCGTAGGTTTGGTGCACTCCATGTTAGGAAGTGCAACAATGTGCTATTGATGTAACCACTAACTATTCCAATGACCTCTTTATAGCACTCTCTAAAAGAACCACCAAAAACACCAGTAGTAAGGGCCTTACACTGGCTCCCAATAAAAAATAAAATCCTACTTGGATCCTTTCTGCCTAAGCCGCAGTGCCTTGCATGGCTGTATGCAGCTGGGATACCTGCCCCAAGGGATCAATTCCCCCAGGCAACTTCACGCTAGATGTACTAAACACTGGTCACAAAATACTGGCCACAATTTGAGACCAATATTTTGTGAACTAACCTATGTACTAATAGGTTCACAAAAATGCAAATCGTAGTGGCTTATTATCTGATCAACCTCATCAATATTCATGAGGTAGCTCACAAATTGAGACTCACTACGATTGAATTCTATCACAGGAATGATGGCCTGCCGGGGTCAGCAGACCACCATGTCTGTGATCACAATACAATAAAGTATTTTTTTTTCAATGCAGCCTGTTTTCCTCAGGGAAATTGGATCTGCATTTAAGAAAAAACATTTATTTTCCCAAAAGTTTGTTTAAGAGTTGACAGTGGTCTATGGACTGGAGCACCGCCGATTTTTCTTTTTTACATTCACACAGGGGTAGGGGTCTTTCTGAAGAGAGCCCTTCCCCATTGCAAATGAGTTACCACCCCAATTTTGGAGTTTGTAACTTTTCGATCGAAAACCAAAATCTAGTCGCAAAATATTGATACCATTGCATTATGAATTGCTATTTGGAAGTGTCACCCTAAACATGCCCCTTCCAAATAGTGAGTTGAATTGTATTTCTAAATTCAATTATTGATTCAGTAACCATTTACCGACTCACTACCTGGGTTTAGTACATGGCAATAAGCCATTTAGGAGTCCCAAACCCTGTGCTTGATCAAATTTCAGGGTTTGGAACCTATAAATGGCTTTGTACATCTGGCCCCATATGTCTGCAGCTAGTCTATAACACCTTGAGGAGTTATGATAAATTTGTGATTGCCATAATATGGGAAGCCCTCCGCCGCATCTAAGATTTAAGAATTAAGAGACAGTTAGGCCAAAAACATGTCTCTTTGGTCATGCATATGGTTGGTAAAGTTTCTAATATTCAGTGATATCCTTGTCCCTGACCCCTGTCATGTTGCTGGTCCACTGGTTGGCAGTGGTCATCCAGCTGTTCAGACACAGACGATCAGTCATGCCCACCTGTCTAAAGGTACCAGAATCCCCCACTCTACCTTTCAAACACAAGGAGGACAGACCAACCAGCAGATAAGTAGCCACTGAGAGATAAAGAGCTATTTTTGCTACCCCCATATCTGTCTGCTCATCACAAAGGTATCACAAGCATTCAAGTAATGTATGTTTTTTTCAATTATGAGTGTTTAAAAAAATAGAAAGCAAATATTTATTTTCCTGGGAATGTGAAGGGGACTGACTCCCTCCTTCTCCCATTGGAGTTTTTTTCATGGCTTGCTGGAAAATTCTGACCCTTTCTTTAAACAGTGCTTACTTTGAGGTAGTAGTTTCCGGTGCTAGGCCCGACACTTAATTGTAAACACCAGCACTTATGAGAACTGTCACATGATGCCGCTGTTTGTGTGATTTAGAGATAAGCAAAACAACAGTTGTTTCATGAATTCAATATACATTAAAAACAACTTATCTATGCCACCCAAGCCATTCTTATAGCTTTTTTTGGCCTTGAACAATCTGAATTGTCACACTTGTAGCTGTGTGATGATTAGTAATTGTGTAGGTGCTGTGATGACAGCTGACAGGAGCAATGGTTAGTGCAAGCCTCGGTGTCCTCCTGACGAGGCAGACCCACTTATGTTTTTTTTTGTTTTCATATTAAGCACTTTGAACATTTGACAAAACCTCCAGGCTGCAAACCAAACAGGTTAGGCCGGGCCGAGAAAGACACAGGTCAAAATCCCAGCCATGTACCTTTCCACAGCACTGGTTCCTAGAATCATATAATGCTGGTGAAGGAGCCCCAAGGGAAGGTGTGGGAGCTCACCTGGGGTATATTTGCCTCGGCGGGTGGCAGATAAATATTGTGTTTGAAGAAAGGTAAGGGAGCACTCACACCCTTTGTCACTGCGATGGGACAAAATCTTCACACTGCGCAAACTTCTTACAAACTGTGTGAAAATATGAGAACGGCACGAAGAGACACCAAGCTTTTATGAGAGGTTAATATAGTTTTAAGCTTACATCTGACAAAATTAAGACTGTGGACTTCAGCTATTAAATCTTCACTTATGCCACCTAACCCAATCAAAATGCACATCTAAATAGAACTCTTAGTAGAGGACCCAAACTGCATTGTGTGAAACTACCAGGCAGTCCTCTGTGGCACTGTAGAACAAACACTGGCATTCAGATAGATATGCTTGTAAAGACTCTTGCTCTCCTGATATTCCCATAACACCCTCTGTTTCTTATTTGGCTGCAGAATGTTTTATTTGACGCTTCCAAGAAGAAGGTTCAAATGCTGGAAATTTGTACATGAAATGCCTTTGCAAAATAGAACTCCCCCCATCGATTGATGTGCTATGATACAAATTGAATTTGTTAAGACACTACAGCAGTATTTGAGCAAAATATGGCCCCTGGCAAGCAAAGGAATACACGAAGGCTGGGGGCCTGTTTTTAGGAGTTATTTAATTGTAATGGACACTATACCTACACTCAAACTATACATCATCATTGCGTTCAGAGTGCCCTAAAATGAAGCGGCTCACCACTGCACACACTGACAATCTGAATCATAGCTGTGATATAAAGGGTATTCATGCACACACATAACCAGTTGATTTAGGTGTGAAAATGGTCTTGAAGTGCAAATTTTATTCACTTAAAAAAAATATCTAATATATGACATTGTTCTAAGGGTCGAACGTCATCCGGTATGGCACTACAGCAAGAAATATAACAGAAACGGGCTAAACAGTTCTGTATCCCTTTTTACATTTCCTTATCGTTTATTGTCTCGTTATTTACTTTTTCCTCTTTTTGCCAAGGACTGTAGTCCAGGTTGCCATTTGTATTTTTGTCATATATATTATTGTTGTATATAGCTTCCTTTGGAAGCCTCCATCATGGACATCCTTATAGAAATCCATTTATTCACCACTGTGATTTACCAAGGTGGTTAACCTTTGTTGTGATATCACCCATGGAAAGTGCCGGTTTCCCTATAGATCCACCACCTTGCCCAGGTCTCCGGAGACTCATGCATGGTGGTGAAATGGCAGTTGGAGATATCAGACCACCTTCAACTGCTTCTCCCTGTTCTTCAAAGACGAGTCAGACAAAAAAACGTGGGTGTTACTGTGTCTACTCCAACCGTCTTCCCCCTATCATCGCAAGTCTCTTCAGACCAGCAATGAGCAGAGGGATCAACCCCTGAAGACAAGCGGCTTTCACTGAGCCGGTGCCTGCACTCTGCTCTAAGTGTGAGAGTGGAGAGCGCAACATGGGGCTGGGAGGGGATAGGCAGGAGCAGTGTGTGGTAGGTTGGGTGGTACGGTGCCAGGTAATTATTAGGTTTTGCCTGTGATGCAGCAGTAATTTCATGGTAATTTCTCAATTGAAAACCTCATTTACCTCTAATTTACCACTGTAAAGGTACTGGACCCTTGCCACTGTATATTACCTTCAGGAGACTTTACATAAACATGAAAAATCAAAATACAAATAATATTTAAACCAAAAAAGAGAGTTGGTGAGTATTTTAAAGGGTTTTATTTTCCAGTTAAAAGTTAAAGTTCTCTGACTCATTAGTCAAATATCAATCAGGTTACAGAATTTTGGAAATAGGAAAAATATAATTAATACAAAATATATTATAGGTTGCAAACAAAGCACTCCATTAGGAGGAAAAACCCCTAATTCAATGTCAGTCAGAACTCTTTAAAGAGTTTCAGGAAAAATATATTTCAAGAGTGAGTTTGCAAGGCTAATCAATAATTAATAATTGGCAAAAATCTCCCATAAAGAGAAATAAATGACTAAGACAAATAAATCTTTTCAAAACTAATTCATTAGTCAAAGCATAAACTTAAAGTTTTAGCATCTAAATCTAAACCTTCTGCCCTGGTCTGTTCCATCTGCCTTTCTATGCTTCACAAGGAGCGAGACAGCCCGCCCTTCACAAGACCACAGAGGAATGAGATCTGCCTTGCCAAAAATATGACGTGCAAGGCTAGCCTATGCCTCCCATATCCCTCTATCTCTACTCGGACGCAATCTCCTCCCATTCTGCACCTGTGACATCCACGTACCTAACTCATATGATGTCTGGCCTCATCTGCCTCCACTCCTCTCCTCCTAAAGCTAACACGCCTCCAAAGAGGTCATTATTTATACTCTAATTCTTGACTGACTACACTAATTATGTTGCAGTTTTCAGTAAAGCTTGCACCGTGATTGGTTATCATAGATGACATGAGGCTCTCACCATCCTGTTCTCATTGCAAATTCCAAACCTTACCGGTTTTAACAAAAGAAGCGTTAATGATGAATACAATTATATGTTTTAGCAACATTTACTAGGAAAAAAATGTTTCAGTCTATTTCCTCCTTCCTGTCACATCGCGCGCAGGATAAACACATTCCACAAACACTGGTACATTGGCAGGACAACAAGAATGTACAGTTCATGGTGGCCTTGAACCAGGTCTTTACTTGAGGCACTTGGCAGTATGTAGCTGGTTCTGTGCATGCGTCTCCCATTCAGTACAATTCACAGCCTTGCTGGATTCCCAGGCAGCCATTTTATCTTTGGCCCAAAAACAAAAGAAACACAAAAAGAGTATTAATTTACTAAATAAAAACCCATTCTGTTTACCTCCCCCATACTAGTACCCTGTATTAGTTATTACCTAGCAAAAGCTATTAATTTAAAGCAGCTTTTCTATTTGTGCACAACATGCAAAAATGTGCAGTGTACAACATAGCATAAACATGCACCAGTGTACATTTTCAAAGCACAAGCAGTTAATTCATACTTATAGCAACATGCTCTAATGTTTTAGATAGCTTTTTCATGCAAAATGCTTTTGCCCCTGTGTAGTGTTGGTCCATGGTTAATTAATACACATTATAAAAAGATGTGTTATGAATTGAATATGCATTGTCTAAATATGCAACAAAGCCAAAGTCTGTTAAGACAGGAACAGGGAGGATAGATTATAGGGGAAAGGAGCTGGGAAGAGAGAACACATTCCATGATTATCCTCAAAGTTAAAAAGGCCACTGAAATCACCAGTTTTCTCTACACTGCAAAAACACGTTAATTCAGCACAAGCATTTCAGACTGAAGCATTTACCAGGCCTCATTTCATGTCTTTCACTTTGAATGCACCAAAAGTGCCTCTTTTAAAAAGCATTTGACTAGGCCTCATTTTGTGTTTCATGTGCCATGTGTTTATCACTTGCACCAAACGCTGCGTGTCATTTTAAATGCAGTCTATCAGAAACACAAAAATAAAGCAATGCCTGAATCCAGATGAAATCTGAGCTACATCAGTCCTCCCTTTTGATGATATCAAATCATGATACCTGAAATGATTTGTAAATCATCACACTTATTTAATTTCACAGATGACATTTTTATTGCAAAAGCTAATCATATAACAATTTTACCTCTATTTCTAAGGCAACACAAGTCATGTCTGTAATCAGATCATATATAGCCAAGCTCAAATGTTTAGTGCAGAGTTCTGTAAGTAGCTTCTTGGAACTGTTAGTCTTCTCTAAAATAAGTAACTAAAATAATAAAAGGAAAATTCAACAGAACAGTTCTCTTTTCTCTTCTCTTTTCTTTTTTTTCCATCACTCAAAGATTCTTTTTCTCTTCAGCTCTTGACAATTCTCAGTTATTGATTAAGCCTTTATTTTCCTCTTTGCCACCAGCTTGCCTTCAGGGTGGCTCAAAGAGTGCGGAATTCTGTACCTTTTTCATTCAATCTGACCACTCAGGTGCTTAGAAACTCTGACAGAGCACCATCAATTCTCTGCACTTTTCCAATCCAAGCCTTTCACTTTTATTTTCACTTTGATCAGATTCAGATGTTTCAGCTATGGGTGCAAATGATTTTTGAAGTGACCACTGCAGATGTTTTGAATACCCTTTCAGACAGCTTTTTCCTACCTCCACTCGTAGGCCCACAGCACTAATTTCTTCTTCAGAGGCTGCATCTGACTCTTTCACCCTTTGGACACCGCTTTCATCTGAGTCAGTTTCCACAGTTTGCTTTTCCAGTGCCACTTCAGTTTTCTCTAGTGCTGCTTCAGACTCTGTGTGTTCCCTTCCAGCTTGACTGACCCTCTTCTGTGGACTTTTGACCACTGCTGGCATATCTTCTTGAAGAGGAGCTGTTTTATCAGGGGGACACAGGACCATACGTGTGTGAGAGGCATGCACCCAATTTGGAAGGCCACCACATTTCACAACAGTCTTTGCCAGGATCCTTTGGAACAGGCCTTTCCATTTCACAGCATCTCTCAAATCAAAGTTTTGACACCATTCGTTGTGTAGATATTGTGTAGCAGCTGCAATCTGGTGAGAAACTGCACGTTCCACATCAGTCAGACCCTCACAGCAATGGCTAGTCTTTTCATCTGTGTTTTTCACAAGTGCATTTGCATGTCCATTTTCAAGCCACTTTGGTGATGCTGAAACACAGTCTTTTGCAAAGTGTAACTCTGTGCTGTCTTTTTGTTGCTTTATTATGCTTGAAACTTCAGGCTGACGGCTACAATCGAATCTTTGTCCAATCTGTGGTTCTTCACACATCATCTTTGAGACCTCATTATGATCGGATTTCAGAGAAACTGGCAATCTATATCTGGACATCAGTTTTTGCAATAACACATTTGCTACTATGCAGTTGTCACTTTTCTCAAAAACAGTTCTGATACAACCCTATTGTTCTGCTTCTGAAATAATTTCTTGAGCCTTCATTAATTCACCTGTGAAGATTCCATTGAATGTATATGCCAACAGAACACAATTTTGTGCAACTGAATTAGCATTTTTCTCTCCTATGACAACAATGACTGCCATTTGAGCAGCTATACTGCATGTCATGGTAAGGGCAAACCATTTCGAATTTTGGGCTGAGGTAACTACTGAAAGCCATGAAGCTTTGACAACATAATGTATAAGAAGCACAGCATGTGCTGCTCTTAATGTGTCATTATTACCTTTCAAATATGGGCCATCTACAAAATGGACATTGTTAGGCTGAATCAGATGTTCATCCTTAAAGTCTGATCTTGGCTTTATGCATATTTTCATGACATCTAGACACTCCTATTCAGTTTCATTGATGTTGGGATCAAAGGTAATTGGGAAATACATCACAGACCTTTGAACACATTCATGTTTTTGAACAGGCACTGAGAGAGCGCAGCCCTCCCTCTCACTGCAAATTGGTGAATTTTCTTTTAAATAGACTTTCATTCCTAGTGCTGGGGTGCGACACTTTTTCTCTTTCAACTCTAGGAATGCTTTTGTGCAATTGTTGTCCAATGGAAGCGGATCAGTCACATCCTTGTGTGTCAGCCTCAGTAAAGGATTAACCACTAGGGAAAGGTTTGATAACCACTCACTATAGCAACCGACCATTCCCAAACACATCCTGACTTCTTTCTGAATTTGAGGTGGATTCATCTAGTGAATTATTTCCACTCTCTCTGTTGACACCTTTCTACCTCCCTTTCCAATTATGTGTCCCAGGTATTCATCTTCTTTTTGACAGTACTCCTGACTATTCTATGTCAGGACCGGAGGCGAGGATTATGCTTATCTTTCTTCACTTTAATGACAGCAGCCATTTTAAAGTCACCAAAATAAACAAATATTCCCATGAACCATAGGGAATAATACAAGAAACAATAGAGTGTCCAAGGATAGTGTGTCCTTCGTCCTCTCCACCAATCACAGGGCTCCGAGGTGATGGTATTCCTCTGTCACTGTCCAATCTCCCTCTTTGTTCGCTGCTTGCAGCCAGATAAGTCCTGTTTTGCTTTTCTCTTCATAATATTACTGTTATTCTGATATTACTGTTATACTTGCATAGTATTTGCTGTTCTAATTTGTGCCCTTTGATTGCACTACTATGTGTTTATTCTCACATTGCTTTGCGTTGCCTGTGTTTGAGGTTTTTTTTCTAATTGTCTGATCGTTTTCCCCTCAGCCATTTGAGCCTTCGCGGCTCTTCTTGGTACGGCGTGCGCCGGCTGTGGTCCGACACGCGTTGTTTGCTTCACTGATTTTTTGCCCATTATCGCTGTTTGTTGAGCGCAAGTCATCCGCTACTCGGCTGACTCGCTTACGGCTGCGGGAGTGTTCCTCCCCAGCGACTGCGTGGTTGGTGCGGCTCGCGGTGTGTCTTCACCCGCTAGAGGGCGCGTGTGCACGTCCTCCTCGCTGAGGCGCGTTCCTGAGATTCCGCGCATTCCGCGCGTTTTGAATCTCGGAACGCACGTCAGTTACGAGCCTCTGCCTGCTTTTACACCGCTTGTGGTCTGTTCTCTGCCATTAGGCAGCTGTTATTGAACACCCCCTGAATGCCTTGAAAGCAAGGTCGGTACTATACTTTGTGAGGCTGTGAGCTGTTAGTTCTGCCCAACCTCGGGGTTCCGTATCCTTAGGCCTAATTAACGCTCCTGGGAGTCAGTATTGCAGACTGTGACCTGCTGGGGGCCATTTGTTAGCAGGTTGCCCTTTGATTTCAGCACCAGGGCTGTGGGTCCCAGGGCTTGCCCCTTTAGCAAGCTCTGCTTGCTAAATCGTAGGCTGACACCCAGCCCCCTATATTACGAGGTTCCCCTCTTTCTTATCTCCCACTTACCTTGGTAGTGTTGTTGTAGTCCCTCATGGAGTCTTATCAGGACGAAACTTACCTGGATGACCAGTGGGAAGAAGATCCACTCACAGCACTGCAATGGGATGAAGACTTCTATGACGCAGTGGATTCTTCTATACATAAAGCGGTGGAGCAGGCTATGGCCCCTTTAGAAGATCGCCTCTCCCGCAGAATTGAGCTGGCCTGTGATAAGTTAGCCAAGGCAGCTCAGGCCCTTCTAGCCTCCCTCACTCCTAGCGGTCAGCCCGCTGACCCTCAACCGCCCCCCACCAAGCGAGCCAAGGAAATAGGGGTTGATACTGATGTCTTCGCTCACCTCAAGCAGGCTTTCTTAGCTACCAAACCCCCGCCTGCGACGCCAACTCTTCCGGGAGACTCTGCTCAAGGGGACGATGACGATGACGCTGGCCTGTCCCGTCACTGGCATCCTTCGCTGCCAGTGCCTGCAGATCCTGTGCCTAACGCAGATGATCAGAATCTCTGCACGGATATGTTAGATCCTGATGATATCTTGCATCCTAGATCTTCAGAATGGGCACCCTGTGACAAGGTCTCCCAGTACGTCACCAGCCGCATCCGCCGGCCGTTAGACGCCTCAGTGCGCAACTGTCTTTGGGTGGAGTGTCCTCGCCCCTCCTTAGAAGGGAAGGTGGCGGCCACCCCAGAAATTGATCCCCGCATGGCGACGTTTCTACAAAGAATTTGTGAAAGACCCTAAAAAAGGTATCGACAGGTCTTGGCGGGCCTGTCAAGACAAGCTCCTTGACATTCTTGGGCCCATAACGAAAATCCTCGATATGGCTGAGGAGGCCAAATCATCGGGAGCCCTAATCTCTCTGGAGCATCTCTCATCTTGGGCCCAGCACGTAGTGGTGTTTTTGGGGAATGCCAACTGCGCCATATCGACAGAACGACGGAGATCCCTTCTGATAAAAGTGGACCCCAAACTTGGTGACTTAGCGGATTCGGAGGCAGGACTGGTTGCCCAAGGCGGACTTTTTGGCAAGCCCTTTATGAAGGAGCTGGGGCGTTTCGTGAACACTTTCATGTCCCTGGACAGGTTGCAAACTTCCATCCCCAAGGTCTTTCGCCCTCGGGTTTTCCGAGGGGCCGGACGAGGCAGGGGACGCTTGTCCGGCAGCCCTAACCAGCAGAGAGGAGGCTCCAACCAGGCATCTTACCAGGATCAAGCCAGATTCTGCAACTTCTACCCCACCAGGGGCAGACGAGGAAATAACTGTGGTGGTAGAGGCGGCGGCACCTC
Source organism: Triturus cristatus (assembly GCF_964204655.1). Lineage (NCBI taxonomy): Eukaryota > Metazoa > Chordata > Amphibia > Caudata > Salamandridae > Triturus > Triturus cristatus. The sequence goes on along the minus strand of NC_140591.1, from coordinate 1,101,158,307 downwards.
CAGCTCTTCCAATGAGTGTTCTCCCTTCTTCCCATCTAAAAGTGGAGGGCCGGCTGGCGCATTTTTTCCAGGCTTGGACTTCTGTCACGGGCGACACTTGGGTACTCCAAACTGTCCGCGGGTTTCATATAGAGTTTCTCGGGGAACCCTTCCAGCCACGCCCTCTGGTGTTCTCGGCAGCGGACGACGCTTTAGTAGACCAAGAGGCTCAATCTCTTTTGCACAAAGGGGCGGTCGTGCAAACCACTCTCCATGCTCGCGGCTTCCTCAGCAATCTTTTTGTTGTGGTCACACCGGAAGGGGACCAGAGGCCCGTCATCAATTTGCGCGGGTTCAACGAGTGGCTGGTTTACCGCCACTTCAAGATGGAGGGCATCCATCTTCTCTGCGACCTTCTCAGACCGAACGACTGGATGGCGCGTCTTGACCTAAAAGACACATATCTGGCCATACCTATTTTTCCTCCACACCGGAGGTTCCTGGAGTTTTTGTGGCGCGACAGGGTGTACGAGTTCACCACACTCCCTTTCGGACTATCCTCCGCTCCTTGGTGCTTCACCAAGGTACTGCGTCTGGTGATCGAACGTCTGCGTGCGTCCGGGATGCACCTTATAGTGTACTTTGACGACATTTTATTCATGGCTCAATGTCCTTGTGCCCTGTCCCAACAGCTTTGCACGGCTGTCAATCTGCTCCAAGACCTGGGCTTTGTGATCAACGAGGCGAAGTCCATGCTGGTTCCGTCCCAGATGGTTGTTTTCCTGGGTTTTTCCATAGACTCCGTAGCTGCTACTCTCAGCCTTCCCTCCTGGAAGATGACGAAAATCTGTCACGAGCTGAGGAGAGCTCTATCCCAACACCAGCTCTCTCTCCGGCAGGTAGCCCGCATTGTGGGTCTCCTCTTGGCGTCGATCCAAGCTATTTTCCTAGGCCCCCTCCACTACAGGGCCTTGCAGCGTCTCAAAGCCCAACACCTTCGCAAAGGTCTCTCGTACTCTCAGAAGGTGTCCCTCTCGGCGGAAGCCAGGGAGGAGATAGAATTGTGGCTTGCCAATATGGAAGCCTGGAATGGGCGTGCGATCTTTGGGTCCGCACCCGATCTCGTTATCGAGTCCGATGCCAGCAGATCAGGCTGGGGTGCGCGATGTGGTGACATCACGACAGGAGGTGTGTGGTCTCCTTTGGAGCAAAGTTTGCACATCAACTATCTTGAGCTTTTAGCGGGATAATTTGCGATCCAGTGTTGGACCAAAGACTCGGTGCGGTCTTGTGTCCAACTCAAGATGGACAATATATCGGCCGTCCGGTACATCAACCATCTTGGGGGAACGCGCTCGAGAGCTATCTCAGACATGGCGGCAAATTTTGGGAAATACTGTCTGGACCATCATGTGTCCGTGACTGCGGAATACCTTCTGGGTCGGGACAACCAGATCGCGGATTTTCATTCCCGACATTTCCACGACTGCAGTCTTTGGAAGTTACATCCAGGAGATTTTGCGGATCTCCAGTCTCTCTGGGGTCCTTTTTCAGTAGATCTCTTTGCCTCTCGCTTGGACCATCAACTGCCCAAATGTTTCAGGTGGAGGCCGGATCCTCTGGCAGCGCAGACAGACGCATTCCTTCAGAATTGGCGGGAAGAACAGGGCTATGCCTTTCCCCCGTTTGCCATGATCACGAGGGTCTCAGCCCAGGTGTGACACCAGACTGCGGACGTGGTTCTCATTTCTCCAATCTGGAGGTCTCAAGTGTGGTTTCCGGTTCTTCTGGAACTTTCTTGGGATTCTCCAATCACACTCCCCCTCTTTCCGACTCTTCTTCTCAGTTCGGATGGAGTCCCTCACCCATTGATGCAGCTGGGCTCTCTCGCCCTCATGGCATGGAGGATTACAGGGGACACTGGGCGGTCCCAGGCCTTTCGGCAGTGGCTGAAAAGTTTATGTCAAAGGCTTGGGTCGACAGCACAGTCAAGCGTTACCACTCCACCTGGAGAAGGTGGTATCGTTGGTGTGTGCGACGGAGTCTCAATCCCGTGGCAACGGATGTGACCTTTATTCTGAATTTCTTGGCCTCTCTAGCGGAGGAGTGTTTGGCTTATGGGACCATCAACACCTTCCGTTCCGCCATCTCGGTGGGCCATACTATGGTGGACGGGTCCCCGGTGGGCGAACACCCTTTGGTCTGCCGTCTCCTTCGAGGCATTCGTCTTTCGCTACCGCCTGAACCTCGTTATTCCCAGCTTTGGGATATTAACCAGGTTTTAAATTTGTTTCTGTCTTGGCAGCCGAATAGATTTCTGACTAGGAAAGAACTGTCAGCGAAGTTAGCAATGCTGCTCTGCCTTATCTCGTGCAGAAGGGTTTGGATGTCAGAGCCCTTGATGTTTCAGGTCGGATTTTTTCCCCCACGGGGGTCACTTTTATGGTCCGCAGATGGACGAAGTGTGGGACGAGATCAATTTCCTATCCGGCGTTTCCGGATTCTCCGAAGCTGTGTGTGGTTGCTTGCCTTAAGGCATATGAGGACATGTCCCAGGAGTTTCGCCCTCCTGGGGAGAGGCAATTACTCATTGCACTCAAGAAGCCTCATAAGGCGGTTTCTTCCCCCACCATTGCCCGGTGGGTAAGGTGGGTCATGCAAGAAGCTGGGATTGATCTTTGAGCCTTTGGAGCTCACTCGGCCAGAGGAGCAATGGCCTCTAAGGCATTTACCCTGGGAGCTCGTCTGGAAGACATTCTGAACGCAGTAGATTGGTCTTCAGACTCTACTTTTAAACGGTTTTACTTTAAGCCAGTTATTGACATGGCTCACTTGGTGGTGAGCAAGCTTTAAACGAGCATAACCCTCGCCTCTGGTCCTGTTATAGAATGAAAAATTTCCTAGCTATCGTAACGGAAAGTTTCAATTCTATTAAGGACTCGGAGGCGAGGATTATCCCACCCAGGGTACAAAGCCTCTTTGTTTTCTCCCGCCCACGTACTGGAGTAAGTAGCATGTTTTGCTTATTAAGATGTCACATGATATTGGCTGTACTGTTTATTCTGTGGTTCCTCCCTACAGGCTAAACCTTAGCCATGGCGTTTGCTTATGTTCTGTTTTGTGTTTCAGGCGAGTCGGGTAAACAAGATTCGTGAACCCTTTGGGCTGGCTGGCCTTCAGTGACGACAGAGGGAGATGTGACAGAGGACTACCATCACCTCGAAGCACTGTGATTGGTGGAGAGGACGAAGTACACTCTGTCCTTGGACACTCTATTGTTTCTTGTATTATTCCCTATGGTTCATGGGAATATTTGTTTGTTTTGGTGACTTTAAAATGGCTGCTGTCATTAAAGTGAAGAAAGATAAGCATAATCTGTGCCTCCGAGTCCTTAATAGAATTGAAACTTTCCGTTACGATAGCTAGGAAATTTTTCATTCTCATGCAATGGCACTGTGACATGAACATAACAAAAATCAATACCAGTAAGCCATTCTTCAGCACATGGAACGTGAAAAAATATATTGGCTGGATTCGGTACCACAGGACAACATGGACAAGTTATGCTATTAATCTCCTGCACTAATATGTTCTTTTCATTTAGTTTCTGTGAACCTGTGATCAGAAAGTTACATAAAGTTCCAATCAATTCCATCAAAAATCCTTTTATTGGTAAAATTCCTGCAACTGATGGTGTTCTTGAATACATGTCATCTGATTCTAATTTGAATAAGACATGTTCTGCACATTTTATTAATCTGACATCTTTCTTTGTGAACTCCCTTACTTCTGTGTTTATTATCTCTTTCAAATCAGAAGGTAATTTTTCAACTGTCTTTTCTGAAAACAATGCTACAGCTGTCTCTTGTTGGACAATTTTAAAATGTACATCCTCATCAGGAATCTGAAAATTAACATTATCTGGTGTACAGTAATCTGTGCTGTTTAATTTGCAAAACAATGGGGGCGTGGCTTCGCCGAGCTGCGAAATGGCCGCGCGTTAGAGCGGGTCCGCCGGCCGAGCTGAATGAATCCTTCAAATATCTGACACCGTTGCCTCAAGTGCGAGCCTGCTGCTGTCCAACTGTCTTGTAGGTGCGGCGACATCACCGGAGAACGGAAGCTGGGACGTCCGGAGCGGGTGGAGGCGAAGACGCATATGAGGCCTGCAAGCGCACGATTTCCATGAATCTGGGGCCTCGGGGGAATTCTCTCCTGGGAGGCCCCGAGCGGTGGCTGGGCGGCGCAGAAAAGAAAGTGCAGTTGCGGACGGAGTGTGGAAGGAAATCGCTGCAGGAGGTCCTTGCGCTGTAACACGCCGATGCCAGCTGCCGTTGGAGAGTTGTGAGCGGTAGGCAGAGGAGGAACCTGTACGTGAGCCTGGGAGGACAGCTACACGATGCATCCCGGTGGGAGCGGAGGACATCGGTAGCAACGGTGGGAAAGTAAGGCGTAGCAGGGTGCTCCGACTCTGCGGCCTGGGGACATTTGCGGTGGCCTACTCATCCCAGCACGAGAGCGGGGGGCGCTCGGCGACTGCCCCCGCTTAGGTCGTAAGGTAGGACACTGCCCGAGGGTGGCGGGGACACCTCGAGGAAGGCCTCGCCTGGCTGCCATCACATGAGCCTCGGGCCTATCGCTTGGCCACACATGGACTCTCTAGCTTGGGGAAGATTGCTTTCCTGAGAGTTGGCTGGCACTAGAGTGCCATAAGAGAGTGGCTGTCTGACAGGAGCAAGAGTGGAGACATCATAATACACCGGCTGGCTGCTGAGTCTACGGAGGGCGGCAGAGTATAGCGTGGTGCATGACCGGTGCGGTGGAAATAGGCCGGAGTGCTGCGGCCCTCAGGTCATTGGGTGTGGAAGGCAGGCTGATGGCTACACACAGTTAGTTGTACAGAGGGCTGCGGAGGAGTGGGACATAGCCGATACCATACAGGAGAGGCTACATTATTGACTTAGCCTAAGTCGCCGCTTTGCATTTATAACAGCGCTGACGCTCGGGCCGCAGAGGCCGGGTAACACTGTGGAGTGCCTCTTGGGGTACGGGGGCAAAGGGGGGACGGCCCCTGAAGCACATTGAATACGCTGGACAATAACTGCAACAGCCCGGGCGTACAAGGGGGAGCCGTGCAAGGCAGGAGACGGCGTTCGTTCAGGGGTACACCAGCTCAGGGGCGTGCCACGCCGTGCATAGTGGAGGCGCCCTGCGAGAGCCCATATAGAGCTGCTTGGACAGAGAGATGCATACCTGCCCTGCTACTCTACAGGGGGGTAGAAGTCTGCAGTAACATTTGTTGGTGGTGATCGAACCCTGGTGGGCGTGACTAGTTACTGTTTCACTGAGTCTCGTGCCCGGCAGCGGTATCCCTAGTAGACAGGAAGCCTGATTGCGGCAGACATCGCCGCGAAGAGCCAAAGGCCAGCCGAGATGGGGAAACCTGACACATGGCAGCCCAGGCTCACTTCTGACAAAAAATCTAACAAAGCGGCGGACGGTGAGTCTAGTCAGCAGAGCCAGGCGGAGGAGGGTGCTGCATCAGTGCCGCCGGCAGAGGACATCCGATCCATGTTCAAAGACCTGAAATCAAGTCTTCAAGTTCTCGACTCCGAAATGGACACCCTTGCAGAGCGAATGGACCGGATAATGCAGAGGATGGAAAAGCAGGAAGGTCTAATAGGAGTGTTGGAAACCAGAGTCACAGAGACGGAAGAGGGGCACATGGAAATGGACAAAAAACTGCGTGAAATGGATGGGGTGCTATAGGTAATCAAGTTAAAGAATGAGGATTTGGAAGCAAGGTCGAGGAGACATTACGTAAGAATTACAGGTATATCGGAAACCACAGACATTCAAAATATGGACAGATACATAGAGACCATGATGAAAGAGCTTTTTGGCCCCGCCTTGTCCCCCATGTTCCTAATAGAACGGGCCCATAGAACACTAGGCCCTAGGCCGCGACCAGGTGCTCCGCCGAGACCTATCCTGGCAAGAGTCCTCAACTATAGGGATCGGGATGCGATCCTTCGATCGGCACGAGAGAAAGGGGACGTGCAATGCGATGGGAATAACATTGCTATGTACCCAGACTTCACGTTACAAGTACAAGCGGCCCGCATAGAGTTTATGCCAGCCAAGAAGATTTTCCAACAGATCGGAACTAAGTACTCGCTGATATATCCCGCCAAGTTGCGGATTCAAGGTCCTGGTAAGCCCACCTTCTTTACGGATGAAAAGGATGCTCTGTCGTACGCAAAACAGATGGCTAAGGAGCAGAGACAGAGGCCGCAATCGGAAGATCCACATGCGGCAAATAATCTGAGCGATAATGACTGAGGGCACCGGAGTGCTGCACCGGCTGGGCAGATAAGTCCATGTCTATGAGATATTGAGTGGCGGTGATATAGTTGGCAGGGAAGTTAATTGGATGTAGGAATTTGCTAGATAGGACTGTCAAGTTTTCTGGGGATGTCGGGGCTTTCCTGGCGCACATGTTGACATTGGTACGTAACCATAATGGCTACATGACTTGGGGCAGTCAGCGTTAAGCTCGGCCACCCTGCCATGAGTGCAGGGGTGTTATGCCGGCGGACCCACGTTCCCCATGGGATGATTCCCTTAGGGCTCCTACTATGGGGCTATTGTTTGCAATTGTGGGGAGTTGGGGGGAGTCACAGCCTGATTGGGGGGTTGGTGTGGGAGGGGGTGGGGGAAAGGGTAAGTTATTTTATGGGTATCTGCCAAAAGATAAATGTACACCCAGTAGTCGATGGTTGTTGACACGAGTGGTGGTTATATCCACATTTAGACACCGCCCGGCTGCTGTTACAGATAGCACTAGGCCTGAGGTTCTCCTCACGGTTGGTCTGGGGGGCCCTGCGTCTCTTGTGGGTTGTCAGTATGTCCAGTATCTGTTTCAGTTATGTCACATCTAAAATGTCTTACTTGGAATGTTAGAGGTCTGAATGATCATCGGAAGTCGAGACTGGTCCATTCATACCTCTCTAGACATGGAGTGGACATATGTCTGCTGGAGGAGACACACCTGACAGACGGTACTGCGGGTATGCTTAGAAACAAAAGATGGGGTGAGGTAGTCACCGGGGGGTACTCCAACTATTCACGGGGAGTGGCTGTATTGTTACGCAGGGGACTGCAGTGGTGCACACACCGCACAATGATAGATAGGGAAGGACGGTACATTCTGTTACAGGGTACACTGTACAATACACCCACGATGATCATAAACACCTACGGCCCCAACACGGATGACCTTGATTTCTTCCAGCACATCGGGCAAATGATGCAAGCTTTGAATAACACTTCAGTCATATGGGGTGGCGATTTCAATGCGGTCCTCTCGGACGTAGCTGACAGGCAGGGTGCATCACGTGAGCACCACCTGAGAGCAACTGCGATGCTACAAGATATCATATCTGACCTGCACCTAGTGGACTCCTGGAGAGTGTTACACCCAACACTTAGAGAGGGCACATGTGTGACGCACCATCACAGCGCCTGGTTGAGGCTAGACTTCTGGTTGTTGTATAAGGATATGCACACTTGGGTAACTGCGGCTGAACACCACCCGTGTACGCTCTCAGTCCATGCACCCGTACTGCTGACATTTAAAGTGCCAGGTCCATATATTTCTCTGTTCAGCTGGAGATTTCCTTCTGGGGCATTGCAGGACCAAGTTTTTAGAGAAGAGTTACGGGGGAAGATAGAAGACTACTTCACACTTAATGAGGGCACAGTGGAATCAACTGGCACGCTATGGGAAGCGTTTAAAGCTATGATAAGAGGAAATTGTATAGCACTCAAAACAGGGGTCCTTAGAGATATACGTACCACATTGCAGAGACTGGAGTGGGAGATTGGAGAGCTGGAGCAAATGCAGGTTCGCTCCCCATCTCCTGCTATTACGGCGTGGATTCGGTCTAAACTGTCGGAGTTTCAGGCAGAGGCGAAGAAAGAAACGATGTATTTATATAAAAATGCTCAGGCAAGGTGCTATGGGGAAGGGGAAAGAGCCGGGAAAACACTAATGGGATTACTCAGACCATCTAGGGGTTCCGTTATTACGAAATGCGATATGCCTCCAAGACTAACCCTTCACAGTCTGACATAGTGGATTACCTGGACACCATGGCATTGGCGTGGTTTAGCGACAGTGCTAGGCAGTACATGGAGCTTCCCATCACGGTGGAAGACATTAGGCAAGTAATAAGCAGTATGCCGGCAGGGAAGGCTCGGGGGGCAGATGGGCTTACTGCGGCCTTTTATAGAGAATACTCAGATATGCTGGCGCCACGCCTTTTGCAGGTATATCTCAAGGCTATGGAGACAGGCATCCTTCCTCCCATTCTGAGAGAGGCCACTATTATAGCTTTGCTGAAACCTGAAAAAGATCCTACAGCGCCTGACTCATACCGCCCACTCTCCCTCATAAATCTGGATGCTAAAATTTATGCCAAACTCATAGCCAATAGGTTGCAACCTATGCTGCCACAGATAGCAGTGCCAGACCAGTCTGGTTTTATACCAGGCCGCTCAACTGCCCATAATCTACGAACGTTGTTTGGAATCCTGCACTATCTGGCCCCCCATGTACAAGCAATTGCTGCACTACTAGACGCCACGAAGGCGTTCGATTCGTTGGAGTGGCAATTCCTCTTTGTCCTGCTGCCCCGTATGGGGTTTAGCCCCTTGTTTATTAAACAAATTCAGTTGCTTTACACAAAACCTATGGCACGGGTAAGAATAAATGGGCAGATGTCGGAACCTTTTGCCATAACCAGGGGAACAAGACAGGGCTGCCCATTGTCGCCACTGTTGTTCGCCATTGCCACGGAACCATTGGCAGCCCGGCTTCGCCAACGTCACACACAAAGAAGCATTAGGTTCACGTCCAGAGGGCTGCTGATCTCAATGTATGCGGATTACATGATAATATACCTCACTAACCCCAAGGTCAACTTTGTGGAAGTAATGCGAGAGATTTTCCATGGTGGGCTTACAGGCATACAGGTAAACTGGTCCAAGTCCGTGATCTTTCCGCTCACTGACAATACTACTCAGATCGACACGGAATATCCTATACAGTGGGCAAGTGAGGAAGTAAAATATTTAGGAATATGGGTGAGCAGATCGGTGCAGGAAATATGGCTGGCAAACTACGGAAAAGTAATAGACTGGATAGAGTGCAAAATACAGAAATGGAAGCACCTTCCGTTGTCATTAATGGGGAGAATAGCCATCATTAAAATGGTGATACTACCCAAGCTCCTATATCTGTTCGTACACATTCCGATGCCGCTAAACACACACTTTTTCAGAAAGCTGAGATCCCACATCCTTGACTTGGTATGGGCGGGTAAGCAGCCCAGAGCATCCTGGAAGCTGTTGACACCCCCCTTCACCCAGGGGGGCTTGGGGGCTCCTGATTTCGAACTTTATGCTTATAGTGCTCAGGCGCCATATTTGCACTTTTGGCAGCACCCTACGCCCTTTCAACCCCATGTAGCTGTAGAAATTGACAGAGTAGCTCCCATTCCGCTGAAAACGGCGATCTACCAGCCTTATAAAAGGCCTCATTTAGAAATTGACATGGTGGAAACAATGAGGTGGGCATGGAGAGGGATAGCAAAGAGGGCCGATCTTGAGGAATTATACGCACCATCTATGCCGCTGGGGGGTAACCCGCTATTAACTCCACTAATGGACAAAGCAGTCACACTTAGAGCCACGGCGCATGCATTGGTGAAGGGTGGGGATCTCTTTCCAGATGATACATTCCTTACATTACAACAGATGTGCAATGCTCAAACACCCATGACATCAGACACACTCCTGTATTATCAGCTTAGGGCCGCATGCCGTGCTAGGTACGAGTCCTTTCCGCAAGCGCCTCCTGCATTACCTGCGCTAGAAAATGTGCTGGTTAATCCGTCTCCTCGCAAATTGATCACGCGCATTTACAGTACACGGACAAACAGTGGCAATAGTGCTGCTCACAGTTGGAACATCTCTCACCCAATTATAGACTGCGGCTAATCCACTTTAACTTTTTGCACAGACTATATCGAACGCCCTACCAGCTGCACCGCATGGGCATACATCCGGACACGAGCTGTTGGAGATGTGGGGCTCCTGGCGCCACATTCTCACACTTGGCATGGGACTGCGGACCGATAGGGAGGTACTGGGAGGCAGTGATTGGGCATATTCGACAAATCACGAAACATCAGGTACCAGCCACTCCACTGACGGCGCTTCTGGGCTTTGTGTTTGAGGTCCCAAGGAACTCTTGAAAGCTCACGGCCATGCAGTTGCTGCTGGCAAAGAGGCAGGTGGCAATCCACTGGAAGAAGCAACAGCCCCCTACAATAGCTGCATGGGTGAACACTGTGGTTTATTGTAAAGACCAGCTGTCACATTATTGGGAGTTAATGCCTAGCAGATCCAGGCCGGCGGATATTTGGAAACCATTTGTGGCCTGGCTGGATGCGGGGGGCTCACACCTTCAAAGGGGCTAAGCGGAGAAGCACTGGTGGTATTACCATAAAATGGGGTCATCGACAAATTCCTAGGGTCGGAGTTTCACATGTGGGAACGCAAGGGGAGAGCATCTTTGTGATCAGAGGCATAGAGGAGTGTGGAGCCTGTTTGACCACGACAACCAAGCAAACCACACAACGTGCTGGGTCATATCGCAGCTAATTTGGGTAAGGCAGAGGGGGTGGGGGAGGGGGGATTGTTGTTCTGATCAGATTTAATAAGCACAAACTTACGTCATCAGCTGAAATGGGATAATGAATGGACATAGCGGATGTTGTAATACTGAAACGTTACATCGCTGCTGGCCCGCTGGGTTGTAGGCATACAAGCTGTGTCCTGTCGGTAATGCTGATACCAGTTACAAGCTGCCGGCCTCCGGGTTGTGGGCAAACAGCTGTGTTAACATACTACTTCACGAAAAATAATAAAAAATAATAATAATAATAATAATAATAATTTGCAAAACAATTGTTTGCCTGCCAGGCCTGAGTCACAAACAACAAATTGGTAACTTTCCTCAAATGGGCCTATTTTTGGTGCAAATTCTTCTAAAACTGGTTTCGTAATTTCTTTGTTTAAAACACCTACAACTAAGTCTGGACCTTCCACTGCTTTCATAATGGACTTGGTAAATTCAGAATTGTTAGGGTTAAAACTCTCATTTTCAAATACAGTAACTTGTTGAACTGGGTTCTGATTTTGTTTCTGGAAATAATTCACATTTGCTCTGGACAACTTATTTAAATTAATTTTAGTAATTTCCATATTTTGTGGGACCATTTGGGCTTGAAAAACTCTTGCCATTGGTACCTGTTTCTGAACTGACATTTGCATTTGTTTGGCTGACACATCTTGCACCTGCATTTTGCTCTGTTCTTGCACATTTCCAACTGCTGCATCATGTTTAAATTTAAATATCTTCTTCCAATTCTCAAATCTGTTATAAAGATGGCAAAAGAATACTTTTCCCAGCAGTGCAACATCCATACCTGAATTTGCACAAAGCAAAACACCTTTACTTCCATCTTGTGTTCTTTTAATCTATACCCAATCAACATCATTTGCTGGCACTCTGCCCTTCAGGAAAGTAATCACTGCTATGTTTTTCTCCATAACAACAGAAAAGGATGGTGCATTCATGTAAACCCTTTTCATTGTCGCCTCACATGGCCTTTGCACAACAACTTTAGATTCAAACCACAATTCAGTCTGCATGACAATGTCATAGAACATTTCCAAATTAATGCACAACTCTTTACATTTTCAACAAATCCATCAATTTGTGGGTACCACAGCATAAGTTTGTCTCTCAATTGTGGGAATGTGTTCAGAAATGCTGCAAGTTCACCTTTGTTCCGTGGCACATGAACATGCACTTCTCCCACCTTTTCTCTCAATGAGTAAGCAAAAGCTTCTCCCTCATCCTGTTTATTATTTTCCCTAAAAAGGTCTGGTGGTTTCTTTTTCTTCTCATGTTTTCTTGCCCACTTGTCTCCTAATTTCTCATACCCATTGCATTTGAAAATATATTTTATTATTTCTGCAATGTGCAATTGCATTCCTGAAGAACACATTTTCTCATTTGCTTCATCATTCATATGTACCCTAAAACGTTTCTGAAATGGAAAGCTTCCTGAAACATCAATTTCATATTTTTTAGCCAAATCAGTCAGTCTTTTATGTGTAGTTACTGCACATGTAGCTGTTTCCTTACTCAGGGAAATTAATTCTTTCTCCTGACACTGGTTCACATTTTCATGATTTAAACAGCAGGGACTGTTAATTTGTTTATGTTCAAATGTTGAATTTAAAACTCTAAGCTGTTTCTCTTTTCCAGGGTCTGGGTTAATTTGGTCCCCCATGCTCTCTATCTTTTTATCACTGCTGCTTCCTCACAGCAGGTTTGAAAAATCCCATCTTCAAATATATTCATTTTTTCCCGGGCTATTGGTGTAAAGACCATTTCTCCCCCACCTTTCAGTGCTTTGACTGTCTGGGGTAGTTTCTGCTCAATAATCTGTGAATTCTGAGTTTCTGAAATAAACCCTGACATAATTACTCCTTCTGCAGCTCTTTGAACCTTTTGAGTAAGGACCATATTAATTGGGACAGTGACAATTGTTTTAGGCATTGCCTGATCATCTGCAGTTTGTGATATTTGGACTGAATAAGTCACATTTGAAGCAGTAACACCTGAAGGTGTCACTGTCAGTGCTGAATCAACAGGTAGTGTGTCAATCTGAAATGTTTGCACAGTTCTCTCAATCTGTGTTTCTCTCTGTTCAACAGAAGCAGTAGCCACTGTAGTACTTACTGGTACACTATTTTCAGTATTTTTAATGGGAACCACATAAAGTGGCGGACACTCAGTTAACAATGCATCCATTATTTAATTCCCTGAATCACTATTTATTTGATTCATCATTAATTCCCTTCTCCTGCGTCTGGTGCTTTACCTTTTTATCCTCACTTGCTTTGTCTCTTGCTGTCTTTTCCCACATGCTTAAGGCCTCAAATTGTGCAGCTCTAGATGGTGTTTTTATTTCACATAACACTTCCCTTAATTTGTCAATAATTTGCAATTCAAAAGTACCATCTTTTGGAAACCTCAAAGGGCCTTCTTTTTCAGTAATCCTGCACCATTGGGGAACCCACATACATGAATTTTGTCCCAAATTGGTAGACATAAAATGCACAGGTGTTCCTTCAGGAGCATCACCAATTAAAAACAAATTTTTCACTTTGCCTCCCAACAGTTTCTTTAAACCTTCAAACATTTTCATTTCTGCAATAGTTCAATGCAATTTCTTTTCTCCAATGCTGTCAGTTTCAATTTCAGTCAGTTTAACTCCTACTACTAACCCTCCACAAAATCTTACTAAAATATTTTTCTGAGTTTTCTTAATCAAAATTCTGTTAATAACAACATAAAAACATTCACTACTATGTCTGTTACACCAAGAAAGGATAGATTTATTTTCTCTGCAAGTAACACATTCCGCTTACTCTTCACAAAGTAAGAACTTCTGTTTACTCTTCAAACACTGCGAGTAAATCCCTTCCGCTTACCCTTCACTCAAGCTCAGAAGAACCTGCTACTCCTTCCGTGTTACCCTTTCTAGGTGATATAACACCAAAGTTTCACCAGCGAACCCTTTGCTATCAATCACTCTCACTTTTACACAGAAAATATTCCCCACTTTAACACTGCCAACCCTGCATAGCTTCTCAGTGCTATTCCAACAGACGAGTAACCTCAGAGCAGCGTGGCTTCCATTTACCACCCGCTATTCCTTTCCCGGGAATTTCCAGGTATCACTGTACCTGTGCTTCCAGACAACATAAAACAAGACACTAACTTTTCATGTTAAGAACATATAATCAATAATCAAAAATTCTGTCCTTTGAAATTACTAATATAATCGATAAAACCATCAAGTCAAAAATGAGCAAAACTTTCATCAACTGTCAAAACCCTCACTATTTTCAACACTTCCAAAATACATCCTAGCACATTAACAACATTTCACAACCCTATTGCTACTCACACCACTCCAGCAATCGCCTTCTTGCATCACCTTCCAGTACTGCTTTGCCAGTCTTCAGATTCTGAGCATTGGAATCAGGAATCAGGACGTGGACGTTTATCTAACTTGGGCAATTATTTTACTTCCCTCCTAAGGTCAATGATCCATTAGTTGAATAGTTGATGGTGATATTAATAACCCTTAATCACAAAACTAATCAATAATGACCATCCTCTTGCTACCAGAAACTGATGCAGCGGTAATTTCACAGTAATTTCTCAATGCAAAACCTCATTTACCTCTAAGGTACTGGACCCTTGCCACTGTATATTACCTTCAGGAGACTTTACATAAACATGAAAAATCAAAATACAAATAATATTTAAACCAAAAATGAGAGTTGGTGAGTATTTTAATGGGTTTTATTTTCTAGTTAAAAGTTAAAGTTACCTGATCCTTTATTCATTAGTCAAATATCAATCACGTTACAGAATTTTGGAAATAGGAAAAATAGTATTAATACAAAACATATTATAAGTTGCATACAAAGCTCTCCATTAGGAGGAAAAAACCCTAATTCTTTGTCAGTCAGAACTCTTTAAAGAGTTTTAGGAAAAAAATATTTCAAGAGTGAGTTTGCAAGGCTAATCAATAATTAACAATTGACAACAATCTCCCATAAAGAGAAATAAATGCATAAGACAAATAAATCTTTTCAAAACGAATTAATTAGTCAAAGCATAAACTTAAAGTTTGAGCATCTAAATCTATACCTTCTGCCCTGGTCTATTCCATCTGCCTTTCTATGCTTCACAAGGAGCGAGACAGCCCGCCCTTCACAAGACCACAGAGGAATGTGATCTGCCTTGCCAAAAATATGACGTGCAAGGCTAGCCTATGCCCCCCACCTCCATCTATCTCTCCTCTGACGCAATCTCCTCCCAGTCTGCACCCGCGACGTTCACGTGCCTAACACATATGTTGTCTGGCCTCATCTGCCTCCACTCCTCTCCTCCTAAAGCTAACACACCTCCAAAGAGGTCATTATTTATACCCTAATTCGTGGCTGGCTACACTAATAATGTAGCAGTTTTCAGTAAAGCTTGCACCGTGATTGGTAAGCATAGATGACAGAGGCTCTCACCATCCTGTTCTCATTGCAAATTCCAAACAATACCGGTTTTAACAAAAGAAGCATTAATGATTAATACAATTATATGTTTTAGCAACATTTACTAGGAAAACAATGTTTCAGTCTATTTCCTCCTTCCTGTCACATCGCGCGCAGGATAAACACATTCCACAAACACTGGTACATTGGCAGGACAACAAGAATGTACAGTTCATGGTGGCCTTGAACCAGGTCTTCACTTGAGGCACTTGGCAGTATGTAGCTGGTTCTGTGCATGCGTCTCTCATTCAATACAATTCACAGCCTTGCTGGATTCACAGGCAGCCATTTTTTCTTAGGCCCAAAAACAAAACAAACACAAAAAGAGTATTAATTTACTAAATAAAAACCCATTCTGTTTACCTCCCCCATACTAGTACCCTGTATTAGTTATTACCTAGCAAAAGCTATTAATTTAAAGCAGCTTTTCTATTATTTGTGCACAACATGCAAAAATGTGCAATGTATAATATAGCATAAACATGCACCAGCGTAAATTTTCAAAGCACAAGCAGTTAATTCATACTTATAGCAACTTGCTCCAATGTTTTATATAGCTTTTTCATTCAAAATGCTTGTGCCCCCGTGTAGTGTTGGTCCATGATTAATTAATAATTAATACACATTATAAAAAGATGTGTTAGGAACTGAATATGCATTGTCTAAATATGCAACACAACCAAAGTCTCTTAAGACAGGAACAGGGAGTGTAGATTATAGGGGAAAGGAGCTGGGAAGAGAACACATTCCATGGTTATCCTCAAAGCTAAAAAGGCCACTGAAATCACGAGTTTTCTCTACACTGCAAAAACACATGTTAATTCAGCACAAGCATTTCAGACTGAAGCATTTACCAGGCCTCATTTCATGTCTTTCACTTTGAATGCACCAAAAGTGCCCCTTTTAAAAAGCATTTGACTAAGCCTCATTTCATGTTTCATGTGCCATGTGTTTTTCACTTGCACCAAAATCTGCGTGTCATTTTAAATGCAGTCTGTCTGAAACACAAAAATAAAGCAATGCCTGAATCCAGATGAAATCTAAGCTACATCACCTGCACAGCCCTTGCGCTGTGCTTGAGAAATCTATTGTTTTTAAAATAAACTTAAAAGGGACTTACATCCCGCCTCCTCTCTTTCCTGGCTTCTCTTTGGTTCCTGTGCGTGCCACTTACCTTTCCTCAATTTCTATTGTCCATAGCATATTTTCCTGCATTTACCAATGCTTGTTCCCCATTTGCTCCTCTTATCAGTTTCCTGCCGCCAAAATTCTGTTAACATCCGCTTTGTTTAAACTATATTTTCATAAACTTTTGCCTCCTGTATGACACCCAATCTGGGTTTCGAGCTGGTTTCAGCACGGAGACGGCACTTCTGGAAGAGGCAGAGTCGGTGAGGATGGCCACAGATTCAGGGGCATCAGCTATGCTGGTGCCCCTGGATCTGTCGGCACCCTTTGATACGGTTGATCATTTGCGGCTGGTGCAGCGCCTCCAGGATATTGGTACTGAAGGTATAGCCCTTGCATGGCTAAAGTCCTTTCTTGAAAATTGTAGTCAAAGAGTCTCTCTGCAACCTTACTTGTCTGAACCCAAAAGTTTATGGTGTGGGGTTCCCCATGGTTCGGCTTTGAGTCCGCTCCTTTTTAATATATACCTGGCCCCACTGTTCACACTTATAGCAAACTGGGGTGTGAAGGCGATATCTTACGCCGACGACACACTGTTGATGTTTTCTTTTAAAGATCAGTCGGCGGATTCTTTCAAGAATTTTAAAGGCTGCCTGAAGGATATAGCTCTTTGGATGAATAATAACCAACTTAAACTCAATGCTGCGAAAACGGTGGTATTGTTCTTTGGCAAGATCCAGCCACCGTATTGAAATTAGCTTTTTATTCATATGCTGCTTATGTAGGATATACGTTTTTTCTACTTATAATGCTATTTGGCTTGTTTTTGCCCATGACACTGTTGGGCTTTCTTATATTTATGTTTCAGATGTGCTACTACACACCTACTGTACGGTTCGACGCTGTGATCTGGGTTTTCCCTTACTCTATGAATTTGGAATAGAAATACATAAGTTACCTACTCTGTGGTGAGCCGAATCCATCGTTTTTAACCCCCCCTTTTACAATTCACATTTCCTTCCCCTCCGCGCAACCCACCTTCTTCCCTCGTTGCTTATTCAGCATACTGTTAGTATTAGCAACTTACCAAATTAGCCTACACTTGGGACATATACAGGAATATAGATTCTTTTAATCTTTAATAATTACTTTGACTATTGTGAAGTCCTTTTGTGATATATTTTTTGGTTTTTCTTTCTTTTTTCTTTGTCCTTTCCCTTCTCCGCTTGCAACTTTTGTGTTATGTCTATGTTATTTATACTGCGTATCTATCACTCTCTGATACAGATGAATACAGATTAGATTAACTGTTTTTATACCTAACATTCGCTGATTTTATATGTATTTGATATATATATGTATATACATGTCTTATGTTGGGTCGCTTTTTTGTTTTTTTTGTAATCATGGTTATTATGGTTCGTTAATGTTCTCTATACGTTGTGATGTAAGTGTATTGTACTTTTATATGTCGGTGTGTGTGTTTTTTATACGTTACTTTATGTATTGTTTTCAGCCCTGAAGAAGTTCCTGTGTGTTAGGAACGAAACGCGTTGGCTGCCTTGTTTGCTTAATAAATACGAAGATCAAGAGAAGATCTTTTTGGAATACATATCAATTTGGACCTGGTTATTTGAGTGCACCTTCCATTATGTATAAACTTTTGGTCTTGTCCCGCACCTAACAACGACGGGTGCTGGAAGTTGTTGCACCACGTACACAAACATAGTGTACCTTTGTAATAAGAAAAAACAGTAGGAATACAAGTGCTTGACCTTGGTCCGTCGTTGGGTTTGCTTTGTTTTTGTACCACCTGCAGTGGATCTATGGTGGCCAATGGAAATGGACACCTCGTCCTTTCCGGCAGGCACAGTAAAAAACTTGGGAGTAAAGTGGGAGGCTGAGCTCTCCTTTTCTGCGCAGATACAGCAAGTGACAGCTGCCTTTTTCAGCAAGCTGAGACACCTGCGAAAATTCCTACATATGTTGCCAGAGGATTCCCGCCGAGTCATAGTTCATGCCACGGTGACATCTAGGCTCGACTATGCCAACAGCCTTTACCTGGGTTTGCCAGCGTACCTAATAAAAAAACTACAGATGGAACAGAATGCTCTGTGAAATTGATTAGATGGGTTCCTTTTCGTC
This sequence comes from Triturus cristatus, assembly GCF_964204655.1. NCBI lineage: Eukaryota > Metazoa > Chordata > Amphibia > Caudata > Salamandridae > Triturus > Triturus cristatus. Next base: position 1,101,139,791 of record NC_140591.1, on the reverse strand, counting down.
ATTACATCTCTCCGCACATCAAAGAGCTTCACTGGCTGCCGGTGAAAAAAATAATTTAATTCAAAGCCCTAACCTTAGCATTCCGGTCATTTCATGGGAGGTGCCCCAGATATTTGAGACAACATTTGTGCATCTACAAACAGAATCGTGCCTTGAGGTCTAACTCTCAAAATCTGCTTTGCATTCTGCGAGTTAGGAAAGCCCGCCTCGTTTTCAGTGGGGACATCCAAGCTATGGCATTCCTTGCCGAACCGCCTACGTCTGATTAAGTCCGAATCACTATTCAGGAAAGCTGTAAAAACATGGCTTTTCAGTCCAGTTTAAACTGCTCTTAGGACTCTGGCGTGACACTGCCTGGCTACTCACTGCCGATTGTTTTTAGCACCGGGACACCTCTGCTGGAGGTAGCTGGTCGTACTCTACAAATGGCTATATTATTATTATTATTATTATTTACTCTTGCAGAATATTTATATAACACTTTATCACTGCAGAGATTAAGTGATTTGCATAGAATCACAGGATGTTGCACGGCATCTCTGAGACTCAAACCAGGATCCCCAGCTCTTGAGTCAGCAGCTCTGGCTGCTGCGCCACATCCTCTCTACTCCCGTGTTATTTGTCACGGATGATGATTGATGAAAACAACTCTTTAATCATTACATAGGCGAAACAGATGCATTACCAATGCTTGTTTCTCAGTTTGGGTGAAGGAGGGAGGATTTTGCAGAGGGCTTTGGTGGTGGGTGGCAGGAACCCAGAAACCCTCAGTGAAAAATATCCCTATTATTCACTGATACTTGTCTATATTGCTATATTTTCTTCAAATGTTTTGTGGTGTATTTTTAACAAATAATTCATTGGAAAGATGCATTACCAATGCTTGTTTTTCAGTTTGGGTGGAGGAGGGGGGATTTTCCAGAGGGCTTTGGTGGTGGGTGGCAGGAACCCAGAAACCCTCAGTGAAAAATAACCCTATTATTCACTGATGCCTGTCTATATTGCTATATTTTCTTCGAAAGTTTTGTGATGTGTTTTCATTGGATAGACTTGAAGACACTCTCACCTCTACCCTCAAAATTAGAAATCATATTGCTAAGACACAGACATATAGCCTATTTCAATTCTAGCTTTTATGCAAATTTAAACCTTCTTTCCTGACACCGACTTTTGCTTCATTATCTAAATAATGATCATTGTCAAATGTGAATACGGCAACTTTATTCTGACAGCTATCCATGACTATTGCCTCTGTCACTGGAAAGATAGCTAATTTATATGCCCATATCAGTTTAAGCTTAAAGAATTTTGAGCAATATTTGTAGCACCCTGAAAGATTTGCACCTACGTAATCATTTCCTTCAAAGCCATTAAATTCCAAAAATGTAGCCGCTGTCATCAGAGTTGGTCATCCCAGGTACTCTTTTCCAAAGCTCTTATTCTCACCATCCTTTTTTTAAAAAAGGGGAAACCTATGAAAATGGTTTGTTACCCCACCCAACGTGATACTCTTTTCCCCCTGAATATTCATCTTGCCATGATTATATCCTCAGTTCATCAGACACTTGTTAAACCCCCTCTCTTGATTGAACACTATCTTGACTCACTTCACTAACTCCATATCACACTCTAACTTTACTCTACAACCATTAATTCTATCATATTTTGTTACCAACCCAAAATGTTTTTATCTGTCCAACTCCTTCCTTTCACTGGTTACATTTCATCATCCTTTCGTTGTTAGTCATATTTTTCACCGAAAGCACTTTAACAGCCTCAGGTTTCTTTACACTTCATAAAAGTCTTAAATAAATAACTACATGAATAAATAAATAAGGGCAACATGTACGACTGAATCATTTTGTGAGTTCCTAATTGTGAATTGTTGCGAATCTCATTAGGAACAGACACTGTTTGCGATTCCCAATGGGGTTGCAATTGACCTGCCTCATCAATATTCATGAGGCAGGTCGCAATTTGCGACCCATTGGGAATGGCCTGTAATCACAGGGATGGTGGCCTGCTGTGGTCCCCACAGCCTACCATTAAAAAATGTTGGCGCCCACATTTACAAAGTGGAAGGTGTCCCTTAGGGGTCCCCTCCCGTGTGCAAATGGATTTCCACCTCCTTGACGGAGTCGGTAAAATATCAATGTTTTGCAAGTGCATTCCGGTCGCAAAGCATTCATAGATGCCCCTGCAATTCGCTATTCGGAAGGGACGCCCTTGAAACGCCCCTTCCTAATAGCGACTCGCAAACCCTATTTTGTGAGTAGGTAATAGGTTACCGACTCGCAAATAGGGTTAGTGCCTGCCAAACGACTCTTTAGCGGTCGCAAATGGCCCGATTCTCTGTTTGCGACCGCTAAAACCTGTCGTACATGTGGCCCTAAATGTATTATCCCACTTCTTCCATATCATATTTTGGGCGGAACCTTTCTTCTGCCGCCGTGAGCTCAGTTGTTACCACGGATAGTAACCGCTATGTAATTTGACCACTTTGCTAAACGTAAGAATAATTTGAGCTCTTGTTAGCTATAGTGGCTTATTATGCTGGTTATCAATTAACATTTATCAATATGCTGCGGCCACTGATTTGCAAGAAATTTTGTTTATTGGTTTACACAGGCCATCATCCTCGCCAAAGTCGCTGTGTGATGTTAACAGTGGAAGATAAAAGCACATGTGACTTTGCTTTACCGCAGTCTCTATGATTTTGTTGAAATGATGACACAGGATGAAGTAGAGTGAAGTAGAGTGAAGTAGAGTGTTTTCAATTCGGAGGTTGTGGTCTATGATGAGGAAAGTGGGGACATTAGTTGGGGAGGAAATCTGAGGTGTGAGCTACAGGGCATCTTGTTAGATCTAGGTGTTCTGCCCTTCCAGGGTGATCCCCAAGCATAGCAGATGCCTGGGTGCCTGGAAAATGTGATATTTATGAACAACACATTTAGATACCCCTGGGATCAGAGACATGACTATTGTTGGTTCAGTTTCCAGACTTCTCTAAGTGGTATGAGTGGAAACTCCCACAGCACCTACTGTTCATTCTGTTTCCTCCCCTGGGAGGATATGACGTACATACAGGTAACTGAATGCTTTTTTATAGTTCGTAATTGGTCCCAATTACAATTAATGACCTTAGTCTTTACATTAAGCTATAGCATTTTGAAGGAATTGGGTCTTTGTCATTCAGTGTCTTTACTATGGCTGCTCAAAAGATACCTAAAGATTGTTGTAATGCCCATTTGCCCAAAATGCTTCTTCTGTATGTAAATATGTATATCTTCTTACACCAGACTGGATTCCTCCGATGGGTTAAAAAAAACTAGCTGAGATAAACCTGATAAGAATTTGACTTCACCTGACAGTTGTCATACACTCAAAGACCTGGAATTTCATGCAGATGAACGACTCCTGCCATGGAACATGAGCTCTACTCACCAGTCAAAAACTGAATTTGTGGCCACCCTGACCCTAACACACGATTAGAGATGAATTCATGATCAGTTTCTATATTGTGTTCAACTCTACATTGTTCTGATAGTCTAGATTTATAAAGAACCCTCCCTTACCAAGATAAAGTCAAAATATTTATTTAACAGATTTTTATACCATGCCTGCATCACAGCAGGTATTAAGGTGTCTCAAAACTGGTTTGGGAGACACATAGCAGACAGGAGCTACTGGTCTCCAACTGTATCACCTGGAATCAGTGGCATAGCAAGGGGGAGCACATGTTTTGGGGGGTGGTAGACCTCCCAACCTTCCCTACCGCTCTTACTTTTGGCCGTACAGGGCGGCCGCCGCAGGAATTGGAAGCATTTCCCCGGTGCTCTCATATGCAGCTGCCTGGCGGCAAACTCAAGGACCGCCTTGGGCAGCAGAACCGCTAGCTACACCACTGCCTGGTATTGTTTGCTTCTGCTGTTCTATGTCCTCATATACTACCAGACAGATAACTGATTACCAAAGACACCCTTTTAGTCCAAGGCTTACACAGGGGGGTGATGTGAGACAGAAGACTAATAACTCAGTCTAGCGTGAATACCTCTTAGCAAACCAATGCCCAACTGAATCTATGTCTTATAGAAAGAAAATAACTTTATTGTACTTCATAAGGCAATACTACACAGATAGTTACACATAATGAGGTAGTTACACAGTTGACTGGGCAATCATAGGTTGGTGGCTAAGAGTAGTGGAGTAGTATCAATATTATAAGGTTCCCTCCCCCTTCTGTACATATGCCCCACCCCCAAGTCACTTATTGCTTCTGTTAAGTTGTTCCAGTGCACCATGGGATTCAAAGTACATTCACAGTGCTCACCTTCAGGTGGTGTTCATCCCCTGAGGTTGTCCACCCCTTAGATTATGCTACCTCCGTGCCTTCCCTCTTAAGGATTCTAACTAATGCACTTTTGATCAGATATCACCCAATACTCTGCAGTGCTACACCTCAACTGGTGCAGTCACAGATGTTCAGGTGGCTCTGTGTAAGGGAATGGCCCTTTTGCATGATCACCCTCAAAGTTTTGCACTGATGCTCCTGGTTTTTCGACTTTAAAAGTGCGTTGTGTCCTGCCAAGCATGCCTCAGTGGCAGTGCTTCGACCCCTGAAACCTGTATGTCTGATTGGTTCACCAAAAATTGGCATAAGTTAATTTACTTATAATTTCCTGGTATATGGTACCAGGCATACCAATGGCCTGTAAGTTGAAAGTCTGTCTTAAACTGTAGCACTTATTGTTCCACTGCGAGTGTGACAAAGCAATTCACGACTCCCGGTCAACCACTGCTGGCTGGTAGAGCCCAGTTTTGAACTGCTAACTCAACTATGCCATTTAAAAGGACAATAAAGTACAAACATTCTTTTTTAATATATATTAGGCACCCCTAAGGCTGGCTTATTAAACCTTAAGGCAGGGTGCTGTTTATTAAAAAGTGGAACATGCCTCTTTACACGTGCTAACAGTAAAAACTCAAAACGGTCAATTTTACTGTAGAAAGGCTATTGACGAGTGCAGGGTTATATACTGACCACTAAGCTGTGCTAACGTCTGAATGAGATTTCTAAAGTTGGTACTTCAAGGTATCAAAAGAATTGCTGTCTTAAACCCAACTTGATGCCCAAGTCGAATTTAATGTAACTTTTAGGTCCTGAGATCACAATAGAGATCAACAATCCACATTTTAGCCTTCTAGCCATATATAAATATTGTATAGATTCCGTAGATCAGTGTTCCAGGGATGTCTCACTGTCTGTGCCCAAGTGTCACACAGCAGTGTGTTTGAAAATCCTTTTGTTTTTCAGGCCTGACATTTTTCACAGCTAGTCACCTTCTCAGTTCAAGAACAGACTTAACAATCCTGCTAGAAGCACTGATTGGGAGGCTTGACGGAAGGAGCTATCGCTAAAGTGAGTTGCTGCCCAGAAGAGTGGCCCAATACCCAGCTGCCTTGATGAATAAGGAGATTTGTGGGAAAGGACAAAGTGATGTGTGCGAAATACTGATAGTGATCTTAGAGACAGAGATGAATAGCAAAAACTATGGTGAGCGGAACACTGTCCTGTCCCACTAGTGCACTGCTAAGCCGATTCTTCCATGGGCCTGCAGGCTAACGTGGGAGCAGAGCTGTGCCAAAGTCATAGTTTAAGCAATAAATCATGACTGTCATGGATAATTCAGCAGCAAATTGAAACCTACAGAGACTGGAAACCTGAAACTCAGGGCACTAAACATGCAGGGGTTCATCCCATCCCAACATGGTGCTTCACATGCAACCTTTTAGAAAAGAAAGTTACATTACAAGAAACACTAGTAATATTGGGGAACTTGAGATCTGGTTGCATAATGACCAATGAAGGAAGAGACAAAAGAAGAGATAGGGAGCAATCTGTTAGGTCTGGTAGAGATAAAAGTCTTGAGTTTTTAGCTATTTCCTGAACGTTAGAAGAGGGATGTTTGGTCTGGATCTCAAGGGGTCGGGAGTTCCATTCCTAAGTTGTTGTACCAGAAATTGAATTTTTCTGTTTTCGAAAACTCTTGAAGTGAAGCACTTCCATCTGTTTTGCCGTCTTAGATTTACTGGACCTGAGATGGTGGTCCAATAAGCATCAGGGTCTGATAAGCAATACAGAGCTACTTGAATTGAATTCTTGCAGGAATAGGAAGCAGTGTAATGTCAATGTGATGCAGTCAAATCTTTCAATTTCACTCAAAATGTCACCCCTAAATGTCTGCCTGCAAGAGTCCCCTTGAATCTGGACCGGTGTACAAAATATGGAAAGTACATGCCACAGGAAAATTCTCAACCATTATTACATACATTATAGGAGAACTTCACATCTCTGGGGCTCCATTCTAGCAAATTTTAAAGAACCAGATTGCATCCCTTAACTAATGTCCTATATTGGATTCTAAGTGACTTGGATGATTGCATGCACTGCCTTGTACAGTTCATCATGTATAGTGTGAATTCGATGAATATCAGAACTGATTTCCTGGATACTGTTGATGGTTTACTTGATTTAGATGTTGGAAAATCACATAAAGTTTAGGGGGAAAAAAGGAGAAAACCCTTGCAAAAATGGATATGCCCAACTCTACCATGCACAAAAGCCCACTGCCTTGCAGCTCTCCTGTATCCAAGATGACATCAAACCATCTATGGGACACTGCTTGATAATTAGAGGCGTGGGTTGCGTAAGGACAGCAAGTGCATAACATCAGAAAGGAAAACCAAATATTTTGGAAGGGGGGGCTGATTATTGTATGGCAATAATGCATTATTGACCTTTCTATATGGGGTTCCCATTTGACGGCCCCCTCTTCAACTCATCTCTGCTGAATTAGCCTTTAAGACGTAAAGTACCACAAGCTCCTATGATGTGGTTGCTTGTGATTGGATGGTTCTCACGTATGTTGAGGTGCTTCTTTATTTTCAACTGTCTTGCTGTGATCTGCATAATACTGAGAATGTCTGTCAATCAGTTAGCAGGAGCATAACATAGAGCCCCACTGTGCCTGCTGGTTCTGAGAGGGTGAGCTTCAAGTTCTCAGGAGAGGGCCATGCCACCCATCATCTTCACTCTGAAAGTTTGTTTGGGTGTGAGCGAGGGCTTCCACACACTTGACAGGGCCCCCTCCGCAGGTCTCATTACGCCCCTGCCCATCAGGTGCAGAAGATTATCCAGCAATGCCTGTTGAATTGATTTTGTCTACTACCGCTTCAATATTGGTCCCAAGTGTGTGGCATATTTTCTTCTCTTTGTGGATTTTTGGGGTGTCACACATCAATGTGCAAACCCTCATATAAAGCATGATGATACCAGGGGCTATATTACAGATGGTGCCCCGGGGGTGCAACAGGCGTTTGTGCCTGCTTTGCGTGCCCCCGGGGCACTTTGATACTATAGGAGGGGACGCAGGTGCTTGTGTGTCCCCTTCTATAATACTGATAGCGCTGGCGCACTTAAAGTGCCAGTGCTATCAACAGAGGGTGTTCCTTCATTTGCAAAGAGGCGTGCCCTATACAAATGAGGAAACTCCTTTGACTTTGTGCCCGTGCCATATTACAGACGCAGGCGCAGAGTCAAAGAAGCCCTCAGGAGGCAAACTGACAGCAGCCCTTTGCAGAGGGTAAAGGGGGGTCCCATGGACCCCCCAGACATCCCCTTGCAGGCAGATGCAGTCACTGACTGTACCCGCCTTCAAGGGGATCTCTAATCCCCTTTGAAAGAGCAGGTGGGTGCCACCTGCAATGTGAAAACACGGAGCGGCTGCTCCAGCCGCTCTGTGTTTCCACATGAATGCGCTACCCTGGGGACAGCGCGAGTTCGTCGCTGCCCTGGGGGTAGTGCATACACCATAATGGGGCTCATTATCACTGTTTGCGCCAGGCGCACCTTTTGAAAGGTGCGCCAGGCGCAAACAGTAATAATGTGTAATACGGCCCCAGGTGACAGTATATTGGACATATTTGACAAAAGGATGAAGCCATGGCACTGACAATGGTGTGATCTCACACAATTGTGGTCATAACATCGACCTGCAGATATATCAGGACAATAACATTGATTCCAAACATATCAACACAGGTTAATAACGATAAATCTCCCCTTAGCTTAACGATATTTTCACCTATAGGTCGATAGTTTTACTGAGGTATTAAAGCAAACAGTCCTGACAATGCAAGACAACATAATGGACTTTCACTGCATATTGTCGCACATGCTCAGTTAGTCCTATCTCATATCTTCTCTCTTTGTTGAACAGCAATGAAAGCAGCAATCCTCATCCAGAGATGGTATCGCTGTTACACAGCACGGCTGGAAATGCGACGGCGCTACACCCTGAGCATATTTCAATCTATTGAGTATGCCGAAGAGCAAGACCAACTGCAGGTCAGTTCGCAATATTTTTTATGATACAGAATTCGTTTCATTGTTGGAATCTCTGGTTATGTCTCAACTGACTAGCCTAGAAACCAAGCCAAGCCTAGAATGTTATGTATCTAGTTTTAAATTAGGGCCCGGATTTATCAAACTTTAACACAGCACAACGCTGAAAAACAACTTAGTGTACTACGTCAAATGGAGAGGGCAGGAATGCGCCATATCTATCAAGATATGGCATATTACTGCTTTCTCTTTGAGCTGGCGCAATCAGTGCAGATTAGCGCCAACACAGGCTACCTTGCTTCATGGTGCAAGGGTGCCTGCGTTGCAGGCAGAATTGTTTTGGGGCAGGAAGGGACACCTTCTGGCACAAAAACAATCCTGAGAGGATATTTCCTGCAGCACACCAAAACAATTAGGATATTTCTGCTTGTTGCACCTCTGTCGGGAAGGTGTAGAATTTTGACTCATTCCCAGGTTTACCAGTCTTGGTAAACCGGGAATGAGCCAAAAACCATGGGTGGATGCCTTGAAACACCTATGCTCCCCCCATGGAACACCTTCCCAGGGTAGAGTAACTCAAGGCAGGGACTTACGTTGCCATGCGTTACTCCAAATTTACCAACCAATACAGGGCCATGCAAGGAGGCCTTAAGGACTGTGTTGCCCTTGCGACACCATGAGTGACACAAGGGCAACACACAGGTGTATTTTCTGTGGTGGAGTATCCCCCGGAGGGATCCATATTCCTTTACCATAGCAGATCAATGATAGCTCTACATGTCATTTTTGTAGAGAGGATTTTTCATGTTGAATCTACACTAAAGGAGTACCTTGCATTACTTTTTTTTAGTGGGGGAGGGGGTTAAACATTACCTCGCCACTCTGGATCAAGTTCTGTATCATAATGTCATAGTCCGCACTTTAGTTTTCTCACCACGGTTATGTTATGGTTAGTGAGACTTATAAAGTGTTCGTTCACCCAAAGATATCTTGTTCCTAAGTCGTCAGAGAATGTTGTTCTTAAAATGCATCTATCTATTTTCCGGAACCAAAGGCTTTCTTAAACAACTATGTTTTTAGTGCCTGTCTGAAAGATTCAATGGAGGTTTTAGTCTGGATGGATATTGGAAGAGACTTCCATGTGTTTGGTGCAAGCACTGCAAATCTGCGACCTCCAGGTGTAAATTTCTGATACCCAGGTATCACTAGGAAGTTGGCTGAGGACGAGTGTGGGACCCTACGAGGAGTGTATCTAGAAGCACGGCAAGTAGGAAACTCTGAAGCCACGCCTTAAATAGCCTTATAAACTAAGCAACAGGCTTTAAATTGGATGCGTTGAACTGTAGATAACCATTGTAACTGTTTTAACACTGGGAAAGTGTGAGATCTATGAGGTGCCTTACACACCATTCAGCTGCAGCAATCTGGAGTATTTGAAGGCGTTTTAGATCACTATCTGTCAGCCCTAGATAGATGTTACTGGCATAATCTATTCTTCCTCCGATCTGCAAGTCAGTTCCATTATCAGCGGCTGTATATAGATATTATATAGGTGAGGTAAGAGAGCAGATCCCTGAGGGACTCCACAAGTGGCTCTGACCTCAGGAGCTGTGAATGGGACCATATACACAGCATAAGATTGTTCACTAATGAAGGACTTTATACATTTAAAAACAACATCTGTAATATCAGCAGCTTTGAGGCGGCAGAGTGGAATCTCATGATCCACCGTGTCAAAGGCTGCTGATCGATCAAGTAGTATTAAGGTCATGACTTTTCCTTTGACCAGTTCTTCTTTAAATCGTCAATCACAAGAGACTTATACTGTCTCGGTGTCGTGTTTTGGCTGGAAGCCAACTTGCTGCGGGGTAGGTAATTTGAGATCTGTAAATAAGTACATAATAAGTGCATAATTCCTGCACCACATGTGATTCCACAATTTTTGCAGAAAAAGGCAGCAAGGATATTAGTCTATAATTTTTCAATGTATCTGGGTCATCCATAGGTTTTTGTTTAATAATGGAAAAAAACAAAGCTTTCTTAAACATATCAGGAACACTCCCTGACTGTAAAGAGGGAGGCACGGTACTCTACCAAGACTGGGGCTAAGGACACCATAATTCTGGGGGATAAGGATCAAAAGGTAATCCTGATTTAATTGTGGTCACCAGATGGAATAGTGAGTTTTTCTTCAAAAGGGAACATTTGTTTAATACAGGCATGCTCACTATCTCCTTTATCGTGCCATGTGTCTGACTTGATCACTTTTTTCCTGTATAGCTGGGAGTTTATCTCTTATGAGCATGTTCTCCGGCTCCCTTGCCATATCCTCATGATTAGCTTGTAGACCATCCATCACAGATTCTCTAATTAGCTGGGTATTGTCAATGAAAAACCCATTTAACTTATTACAGCAGGCCTGCGAGATAGTTACAGCTGGTCTAACCCTGTCTATTAAGGAACGTTCTTGTGTGAGTTTAAAAATCTGCCTTTGGGGATTGTGAAAGTCACAGATCCTATTGGAGAAATCGATTTGTTTGGCTCGAATAATCTGCTTTTTGTAGCTCAATAGAGCTTTCTTATATTCATCTTTCCGGTTCAGGGTATAATCTATTCGCCACTTTCGTTCCAACTGTTTTAACTCCTGCTTAACTCCCATTAATTTCTGGGAGAACCAAGGTGCGGACGGCCATTTTCTCCTAATAGATTTTTCTTTTAGAGGGACCATTTTCTTACCGGACTTGTTAACCCATTCATAAAATATATATTTTTATTTCTTTTAGGAAAACTGGTTTGGTTTCCTTAAGCATCTCTGCCATTTCCACCTTATCCATTTTGTCCCCCCACTTTCTAGTGGTACCAGCCCCCGATGATTGGCTTAGCATAATACTGGGCATGACAAGATCAAATTGAATAAGGTGGTGGCTAGACCATGAACATCCCAAGGTTTTTCCCTGGCACGCAACAACTGGCGATGAGGGTGGTTCCTGTTGCTGGGACCCACGTGACGTCTGTGCTGCCTCCACACGCTTGCTCTATTCCGGAAAGGCTGTGCCCCCGCTGAAGCGACCGTGGTACAGCGAAGAGCCTTTGGGCGCTGGGCCTGACAAGATTGCTGTGAGCGCCCCCTCCAGCGTACCTCTGCTGCGCGCCACATACCTGCTATCGCTGCTGGTCCCCGGAGCGGCTGCTCGGCCGTGCCTCTGTGCCATCCCGGTGCGACCTCCGTGCATGTGGCATGTGCACGCCTGCCTTCACGCGGAGGCTGAGGGCGGGACAGGATTCCTGGTCATCATGGCCTCCTGCGCCCGTTTCTGCCTGCATCCACAGCAAACTGGAGCCTGCAGCAGCCGGACGTCTGCAAAATACAAATTAAGGAGGCATAGTGGAACAGAGAAGAAAGAAATAGGTGCACTCAGACACATGAACAAAAAAACAAAAATGAAATACAGAATAACAGCAGAAATAAGGAAAATGGACACAGACTAAATACAGAAACAAACAAGAGAAACGATAAGGGCTCGCTGTGGGCACCCAGAAAGCTATTGTAAGGAGGGGCAATCTCCTGCAAAACCCTCCACAAAGAAGCCTGAGCGCAGCAAACCACTACCAACATCCAGGGCTTGCTACACGTGTGGAGGAGTCTGCCCTCATCAAGGCCCGTGCCCTGCTCAAGGGAAGCGATGCATGGTGTGTGGCAGGTTCAATCACCTTGCAAAGGTATGCCGCTCGGCTGGGCGAAGACAACAGCGAGGCCGTCAAGTCAATGCCATGGATACCCTGCAGACTGGAGGAGAAGAAGGTGACATGGATGACGATGACGTGGAAGGCGCAGTCCACGTCATTCATGCCCTGCAAACAAACGGATGTCCCAGACGGCGAATCCCAAAAGGCAGCATAAGCGTCGTCGGACACCCAATTCAGGCGTTCAAAGATACAGGGGCCTCAATAAATAATGGCGGAGTCAATACTAAGGACCCTCCCAATACAACCGACCCTGCGCCCAACCTCCACTCAAGTGTTTGCATATGGCTCTATGGTGCCTCTTCTGTTGGCAGGAGTATTCACTACCACCATCTCCCACGAGTCACGGTCCACCCGAGCCAAGGTTTATGTCACCCAGGAGGGATCCAGGATGTTGCTGAGCTGCTGCACGGGGGAGCACCTACAGCTGGAAGCCTTCGCATTCGCTGTGCATCAGGAAGATGTGGAGTCCCTGGTGGAGGAGTTCAAGTCACTCTTTGAAGGCATAGGGTGCCTCAAGGATCACATGGTCCAGCTCCACGTGGATCGTTTGATCCAGCCAGTTGCCCTCAAGCACAGGCGAGTGACTTTTCATCTACGACCAAAAGTTAAGGAAGAGCTGAGGAAGAGCTGAGGAAGCTAGAGGCAACGGATATCATCGAGCGGGGTGGAAGGTCCGACTCCCTGGGTATCTCCCATCGTGATAGCACGGAAACCTAAGCAACCAGGTGAAGTCAAAATCTGCATGGACATGCGCCTGCCGAACCACGCGATAAAGAGAGAACGTCACATAACCCCGACGGTGGACGAAATAGTCGCAGAAGTGAGTGGTTCGCAGTGGTTTTCGAAGATGGACCTACTGGCCGGGTATCATCAACTGTTGTTGGATCATGAGTCGAGAGTCGTAACGACCTTCTCCACACACGTGGGACTGCGCAGATACAAGAGTCTCCGTTTTGGAGTCTCCAGCACAGCGAAAGTCTTTCAAGGCACCATCAGAGGTGTGCTCTCTGGCCTAAGAGGAGTCATCAATGTCAGTGACAATATCACACCCTGTTGGCCCCAAGCAAATGGGGAAGCGGAACACTTTATGCGCACCCTGAACAAAGTACTGAGGATAGCGACTGCCCAGGGGCAGAACATGGAGTGTGCCCTGTACACGTTCCTCAAAGAATACCGGCTGACACCCCACTCCATTACCATGGTCAGCCCAGGGTCGCTGTGGATCAACCGGATGGTGGACGATGTCATCCCTCATGTGACTCCATCCTCCAACTTGCGTAATCAAGTCGCCGAACGGCTCCAGGAACGACGGGCCAAGAATGATCAAATGTCCAGGCGAAGGCATGCAAAAGGACGTGCTCTGGCAATCAGTGATTTGGTGTTGGTAAGGAATCGACACCCATGAAGCAAGTTCCCACTCCCGGTTGAACTGGACCCTTGGGTCATACAGGCAATCAAAGGCACGATGGTTACTGCTAGGATAGGTGGTGAAACAGTCACGAGGAATATTTCACACTTTCAAGAAGTACCAACATCCTGTGCCTCCCAGCGCTGGGACGCCCACTCTGGATGATGTTGGATCTACTGTCGAGTCCGAAGCAGAGGGCACTGGGCTGCCCGACCGAAAGGACCTGTCTCCACCCAGTGTTTCCAGCAGCAGCACCTCGAGGACCCTCTGGGCTGAAGACTGTCGAAAAGAGAATGTACATCCAGGAGGTCGGAGGTACCATCTCCGGGGCAATCATGCAGTGTCGTCTCGACTGAGAGGTTTCATATTGGACTAAGTGTTTTGCAATGGACAGATTTTCTGTTCTCCATTTTGCATCTCTCTCCCTCCCTATCCCTCCCTCTCTCTCTCTCTCTCTCTCTCTCTCTCTCTCTCTCTCTCTCGTCTCTCTATCGCATCTAACTATTTTGACATCCTATTTGGCTGCTAGCCAACTTGTGATAAAGGAGGAATGTTATGTTGTGAGGACCACCCCATGTAGTTTGTGATGAAGGGGTGTCCTCTACATTTGTCTCCAAGATACCAAGAAGGTGATACCGCCCCAAGCGGAAGTGTGGGTTAAGGAATAAAGGAAGGGTCATGACTGGATATCAGGGTCAGACCACGTTTACCACCTAGCTGAGAGTCTGTGCCTTATTTTGTCTGCTGTGTCCCATATCCCTATGCCCCGCTACTTACTGGTGCCATCCCAAGGTTTTTCCCTGTCACGCAACACGTTAGAGGTGCCTAGACAAGCCACACTGCATGGTTAGGATCGAGTCTATTGTTTTATCATTTGGAGTAAAATTCTGATCTGTGGAACCATCTTAGTAAATGTCAGTCCTTCTGTATACTAAAACACATTTACTATTCCGCCAGCTACCAGTAATACATGCATGCAGTTTATTATCAATGTGCATAAGAGCCTCACAGATCCTTATATAAGTTAATTACTTCTTACTTCTTGCTTTGGAACTTGGCATAATTGTCACGTTGCTGTACTGAGTATAATATGCACTCACATTATCTTGTACAGCTACAGCAATTTGATATCCCAGGCTTGGAAGTGTTATGCACTATTAGAACACTGGAATGTTGAGACCTCCTTTAAATACAATAGAGCAGGAGAGGACTATCATCATTGACATAGGTTCACTGCTGTCAACTTGTCAGTCTTTAGCCTCTGACTCTGACTGTCCTGGTTCCTTGCCACTTCAGGATATTTGGATTACGCAGGGGAATGGGGAAGCAGAGGCTTTGTACAAGGGCACAGAGAGCCATCCCCTCTCCATCTTCCTATAGTTCACAGTGTCTGCTCAGTTCTGATGTCTCCCTTGGCTGAAGCTAAAAGCCTGATTTCGTAGGTGGGTGGGAGCAAGGCTCCTATGAAAAAATGGTCAACAGCCTGTCTGCCCCAGTTCAGCCTTCCCCTACTAAGGAGTTGTGGGATGTTGGTCAGCACGATGATGGTTTCGCCACTAGCTTCACCTTTGAGAGTGACACTGGGTGGATGTGATATTGTTGGAATTAGTGTTGGACTGGTCACCAAGTTGTGAATGTCAGTCTGTGGAAAAGCTTTCTCAAACTATCTTTACCCATCAGTCTTGATTCCCTACTTCCCTAGAAGGTCCTGCTGTGAAGTTTATAGTAATCTACACATCCATGGAAAATTGGTGGATGTCCTGGTCACTCCAAAGAATGTTTATAAGTGTGTACTCTGAATAGGGCATACAGGACATCTGCCATTTTTTGGTGATTATTATCTTATGGAAAAACTATCCTGTCAAGTCTGTTGCATAAGCTAGAGCTCAGGTATACCTTGACAAGGTT
Source organism: Triturus cristatus (assembly GCF_964204655.1). Taxonomy (NCBI): domain Eukaryota; kingdom Metazoa; phylum Chordata; class Amphibia; order Caudata; family Salamandridae; genus Triturus; species Triturus cristatus. The sequence continues at coordinate 1,101,124,324 of NC_140591.1, read as the reverse complement.
TGGCTTTTCCACCCACGTGTGCCTGGACTGAGTTCAGAGCATCATCGCCTGAGCAGGGAAGTCCAGGTTATTGTAGCCCCATACAACCCTATTGGGCATACCTGCCGGGATGGTGTCCATGCTTTCTAAATTACTAACAGTCCTGTACAACTATCAGGGACACAGTGGTAGTTCAGACCCAATTTCGTTCTTTAGAATAGCACACACAAGCACAGTTCTAAGAAAAGACATTATGTAAATCAGGGATCTCCAACCTTTTCTGTACTAAAACAGAAATCCTCCCAAGCTACTATAAAGATTTAGTAGTAACCACATCAGACAAGATTACATTAGTGGCCACCAAATGCAAGATTACTAGCAGGGATCACCTCTGTGCATCAGGCATGGTTGCCAGCAGGAATATATGACATTACAACGCAAACAATTACAATGCATGCTTTTACAACGCTGCTTTTACATCGCAACTACCTTTACATCACATGATTTTACAACACATACCATTACAACGCATTTTTTGAAACTATCCTTACAACGCATTCCATTACAAAGCATACCATTACAATGCATACATACATTAGTGCAACAGTAGGGTAAGTATTGGCTAGTGTAGGGGTAAACATTACTATTCCCCCTCCAGTGAGTGCAACAGTAGGGAAAGCATTGGATGGTGTAGGGGTAAACATTACTATTCCCACTCCAGTGAGTGCAACAGTAGGGAAAGTGTTGGATAACGTAGGGCTAAAAATTAGTATTCCCCCTCCAGTGAGTGTTGGATAGTGTTGGGGTAAAAATGACAATGCCTACTCCATTGAGTGTAACAGCAGGGAAATTGTTGGATAGCGTAGGGGTGAACATTACTATTCGTACTCCAGTGAGTGTACCGGTGGAGAAAGTGTTGGCTAGTGTAAGGGTAAAAATTACAATTCCCAGCTACCCCAAAACCCGTACCCACCCTCAGAATTCTCCATTACTTACCTTATAATGGGTTGTGATGACATGCGTTGTAATTGCATGAATTGTAATGAGAAGCATTGTAATGACTGCGTTGTAATGGCATGCGATGTAAAGGCACTTGCGTTGTAACAGTTACATTGTAAAGGCATTGCGATGCATTGACTTTATTGTAATGGATGTTTCCCTGCCAGCAGTTATGTAAAAAAAATGCTTTGTCAGTGTGGGATACATGGGTAATGCATAACAGCCATAAATGCAGTGCCCCTTGTTAAAAATCTGGTTTGCGATGTCAACATAATCGGCGCCATCTTGTCCCCTCTCAGACCCGCATGCTCCCTCAAGCAGTAGCCATTTTTTGAAAGCGCCATGGCCCCTCTGCCCCTCGCCGATCATCAGCGCGTTCCCTAGGCGCTGCAAACACCCCCCGCGCGCCGGCCACCCCCGCTCTCTCATACATGGGCCATAAACCCTTTCCTTCTGCGCGACCCTGCCATGGAACCACCTCCCGCGCCTGACCAACACCCCCTTTTTCTCATCCCATACATGGTCATACATCCTTTCGGTAACCCCTTCCTCCATGCCTGATCGTCCGAACTAATCCCAGGCCATCGCCTAGCCCTGCGGACACAGTTTATTGCCCCTACTGTAAAGGAAACACCTCACATCTAAGGGATCGCAGTAGATCAAGGCTCCTAACCCTTGTGACCTGACCAGTCGCACTCACCCCCCGGGAATAGATGGAATGCCCAGCTGTGTGATAGCCATCTCCTACTGTGGGTGGGGTGGGGACTTTCACTGTAGTTATGTGTGGGAGCAGATCTAAGCCGGGGATTCCGAGGATGCTCTTTCATGTACCAAAACAATCTCAAGAATGTGCCATGTGCTGTAAACCGATAATAAAACAATAAACCTGTGTATAAGAGGCCAGGCCTCAGAGATGCAGTTAGAGCACCTCGTGACGATACCTTGCTGTCTGATCTGATGTGTTCTCCTCCGGAGAGAATAAAACTTTGTTTCCTGCCTTCCAGTCTCCGGCGCCTGCCTCTTTTTGTTGGTTAATCATCGAATGGTATAAAAGGCGATTACCGCCGGGCAATACTTGAAAGGTTATCAACTGCCGCTACCATTTAACACCCTAGCACCAAGGTAATAATGTTGGTAATAATCTCCCCAACACTGTTAAATATTTATTACTCAAATGTCAGCTTTAAATATATTGTTCTAATTTCAGCTGTTTTTCTCCAAACAACAGCTTACGAATTCTGAAAACACAGTCATTTTAGTTTAAAATACAAACCTTTCAATTTTGGTATACATATATAAATTTAGCCAAGCAAAAGCTTCTAATTTAGTTCACTGGGTTGCACACAGGAGAGCTACTTACAGTTAGCTGAAGAGCTACAAGTAACACACACGCTACTCACTGGAGAAACATGATAAATATGTTTTAAAGTGTTTATTTCAACAGTCTCATCCTATTGCTTAGTACATGATTAATAACCACACAGAATATAATTAAAGCACAATAATGCCTGTCACTAGCAGTGAGAATAATATAAAACATTTCTACCGTGATTATAGTATTCCTAAAAGCCTAATACTCTAAACACTACTTCTATGCGCCGCACTATGAGAGCATGGATTAGCTAGTTAGCCTTTGGAGTTTCTTAGGACTCAATGCACTGCATACCTGTTCACAGCAGATCAGCTGTGTTTATCAGACTTCAGTCGGGAGAGAGTGTTCCCTCAGAAGGAAAAACACATCAGCTGGGCTCAGCTCCTCTGCTCTCTGTATCTGCTCTCAGTATAGGAATGGATTCAGCAGCAGTCTGGCAGGACCTATTGCGATAAACTAGGGTAAAGACCTCTCTGATTCAGTAGTCAACTCATAGGGTTTATATAGGGTTGACCATTGACTTTTACCCAACATTGGGAACTTTCCATTAACTCGAAACATAACTGGTATGAACCAGCATAATACAAATATGCCAACTCGGACCACATGTTTGTTATACACATTCATTTTCAGACCTTGAAATGTAGATATCATGGTGCTTGTAACTTAGAATCAGAATGACAGTAAAATGTGTTTATTGCTACAATCAGAATCAGTCCGCTAATGAAGTTGTCGGTGTTTCAACCCCTAAGACAATTTAACAAGGTCTTCATCAGGACCCAACAACAAAGCCCCATGGGCTGAGTGACACTAGTCCTTCTACACTGTTTTTCAGTATCAGTAATGCTGGCGATCGAGCTCGTCATCTGCACGAAGGCCACCCTTGTGATTGGCAAGCGGCCATCAAACAACGCAGACGCCTAGATTCATTCATTCACCGGCGCCGGAAACCCAATTTTAACCTCACTCTACAGAATTGCAGTCGGGCTCCCACTCCGGTTGGACTTATTGTAGCCCCCAACCGCGGACAGCCCTCCGTCTCCCTCCACGCTTACTTGATCACGGCAGTGCCCTCTCAGGATTGTCATTAATTAGTCCTGATGATGATCTATATATCCTGTAATAGATCGAAACGTCGTCGACCTGCTGAACAGCATGCACGTTAAACACAAGTTGTGCATCACTGTTTACTTTCTAAATAGCTTGCCCCTTTATTTTCTATTGGCGTTTGCTTGGTTGTTTAGCCTGAAAAATGTCTTCAAAAATTGTGATTGTCTTTAAATGTTTTGTTTGTTGAAGGACACAGGACTGTGTCCCACTATATTCTGCTTTTTGTAAATCCAATTTATTACGGTGAATATTAAATCCACATGTCCGGCTGGACATTCCTAATTAATATAGTAGTGATTCTGGTCTATATTTATTATTCTTACACCAAAGTGATTTTGAAGGACCAATTGTTTTTCGAAATAGGCGATACTTTTCTAGCAGTCGCCCGTGCAGGTAAGAGCGGTGGGGCCAGGTTGTTGGGTATTCGACAGATGACCAAAAGGGAAAATTAAATAAATAATTAATTTTCCCTCGTCGTCTGTCGAAATCCCCCCAGCCGGCCCCACTGCTGTTACCTGCATGGGCCGCTGCTGTACTCTTCGCTCTCACATCGGATCAAGCCTTCCTTATGCTGCCACAGACGAAAGTATTTGAGATAAGCCTTTATCCTTTACGGGTGGCCAAAACCTTTAAGTGCCCTTACAGCAAGAGAACCTTATAAACATTAGAAACAAGTCTTTTTTCCTGCCTGGTTGCTACTGCATGTGTCCTGATGATGACCCTTTTAAATTGACATAGGCTTCAAACGTCGACAACCTCACTGGCAGATTGATACTGACTGTAACAATATACACATTGTACTCTCATTCTGAGTCTTGTTGTTATAATTGGATTATTTGTCTGCCCTAGTTCTGTCAATAGCACCTGCACACCTTCTTTCACTTATGTCACTATACACTTTCACTGCGCTGTTTTTGTTGGAGCACCTACAAAGTGAATGACTGGTTTTGTCATATTAGTCAGTGAATAATTTGTTACTGTATATCGTATCTCATTGTTTTGTAAAGCCTACTAGCCAAGAGAGTCTAGGCAAGAATACTTCCCCTGAACTCAATGCACTGTTTTGTTTCTAGGTACGGACATGGCACACTTGATCTTCTAGAGCTAGTGCTCAGCTCCCATTTATCCTTAATAATCATGCAGAAGAAAAATCACATCTATTAACTGAGTGAAGCCCTACCCTTTTGAAACACTACAGAATGTATTGAAGTCAACAGGCATTAAAATAATGTCTCACTCTCCCATTGAATGGTGACTAGCAGTGTACCACGGTTGACCTTGAGCCATGTGCTGGACTGGAATCTCATGAATCATAATCATCAGGTGCCTTCAGAGCAGTATCCTTGTGTGTGATGAAGCTACAGAGATCTGGTAACAGGGTACATATGGAGAGTGTTCCCTCTGGCATCCAAGGAGGATGCTGGCTGGGTAGACCTGAATCCTGCAAACTCTTACTCAATCACTAACACATACCCTCATTCTCGCATTCACATTTCTTTTCAACCTTTCATGCATGGTGGTGGGGGTTATGGTTTACAAATACCTTAGTTTGTGTATTTTACATCTTTTAGGTTTCATGTTGCAGCCTGTATTGTAATCTGGGTCAGCCTTCTCTATCTAATAATCACATTTTCTCTCTGCCATTTAGACAGTCCAGTCACTGACAAGTTTTGCCTCCTAGGTTGGTGCCCCCACCCTTGGCAAGCCAGAGACCCAAGACTAACATGCCTACTTAAGCATTGAATTTCATGTCTCTGTTCTTCTATGGCTTTGGCATCTTTTGGCAAATTCAATTATTGGCGTCCTTGGTAGACCCCACTCTTACCCATTGAAGTGCAATATTCTTCATCACTGGATTCCATAAAGCATTATTTAACTACCTGCAAACATTTATCCATAGTGCCCATAGGCCACCAATGAATGATAAGTGGTAATTTACAAAACATATTTTTTAAAAACAATAACAGTGGTCATTTTTTTCCTAAAATTAATTTTGTTTATTGGAAATTCATTCTGGCAGGTACCTGGGCCAAAGTCACCATTGTGTGATTGTAAAATGGCTGTCTGGCGCACGTATGCAATAGCAAACTGGGTACCTGGGGATCTTTCAGCTTTTCCTAGTTAAAGGTTCAAACATGTAAAACACTTTGGGCCTTTTGAGTAAGTTTACACTTTTGAGTGTGTTTACTACTTTCCAGTATTCACCAACCTGAGTGTAAGTTACAACTTAAAAAAAAAAAACAGTAGTAAATCCAGTACTACGCATGATCAACCACTGGTACTGCAAAACCCTCCCATAGAAAATAACGTAGGTATGAACTTAAAATAAAACTCATAGGAAATAATCTTAAAATAACTTAAGTTATTTACATTAATTAAAAAGAACATATTTTTATAAGCTATATCGAATTTAAAGAATAATGCCACCATTTTTATTAAAGAATAACTACAATAATTTTAATTAACTGTATACATTACTTTTAATAATAATGCACATTATTTTAATTTCTTTACGTGTGAATTTATTTTTAAAATTTTAAAATAGGTACTTATTGCTTTTAGACAAGTTAATCAGAATATGGTACACTGGTGGACTTCATTTACAGTATCTTAGAAAGACAACAATGCAGGTTACACATAATGCTGTCCGGAGCACCTGTGTAAGATCTATTGTGTGGGGCAGGTGAGTGTGTGAGGGTTGGGGGTTGTGGTGGGGATTTCTGGTTCATGTCAAGGGGCCACCAGTCGTGCAAGATCTACACAGCTTTATTGCAGTTGGAATTCGGCTTCGTTGTCTAGAGCCACCAACAGTACATCCCATCCCATGACATGGATGCCTCACCCAGCTTGTCAACAGAGGTGCTGCAGGACACCATTCTTAGCCCTTGCCCATTGTTTGACCTCATTCTCCCATCCCACCATGGGCGGTGCATCAGTTGCCTTCAAGTGCATTGCTACAGCGTGACACACCAGCATGAGGTCTGTGAGACTGGTTCCCACTTTGTCTTTCTTGAGGTGAGGCATCAGTCCAAGGAGACATGTCTGGGGTGTATTAGGTTAGGATGCCACATGCCCATCAGCCGTGTGAGGTATGTACACACATCCATCTAGAATGGGTGTAGCGCTGCACACTGCCAGGTCATGTGGTAAAATCCTGCTTGTTTGGTTCTGCTCCTTGGGAAGTGGTGGGGTGACCTAGCTAACATCTTGTACATGCGCACTGTGGTAAGCTATGTGCAATGCACATAATTAAGCTGCAGTAATTTTAGCTGGGCGTTCCTAGAAACTCATGGCCCAATATCCTAGCCATATCAGTATCAGTCAGGTCAATGCATAAGTCGCAACTCCATTTCTCCCTGTCAAGCGATGTCGGTGCCACTGCTTTGCCCATTGCATTGTACACATTAGGCATTTTGGGCTTCATGTCAGCAGTACCTGAAGCGCAGGGTCAGCCTCAGGCTCTTTGTCCGGGTCCCCCAATGTCGTTGCAAGGGCATGTTTGAGCATCGCATGGGTCAAAAACTGTCCTGCTGAAAAGTCATATGTTCTCCGTAGGTGTTCAAACAAAATTTTCACCTTGTCTGCAAACAGCTGACCCAGTGTGAGCACTGAGGCAGGTGGCCACTGCGAGCGGTTCTCGTAGGCCTAAATTAAGCAAAAGCAGGCAAACACTGCAGCGGTAAGTCAGAAGAGTACGCCGTTGTTGTTGATAGCACGCCCAACAGTACTGGGCCACCTGGAGCAATAGTGGAGTATGATTAGTGTGATTGGGTTTCCCTAACACCCCATTTATGGAGTCTTCGCTCGACCATGTCATTAGCCACTGCAGCTGACTCATCAGGTAGTACATCTTGTAATCCAGGGCCCCCCATTCCCCTAGCTGTAACAGGCATGCACAATTTGTTTAATGCCACGCGTCATTTTCCTAAAGCCCAGATAAGCTCAGAGAGCCAACTATCCAGCTTCTGAAACACCTCACACCATTGCAGCAACAGTACAATGGTGAATACATGCAGGAGTCGCAGCTTCTTCACCAAAGCCACTCATCCCATTGGCGAAAGCGGCAGTGACTATAAATACAGTGAAGACACGTGTTGCAACATGACCACCCTCCCACCCTGCCCTCTTCCACATCCACCGGATCTGTATACACCTGAAGCCCTAGATATCTGAAGGTATGTGGAGAGATTGTCATGCCGAATGGCTCCGCCTCCAAGACTGCAGTCAACCCCCATGCCGTCAGTGAAACAAGCACGATTTTGCGATATTCATTCGTAGACCTGATAACTCACCGAACAACTCCAGTGTCCACCTGATTGGCGGCAGTCCAGCTGCAGTGTTGTGCAGATATATCAGGATGTCGTCTGCGTATAAGGATATAATGTGCGCCTGGCCGTTCAGCATCGGTTTGTGTTCTGCATGTGGTGTGTGTATTGTTCTTGGCAATGGTTCCATGGAAAGTGCGAACAACAGTGGTGACAGCGGGCAACCCTGTTGTGTGCCCCTGTGTATGTGCCAATGGTCCGAGCACTTATGACCAATGCTGATGCTTGCTCCGAAATCTGAGTATAATACACATATCCAATCTATTTGGCCAAACTAAATGCAACACGGGACCTCAAGTAAGTAGATCCAGATGAGGCTGTCGAATGCTTTTTCCATACCTGCTGGCACTGCCGCTGATTGATAAAGCCCAACTTGTAGTCCGTCAACAATGTGGAATACCCTACGCATGTTCATGGAAGTGCTTCATCCAGGAAATAAGCCGCATTGGCCTTTTTGGATCAGAGTGGGCAAATAATTTAGGATTCGGTTCGCAGTGATCTTACCTAGGATCTTACAATCCAGGTTGAGTAGAAACAGAGGCCTATAAACACTCTTTTCTACAGGGTATCTCTTTCGCTTCACATTCAAAACAATAATCACCTCCCGAGAGGTCTCAGGTGGGGTGCTTGCTTCCCGCGTGGCGCATAGATTTTGGCCAAGGGTTTGATAAATTCCGCTTGTGCACATTTATATAATTACAAAGGATGGCCGTCACTGCCCGGCTTCTTCTCCGTCACCAATTGTTTGATTGCACATCTAATTTCCCCCCTCAGTGACGGGTGCCTTAATGGGGCGGCTGGCTTCCGGAGTCAATGCTGTCAGGGGAATGTCAGCTAGGAAGATAATCTATCGCTCCTCTGACTCTTCTGTGGTCAAACCATACAGAGACCGGTAGAAGTCCGAGAACACTGCCACTATGTCGGCCTGTCTGTGCTCATAATGTTCGTCCTGGTGGCAAATTGTCATGATTGTACCATGATCTCCCACTGCAAGCAGTATGCCTGCCACCGTGTGCTCGCAGTAGTTGTACAGAATGAGCCTGGACCTCACCTCTGCATGTTCTGAACAGAGACAAATTATGTCACAGCAAGCTCCTGTTTCTGCAGCTGGGCGAATGTCCAGCTCACGCAGCTCATGTTCTGCCCGAGCCAGCTGGGCACTCAGTTTTTTAATTGTAACTTTTTAATGGAAATATATTAAATTAAATACAAATTCGTTTTCTGAAACTTAAATTAAAAAATGAACTCTCAGCTAAAACATATTGAGGTTCATTAGTAATTATTAAAAGTGATGACTAGAATTAATGAAATTATTTTTATAATTTTTGATAAAACAGATTGTTGCATTATTTTTTATTTCAAAATAGGTTACTAAAATATTTTATAATGATAAAGAAATATTTAGTATTTTATATATTTTTTACAACATTAATTTATATTTTTCATTATTTTAAATCATTAAATGTAATTTTGAAAAAAAAAATCTTTATTGATTTTTTATAGAAACAATACAATAATACATAAATAAAGAAGACAAATGTATGCAGTTTCATCACGGCGTGTTAGGACACATGTCATTCCGCTGTTGAAATCAAAGCTAACTACAAAAGGAAAAAGAAAAGTACATAACAATGATGGAGCATATGCAATCAACAGTACAATATAGTGCACAGAGTATCTAGTATAGTATAACAGTCTGGCCGGTGGTAACAAGTGACTAGGATCCATACTGAATCATGTTATAACCCTATAACAGAGCCCTGGTTGTCCGCATGTGCGGAATAAGCATGCTCTCGTATCACCCCGCATTTCACCCATATCCCCCCAATTTGTTATCTAAAGGATGAATCTGCAGTTAGTCCTTAAGAGGCAATAGTGTTGCATAAGTGTCAATAGTTGTATTACAATAGATAAGGTCCCGAACCCAATGTGTGATAGTTGGTGTTTCTGCTCTTCCCCAGTGTAGGGAGATTTGACATTTAGCTAGGAGAAGCGCAAATGCAGAGAATCTTCTGACACTTCTCTTGAGGGGTTTGACATAACCCAGCAATGCCATCAGTGGGGAGAGTTCTAGTGTGAGTTCGATCATAAGTGATAAATGGTGGAATGGTGGAACACATCCTTCCAATAATTCCAGAGGGGCGCACAATCCCAAGCGAGGTGTGCGAAATCTGCATCTGGCATCGCGCATCTGCTGCATGAATGCGAGACAGTGGAGCTGATTCTAGCCATCAATTTTTGGGTAATGTATGCTCTATGCAGGTTTTTAAAATGTATCAGTTTATGCCTATAGTTAATTGATACATATCGTGTTTGAGCACAATAGTAGGACCCTATTGCGTCTGTCAAAGTTTCGCCCAAATCTAGTTCCCAAGCCATTCTAGACATGAGGCCCACTAGTGGCCTTATGGATTGTGATATGTGATAAAGACGTGAGATAAGGTGTGTGCTATCTGTGGATTTGATAACTGGTGTGAGAGGGGGGAAATCAGCCGGTTCCGCAGCAGCCTCAGGTAAAACACTCCTCAGGGCACCGTGCACTCTATGTAATAAAAATCTGTCCATGTAAGTAGCGGCGCCCCTTGTTGCCAAGTCAGAGACAGAACATAGTCAAGAGTCTCTAAATAGATCTCCCACAGTGCTAAGCCGTAACCTGTCTAGTGTCCTTTTTGTAAGAGTTTCGGTGGTAGGGGGTATCCATAAATTATTGAGCAATGGTATATGAGGGGAGTACAAGGTAGCATATTGCAAATACCGACGCAGTTTGGTCCACGCCCAGCAAGTTGTGGCTAACATCTGTATTTTGGCAGGGCAACGTGGGAGCCCTCACAGCAAAATCGATGAGAGTGAATTCAGGTGTGCCTGGGATCGTTCAGGCCTAAGATACTGTATGCGAGCATCGGGATGATACCAAAACTAAGTGAAATGTACCTGAGCTACCAGATAGTAGAGGTAGAAATCCGGAACACCAAAACCTCCACGCTCGTACGGCATTGTGAGAGTATCCCATCCGATTCTGGGTTACTTGCCCACCCACACCAGTCGGGTTAATATAGAGCGTAAAGTGGCAAAAAAAGCAGCTGTCAATGCAATTGGAATATTCATAAATAAATATAGCAGGCGTGGGAGTACAACCATTTTAATTATGGCTATCCGGCCGGCTATAGAGAGGGAGAGTTTAATCCAGTGGTCGGAGTGTGACGTCAGTCTGTCAATAGCCGGCCCGTAATTGATACGCATGACTTCGGCCACACTGCAATGTAAATAAATGCCGAGATATTTAGGGGGAGAGGTACAACAGCGCAAGGGGAACTCGATGTCCACCTGGGTGGTTGCAGGCATCAGTGGAAAGATCTCCGACTTTGACCAATTTATAACCATGCCTGAGTGTACTCTAAAATGGACTATCTCTCTTAGTAATGGGGGAAGGTTTTCTGCTGGGTGTCGAACGAATAACAGCACTTCATCCACGTAGAAAGAGGCAATGAGCGCACCAGTGTGCAATTGCAAACCCCTATGGAGATGACGCTTCTGTAAATGGCGGGCTAGTGGGTCCATGGCTACAATAAACAGAAGGGGGGATAATGGGCATCCCTGCTGAGTGCCGCGCGACAGAGTGAATGACGCTGTAAGGAACCATTCACTCTCAGCCGGGCAATTTGATTGGAGTATAGAAGACTGATCAAGTTCATACACCCTATGGGTATACCAAGTTTCTGCATTACTGCATACAAGAAGGACCATTCCAATGAATCGAACGCCTACTCGGCATCTAGCAATACGACGGCAGCTGGGAGCGTAGGTTCCATCTGGTTCATCACCGAGAATACTGTAAGCAAGTTGACAGTCGTAGACCTACCAAGAATAAACCCTTCCTAAAAAGGGCATGGTATGGTATCAACCAGTAGCGAGAGACGAGTGGCTAATATTTTGGCAAGAATTTTATAGTCGTGGTTTTACAGCGATAGCGGTCTGTACGACTGGCATTGGGTAGGTGGTTTGCCCGGGAAAAGAAAGTAGTGTTATTATGGCTTCGCGCATGGTCGGAGAAAGAGAGCCGCCTTCCAGGGCCTCTGCATATACCTCAACCAATTGAGGGGCGAGTATGTCTTGATAAGCTTTTTAAAAATCTGAGGTGAGGCTGTCGGAACCAGAAGCTCGACTACTGGCTAAGTCTTTTATTGCTTGTCGCACTTCATCCGCATCAATGGGGAAGGCTAAGAATTTGCGCTGCCCATCTTCAAGCCAGATCATAGAAATGTCTTGCAAATAGTCCCTCAGGGCCTGTCCACTGGGGGGGAGACCGCGTTTCGTACAATCGTGTGTAATACTTTAATAGGGTTTGAGTGATGTCAGTGTTAGTAATCAGTGAAACCCCCTCTTCCGAGTCCAGCTGTGTAATGTACACTGACTGGTATTGTGGGCGGAGGAGCCTAGCAAGCGTCCTTTCGCCCTCCCCATACACCCTGGCCTTAGCATATTTACCGAGGTATTTGACTTTTCTGGAAGCTGCGTCATTGAATTTAACCATTAGCACCGAGCGGGTACAAAAACAGGCTGACGAGGGATCTGTTAGGGAACCGGTATCCACAACTTTTAGTTTTTGTTCAATTGCGCTCAGGTCATTGCGGATTGAATGGAGCACACCCACATGTTGAGAAATACTGACCCCGCGCATCAGAGCCTTGAAGGCATCCCAAAGCATAAGTTGGGAATCTACCGTGCCTTCATTGAGTTCGAAATATTCCTTAATGGCATCACCCACTTCAGTACGAAACACTGGATCCAAAAGGGCAGAGGAGGGGAAATCATTATATATAATTTAACATTAATTCCCAATGGGGTTTTATTTCAAGTCTCTAAGTCCATTTGAATGAATAGGAGGGTGTTGCAGAACTGATGTACTGCTGACTTACTAAAAACGTTTGTTACTACAAAAGTGTATATTACTATGAAAGTGCAATCTGTGAGCCCTGAAAAGTAGAAAACTTACTCAAAAGTGTAAACTTACTCAAATGTGCAGTTTGTGAATCAGACACATAAGTTACTAATTACTCCTGAGGAGGTTAAAAAAGGTAGATGAACTATGGCACTTTTCATGAAGGTGTTGTAGTTCAGAATGGTAGAACACTGTAATTTTTTTATTTTCTTCTGAAAGATTAATCAAATTGTGTAGGGGGTAATTTGGTAGCCCCTCTGCGTTTTCAAAGGGTGAGGGTGTATTTGGACCCACAACCTGCTCCAGGACTAGGGGGCACTGTCCAAACGTCGCGGCATAGGTTGGGGCACCCTCTCTTGCCCACTGATGGATGTTTTTAGTCCCTGCCCTAGGTTGCCTAAGGGTCGCAGGGGTATTTGATAGCCCTCTGCCATGTTCCTAGGAAGGGGTATATTTTTAGTCATCTTACAAGTCCACGGGTGGGGCTATTTAGTTCTCCTTACTTTGCCCAAAAGCAGGGGCTATGTCGTCCACCCCCACCATAATCAACATCGTTAACGGTATTTGTTTACTTCTTCCTCCATATATTGTCCAAGAGTTGGGCTGAGTATTTGTCCCCAGAGAAGTAAGTAATTAAGGCACCTGGTTACCTGATTGCATATATTAACAGGGTAGCAGGACAGCTTCCTTTCCCTGCACTCTTGGCCAATGTGCATGGGCAAGACATGCCAACAGTCTTGTAAGTAAGGAGGATTACATTTTGGATGATATGGGGATAACGGATACTGACACTGCACTTGAGCAAGACAGAAGGGTGGATACAACATACTCCCACACCTTTGTACGCGGTGAGCAATCTATCAAATGTTGAACTTAAATAGATACTTACTGTACTGCAGCCTCATCTGCAATCCAGAGGTATTTACATGACGTGGAAGTAACTGCAGAGTTCCTCACATTCCAGATACAAACATATTGTCTTTGTACAGCCATTGACCTTCACTAATCAAATGTTTTACTGATGACTGGCTACCTCGATCTACCATTCTCTTTTAGTGAATGAATGCAATTGATTGGCATACTGGTAAATACAACACATTGTAATGCCTTATTTAAAAAAATACAACACATTACAAATTGTTCATTAAATAAAATAAAGTAAAATTAAATTAAAGGAACATGCTAGTTCACTGAGAGCCAATATAAAGAAACTGGGATTGCTTTGTTGGTCACCAAAGTCCAAGAACACATTGAGTACTTATTTATACACAGTGGTTAATATTTCATAAGGAAGAATTACAATATGACCCAAGGGACATAATTGACAGATTCTTATTTTTTATTTCTAAGAAATAATCTGTTAGAAATCCAGGTACTAAACAGTACATCACATGATTAACAAAGCATTACCTTTTATCAGTTAACATTGCATTGATATAAAAAAGAATATGGTGCTATCAGTTTTAAATATAAACAGTACATTTGCCTCAAATGCAAAAGAATTAGAATAACCGCCCATTCCAAATAAAACCATTTCCCACCAATTCGTCGATAATTGGTATAAAAACATTTGCAGGGACTGAAAGGTCTGGACACACGGTGGAAACGCAGATAAACAGCATCTGTCTGGAGGTCGACCCACAGTGACATGCGAGCCTGGAATATTGCCCCTCGTAACTCAAGCACATTGATCCATTTTGGTTTGCTAGATCACTTCCGGGACCTTGTCTCTCTCCATGGTGGAAATGAGGAAAGAAAGAGTATACTCAGGCAATGCCTCACTGGATCCACTTCACCCCCGTGTTGTCTAGCGAGGACCCAGGCTGTGGTTACAAGGTGAGTTGAACACCAATGCAAGCCCAGCAGAGAGCAGTGGTCATCCTACCCCCCAGAATGTCTGCTGCCCCACTTAACCTAGGAAAGGGAGGCCCAACTCTTAAGAAGACTTCTCATTCCCAGTAGTCTTTGTGTCCCAGCTGCAACGGAGCCCTAAAGTCACCCAAGGATCACACTGTGGGGAAGAAGGGGCAGTGCTATACAGGTACATCGCAGCCCAGGACACATGCTGTGTCTCCAGCACAGGCAGCTGCTCTTCCCAAATCACATCCTAGGGTTTGAGACCTGTAGGCAGACAGCACCCAGGGCACTCAGGAGCCCAAAGTTCCAGATGTGTGCAGCAGCAGGTGCAGATTAATTGGGACAGCTGGGGTCCCCAGCTGGTGCAGCCAACCCTCGGTCAGCAAGCACCACAAAACAGGCTATTCTGGTGTCTTTCCGTGGGGAGAAATGCAGCCCCACCACCCTGCATCTTCAAGAAACAGAGGCTCAGAGGATCGTCCTGTCCCACAGCTAACTCATGCCCACAGGACTCATGGGCGTGGGAATAACCGTTTCAGTTACAGGCCTCTTTCTGGCATCTCTTCAGGGGTGGAATGCCACCCCAGGGCCCCATGTCACCAGGAACAAAAGGGGCGAATGATCCTCCCAGCCTTCACTCGCCCTGCACCCACAGGACTCATGATCTTTGTCACCCCAAGCTTTCGCCTCTGTCCAGCATTTACACAGGAGACTAAATGGTACTCCAGGATCCTACACCACCAAGAGAAAGGTGGCACAGTGGATCCCGTCAGGATTCAGAGGCATGGGGGCCACCATGATAGGTGAATGCATCTGAAGACCAGGCCTCTATCTGCTGCCATGCGGTTCCAAAGAGGCAGAGGCCCCGGACAAACTGGAAGGTGTTTTTTAGGATTCCTACCAGCGATAGCAGGGTGCCCCACTAACCATGCTAGACACATTCGGGGTACACTCTCCCTCAAACTGGGTTCAGGGTATGGCAGGATCAATGCCAGTCCATGAGAGTCAACAACAGCTATGTGCTAGTGACCATGTTTCTTGACCAGGCCCCCAGCAATAAGATTTAAAGGCAGCCTAAGATTAAAATCACCTGAAAAAAGTAACATTGCTGTAGGATACTAAGCCCTTAGCTTAGTTAGATCTCTATCTAATTGTATTAGCTCACCATCAAACTTAATGGCACCAGGAGGGATGTAACTATTTACACAGACTAGTGGGCCACATGGTTCACAAGTTTGGATTAGCTTGATATCTGCTGCTAAGACCTATGTATATTCAGGTGCTAAAATAAATCAGTTTCTTTTTGAGGTAACTTCCACCAAGGTTGCTAAGCCACCTAGAGCTGATTTAGGCCCTGGGATACTGCATTCTTGGCAAACAACATATACTCATGGGCACAGGGCAGGCCCGAATCCAGGCCTCTTGAAAGAACAAAATATCCTATTTACTAGTAGCTTTAGTCATAATTGGACATTCCAAATCAAGGGACCAGAACTTTTGGACTGCGTGTCTAAGTGGTATTTTTTATCACATTAATTGGAAGCATGGAAACTGTAATAAATACTGCTACTTTGCTGTTCTCGACTTATGTGGCTTGGATAAAGGTTATCGTATGTATCAAACATATCATTTTTAAAACACACAAACATTCTTTCACCACAGTTGTTATTTTGACTCCCAACATCACTCCTTCTCTGATTGCTGGATTGATAAGAAACCACTATAATTTCCAATTTTGAGTATACAATGCCTCCATGATTTTTCAAAAGTGGAATATTAGATTTTTTGCTAGGAGTTCTATTAGTATTTACTATCCCATCATGTCGTTTAATTCCAAAAACCTGTTCCTCGCCTTTGTCATCCTTGATTATTGATGACATGTTGAGTCAATGGACTTAAATTTGGGTATCTTCACAACCATACAAAATCCCACTGGAGACAGATTATTCTTTCTGATTACTTTTAGAGTTTTTGGAACTTAGAAAGCTGATAAAAGCTGATTTTGGTTTAAGCGCTGTAATTTGGATTGTGCTTCCCTTTTAATTTTTGCACTTTCAGGAATATACTGTCCGTTGGTGTAGAAACAGTCAGATTTTTTCCAATTTGGTTTGACCTTAAAGTCCAATTAGTAAGGATTATAGTCAGTTTAAAAATAATACAGTATTGAACTAGGCTCAATCTTCAGTATAGAGACCAGCCTGTGCTCTATTACAAAAATTCATGTATTTACTTTTCATTTAGGAAAACTCATTATCCGCCTATCCTATCATTCATACATGTTTATAAATTGTCCTTGGTAAAGACCACTAACGCTTACAACCCAGCCTTCCAGTTGTTCTACTTTTTAATTGCCTGGCATTCTTCTTTTCCAGCCATTATTCTGAGACATCCCCCATTTGGCTTAGAACTAAGGGTCTCTTTTGTTCTTGATGACCAGATTTAGTCGTGCAGATTCAGATATTTAATGAAGTGATTGAAGCTCTGGGTTTACCATATCTTTCACCGGTTTTGTAAATCAGCATAGGTCGATGAGATGCCTAGACAGACGGACGTTTGACGTGTACATCCTCAGAAGACTACTTTAACACAGCAGGAGGTTTCAGAAGCTCACCACCACTCTAAGCATATCCCCATAACTGCCCTTTTAATTTTTTTGAGGATTTTGTATCTGTTTCACCTGCTTGAATTAAGAAGAACTAATGGCTTCAACATGCCTTCAAAAGTGGACTGCATCGGAGTCAGCATATTTAGCTTAGAGATGTCTCAAATAACATCCTGTTTTGAAGAGATTTCTTGTGAAACACTAAAAGTACCCTGAACCACACCCTTCATATATAAATTAAATTGGATTTATATGGCGCATACTCCACCCTACGAGGCAGCTAAGTGATCGTCCTCATGATCTCCGAGGTAGAGAAGTTGGATAGATCAGTATAGTAATTGGTTGCTGAAACAACAAGATCTTTTATGCTTTCATGCACAGTGTGGAGTTCAGACAGATTCTGATGTAAATTTTTACCGCACTATTAATTCTTTTTGCTGATGAGCCTCTTAGACATAATTTTAAGCCAGTGGAGAATATGGGCATATTACATTTGTTAAAGATAGGTCTCAAATAGTTATTGTGTACATTTAACATAACAGGACAAATATGCCAAAAGGCAAAGCAGAAAATTCATTGCCTAGGTCGCATGCTTAACATAAATACAATCCAGTAGCTTCAGTAGTTAAAAACAAATTTTCATATGTGAAGTGTGAATATGCGGTTCTATGCTGAAATGCAAATAAGCTTGAAGACATAGAGATTTAGGGGCCGATTATGATGTCGTGCGAAAACTTCCACTGACTCCTTCTCGGAATCGGTTCTGGCTGACTCGCATCGCTGGTTCTGCATGACCGATTATGATGTTTTTGAACACTGCAGTCAGAGTCCCATTGACTTCTATGGGAGCCCATGTTCCGACCGACAACACTGTCCCCTACGGGGAAAAGGGGTGGTTGCAGAAAACCTTGCACCCTGTCGCGGGCACCCTATGGTGCCTGCCTCACAGTGCATAATCATACAGGGGGTCCCTTGGGTACCCCAGTGGCCCCAAACTGGAGGCCTCAGGATGACGGGGGGACTTGTAGTGGCCCCCAAAGTCAGTTTCCGACAGCCTTTTCATGTCGGACAGACCGACTCGGAAGGCTGTTGGAATCTAAAATCGTAATCGCTGGTCGGAAACACTGTTAGTAGAGCTGTACGATTCCGCTCCGACTGGCACGGATACTCCGAGAGGCGGCAGGAACTGATTCGGAATGACCGTACAGTTTCGCTTCGAACCGCAAACATTGTAATCGGTCGGGCAAATTGGAATCTGACCGAGTCGGGCAGATGGGTTTTGACTCGATCTAGAGGGAATCTGACTGGGAATCTGACTGTCGGTCGGAGGCTATCCGCACGACATCGTAATCAGCCCCTAAATTGTTTCTTAGACACTACCCAATTCTTTTACTTCTCAGTACCTTTTATGTTCTTGTTATAACTTTGAATCAGAGTTCTTTGTAGCACTATTAATTTTATCCACATAATCTGATCCCCATGCTTCCATAAGGCTATAATGTTGTAATTGCTCTTGAAACCTGTGCATAAAATTAGACCCAAAATCTCTTTAGAGACCGCTACCAGCCCAAGTTTCAAACCAAAAAAGTGTTTGCGGTGTTGAAGGGGATTGATGTGAAATCTGCCTGAGATTGACTGTAACTATGCTGTACAAGTAGGATAAATGAACAGTATAACGGTAAAGTGGAGGTCTTAGCCTCAAACAGTTTTGGCAATGGGGCTATGGATGGGCAGCAAAAGCAGTTTTTCATGCGAGCAATCACCACACGGGTAAGTCTCACTCTGTTCAGGAGATACAGGTGGTGTCGCTTCAAATTTAGATTACTACCAAAAATTATAACAC
This sequence comes from Triturus cristatus, assembly GCF_964204655.1. NCBI lineage: Eukaryota > Metazoa > Chordata > Amphibia > Caudata > Salamandridae > Triturus > Triturus cristatus. Next base: position 1,101,105,298 of record NC_140591.1, on the reverse strand, counting down.
TCCTTCAGTTTTTTCATCCGTTGCAAACATGGGGTAATTTACCTTTCCATTTACACAAATTTAATGCTTAGGTTTCTGTATTGGTCAAAATGAAACCATTTCTCTGATTTCAAAGTGTTAAAGCATTTTGTATCCTTTGTAAGCCAATTGGGGGCTAATGACACAATTAATATTGTGTCATAAGCATAGGCAAAGAAGGAGATCTTGCTATCTCCCACTCATGAAGGCACATGTTGCAGAAACTAGATATTTTAACAACATTAATATACAGATTAAACTAGTAGAGATCAAGAATGCAATCCGGCTCGAGCCCATTCGCCTTGACAATCATACTGCTTAATCTTGCACGATTATTGAGTTGAATAATGTTTTCATTAGTCAGTGCACAAATTAAGATTAGCAAAGAATGAGCAATGCCCAACCTTATCAACTTGCCCCACAGACCAGATTGAAAGCTGCACTGAAGCCAACAAAGCAAAAGTGCAGCCTTTGAGATGTTATTGCACAAGCCTCTATCTGTAGATCTGTCTAAAAACGTTACCTTTGTTCGCACGTCTTAATGCTTCCCAAGTGACTGCCCATTGTTGTTGTTTAGGGCGGATCCCTATGCCATTCTAAAAGCAAGACGAGTCTGCTTCCCCCTTAAGCATGAGGTATTATTCTAGGATGAAATTTCTATATTGTGAAAATAAAGGGAAACCATTCAAGTCAACACAATCTATATAAATGTACCCATAGTTAGGGGAATGGATCAGCAAGATCAAGACAAATTAAACCACTTGTCTGATTAAGAGAGAAAGAGGCTCAACCATTTTTAATAATAATGCGATATAAGTATGGACTCTGAACCCTATTTACATATACGTTTTTTGGTTTTTGAGGGATATGTATCAAATTCCCCTTTGCAATACGGTCCAAACAATTTGATGGATCTAAAGATGGTTTAATTCCCGATTTGTAGCTTTAAGGTTTTCTTTACTTTTCTAGAGTTCTCTAGGGAACATATCTGTCTGCGTGTGTGCCACAGAAATATTTAATATGAATTGGATTCCACTTGGACTTTATAAGATTGGGAATCACCTTTTCGTAATTAGTTTAATTGTAATTGTTATTTGTGCTTTCTCTCTCCTAAAAACCGGAAAGATACTTGATAATTGTGGGATAGTCTGCTTGCTTGCGCTCGGTCTGACTATTTCCTCGGACTCAATTTGAGTAGTCGACTGTCTGCATAATGGACACACTTTGAGCACTATATGACACCCTGGTGTCATCATTGGAACTAATAGAAAGATTTACTAAAGCTTTTCTATAACAAAAACTGTGATCTGTAAAAATATTTCCAAAAAGCCCCCAAAAAATACTCATAAACATGTTATCTGAACTTAAAATAGATTTCTCCATTAGGTTTGACAATAGAAAGTAATAATCAAAAGAAGAGGGTACTAGGAGCTAATAAAGGTCCAGCACCCATGCTCCTATCTAGAAGTATACATACAGAAGGAGGGTGGCTGTTCCTAAAGAAAAGAGTGAAAGAGGGGTGGTTCGAATTCTATATATTCAAAGGAATCTTCCTTTTCGTAAGATAGAACCCTCACAAACCCAAATGGGTCTCATGCTTCATCATAGGGCTTTGGTCCTCATTGGGCCGCTGCTGCAATGCCACATGAGCCCTATTAGAGGGCTCTTTGTCAGAGATCCTCTCTTTTTGCCGTTATGATGAGTGAGGGAATGTGAAGGTAGGGTGGTGTGTATAGGAAAATGTGTCTTAAAACCGCCTAAGGAGTACCCTTTGATTTTTATAAAGTGGTACCCTTGGCTTGTCTAAAAACAGAGAACACTTAACATAACAACCTGGCATAACATAGAAGTATAGGGTAAATTTGTCACTGCTTTTAGTCACTATTGTTTGGTTTGGAAATTTCTTAATAATTTTCAAAAGAACTTTAACTTAAGTCCAGTGCAGCAACTCACACTCCAATGAAACAGTTTTGCATTCACCTGACCAGAATTTTAGGTCCTTTTGCACCACCCGTTCAGCCCATTGCCTTCACTAGTCCAAGCCTGTGTGGAAATATAGTGCGTGAGCTCAGATAGACACATTGAAGCAGCGCACCCAATCAGTCCACAAGGGGTGGGGGCTATGTTTCTTGCACATCCCTTAAATTCCTCAAGGTGCCTTTAGCATCAGTAATCCAGACTTGTGTGGAAATAAAGTGCAATCGTGGCATGGTAATTGATGCATGTTACACCACTCAACGTTGTCGTAGACAGTTAAAATAGAGGTGGTGGTTAGGTCAGAGGAGAGAGCATCCAATCACTTCAAAGGGGGTGGAGGCAGTGATTCTTCAGACGTCCCCTAAAGTCCTAATGTCCCTTTAGCTTCACCACTCCAAGCTTGTGTGGAAATAAAGTGCAATCGTGGCATGGTAATTGATGCATGTTACACCACTCAACGTTGTCGTAGACAGTTAAAATAGAGGTGGTGGTTAGGTCAGAGGAGAGAGCATCCAATCACTTCAAAGGGGGTGGAGGCAGTGATTCTTCAGACGTCCCCTAAAGTCCTAATGTCCCTTTAGCTTCACCACTCCAAGCTTGTGTGGAAATAAAGTGCAATTGTGGCCCAATACATTCAAACCCATATCGGACATTCGCGGAGTGTTACCCCTCAACACCTGCATTTTGGTTCTTGACTCAACAGCTGCAGAATTGAAGAATATAGACCTTGCGTGGGTATTGGTCATATGATCTGTGAAGCTTGAGGATGAAGATACAAAGGGATGCTCTTGACTTTGAAAGCTGAAACAAAGGTGCTGGGAATGGTTACATAAAATGTGGACTAGCATGGTACAAAAGTGACATGGACTGAATTACTGGTACCATGCAAGACACTCGTTAATGTTGCAAGCTGCTTTGTTTATTACTCTAATATGGGGGATGGGCTTGGATCAACTAGTTGGCAATTCGTGGGTTGGAAACTGAAATGTGTTGCTTATCTTTCATCCTGTTACTGTCCTGGTGGTAAAGCCAACACTGGGGAAATATTCTGGGTCCGAAATCAGGCATTCACACTGGAAGTTACTGAGTGGCAGGTAAGATAGTGTGACATGTATATACGCTTATGAGTCTGAAAGCTATGTTGATAATACACGGATGGGCGGCTATGTGCACGCAATGTATAAGCCATCATCTATTGAATACTCTGGTAACTTATCCAATATTGGGCTCGTGGAGGTGGAGATGTATGCTATAAATAGGGAAGTTGAAGTGATAGAAGTTGGAGCTTTGGTGAGTGCATTGCGTTCTGCCAAGGTGGCGGGGATGATATGTTCCACCACATAATTCCTCCAGTCCTGATTCTGTAAACCGGGATTTAGACAAAGTTTCCCAGCTCAAAGTGAATATTTTGCACATCTAAGTTGAACTTATGTGTGAAAAACATTTGTGAATGGGACTCATAGAGCTTATTTTAAGGAGCTTCTTTGATCATCCTAAAAGAAAATAGAGGCAGTAATATTGTTGTACCTGTGAGTGAAGATTTGATGATTGATTCTGGATACCTTTCAGGTAGGACAAAGAAGTTCCGCAAATCACATATTCAACAACACACACAAAATCGCTTTTAAGAGCAAAGATATATGTTTCTTGGAATAAAAGTATCCACTCCATGGGACTCCTGTGGCTGCATTGTCTTGTGGTTTCTACGTAGTGCTTAATTTGTGAAAAGGTAAGTGGCTGGACCCTTCTCAGGAGGTCACAGCAGCTTGTACCAGCCCTTGCCTCTGCCAGCACTGCCAATGACAGAACTAACTCAATTACTAACCATTACACTCCTACAAGTGTGACAATTCAGACTACTCCAGGCCCCCAAAGCTATAAGAATGGGGAGAGAGACGTATGTTATTCATTTTTTTATGTATTTTGACTTATTAAACACTGTTGTTGTGCTCATCTCAAAATGTGGCAGGCGGTGCCACCAGGTGGTGGACTGTCACTCAGGGCCGGCTTTATGGAGGTGCGTCCGGTGCAGCCGCAGTTGGAGCTGACTTTGGTGGGGGGTGCTGTGTTTAAAAATATCTTTTCGTTTAAAGCACTTGAACTTCCTGGTGCCTCCAGCAGTCTTCAGGCAACAATAAAAATGTCAAGATAACTGGTGATTAACGTTCCTAATGGCGAGAGATCATCATTTTGTCTGTGGCAGTTTTGGCTCATTATAAATAAGCGTGGGTGGAGGGTTAATGTGCACTATAAAAAAATGAAATGTACGTCAAAGACTATGGAGAGTTGAGGTGCACTGCTGAAGAGTGATAGTGAGGGAATTCATGGAGATGGAGGCCATGGACAGGGGTGCCAAAAAAGACAGCCGCACTGGGTGCTACCAATGCTAATGCCGGCCCTGCTGTCACTAGAGCCAGTGCTTACAAATAAGTGCCGGTGCCAAGTGACGGAAACCACTGGCTCAAATTAAGCACTGTTTCTACAGGCGAACAAGGGACGCGTGTTACATTTTATCAAGTGACATATCCATTCAGCCTTTTGGGGCCGTAGATACACTGTTCAGTTGCTTCTCTCTACTAAAACTATCTCAAACCAAGTCCTTTTATTTGAAGTATTGAAATTAAATGTTTTTATTTTTCAGTACTCGGATTAACATTTCGAAATTGTGTTTCTTTCAGCTGTCCAACTTTTTTACGTTCATGCTGGATCACGTCACTCATCTCAACGGCTCTGGCCCAGGTATGGTCACCACCCAATGCATACATTTGATTTTTGATAATATAATTCTCTGCTCACACTTTTCCCCCCAAAAATATTTAGGATTATATAGCTTTACTATGTTTGATAGAAACACTGGGAGATTGGAATATTACTGTTTTGTAGAGAGGCAAAGGTGGCCGCAAAACTGAAAATATAAAAATAACCATGATGAAACAATATTTTTGCTTTTCTTCTAATTTAAGAAAAGACTCAAATTCATGGGAGAATTTTTTTTCTGTCTACTGGAGTAGCGCTAGGTGGTAAAATGATTGCAAAAGGTGTGGAAAGAAGGCAGCTGCTGTACAGTAAGGCAGACAGGATTTTTTTCCGTCAGTCAAGGCATAAAAAATGACATAGAGGGTGGGCGATAACGGGAAGGTAAATGGGAGATGGAAGTTTACGGTGATTCAGACGCTTGTTTTACTGCACTGCACCGTTTGTATCTCTGTCCATATCTGACAAGGCCCCAAGTACTTCCATGGGGCCGAGTATGAGGCTACTCTGTTTTCAGTGCGCAGGTGGTAGAGGTTGGGTTTATAGAATGTCCTATATGGGATTTGTGTTGGTGTTATGTGTGAGGCTCTCTAGAGGTGCTCAAAACTGGTTGCAGTGTTGCATTTGTGCATACCTACCATCTTCAAGTGAGAAACTACTCCATTTGTGTGTTTGATTGGTAGAGTGTGGGCGTATTGAGTGGCATATGTGGGAAGCGGGGTGCCCGAAACGTACGGTGGGAAGCTTTTTTCTGTCCTGTGCCTGCGTATGAGATGTATAAAGAACAATGGTTCCCTTGGGTAGAAACAATGCGTATTGTAGTTAGCCGTAGGTACTTCAGCATAACATATAATACATTTCTGAAAGCAAAAACATTTCTTGAACAAAAGGGGAAAGAGGAACAAGAACACAGAGAAAGGATTTTCATTGATTTATGTATCAGAATTGATAACATTCGATAAACAGAAACACATTGCAGAATTTTATACTTCCAAATTCATACAGTGATACAAAATAGTGAGATAGTGGTGCTCAGTGGTGATATAAATACATAGTGCAGTGAGGTGAGGGTGGGAGGATGTGGTTTGTTTTTGAAAGGCCAGATTCAAAATGCAATAACAAGTAAGTTAAACAAATTAAATAGTTGGTAACAACTATGTCCTGCAATCTGTGCCACAATAGATCGTCGACGTTTCAACCCTATGGGCGCTTGGTGGAGTGTCACAAGCGGGTCTTCATCAGGACTGTGGAGGAGGAGGCCCTAGGATTTCAAGGGCGGTCAAGGCAAATTGATTGGAGGGGTACGAAACACTGCTTCCTGGTTGTGTTTCGTGAGGACTCCGTGTTACCAGCCCAAGAACACAATCATTCTTTGATCTTCTGTGCAATTCATTTCACAGTTGACATCTTGTTAGAATAACCATACCCCTCCAATCAATTTGCCTTGACCGCCCTTGAAATCCTAGGGCCTCCTCCTCCACAGTCCTGATGAAGACCCGCTTGTGACACTCCACCAAGCGCCCATAGGGTTGAAACGTCGACGATTTTTGATGGACAGTAATGTGCATGATGGTCAGTCAAGGATGGCCGTGTGGAAAGCCCACATCACAAAGTCAACCTGCACAGTGTCACCAAGTAATTTTCCCAACATAGTAGCCCTAAATCCATTATGCTAATTTGCCTCACTGTTGAGTGAGTCTCCAAGGTGTGTTTCAATCAGGAAAAACAGACGTTAAGAGCTGGGAGGGGTAAATAGAGGAACTGGAAGCGGAACACCAAAGTTTCTCTTCTAGCTATGGTCTTAACACCTGAGAGACTTGAGGTGTATTGTACTGCTGAATGACCTCCCTGCCTTACCACGTCCCATGTTGTTACATGTGTAACGTGGAGCGACCAAAACTCTACCGGCAGAGAGGAATTTATCACCTACCCCTTTCATTATCTGCACATTTGGTAGCTGAATAGGGCCACATGCTGTAGTCCTGTGACTTGCAGTAAGGAACAAGACTAAAAACTCAGATAACATTTGTTTTAACATTTTCAGATTAGGGGAAGATGGCCAAGATGGTGGATGGGTATGGTGCGCTATCCCGCTCCTTCCCCACTATGCCGAGCACCCAGAGCGAGGGCTACTAAGGCTGGTGCTGTTTGGGGAAGGTCTGTGCATCAATGCCTGCGAATGGACCCCTAGGTCTGGGTAGCGCTATGGTCAAGCTGGAAAGCATGCACGTGAAGGAGGGAGCTGGCTGCAAGAGATGGGTCTGAGTGATCTGGGTTAAACACCTGCATACCAGAGATTACACCTTCTACTCTCATTCACATAAAACCTATGCTTGTCTTGACTTTTTTCTGGGCTCAATCAGCATCCAAACTCAGTTTGCGGCGGTCAAGATTGAACTCAGGAATTAAATTTAATGAACCCTCCACGTTGGGCATCTCACTCATGGTTGCTGAGAGAAAGCTGGCTACATCGGCTAGACATGGTCTGCCACATTACACAAGTGATTACAAACTTCATAGCAGTTTAATGATACGTCTGACAATTCCATAACCATTCTATTGAAGACGTTGAAGGTGGTTAAACGGGAAGAGCTCCTCACTATGTCTGCTGCCGAAAATAAAATATGCAAAGAGAAAAGGGGGGAAATGGTGGGGAACGGGAGACCATCCATAAAAGGACCCTATGATTTGACAGAAATTAGAGACCGCACAGGTGCAGCTATACAGTTTTGATTTCGACAGAGCAGAATATGCAATGCTCCATCTGCAGCACTCCTTCTACGTAGTGGATGGTGGTGAATTTCTGGGGGTGTACCTATAGCAGCTGTCTTTGGAGGTTACTGTATGTCACTTTGGGAGGCAGAGGACTTGCAACCTGGTAGCACCAAGGATTACCTTCAGGGTGGGCGCACACCCTGGGTGACACCTCAACAGGCTGACTCCTTAGATCAGTCTATTTGCATAGATTAATTTGTGGCAGCCATTACATGCCACAAACATCGAAAATCCCCGAGTCCGGAAGGCTTCCCTGCCTTTTTTTTATAAAACGTTCTGTCTCGCACTCGCCCCTTGAACTCCCTAGTGGATGCGGGCACTCTCCCACCGTCCATGCTTGAGACTTCTATCACCCTTATAGCCAAACCTGGCTATTCACCAGCATTTTGACAGCATGGTTGGGGCCCTATGTGCCAGGTCTGGTGGATCCTCATCAGTCTGGATTTTTTCCCTGTTGCCGGTGTGAAGATAACACTATGCAAATTATCCACTTGGTGGACAAAGGTAAGCGTTTGATGAGGGAAATAATGCTCCTTGCCATCGATGCTGAAAAGGAGTTTGTTCATGTGGATTTGCCCTACTTGGAAGCAACGCATCTTCATTTTGGCATCAGGGACAGGTTTAGTTTGTGGATCCTTAGCAACCATGGTGCACCGTGGGCAGAGATTAATGTCAATGAACTTGCTCAGCCCCCTTCCCCTAAGGTTGGGGAACACTGCAGGGTTGCCTGTTATCTCCCCTACTATTTACTCTGTACATAGAGATGATGGCGCGGAGGGTGCAGGATGACCTGCACGTTATTGGTGTGCAATTTGGGAGGGGAAAGAGCATACCATTAGCTTTTATGCCAATGATGTGATAGTAGCACTCGAGGTTTGGTGAGGCCTCTGGTTTCTGTGTCACCCTTCAGAAATCACAGGTTCTCAACCTCATGGTTCCACTCCCAGTACAGACACAGTTGGATACCCAATACTTGTTTCAGTGGGCGGACTCCTCTGTAGCCTACTTCGTTCTTCAGATAGCCTACATGGTGGGAGATATCTTGGCCATCAACTACCAAGCCTTGGTTAGACATGTCCATGCAGACCTCGCTCAATGGAAGTACTTCCAGGTCTCATGGCTCGGAAGGGTGGCGGCACTGAGGATGACAATACTTCGGAGGGCTTTATTCCTATTCCAAGTCCTTCCTTTGGCACCCCCAGTAGGCAGGCTTCGATCTCTACAGGGGGAAATCAACTGGTTTGTCTGTAAGGGATGGTGGCCATGTATGATCTGCGAGCAGACTTACCGCCCAACCGGGGAGATGGTCTGGGGGTCTGTAGCCTTTTGCATTACTACCAGGCGGCACAACTCTGCCTCCTGGTGAAATGGAACCATACAGAGTTCGAAAAACATTGGTGTTTTATGGATAGGGTGATAGCAGGAGAACATCTCTGGAACATTCCCTTTTTGCAGTGGCCGCAGAGAGCCTGAGGACTGTATTCCTCCCCTATTACCAGAGCCACACTTGGGCAACGGGACTGAGTAGCCACTCGAAAAGCCTGATCTCATTCCTGTCACCACTGACACCATTTTTAGGTAACACAGAGTTTTCCCTGGGTCTACATAATATCACTTTTGCGGTCTGGCAGGCACCATGCTGCCGCTCTATCGGGAACATGTTTGACGCTTTACGCCCTATCCCTTTTGAACAGCACAAAATGGACTTAGGGTTGCGAGAGTCAGAGCAGCAGCAATTCATGGAGGTTCGCCACTGGGTCACCGATCCGAATATTTGTAGGGGAGCACAATGTCCACTCACATTCTTTGAAAAGGGGCTACTGTCCAAGGACAGCGACCAGCGTCTCATCATTAAATTATATGCTCTGTTGCTGTAGTCCTGTAATGAGGATAAAACCCTGGTAAAGAAAAAACGGGAGCTTGAGCTGGGCTTTAACAAATAAGGTATGGGGAAAGATTTACCATCAAGCATGAAACACCGTTTGTAACACTGCGAGCATAGAAAATGCTACTAAAGTTGCAACATACGGATGTCTCACACCTGCTAAACTTTACAGGGACAAACCCAGACGCAGTGCAGACTGCTGGAGGGCTGTGGGTCTCCTCGGACATTGCTTCACCATCTCTGGACCTGTCCAAAACTCACATGGTACTGGGGCTCAGTCTCAACTGACATTGACACATACTTCGACACACAGTTGCCATGCTTCCTGGCATACATCATTCTTCGCCTCCCCAACTCACTGACTTTTCCACTTATATCCGGCAGGGGGCGACATTTTGGCCTGGCATTGGGAGAAGCACTCCAAGCCATTCTATTGCACTGGAGCACAGAGAGGCTCCAGATACACACAGCATGGCTTAATAGGATATGGTGTCTACTAGGTATGAAACGTCTGACTCTTGCACAGACTCATCAACTGGAAACCTATCAAGAACTATGGCAATCATATATATCGCTGCTCGCTGCTGAATCTTACAAATGGACATGTCCTAGGTGCCTATGCATGCTACGCTTAACAGCAATGGAACATGAACAGAGAAGGCAGAGAAGTGTGGAAGGGCACGGGGAAACCTTAGAAAGCCTAGGTGCATTATATCCAAATGAGACATGGGAGGATATGGGAGGATGGTTGGATCAATGTTTTGGTTGTTTTTATAATTCTCTCCCATGCAGAACCGCACGTTTGAAGTTGGCTATGTACGGTATTTCTGCATTATATTGCATTGAAATAATGAGATACAATAAAATAGATCTGAAACAAAATTACCAGATAAGGCATCTGAGTCGGCCTCTTTGAGACCCTATTTCTAAACTCAGTTGCTCCGTGCCTCCAAATTGACCTCCACAGGTAAATTCAGCTTTAATATCAGGGCGACATTTTCCTGAACACACATGGTTGCACAGGATTATGTGGTTCGATCAGTGATTCCTTTCCAGAAAATTCCAAGTCATAGAGCTTGATTAGAACCTGTTTCCCACTACAAGAAGCGCCATAATTTTTCCCCCACACTATTTCTTAAGTATCTCTACCACAAACTCTTTCGACATAATAATTGAGATGATCGTAGATGCGCACCCACTGTCTTGTTAGGGTAGCATGGTCAACTCATGTGTTATCTACTAACTCTTTGACTCACCTACTAGGACATTCAACCAAGGTTACAAAGAAAAAGGCCCAAAAAAGCAAAGGGATCCTCTGCAGTCTAAGTAATTGCCTTTGCACATGACCCTTGCACTACACAATCTAGGTAAACATGCTACCCCTAGTCTTAAACATGAATGTCACCATCTCCACAAGCACAAACAAGCCCAACGGAAACACATGCCCTGAATCACAGCAATTTCATACCCTTCTCGCTCACAAAGATACACACATCTCCCACAAAGAAAACAATAAACCAGAGACTCGTCTATGGTCAGTGTGCAGTATTTCATGCAGCACCCACTGCAGACACCATTACCACACACATTGTTGTTGCATGTTTTATGTGCGGGTTCACGTTTTTGCCCAACTCCCTACACACATCCTTGACAAACATGTAATTTGATGGTACACTGTTTCTGGTGATCTGTTGGAGAACAGGCTATTGTTTTCACCTTGTTTTTCTATTTGGGTGCAAACATTAGCATTCCATATACCTTAAGAAGTAATTTAAGCACAAGTGGGATAACATAAACAATAACTAAGGGTGTTTAAATGGCATACAACACCAGGACCACAATAGTGGCTATTTGGCAAAGCCGTTGGTGGTGTCAGTCTTCTAAAAAGAGAAACTGTTTAGGATCCTGGAAACAGTACAGGAACGATGTCTATATTTCCCTCACACAGCATTATGATCTTAGATTGCTGTCCTTCTTTCTTGCAGATTTGATTTCTCATCTTTTCAACAGGTGATCGCAGGGGGAGCATCGAAGGATGCAAGGCTTTGGAGTATGAGAGAATACAGGTCCCTGATTCTTACGATGGTCCACGACTCTCCTTTCCCCTGACTATCACTGACACCAATGCATTACTTCATGCTTTCAAGAACCAACGGGTAAGTTAAACTAGTTTGTATTTAAAAATTTACTTCACATGTGGTTATTGTGTTTAGGTTTCACTTGCACAGCGCTTGCAATGTGGTTGAGAAATCTATTTTTTTTAATATGAACTTAAAGGGGACATCCCGCCTCCTCTCTTTCCTGGCTTCTCATTGGTTCCTGAGCGTGCCACTTACCTTTCCTCCATTTCTATTGGTTGTAGCATATTTTCCTGCATTTACTAATGCTTGTTCCTTGTCTGCTGCTCGTATCAGTTTCCCGCTGTCTAAATACTGTTAACATCCGCTTTGGTGGAACTACATTTTCATAAAGTTTTGCCTTTTGCTCTTGCAGCAAATTTATCTAATAATTTATCACCCTGAGAGATTAAGTGATTTGCATAGATCACAGGATGTTGCGTGGCGCCATCGAGACTCGAACCGTGATCCCCAGCTCTCAAGTCAGCAGCTCTGGCTGCTGCGCCACATCCTCTCCATTCCGGTGTTATCTGCCAGGGAGTTCTTTCCCTTCTCTCGGACCATGATTGATGAAAACAGCTGTTTATTCATTACATAGGTGAAACCAATGCATTTCCAATGATTGTTTATAATTTCCACAGCTGGCAATCGGCTAGAAGGGTGGCATTGCAGAGCATTTTGAAAGTTGGAAATTATATCTAAAATAGTTCCAACATTTCCACCAAAGACTAGAGTCTGATTTAGTTTGCTGAGATGCAGGATCATTGTTGAGTAAGAGGGATGTCAGAATTTATACTTCGTTTGTTTGATGGATTAGACCAGGCGGCAGTACCAAACATCATGCATGGATCAGCGTGGTTAGTGAGCATGCCCATTCCCCAGCAGATGTGAATATCTGTTTTCGGGAAAAAAAACTTGAAAAAATAAAGTAAGCTATTACAAGTACTTGCATGTGGTAATGTCCCAAAAACTTGGATCTCGTCTTCACAAAGAGTATATCTCTATGAAAGCAATTAGTTCTTGTAGAGGCTTAAATAACTTTGAAACTGCAATGGGAATGAGATAAGTTAAATATTGTTGCAGGTCTGAAGCTAATGTGCCTCCTAATCTTTTGTATGGGGTAGATATGCTCTTTCTAAGGGTCTCCTTTTTAAATAGAGTAGAGGAGAAGATCCTGAAACTATTATAGTTTCTCAGTTCTTTCCCTTCGTCTTGAACTCGGAATAGTAGGCTTTTGTGAAAATGCTTACTTCTGGGAGATAAAATAAAGCTGGCTGTAAATCTCTCACTATTATTTTTAAAAAACAATGGCGACCCTAGGTATCCAAGGGACCTGGGGTAATTATTACAATGGTCTCTAGGTAGAAAAATGCTATCGAAAAACATAGAGACCTGGTTTACAAGGCACTTAATTTTATTATATAATTTTAAACGGAGGTGATGATTCACTTTTTCCGGGGACCTAAGAGAGCCACTATGGACCGGAGGAGTAGACGCGCTCCGTGAGGCCCCGGGCGATTGACATTACGGCTGAATGTGCAATCCACCGAGAGGACTCACAGGTGGAGCCTCTTGTGTGACCTAAACAGACAGAGCTGGTACGTGGAACAGTGGCTCTCTTAGGTCCCCGGAAAAAGTGAATTGTGTGTCCAGTACTGGTGCCTAGGCGACTTTGTTTGCCCTGAAGAATTTGCCCTAAAATTAATGTGGCAATGAAACATGTTGGTGCAGTAAGAATCTGTCTGCATGATAAGCAACCGCTTTTAATTTGAACGAGTGCACAGTTGAATAATCAATTTGATTCGGAGTAATGTGCACTTCTTTCAATTTTAACTACACAGGGTCGCATCGTGGGATGTGATCTCTTCACTTCACAGCACCTATTCTATACTCTTTTCTTTTGATTTGGACACCACATTTATTTTCCGAGACAAGATGACTACCAATGATGATAAAAGTGGGCATAACTGGTGAGTACCAACCAGTGAGCTCGTTTGGTGGTGCGCACGTGAGGGGTCATCTTGTCTCTTCACAATTTTTGGGAGAATTCTCTTGAACTCTTCTGAATCTTTCTGCACTTTTTACAATTTCTGAAGGCATAAGAACGGTTGGTGACTACCTCATTATGGAAAAGAGAGGAGTATATGGCATTTATATTTTATGAATCCTCACCTCCATTTGAAATTATATAATAAAAAAAAGTGCATTGTAAACCAGGTCTCTATGTTTTTCGATTGATTGTTGAGTGGAGGGCGACCTGGTGTTTCTTCCCTCTAGAGCTCCTATTTGTACGTGTAACACAAAATGCTAAACAACATATGTAAATCAAAACAATGACTGTAATATATAATAATTCATCCATAACTAAAATTCCAAAACCAAGTAGAGCAGTGTGCTGTGATAAAAGTGATGTGACTAGGGTGAGGAAAGTGCTCAGACAAAGGTGTAATATGTGTGACAAGAAGGTCCCCATGTGTGAGGATTTGGATGTATTATATGGTATTGCTTTGCGGCCTTACCGTAGAACACACTCGAAAAAACTGTCTTGGACCGAGTCAGGCTTGTGTGCTCAACCTTAAGCTCAACCCTGGGTAGCAATCGCTTTGAGCAGCAAAACTTGAACAAAGAAACTAGTGTAAAGCTTTTAACAGTACCAAACAATAATAAAAAGAAAGCCACGCAACACAAAAAAAATACATCACCAATTTATAAAAATAGATTATAATTTTAAGAATTATTAGAGTACTTCTATGAGCAAAATCCCCAAGAGGGTACCAGACATACAGATTTTTAAAGGTTTGAGCACTTTTAATTCAACTGCAAACAAGCACTGGTAAATATAATGCCTGCAAACTTTTAAAAAGTTTGCGAAATTAGTTCAGCGAATCCAGCCTGGCTTGGGAAACCACATCTGACAGGGAGAAGGTCTTGGGGGCCAATGGGGTAGATTTGAACAGTTATCTGACCACAAGAGAATTTTCTAGTCCAGTTCCACACTTTACAGCACGACTACCATAGAGATCAATTGAGTGGTCCTGATGCTGAGGATACAGTAGATGAAGATGCTCAAGGATGTTGTTCGGTCGACGGGGGTACCTTTGCACGTATTTCTCAGTCCACGGGTCTGTGTAACAACTTTGGCCACAGAGGTCAGGGTTCCTCAAAGTCCTATTTGAAACCATAGAATGCCAGCTGAGGCTGGGCTACAGGTCTCTGTGTACAGTGGTCCCTGTGAAATACTTTAGTGGAGGCTAGTGTCCCTCTTGTGTGAACAATCTGGACTCTGATGACACTCCAGGGTCCAGCGGACTCAGGTGCAACATTTGGCCATTGAAGATCGGTCTCTTGGGGCATCCAGGCAGTCAGCAGCGATTACTCCGAAGTGGCTACCAGCTTTCCGGTTTGGGCTTCTTTAGCTTTAATGTCCCTGATGCTGGTCCAGGGGGCCAGCCAACTAACCTGTTGAGTCACTACTTTTGTCGGGGGCATGACTTTTCCCCAAGCCAGGAGCCATAACTTCGCTAGCCTAAGGTGCAGCAGATGCAGTCCAGCAGACGGTGCAGCCTTTGTGCAATCCAGGGGCCAGCAGGGTGTTCCTTGTTCCACTTCCGAAGTGATCTGAGGTTCAGAGTGCCAGGGGTGCCATATTTATTCTGGGAGAGTGCCCTGAGAGGATAACGCTGTCCTTAGCCAATAAGCTACGAGTTCACCTCCCTCTTGGTGAGAACTTTTCGGCTATGTGTGGCATCTAGCAATCCCAGAGTGCACTATTCTGTCCCCTCTCAAGATGTCGGGACCCTTTTGGCACAGTCAGCTGGGACTACATAATTGGAGTTATGCAGAAAATGGGACTGGGACAGCGCTGGCAAAAATGGGTCCAACTATTATAGGCCTCCCCGACGGCAAGGGTCAAAACAAGCGGCACCATTTCCCCAGAATACGCAATATCCTGTGGGCCTCGACAGGGATGCCCCTTGGCCCCACTATTGTTTGCACTAGCGGTTGAACTACTGGCGGAATTCTTCCGTAGAGGGGAGGAGGTACTTGGGATACCACTGAATGGAAGGGCATATCTAATCTCCCTATACGCTGATGATCTGTTGATTTATCTGAGTGATGCCTGTATGGGAACAGACACCACCTTTAAATTGTTGGAGAGTTTCGGCCAAAAATCTGGTCTGTTGGTTAATCGTCACAAGAGACACTTGTTCCCAGGGTCCGCACCACTCACTAGACCTAGGGACCTCCCTGATGAACATAACTGGTCTTCAACTTCCTTTAGGTACCTGGGCATACAGATCTTTCACTCCTTGGAGGATATGAGAGAAGGTAACCTGGGATGGGCAGTCCACTCCCTGCATTCTAGTGTGGTTTTCTGGAGCTCGCTGCAATTATCACTGATGGCTAGAATCTCGCTGATCAAGATGGTCATGCTGCCTCGGTTGCTATATTTTTTTGTAAACTTACAAGTGATGATGCTTGCAGGTTGGTTTAGACTCCTGAATGCATTGGTGCTAGACCTTATTTGTGCTGACGGTAGGCGTAGGGTGGATTGGGGGTTCCAGATTTCGAATTTTACCAGCTGACTGTGCAACTTCAGTGGGTGGCGCAATGGTTGGAGGGGGTGAATCAGGAGGGAACATACCTGGTGGAGCCTGGACAACACCCGCAATTATTACTAGCTAAACTGCTGAATCTGGCCACAAAAGTCCCCTACTCATTGATTCTGCAGGCTACGGCCTTGCAGTGTTGGAGAAGATGCATGGTTAGATTGCCGGTGGGCCCGAGGTACCCACCGGTGTTGCCACTGATAGGGCTACCTTATGGAGAACCTCATGCGATTTTAGGGCGGAACAGTTGATGGCCTGGACTGGTGCGGTGTTCGACATGGCCAGGGACTGTTTTCAAGATCACTGCCTACTCCCCTTCGCGGACTTGGCGGAGAGTTATGGACTTCTTGCTGGCCAGTTTCTTATGTATGAAATGCTGGTGAGGACATTCGAATGGCTGTGGGGTGCGGGAAGTGAGGAGCCGACTACGCATGGGGTTCTCCATTCTTTGATAACGCTGGGTACAGCTGGTCATTAAATAAAATGGTTTTATGCATCGCTCCCAGATACATCCTTGTCCCCAATGCTCGATCTCCGGGGGAAATGGGAGAGAGTTCTTAATAAAACATTCACTGATGCGGAGTGGCGCCACATTCTGGAATTGCCTAAGAAGATATCTTGCAACACCCGCCTAAAATACATACGGTTTAACTATGTCCATATGACATTTATGACTTCACACCGCACACAGGCTGCATTCGAAGGGGAATCCAGAGAGTGACCAAGATGTACACATCTAGACGTGGACTTCCTCCACATGACATGGAGCTGTACGACCATACAGGGATTCTGGGATGCAGTGATGACAAAAATTAATAACACACTGTGACGTACACTGGCACACTCAGCTGAGGTCTGTCTACTGGGGTTATACACCAGACCACCTAAACGCAAGGTGGGTCACCAATTTATCGATCTGTCCTTGGCCCTGCCCAAGAGGCGAATCGCGATAACATGGAAATGAGCAATGGGGTCACAGATTGGGGTCTGGAACCAAGAGTTAAATAGCTGGGCGGCAGCAGAGGGAAGAGCCTTGCATAAAGAAGAGCTGAAGGGCCTACGTGGGCGCCCTATTGCAGAGGCGTGGAGAGAAGTTTTATTCAATTGGGAACATCCGAGCTGCTCCAATAGTGGAGAAGAAGGGGGGTGGAGCTGCATCGATTGACTCAAAGGCCTCAGTGCATGATACCTCTCCAAACAGAGGCCCCCCGTACATATTTCCCCCCTCCTCATTGCCTCCATGGATAGTTGACAAAACTTTGAGATATACGCTGTATCATTGATCACCCTTACTGGCGGAGCTTCGTCATCTGACACTCTAAGAAGTCAGGATCTAGGGCCACAGTTTTGAGCCACCGGGCCCTGCTGGGTACCTGACCTGATACTCCTGAAAAGGGCTCCTGCCGAGGTGTGTGTTCAAACTATATGAACTCTAGTGACGTGCAGAGCTCTGGTGTAAGTGTGAGTTAAAAATGGCTACCTGGGCAAAAAATATGTTTATTGAGGATTGTCCAGGTGTCATACTTAAAAAAACCAATAGTCCTGGAAAAATTGACTATTTCCTGGCTAAGTCTAATGCGGTCGACATGTTTCAGCCGAATTGGTCAACTAACCCGGCTTTCTTCAGGACCTAGATGTAGTAGAATAAAGGCTACTGCAGGATAAACACAATCTGTGCATAAAATCGTGAAAAACAATACTCATAAAGGAAATACAATAATCGGGTAAGTATGTGGCAGTTGCCACCATACCGGACAAGCAAACCTCGTACTTGGAGGTAAGAGCTATCTCTTCTTTCCTAGGGAGAATTCAAAGAGTCAGACCATCAGAAAAACGTATCTTACATGAATCACAGCATCAGTGGTTACTATTCAACAGTGCCCATTATGCACTGCTTAAATCGTGGAAGAACCCAGACAGTGGTTCCTTGCAAAAAAGGGTTTCAAAAGAACTGTACTTAACTTACCCAGCTTTCTGTGGGAGAAAAACCTCACCTCACCCGGCTGACTGCTCGGAGATGGAGGCACCGCTCTGTTTATATGTGAAGAAGACCAGAAAAGTTGCATATTCATACTAGTCTGTCTAAACACTTCACATGCGCATCAAACACTATAATTAACCTAAGGAATCAATAACCAAAAAAACACTCAATCCCCCATGGATACAATAATGCAGGTCTATGAAAAGGATGTTCTATCTAAAACCTGGGTTGTTCAAAAAGATTCGAAGATCATACAATTAAAAATAATGAACACCTCAATCTGTATAGTCACTCCTGGCTCATCCAAAAATTAAATACAACAGAGTCCAGGGAGAACAACACAATATATGAGGTTCAAGCAGGGAGGAATTGCCATCTCACTGTTAAATCTAATCCAAAATGGACATACAAAGACCTACAACCCTCGGACAAAAACGGGGGCTCTCAACTCCTTACCTGTCCGTCGGTACTTCAGGCCAGACTACGAGCTGTCTGGGAGGTGACGGCAGGGGGAGGGAGAGCTCCTTATATACCCGTCTTGATTGGACGAAATTACTTTATTCACATCAGCTGCCGGTATTACCTCTGCACAAACCGCATGCGCCCGAGGAGAAAATGCGCAAGCTCCAAGACACTTACTCCGGCGCATGCGCACTGCGATATCACAACTGGCAGAACGGCGCGGCATCAACTAATGCCATGCTTGGAGTGACAACACTTCGCTTAGCACATGCGCGGTGTCAGGAACCAGTGGTAAGCCCTGGCTCCGCATCCGCGCTTGCGCATTGAAATCAGGACGGCTAGATTGAATAGTCTTCCGTCGTGACAGAGTCAGCAAGAGTTGTATGCTCAGCCCGTAGCGATGGCAAAATGCCATTGCCATTGCAGTAGACCCGCTCTATATCTTATTTATTATCATCCTACAGGGATTCGCTCTTGAATTGATGGACCCCATCTTGTAGTGTATAAGTGTGCCTACAACTATATAGCGGCAGCCAAACCCTAATCTGGGCCGTTTATAACGTTGACAGCAGCACATATTCAAATGAGACATAGAAACAGGCCACAACCACCAAACCTACTCAACATACAAGTCTCATACAACCAAATTTCGACTCATACTGGTGACAAAGTAACGGCCCCCTTCCGCATTTGGGTAGATAGTAAAATAGATTTACTCAAAAACTGTTAGACCAGTGGTCTATAGAGGATGGCACGTGCCTGAGTGTACATGTGTCTGTGTGGAATAAATCTAGGCAGTCTTATGCACAATTGTGCAGATGCCTATTTATGTCGAAAGTATTGATAATGACTCAGGATGTCGTAATATGATGGAATGTTTGTACACTAGTCAATTTAGAAACTAAGATAGTCAGACGTGGTGTCAGACAGAGGCCCATGGTATACTGTCATTTAGGCCATGTATGTTTTTGGTTATTGATTCCTTAGGTTAATTATAGTGTTTGATGCGCATGTGAAGTGTTTAGACAGACTAGTATGAATATGCAACTTTTCTGCTTTTCTTCACATATAAACAGAGCGGTGCCTCCATCTCCGAGCAGTCAGCCGGGTGAGGTGAGGTTTTTCTCCCACAGAAAGCTGGGTAAGTTAAGTACAGTTCTTTTGAAACCCTTTTTTGCAAGGAACCATTGTCTGGGTTCTTCCACGATTTAAGCAGTGCATAATGGGCACTGTTGAATAGTAGCCACTGATGCTGTGATTCATGTAAGATACGTTTTTCTGATGGTCTGACTCTTTGAATTCTCCCTAGGAAAGAAGAGATAGCTCTTACCTCCAAGTACGAGGTTTGCTTGTCCGGTAGGGTGGCAATTGCCACATACTTACCCGATTATAGTATTTCCTTTATGAGTATTGTTTTTCACGATTTTATGCACAAATTGTGTTTATCCTGCAGTAGCCTTTATTCTACTACATCTAGGTCCTGAAGAAAGCCGGGTTAGTTGACCAATTCGGCTGAAACATGTCGACCGCATTAGACTTAGCCAGGAAATAGTCAATTTTTCCAAGACTATTGGTTTTTTTAAGTATGACACCTGGACAATCCTCAATAAACATATTTTTTGCCCAGGTAGCCATTTATAACTCACACTTACACCAGAGCACTGCACGTCACTATAGTTCATATAGTTTGAACACACACCTCGGCAGGAGCCCTTTTCAGGAGTATCAGGTCAGGTACCCAGCAGGGCCCGGTGGCTCAAAACTGTGGCCCTAGATCCTGACTTCCTAGAGTCTCAGATGACAAAGCTCCGCCAGTAAGGGTGGGCTGATGGACTCTTAACTCCTGCCAGGTGATGAGCAAACTATCTGAAGAGGTTTCTTAGTATTTTTTCACAGCGTTCAGTGGCTGTCTGTTCTCTATGAACGGACTGAGCATCTCCTGTTAGTTGTTAAGTACTGATTGGGGATTGGAGGTGTGTCAGTCCATAATTAACTCCCCTGTGACCCCTATGTACATTGTGTTTTTGGTTATGTTATAATCAATCACATGATCGGGCTCAGGAGTGAGGAATCTAGAGTATAAGGCACAAACGGGTTGCATAAAAGAGAAGATCTTGTCCGTATGCAAGTTGCACTGGAACACGTTGTTAACTGTATGTAGAAGTGGACTGATTTGTGTATTTACTTTGAGTATAATGTATGCTTAAACCGTTGCCGACTATATGTTCATTGCTCGACGGGCAAAAAATAATCACTTTTGGGCCAATTCACTTTGCTACGACTAAACTGAGATAAAATCCTAAATTTACTACTTTTGGTATTCACAGGAGGCATTTAGTAATAGTAAAGTTAGGACTCCTAACTTTACTACTACTAAATGCTTTCTGTGAATACCAAAAATAGTAAGTTTAGGATTTTATCTCAGATTGGTTCTGTGAATCGGCACCTATGTGTCCGATGACTAATACATCTTGATTTAAGCTATGTAAGTGTAAGAATATATAATTATAAACGCCAATAAACATATTAAAAAAAAAATAAGATGTCGGGACCCTGCGTCATATGTCAGGAGCTTGGTAACCCACCCTGGAGCTGTGGCAACCTTAGGGCTGCACGCCAATGGGAAAATCGGTGTGGGCACTGGTCTTCCATCTCTCTCCCAGTCTATCTGAACAAAAGACAGCCTCTCTGGAGTATTATCGCCATTTGCCCATCAGAGGCAGCTTCGCCTTTGATGCTCACCTTTTAGGCAAACTCCGTAAGTGGCTTCCTGCAAGGGGAAGGTGACACCTCCTCCTGCAGCGGGGTGCTATTACTTCTAAGCCTACTCACTGACTCACTGCCAAGGGATCAATTAGTGAAGTGTGCCAACTATGATAAGAGCAATGGTACATGTTCTCCTCCACTTGCTGCAGTTGAAATTCCTTCTGAATGTTGGACAAAGCTGAGACTTGATAAAGTTGACCCATTTGATTTGCTGCCCAACAAGGAAAGATATATTCTGTTGCTTGTACATTACACATCCAAGTGGGTGGTGACTAAGTGTGTATCAGTAGCGAACACAAGGGCTGTGATAGAGTTCCTTAAGGGTGAGTCTTTTCGTGAATGAATCCCTGAATTTTTTATCACGATACAGGGTGCAATTCGTGTCAGAATAAATATGTGAGTTTTTAGAGGGACTTTCTATTTAACAATTATAGACTGCAGTCTATTCCCCACAAGCAAATGGATTGGCAGAAGCTCAGCTTGGTTAGATCTAGGGAAAGTGACAGTGGTGGCTAAAAATTCTAAGGAAGACATTTCTGCTCGTTGGAAGAATCGCCAGCGGAAGTATAAATATAGATATGACAGGAGAAATGCAGTGAAAGTGGAAGGCTGCAGAGGTGGTGTTGGTGACAAAACTCGGTTTTATCAAGACGGGGTTGCCGAAGTTTATGGGCCTCTTTGTCATCAATAAAATGAGGAGAAATGTTGTGGTTTTGAACTCGGGGGAAGTTTGGAATATGCCCAGGTGTATGAAAAGCCAGAACAGTTTGCATGAGTCTGATCTGGGAACTCCAAATGTCAATGGTTCTAGACCTGTTGATATTCGAAAATAACAAGGACCCCCTGGTAATTCCAATTCCTATCATTATATCATATTGAAAAATAACAGCCTAGGCAATCATAAAGGATAGAAGCAATTACTAAATATGTGTCTATTAGTCAAAATAACTCAAATCAACAATGAATAAGATATATAAAAAAAAAAAAAAAAAATTCATTAATTTGTTCATTCATAAAATGGAAATTGCATTAAAACACAATATTATTCTACACACATCTGTAGTAAATTCATTACAATCATAACAATTAATATTCATATAAAAAAGGTAGACAATGCTGTGGCACGACTGTTTACTTTTCGACGCACGTTTCGGCGTAAATTACGCCTTCGTCAGGAAAAAGCCACAATTCCTGTAATTAAAAAAGAATTCTGAACAACATTTCAACAACAAATTTTTATAATACATGTTTATCATTGTTGTAAATTGCATTGTATCTATTTGACTGACACATATTTTTAATTAATTAATGGTATGTCTTCATTATATATTACCTAAAGTGCTTATGTCATTCTTTGTAAAAAACATTTACTAAATATATTAGGATATAGACACATATTTAGTAATTGCTTCTATCCTTTATGATTGCCTAGGCTGTTATTTTTCAATATATCTAGACCTGTTGATGACAGTGTTACAAGGAAAGGTACGCTGAAAGAGACAGAAATAGTCTCTTGTGGCAAAAGGATTTTATAAAGTATTAAGTTTAGTTTTGTTTTAGAAGGGTGGCATGTGAAACAGAATGTATCAATGTTATATTATGTTCTCCATGTGTTCAATGTGGTGTAGTTTATGCTGTTTAATTATTAATTTATTGTTTCAAATAAGTTATTGTATACGTTTCCTTTATTCTTATTCTGAGCCTTATTAAAAGTATAGGTGGGAAGGTGTGTTATGATTTGTATTCTACTTTTGTTTAGTTGCGCTGTATGTCAGCAGAGTTCCAGATTTCTGTTGAGGAGAAAAAACATAATTTTTGCTGCAGGAGCGGGGCAGCATGGTCCAGCCGTGCCCCATGCAAGTAATGCAAGTAAACCCTAAAATACTACACTACACAAACACTACAACACTTCCCTAAACCCTAAAACACTACACAAACAGCTTTACCACGCATGCCTTTGCGTTGTAATGGCATGCGTGGTAAAAGCATACTCGTGGTAAAAGTTTGCGATGTAATGGCATTTTGTTGTCATTGACATCATTACTACGCGCGTTGTAATGGCACGCGTGGTATTAGTATGCGATGTAATGACCTACATCCGCATACGGTGAAAGTCACCAGTGTCTGTGGATTTATCTTAGAAGATAAATAGCTGTGAATTGAGTACTGAGGAGCAGCCTTGAAGTTGCAGTAGGAGCCTGTGGGGTTGCTTATAGGTAGAAGGTGCAATGGCATGCTTAGAATAACTACTCCTCTTGCCCGTTTTGAGCGGGTAATGCTTGATTACAGTACTGTTCGTACAATATGATCCCTCTTCCAGCCACAAAAATAATAGGTATCCACTGTAGTTGTTATTGTCACTAGTGAGACACTGAAATGGTCATCTACGACAGTGCATCTTACTGTTCATGGTTTATGTTATCGCAAATCTTAGCACACCACATCCCACAAAAGTGGCAATGCTGTGCTTAATGCTGGAGTCTTTAGCACATTTTTAATGTTAGTATTTTTATCTGTCTAAGTTTTCAGTAGCTACTTAAGCTTTATTAAAGAGTGTCATACTTTACAAAAGAGAAGCCACTTAGAGTAGGGATGATTCTCTGCAGCACAGAGCACCACATTCCCCAAAAGACAGAAAGGTAAACACACATTTAATGGTTTGATTAAATTTACAATACCATTTCCATTAGACATGCATTAATTTCCTTTTAAAGAGTGCATATTGTGTGCAACAGTGAAAATGTCGTTCTTCTGCCTCCATAGCTTCTGAAGACAGGGCCATAATAGAAAACCTCTGTGGCTCATAGGCTGAAACAGCATTTATAGGAAATACCCTTTCTTAGACCTTCACTTTTTCACACTGCTCCCTAATTAAGTCATCCCATAATGCAATGTGTTACAGAGGAAACAAGCATATAGTCTACATTTTACTAGCTTTCAATGTAGGAATAACCATGCAAGTATGTGTTTTGTATTTTCCTTTATCTAATATCAATCAATCAATTATTTTTAAAGTGCTGCGCCTCCCCTGAGGGTATACGGGTGCTGAGGTATTGCTGTTCGTAGTCGTGGAGCCAGGTCTTGAGTCCCCCTCTGAATTCTGCCAGGGAGGGTGATGTTCGCAGGTGGAGGGGTAGGTAATTCCACACTTTGGCTGTGACATAGAAGAAGGAACGACCTCATCTGTGGCTTCGGGGAATGTGTGCAAGGGCCAGGGAGGTAGAGTGCAGGTGTCTGACGGGTTGGTGGAAGTTCCAGCGGTCGTTGATGTATGCTAGTCCCTGGTCGTTAAGGGCCTTGTAGGCGTGTGGCAGAATCTTGAACTGGCATCTCTTCTGGACGGGGAGCTGTTCTGCTGGGTTTTCGGATCAGATAGAACCCGCTCAGCAGAGCCTCTCTAACCCAAACCAGAACGTTACCCCCTCCCTAGGGCCTATTTACACCTAAATAACCACATATATGTACCACCTAAGGACAGGGAATTCCTACTATATATACCAAGATCTACAAGTCACAGCCTCGCGGTCCCAAACGGACCCAGGACTTCCTGCCCAGACGGCAGCCACAGACTTCCTGCCCAGACGGCAGTCACAGCCTCGCGGTCCCAAATGGACCCAGGACTTCCTGCCCAGACGGCAGCCACAGCCTCGCGGTCCCAAACGGACCCAGGACTTCCTGCCCAGACGGCAGCCACAGCCTCGCGGTCCCAAACGGACCCAGGACTTCCTGCCCAGACGGCAGCCACAGCCTCGCGGTCCCAAACGGACCCAGGACTTCCTGCCCAGACGGCAGCCACAGCCTCGCGGTCCCAAACGGACCCAGGACTTCCTGCCCAGACGGCAGCCTTAGACAAGTCACAGCCTCGCGGTCCCAAACGGACCCAGGACTTCCTGCCCAGACGGCAGCCACAGACTTCCTGCCCAGACGGCAGTCACAGCCTCGCGGTCCCAAATGGACCCAGGACTTCCTGCCCAGACGGCAGCCTTAGCACGAGTTCATCCTATAATTACCACAACATCAGTGTTACTATATATCAGATCACACAAAGACAGCTAGTTGAGCACAACTTGTTCCCCAGTTCGAAGGGCTCCTTTCTCCCTTATTCAGTTACCACCTACCTGATCAGGATTAACATCTGTTCATGTTAAGTCACAGCTGACTAGAAGAATAGGTTACCCTCTTACACAAGAACACGTAGCACATATTGCTTTACTACGAACTGAATACTTTATTTAGTTATTACATGCACACTCACGGAACATAATACATATCACATAACCTGCAAAGAAAAGTGAAAGATTAAGTTGTACACTCTAATAGTAAGGGGTTGACATCACCTTGGTCGTATGTAGCCTGCACTCAATGGTCATCTAGGTTCCCTTCTCGTCTGCGCCTCGGCTTCGCCTGGAAGTCACACCTCCGCGATCACGGGTTTACTCCCGTCTCCCTCTCCGAGTCACTGGGACCTCTTCCTCATCGGCTACTCTCTTCTCTTTGGAATATCTATTTCTCGGTTTCTCTCCACCTCCAAGTTTGTCATCTGTCTTCCCTGGAATAAGTAACAGCTTTACCGCTAGCGGCCAGGTGCCGCCTATGGACTAGAAGCAAGTGCCAGTATCTGCCTCAAACTTTTACTAATATAGACGTGCATTTCCTCATGGAAAATTCCAGCCCGTAACCTGCCGCCCACCAAATTCTTGTACCTCCCCGTGCCAAGGACACGTTCCCAGCCGGCCGGCCTGATGTAGTGTCTTCGGCATGAAGAAAAATACAATCCTTCGATAAGGGCCGGCCTGAACCGGTTCTCTCCAAGCGAATAACACCTCCTAACTAAAACACTGCCTATGACCTAGAAACATCCCGAGCTGCCAGAGCAGGAGGAAAGATGGAGTCTCTCCCGTTTAAGGCCTACCAGGCCTGAATTCAGCACGGCTCCATGAAATACCCTCACTACAGAACAGATTACCCCTAATGCTAACGAATCTATCCCCTAGGATATATGTATGCAAACCCTGATCTATGGGGAAGAACACAGGATCATGTCGAAGAGCCTAATAAATAGGCTCTATACACTACTCTAACCCTTAGACTTGAATGGAAAGAGACTGAAGTCACCTAAATCACCCTTCAACACAATTAGACCGGAAAAATCGAGCAGTACATTTCACCCTTGACTTCAGTCTATTATACATTCATTAAATGGAGCTAACATCTGTGGAAGAATAATATGAAACAAAGCTAACTGATCTATGTCTAGTACCAAGTGTGCAGAATTGAAATAATGAAGGAATACACTGAATAAAGCAACAGATAGAAATCAAAACAGCAACAGCAATCAAAATACCACCTAATGTTTGGCGTAGCGCGTGTATATCAGGTAACCAATTAAAGAGCCAGTCAAACCAGCCCTGGTCAATGTGTTTTCTAACTTCTTCTGTTAAGTCACGCAACTTGTCGATGTGAGCACGAATGGATTGTGTATGGTCAGACAAGTTAAAACAACAGAGACCTTCGAAGTCCGAGCAATCATGTCCATGTTTAAGCAAAAGATAATCAATGGCTGCTCTATTTTGCAAAATGGCCCTACGTTCACCCTGGGCGTCTAATAGCATGTCAGACAAAATTGTAGAAGTATGATTAATAGATTTCACCATCCAGCAGGCCATTTTCCCAATAGATTTGGCATTATAAACCGCCAAAGCAGGAACACCAATCATTGAAACAGCTAAGCTAAGGTATTCAGGCTTGGAATATAAATGCAAAGAAGGGTCACAATCCTCCTGTAACATTACAGTATCTCGAAGCACACGAGAGTTGGCATTCGGATGCGATGCGAACATCAACAAACTGAGTCTTGTAATGGCACAAGGGCCTCCGGAAATGTTTGCAGGGACAAATGGCCAGGAAGTATTACCACATGAGAAAAGCCATCCGGCAGGTAGTAACATCGTGCGATAGTGACTGGGGGTAACTACCAAACTATTACAAGTCATATTGTTCTGAACTGAAACACATGTGGTCGGTGTCCTTTGAAAGCACAAAGTCCGTTCGTGAGTTGTAAACGAAGTGGCGCCTTTTAATTTTAGGCGCAGACATTCAGAGATCGCACTAGGATTACACGTAAGAAAGAAGCACAAATCACCTTGTGTGATATTATAAGTAAGTATTTGGGACTGGATGGGTATTTGCTCGTTCGGCAATTCAATACATAGAGGGCAATATACATGGGTAGCAAAATCACCCAGGAGAATATTGGGACGGGCCTTCGAGACATTAAAAATAT
Organism: Triturus cristatus; assembly: GCF_964204655.1. Classification (NCBI taxonomy): domain Eukaryota; kingdom Metazoa; phylum Chordata; class Amphibia; order Caudata; family Salamandridae; genus Triturus; species Triturus cristatus. The sequence continues at coordinate 1,101,077,670 of NC_140591.1, read as the reverse complement.
GAGTTAAAGTTTCCAATGAGGCGGGGACAGCAACCAGGCAGGTCGCCAGAATGTCATGTACAGATCTCATCGGTGTCAAACACAAGTGAGGGGCGTCAGTCACCCTTTTTGCAAGTGCGGTCCAAAAGTTCGATGATGAATCCCATGCAGCGAAGGAACGCAACACTCGGGTTCCCAGTTCATCCCGGGTTGATAGGATCCCTCCTTTCTCGTCGTACCAGTCCGAAAACAGTCCGGCTCCGACACATCCTGCAGCAACAATCCAAAGAATGATCTGAAAGAGAACCAAATACAGGCATTAATTATTCTCGTAAATAACATTTATCAGCCGGGACCGCTTCCCAGCTATCTTTCCCTGGTCTCATAACCAAAATGGTATTATCCTGACCGGTGGCAATGACCTCTGCTTGTTCAGGGGGATTCTTAGGCGACTGCACCCAAACTCTGGCCCCAGGATTATCCGTGGAGCCAAAACCTTTCTGGCCACGTACAGTTAGCAACGTTGGAGCAGTGCCTTTCATTAATACACCACTGAAAACAGGCATTATGAGTAATTGAGCCACTCGGTCAGTGCGATGTATCAGTAAGTCAACCTCACTGCTATTCAGCAGGAACACCTTAATCTCTCCCTGATAATCACTGTCGATAATTCCTCCAAGCACCTGAATGCCTTTTACAGCCAGCCCCGATCTAGGGGCGATCAATCCGAAATTTCCAGGTGGTATCTGAACACCAACACCTGTCTCTATGATGACTCGATCTCTACTTTTTATAACAATGTCATCCATAGCATGCAAGTCTAAACCTGCCGACCCTGGGGTCGCTCTACATGGAGCCAAAGCTCCGGGAGTAATTTCCCAATACATCACAGTTTCTCTGATTTCATTAGGCATAGCCTCAGCATTTGGGGGAAACAAACGCATGAGTGGAGATTCAGCATTTAAAAAAGGACGATTATTCAAAATCAATAGTGCTTGGGGCAAAAAGTCTCGCCAATTTTTATACTTGTCATCCGTTAACTTACGCAGCTGGTCCTTTAGCAGGCCATTCAATCTCTCCACCAGGCCCGAGGCCTGTGGGTAGTAGGGGATATGGAATATCCATTCAATATTGTTTTCCGCACAGAACTCCTGTACCAATCTTCCACGAAAATGGGATGCATTATCAGATTGAATTTGGAATGGCACACCATAGTACATCATAATTAATTCTAATGTTTTAATGGTATTCAATTGGGTAGCTTGCTTACAGGGAAGGGCTACCAGCAGGCCACTGTATGTATCAACAATAGTGCAAACATATTGACAATTCCTACTCATGGGAAGTGGACCAATGTAATCGATCTGCCAAATTTGAGCGGGTAATTTGCCGCGATGTAAATGACCTTTAACAATTTGGGGCACCTTACGCCGTCTGATATGCTGACAAACGGGGCAGTGTAAAATAACATTTTTGATTAAATCTAAGGGAATATAAATTCCTCGATCAGCAGCCCACCTGCTAGTGGCCTTTTCTCCAAAATGTCCTGCCTTCTGGTGTGCCCATTTCGCCAATCCCGCAATATCAGAATCTTGCCTGTCCACCACTGCCTCAGCAATTTTAGACTTCTCATCTGCAATGTTATGAAAAAATTTGTCAAGAGAATCTATCGGGGTGTGGGCGTCCACATGGAAGATTGTAACAGTACTCTGTGGGAGCATCTCCCAAATTTCTTGCCATAACTCTTTTCCCCATAATTCTTTGGAATGTAACTTCCAATTATGGGAATGCCAAGTTGGCAACCAAACAGCCAGCCCATTGGCAGTAGACCAAGAATCAGTGAAAATATGACATGTACTAGGTAACTCTTGTTTCAAAACTTGGTAAACAGCGTAAAGCTCGGCAAATTGGCTGCTTTTACCTTCACCAGTTGTGCTCAATAATTTCTGTGTGATCGGATTATAGGACACCGCCTTCCAGTGCCGTGTCATCCCTATAAACCTCGCTGAACCATCAGTGAACCAAACATGGTTTCTTTCCGCTGCGGACAAATCATCAAAAGGCTTACCCCACTTGACAGGAGACTCCTGTACTAAAGGTACGGAACATTCACTCTCAGTCTCAGTCGATGGCGCTCGCGCCACCTGCTCATGTAAAGAAGCAACTCCTTTCGGGCCCACACGTGCCCTGTCTTGTATGTACCATTTCCATTTAATCACACTCGCCTCTTGAGCGTGTCCAATTCGGTGAGTTTTCGGCGAACTCAGAACCCACTGCATGATAGGAATTTCCGGACGCAGAACTATATCATGTTCCAAAGTCAATTGCTCGGTATCCACCAGAGCCCAATAACAAGCAAGTAACTGTTTCTCAAAGGGTGTGTAACGCTCACCAGCATCAGGTAACTTTTTGGTCCAAAAACCTAACGGTACTTTACTCCTGCCTTGTTTCTGCCACAAACTCCAATTTGCATAAAGGCCCTGTACAGACACATTCAAATCCACGTCACCATCACGTACAGGCCATAAATCCAGAGCATGTTGAATTGCCTCTTTTGCCAGACTAAACGCATCTTGCTGTGGTTTATCCCATTCAAATACATTCTTTTTACGCGTGACCCGGTACAAGGGGGCCAATATTTGACTCAAATGAGGAATATGCTGGCGCCAAAAGCCAAACAGACCAATGAAGCTCTGGGCTTCTTTCCTATTTCTAGGAACTGCAAAATCAAGAATCTTCTGTTTAACCTGAGGGATCACTTCACGGTGCCCTTCATGCCAATTAATACCCAAAAATTTTACAGCCTGGGACGGACCTTGCAATTTATCTGGGTTGATTTCCCAACCTTTCTCACGCAGGCACTCAATGACTCTGTCTAATTGGGTCTGAACTTCCTCTTGTGTTTCGCCTTGGATCAAAACATCATCAATATAATGACATATCTGAATTTGGGGATGAACCGGTACCTCAGCCAAATGCTCTGCCACCAGCCGGTGACATATCGTAGGACTATGCACATAGCCCTGGGGAAGACTTCTAAACGTCATCTGACGCCCGTTCCACGTAAAACTGAATTGTTCCTGACACTCTGGGGCAATCGGAATTGAAAAGAAAGCATTAGCAATATCAATGGACGCATACCATGTACCTGGATGCTTTTGGATTCTCTCAATAAGTGTAATAACATCCGGTACTGCAACAGTCAAAGAGGGTGTGTGCTTGTTCAATTCTCGATAATCAACGGTCATGCGCCAAGAGTTATCACTCTTACGCACCGGCCAAACAGGATTATTCCAAGCAGAAGTAACTGGGGTTATGACTCCTGCATCCACTAACTCCTGAATAGTGGTACTAATCTCCTCATGACCACCTGGAATACGATACTGCTTCTGACAAACCACTTTTGTCGCATGGGGAACTTGTATGGGGGGCATTCTTAAACGACCAACCCGTATAGGTCTGGACGATATATAATGCGTTGTTCCAAATTGGTAACATCCGTCATCTAGATGCAAAGTCATTCCTCTCAAAATATCAATCCCAATTATGAATTCTAGAAGTGGCACTACTAGTACAGAATACTCTTTTCTAGGAATTCTACCTATTCTCATTTCAAGCAAAGTTTGAACTGCAGGGGTTTCTTTTCCACCTAATCCGGTAATAGTAAAAGGCTGACCTGTAAACTTCTTTGATTTTCCATGAATAAGAGTGGCCTCCGCTCCTGTATCTACCAATGCTCGGGCCCTTTGGATATTACGATGTCTCCAATAAATATCAATATCTACATAGGGTCTATTATCTCTATGAGCCCATCTGTGTACCGGAGCTTGACCTATTTCCTAGTCATTCTTACTGCATTCTGTGTACCAGGATAAATCAGGATAAAGACTCTCACGTTTCTTAGGTATCGGTACCTCCTGTTCATATCCATTCCCAGTACGGAACGGATTCGTATCTTCTGCATTGTACTGCGGGTTACGATCGACCAAACTGTGACGATCCTCTCTCCTCCTCAACTCAGGGGATTGATCCCTATCATCTCTACGTCTGCTGTAAACATAGTCAGCTCTCCCCCTTTCTCTTTCCCCCTCTCTCTCCCTGTCTCTCTCTCGACGGGGGGACACATCATGTGCAGAACGTCGATCATCACGACGAACAGAGCGCCCACGGCGGTCGTCATCACCGCTACCGTCAGAACCACCACGATCACACTCAGTGGTCCGAACACGCCGGGCACCCTCCTTTCGATCCAAGCCACGTTTGCGAAACAACTCCCACAAACGAGCGGTAGTCTCACCATCAATGTCCTCCCTCCGCACACCATCAGCCAGAAGACCAGAAAAAATATCACGTCTAGTAAGTTTATTTTCACCAGGAGTACGAGTGTCAGGCCGGGACTGACGTTCAGGTTTAAACCACTCACCCAACTCACCGAGTTGGCGCACCGATTCCAAAACCGTAGATAACACGTTACCAGTCTGATTAATCAATAAAGTCATCATGACCTGCTTATAGGCAACAGGGGAAGATCGAATGATACGGTTCCGCACAGAAGATGTCAACGAACCATCAAGCAGTCTGTCAGCAGTACCCAGAAAAATTGCCGTTTTCATCACCTCCTCTTTGAGACGTTGAGCAGCATCACGCAAAGTATACCACGGCTTGTCATTCACAGGCCAGTCAGATTCAGTAGGATATTTTAGATTACAACCCTCAGTCGCCAATTGGAGTAAAGAAATCTGACCACCACCATTATAGTTACGAAAATGATCCTGCACAGTAGAATCCAAACTCAAGGAACAGAACTTTAAACAATCGCCAGTATCCAACATAATACCAGCAGCGCCCAGTTCATAAAGGCGCACCATCCATGTGAGCAAGGACTCACCAGCTCGCTGCCGAAATCGCTGTAAAATATCACTAATTTCCTGTTGAGTAAAGTCTTCTAAACAGTCCAAAGAAATACCCTGCGGAGCATTGGGAGACTGCTGCAACTTCCGACGGAAAACTGGATGCGCAGAAACCGCGGGACGAGCATCACAAGGAGCCCGATCAGTACTCGTAGAGGGACAATCAGTGGAAGAGGCATTGATCCCACTCGAAGAACGAGCGTAATCACGGGGTGCACCATCAAAGATGCGAGAAGCAGACTTGCAATCATGGCGGGAGCGAGAAGACTCGCGCTTGGCAGACTCCTCACCCGAGGAACAAGAATCAGTCGAGTTCCAGATATTACCATCCCATTCATCAGGATTCCAATCCAGCCCGGCTGTCGCCACGACCAGACGCACCTTACGCGTCGAAACCCGACCGCGCCTGTTCTTGTATTTATAATGAGCAATTCGCACAGCCGCCCGTTCAGCAATAGTTTGGTAAGTCTCAAGTTTATCAGCAAGCAACTTATTTTGACACCGCAACAAAGTATGAGAATTCTGAATCTCAACAAAGTGCGCTTCCACATCTTTAAGAGAGATCTGTAAGTTCAACAATCTCTCATGCAGAATCCTGTATGCAGACAAAAGAATCCAACCTCTGCGCCCCAAAATGGGAATCTCCTCACCCTTTGATACGGGTGCCTTCTGCAAACAAGCAATCACATTAGCCGGCTCTGCCAGCTCCAAAGAAGAATTCCAATTCTCACTCAAACCAGTAGAATCAGCCCACTCACGGGCCAAGGCTTCATAAGGCGTTGAATCCCATCCGGGAATATCAACGGGCAACTTAAAAGTAGATTTAGACCTTCTAGAAAACATCGTGAAAAAGGAAAAAGAAGAAAAGAAGAAAAAGAAAAGAAGGAAGAAAAATAAAAACTATACACACAAATATACAAAAATAAAATGCAAACAAAACCACGCACGCGCCGAAAGCAAACACAAGACAAACACAACGCACACAGGTTTCGTAAACGGTTCGTGACGCCAAATGTTCTGCTTGGGTTTTCGGATCAGATAGAACCCGCTCAGCAGAGCCTCTCTAACCCAAACCAGAACGTTACCCCCTCCCTAGGGCCTATTTACACCTAAATAACCACATATATGTACCACCTAAGGACAGGGAATTCCTACTATATATACCAAGATCTACAAGTCACAGCCTCGCGGTCCCAAACGGACCCAGGACTTCCTGCCCAGACGGCAGCCACAGACTTCCTGCCCAGACGGCAGTCACAGCCTCGCGGTCCCAAATGGACCCAGGACTTCCTGCCCAGACGGCAGCCACAGCCTCGCGGTCCCAAACGGACCCAGGACTTCCTGCCCAGACGGCAGCCACAGCCTCGCGGTCCCAAACGGACCCAGGACTTCCTGCCCAGACGGCAGCCACTGCCTCGCGGTCCCAAACGGACCCAGGACTTCCTGCCCAGACGGCAGCCACAGCCTCGCGGTCCCAAACGGACCCAGGACTTCCTGCCCAGACGGCAGCCTTAGACAAGTCACAGCCTCGCGGTCCCAAACGGACCCAGGACTTCCTGCCCAGACGGCAGCCACAGACTTCCTGCCCAGACGGCAGTCACAGCCTCGCGGTCCCAAATGGACCCAGGACTTCCTGCCCAGACGGCAGCCTTAGCACGAGTTCATCCTATAATTACCACGACATCAGTGTTACTATATATCAGATCACACAAAGACAGCTAGTTGAGCACAACTTGTTCCCCAGTTCGAAGGGCTCCTTTCTCCCTTATTCAGTTACCACCTACCTGATCAGGATTAACATCTGTTCATGTTAAGTCACAGCTGACTAGAAGAATAGGTTACCCTCTTACACAAGAACACGTAGCACATATTGCTTTACTACGAACTGAATACTTTATTTAGTTATTACATGCACACTCACGGAACATAATACATATCACATAACCTGCAAAGAAAAGTGAAAGATTAAGTTGTACACTCTAATAGTAAGGGGTTGACATCACCTTGGTCGTATGTAGCCTGCACTCAATGGTCATCTAGGTTCCCTTCTCGTCTGCGCCTCGGCTTCGCCTGGAAGTCACACCTCCGCGATCACGGGTTTACTCCCGTCTCCCTCTCCGAGTCACTGGGACCTCTTCCTCATCGGCTACTCTCTTCTCTTTGGAATATCTATTTCTCGGTTTCTCTCCACCTCCAAGTTTGTCATCTGTCTTCCCTGGAATAAGTAACAGCTTTACCGCTAGCGGCCAGGTGCCGCCTATGGACTAGAAGCAAGTGCCAGTATCTGCCTCAAACTTTTACTAATATAGACGTGCATTTCCTCATGGAAAATTCCAGCCCGTAACCTGCCGCCCACCAAATTTTTGTACCTCCCCGTGCCAAGGACACGTTCCCAGCCGGCCGGCCTGATGTAGTGTCTTCGGCATGAAGAAAAATACAATCCTTCGATAAGGGCCGGCCTGAACCGGTTCTCTCCAAGCGAATAACACCTCCTAACTAAAACACTGCCTATGACCTAGAAACATCCCGAGCTGCCAGAGCAGGAGGAAAGATGGAGTCTCTCCCGTTTAAGGCCTACCAGGCCTGAATTCAGCACGGCTCCATGAAATACCCTCACTACAGAACAGATTACCCCTAATGCTAACAAATCTATCCCCTAGGATATATATATGCAAACCCTGATCTATGGGGAAGAACACAGGATCATGTCGAAGTGCCTAATAAATAGGCTCTATACACTACTCTAACCCTTAGACTTGAATGGAAAGAGACTGAAGTCACCTAAATCACCCTTCAACACAATAAGACCGGAAAAATCGAGCAGTACAGGAGCCAATGGAGGTTTCTGAGGTGGGGGTGATGCGGGTCCATTTGGGGAGGTTTAGGATGAGGCAAGCTGCTGCAGAAAGCTTTATGGTGTGAAGTCTCTTAAGCACAGGGCCGGCTCTAGGGCGGTGCGACCGGTGCCACCTCACCGGGTGCTGACTCTTCCAGGGGGTGCCACGTTTGGAAGTATTTTATGGCTTTAAAAGCACCTGCTGCTGCATTACTGACCTCTGCAATTTTCATACAAAATAAAAATGTCAAGATAACACGGTAGTTAATGTTCTTCCTGGAGAGAGAAAGAGTTTTGTCAATCAGAAGTTTTAACTCATTTTATGGCAGCACAGAGGGTTAATGAGCCTGCTGCAAAGAATGTGTACCCTGCAGATCACAAAGTGCATATAGTTTAAATAGGTTAGTGCTTTTGTCAGAGAGATCCTTTTCTTACTAGCAGTTTAGATGTTAAAATCCTAACATGGTACAGTGAACTAATAACTGTCATCAAAGAGCTGCATGCAAACTGTAAGGTATAGATTGGAGCATTATGATGTTTTCCTCTGTCTTTCATTATTCTAATGTTTCAAAAAGGGTACATTTCGGTAAAAACTAAATCCTTGTTATTAAATGTCACCACCAACCATGGGGTTAGGTTTAAAATTGATAGTTTGTGCTTCTCCAGATTAAGCTCTCTTAAACTATACTGTCTACCAGTATAGATGACATGTGACTCACCTTGTCGTCTTCTGGTTTATGTAACATTTGCGATAAACTAATTTACACACATATGATTGATTGGCTCTGTGCAATGTGTATGTGATGTAAAGTGCTTTGACACCCTACACTGGTATAGGTGGCACTATATAACTAATTAAATAAATCTGAGAGAGTGGTTATGGAGACTTGAGGGGGCACTGTTAAAGGGTGGTAGTGAGGGAGTCTGTGGGGGTGCCAACAAACATTGCCGCACAGGGTGCCACCAGTGCTAAAGCCGGCCCTGCTTAAGCAGTTGGGTGGTGATGCCTGTGTAGAGTGCTTTTCTGTAGTCAAGCTGGCTGCTGACGAGGGCCTGGGTGACTGTCTTTCTGGTGTAGATTTTCCAGAGCATGTGGATTGTGTGGAAGCACTTTGTTGATTAGGCGCTTCATAGTGAGTTCTCTGCCAAGGATGATGCCGATGTTTTGGGCCTGGTCTGTTGGTGTGGGTCCGAGCTCTTGGGGCCACCAGGAGTTGTCCCACAGGGAGGTGTTCTTCCCAAAGATCAGCACTTCTGTCTTGCCCGTGTTGAGCTTCAGGCAGTTAATCCTCGTTCCAGCCGGCGACACTGGTCAGGGCACTGCAGAAGTTAGTTCTGGCGGTGGAGGGGTGTTCGGTGAGTGAGAGGATGAGTTGGGTGTCATCGTCGTAGGATATGATGTTGAGTCAATGTCATGTAGGTGTTGAACAGGGTGGGGCTGAGGCATGATCTTTGGGGTACACCGCAGATGATACTCTTGGGTTCTGAGGTCAAGGGTGGTAGGCAGATTCTCTGAGTTTGTCTTGTTTCAGGGGTTGTGGAGGGGTTTAGCCAGGTTTCAGTGATGAAGATCACATTGGGGGAGAGGGTAATGAAGGTATCCCAGACTTTAGTGGCATGTTTAAAGAGGAATCGGGCACTGAGCAGAATGCACTGGAGCAGTTCCGGGGTGTTCGTGGCTTCCCTGGAGGGTGGGGGGGGAATCCCTGTGTGGACGGGCATTCCTGCAATGCAGGTGAAGTGGCAGCAGGAGAAAGGCCCTTCTTTTGAACAGGGAAATGTTATACAGCAGTTGTTGTTTCGGTGTCCGAAGGCGAGGGCCAACAGCTCGGTGGTGGAGTATTGATGGGTAGCTGGTGGACCAGCGTTCCTGGTGCTGGGCTCGGTCCAGATGCAGACTGGTGCAGACAGGCGTGCCTTTGGCACACCAGTGGCACGGCCATACTGTGGCCTCGATTAAGTAGGTCCTCGGGGAGTAAGGGGCACTGGAAGTGGGAGGCGGGAGAGGAAAAACGAGCGGCAAGGTGGGCCGGCTTGCAAGTTGGTAAGAGCAGGCAACAACACGGGCTAACTAAACAGGAACAGAAAAGCTAAACTGGCAGGCACAGCAAAATGGGCACAGTTACACAAAATATCACAGAAGTACAGTGCACAAATAGGGGAGCTAGACTGGCACACGAGACACACAGTTAAGTGGCCTCAATGAGGTGGGTGCGGTAGGGCACTGGGGAGGAAGATTGCAGCATCATCAGCTTACCAGCGTCAGCAGGGGAGAGCTGCAGAGTCAGAGAGGGAAGCTGGCACTAGGACCTGATACAGTGCGGGGACTTAGAATTATACTACAATCAATGTCTTACCATCATTGAAGAGTCATGACTTTGAAGGGTTCTGTTAGGGATTTACATCTATGTGTAATCCTACTTTTCCTTTCAACTTCCCAATAGTCTTGTAAGGTAAAGTGCTTATAGGGACAGAAAAATCTCTCGCATGGTAATGGACGTGGTAATGGACATTCACCCCAGCCCCGAGTGCCCAACTGCAACAATGTCTTGATCCCTGGTGCTGATTTTTGTTGTCATGGGTGAACACGTATCATCCGTACTGCCTCATGGTTTGCGATCTTCTTGGACCGGGAGAGGTGCCCAAAGTGCTATGCTCATAGTGGTGAAAGGCTATTGCTCTCTCCAATAGTCAAGTAGCATGAGCACAGTGATCGTAGCATACCATGTAGTGATCAGTAGAAGTGAACAAGTCTTTCTACCTGTGTCACTGGAGTGAGGCATGCATGCTCAATCATGTAAATTTCTGCTGCTGTGTGCTTAACTCACACTTGGTCTACATCAAGTTAGTTTTTAGTGCTGTGCAGCTTGTGTGTTGTATGCATGTGCTGCGTGTATGTGTGACTATGGCCATCTTTAGAAAAAACCCAGACCATGCTACCACGCCTAACTTTCGCCAAGACAGAGAATTGAATAAACTGCCTGGTATTGCCAAAGTAGCGCCTATATTTACTAGTACTAATATGTTTGATGTAAACAAACCGGTGGAAACAAACTATCAGGAACTCTGTAAACAGATCATTAAGGCCCTTGATTCAACCATTTCGGTAAAAAGTTTGAAGATTAGGCGTAAGCCTTCTGCCCCTTGGTTTAACGAGAAGCTAAAAATTCTTAAAAAGAACTGTAAGTTGGCAGAAAGGAAATGGAGGAAGGGCTATGATACAGCTAATAAAGATTGTCTAAAGACTACAATGAGTAAGTATAAAAATGAAATTTCAAAAGCCAAAGCAGAGTTTTTTGCCAACTCAATTCTTGAGGCTCCAATCAAAACCCGGAGGGTCTTTAAGATAGTAGATGAATTGACCAATCCTGATTGTTCTAAAAATAAAACTATCGCGACCCAAGAACTATGCGAAGGCCTAGCCACTTTCTTTGAGGAGAAAATTTCAAAAATAATCATCAGGTTATCAGAAAGTAAGGAAAATTAATTTCACTCTGTATCTGAGGCATGTACACAGACATTAGCCTATCATTCAGAGAATGGGACACATGAGACTAGACTTGCTACTCTTAGCCAGGTTAGTATACCCATGGAAGAATAGTTTTTCAAGCTGGACATGAGTACTAAATCTGGGTCCCCGATGGACCCCCTCCCCCACAAGGTCTGGAAAGAATATGGCAGGGAGTTATTGCCTCAGCTCCATCAGATCTGTAGCCAATCTTTGAACAGCGGGATAGTTCCTTCCTGCTGGAAACAGGCGATGTTGACACCTCTGCTTAAAACCCACCCTCGATGCCCTAATAATTATCGACCTATTTCCCTCCTCCCATACCCGGTAAAAATTCTTGAACGCATGGTCAGTAAAACCCTTTCCCAATTTCTGGGAACCAACAGGGGGATGGAAGATGTGCAATTTGGTTTTAGACCTGGCCATGGGACGGAGACAGCTCTAGTAGTCGTCTTAGATGAACTTAGAATGCGGGCAGACAACGGCCAGTCGACCATCCTGATCCTCCTAGATATGTCGGCTGCATTCATAATGGTCAGTCATAAAATATTACTGATGCAGCTTGCTGACCTCGGGCTGGAAGGCATGGCCTTTAACTGGCTTCAGTCTTACCTGGAGAATAGGCAACAAGCTATGGCCCTCCCCCCTTTTCGATCTAAATTTAGAACGGTCAAGCATGGGGTTCCTCAAGGTTCATCTATTAGCCCGATCCTTTTTAATATTTATTTGAGACCATTGATTCCCATTATTAAATCATACAACATCAAGCTGGTGAACTATGCAGACGACACGCAGCTTATCCTGTCGCTAGAAGGCAGAGAGTTGACTTCATTTAGTAACTTCCATGAATGCATGCAGAAGACAGCTAGATGGCTGATGGACAACTCTCTGCAGTTTAATGGTGGGAAAACAGAAATCTTACACTGCACTGTGAAGAAAATCCCTCGTCCGCTTCCAGACAACTTCTGGCCCATTCAGGCAGACATGCCTCCCATACCAGCGGTGCGTAATTTGGGGGTAGTTTTTGATAGTAAGTTGAGCCTGGAAAAGACATGTGAAGAAGACAGTTGGGACTTGCTTCTCACTCATTAAACGCCCTGTGGACAATTCTCCCCATGCTTCCTTTGGCAGCTAGGGAACTAGTAGTCAGAAGTGTTATTTTAAGCCGGTTGGACTACTGCAATGCCCTGCTCCTCGGTTCAGCCAACTTCCTTGTTCTGAAACTACAAAGAATACAGACAATCACTGCTAAGTTGGCTTTAAAGAGGACTCAAGGCAATTCTGCATCTGCAGCCCTTAGTGATCTTCACTTGCTCCCTCTAGCTCAGAGAATCCAGTTTAAATCACTATGTATTGTTTTTAAGGCCCTTCATGGATCTGGACCTTTGCCACTGCAGAAAAGGTTTGCCTGGCATGCTCCATCACGTAATCTTTGCTCTTCTACGGGTCACCTGGTTTGTACCGCCAGAATAAGAACCTCCAGGTTTGGGGAGAGAGCCTTCAGCTGGGCGGCTGCCCATCTGTGGAGTAATCTCCCGCCCAATATCAGACAAATAGAAGAATACCTTCAGTTTAGGAAGAATCTTAAAACGTATCTTTTCCCTAGGAGGTAGTGTAGGTTATTCAGCTGGTGGGTAAATAAGTGCATGTAGAGGAATCACTGTCAGTCAGCGCCAGGATACCCGTGGGGAGATAGTGCGCTTTAGAAATTCTGTTTACATTACATTACATTACTTTACATTACATTACTATGAATGGTACAACACATGGAAGGCTCTGGGTTGCATTTTGGGAGATCCAGGGCTGATTGGAGCAGCATGAGAACGTAGAGGAAACCCCCAGACAAATTTGTGGATTGCTGCATTCCTGTTCATGTGAGCTGAGCTGGGCACCCACTGAAGGAATGAGAGCCAGGCTCTTCAGTACACTTAAAGGAGTGGTCTTTGATTGCAGGAGAGGTCTCTGGAAGGAGCTGGGGAAATTCTCAGGAAAGAGACTAGGCTTATAAGAGAATCATAAAGAGTGGGGCTGGGGCCTTGGTCCAGCCTTTTGATGCACATATCATTGTGTCTGACATCTGGGTGTGAACCTGTAGTCACTCCTATGGCCTGTGTTGTCGGGCTATCAGATTTGGAGTGCCTCCTTCCGTGACGGACAGCTTTCTGGAGGAAGGGCAAGCCAGAGGTGTGAGAACTTCAAAAGGAAGCAGACCTCCAATACAAACTTCAGTGACTCATACCCTAAATCACATGTGGAGTCTGAAAATGGACTATAAGAAGAGGGGTTCAAGGCACCACAAAATTGTTAGCTGTCAAGCAGCCTGTTGGGCTGTGGGAGGAGGAGAAGCTCTGCAAGGCTTCTGCCTGATACAAGAGCTGGGGGCTGAGGCTGCTAGTCTCCCAGTTGGATATGGGGACGTCACCCAGGGATATCCAATACCAATTGACCCAGGAGTCTGGGGTACCAATGCCTGCCTGCTTGCCAAGACCAGTGTGCCCTGCGAGGTAGAGGAAATCACTTGGAGGGAGTGAGGCCTGGTGGAGGATCCTGGCAAGTGGATTTCTGTAGTGAGGTGTGAGGAGATAGCTACTGCACCGGATTGTCCATCGCCCATGTGCAGATTCATTTGGGGGCTACGTATGCCAGAGTGGGGCAATTAAAGGTAGCCGTGGTTGGCATCACTGCTGTACTGATTGGGCCATAGCCCATGTGCGGAGTGAAGTTGGCAACCCCATATGCCACTTGGAGTTGCTGTGAAAATTACTGTCATGCCAATTGGGCTGTAGCCTGTGTGTGAAGTCAAGTTGGTGACCCCATATGCCAGAGGAGGCCACCATGAGTATTACTGCCTTGCCGATCAGTTTGTAGCCCATGTGTGGAGTGAATTCAGTGATCTTATATGCCGGGGGCTGCCATGAAGATTATTGCCATGTTGATCAGGCTGTAGCCCGTGTGCGGAGTGAAATAAGTAAACCTGTAGGCTAGAGGGGTAGCCGTGAAGAGGAAGTCACTGCTGTGTTGATCGGCTATCTCCCATGTGTGTAGTCAGGTCAGTGACTCGGTATGCCAAAGGAGGCCACCGTGAAGAACATGGAATGCTGGGTGGTGAGATGGATCACATGAATGTGCTGAATCATTGGAAGATGTGCCGTAGATGCCCAGCCGCTGCCCCTGCAGAGCTGCGAGTGCCATCAACAGCCACTGTAGCTCCTCCAAAAAGTCTGAGAGTGAAACGCTCCGAGGGACTCTGGTAGTGCAACCCCTGCAGAAGCAAGCAAGACTGATCGTAGTGCAGGAAAGCCACTGGAGAATATGTTCTGCCGCATGATGCTTCGGGCACTGGAACAATTTGGACTTTGAAAGAGTGAGAGTAGGACTCCAGAAAATCAGACTACTAGTGGGGCTTAACCTGAATGTCACCTATAATGAACAGAGAATAACCACCAGCATTAGTGAGAGGGAAGTGGCACTCAGGGACCTGCCTATTGAACACTGTAGCCCTGACCTCAGGGGGCAGTGTGTATTGTTTGTTTATGCCATATTTCACTTTGTTTTTGCATGTAAATGCTCATGTTTTCATAAAAGCAAGTATTTTATACGACAATCATTGTTTGCTGACATTGAAAGAGGTTTGATTTGTAAGCCTGTGTTCACCCCACTGTATCTGCCTTCCAGCAGAAGCCTTGGACTGCTTGATACACGCTACTACTGAGAGGCAAGTGCGGAAGGAGTACTTGACCTAGTTGTATAGTAAGTCGGCCCCAGGACATCAGGAGTAAACGGCCTACCCCACGGTTGGGCCCAGTAGCTCCTTCTTACACCCTGGCCCCTTGAAATGGGTTCTGACAGCGCTTTTTCTGCACTCCCCTACGTCATAAAATATTCCAATTAGCAACTTTGAACAAAATATGTACATATTGATGTATGAACACAATGTGATTCATGTACACAATATTGTGGCAACTGTATTTGTGATGATAAGACGTGAAAAAATGCATGCACCACAATACAAATTGATATCTCCATCCTTTGCTTTGGCGTCTTACCATAAAACCTCTTTTCTGTTTTGGCCTGCAGGTACTGCATGTCCGCTATGTCCTACAGTTGCTGCATGAAACCAAAAAGTACTTGAAACAGATGCCAAACATTGTTCACTTGTCCACCTCCTACTCCAAGGAGTTAACCATCTGTGGTAAGGTACTGCCATTTGGCTAAAACGTTGCACCATGGGTGCCTGGAGTGCATGCTGCCAACTAATGCGAAAC
The DNA here is from genome assembly GCF_964204655.1 of Triturus cristatus. NCBI lineage: Eukaryota > Metazoa > Chordata > Amphibia > Caudata > Salamandridae > Triturus > Triturus cristatus. The sequence goes on along the minus strand of NC_140591.1, from coordinate 1,101,062,172 downwards.
TGACATATTTAATGGGGCAGATTACCTAGTTTTTTAACAATATCCCCTCTTCTTGTTTCTTGAATCTATTTCTACAATGCCTAATTGTTTGACTTGTTGGTCTCATCAAATGTCCAATAATTTTGAGTTGATTCTTATGAAGTCTGTGCGTGGTAGAATCTTTGTTTCCCATAGACTAAATAATTCATCAGACTTTCCACGTTAAATGTTTAAGATAATGTGATTAAAGCATTGTACGTTGCTATACAGCTACTTCTGTGACAATGTAGACCAGTATTTAAAATAGTATGCCCTAGAAAATATACCACATATTATCAGTAGATAAATTCTATGTCTTGCAGGAGAAGTTCCAAAAAAACATGTGCATGAATAAAATCAGATAATGTAAAGTTATGTGGCAAGGCCACTAATCTAGAGCCCTCTGCATTACTTGTAATGGACGAGGAGTGACATTAAATTGAAAGAGCTAGGCTCATCTAATTGATACTCTTTATTTCCCTGGACAGGGGTGCAAAATGCAACTCTATATTTGCACAGGAAAGGGGCCATACTGAGCTGTATTCACCAGAGGTTTCAATAGACATGGTACCATGATATAAGAACACATCTAGATCATCCTGTACATTGTTACTGCCACCTTCATATTGGGAGTCTGAATCCGTGCAACCAGGTGCTACTTTAACTTTAGCTTCTAGACCAGTCTAAAAAGTAAAGGCAGATGGAGGGGGTTCAATAACCCCTCCTGAGGCAAATGCACATTTCAAACCCATTGATTCAAAGTCTAATGGAATATGAACTCTTGACAATGTTGCTGGAGATATAGAAACATTTTCTTCAGACTAAATAACGCTTACTTGTTCCCCTTGAAAAATGACACAAGGTCCCTAGAGTACGCTGTTCAGCTAAAGGGAAGGGATTCCCCTTAACTGTGATGTCCTCACAGTTATATTTTCCATACCGTGCTTATGAGTTTTCCTACTAAGAATGTTGTCCGGGGAGGCATCCCATACATTGTGGTGGCCACAGCCTTTATGATTATGGCTAGTTCACCCTCCGGGTGGCTGCTGTAGAGGGAAACCTTGTGCATTGTCTCCAAACAGCCGTAGAAACAAAGGACAGAAAAGGAAGAAACTGTTGGGACATAGGCTTGTTGTTATTGTCCTCTGAGGGATGCATCAATTCTCCATCCTGCAGTCATCCTTCTTCCAAATATATAAATTATTATAAGTAGCTAAGGCCAACCCTTGGTATGTGGGCCAAGGTTAGGTGCCAGGTTCTAACACCTGAGTGGCCAAGGGGGTCCCACCTCCTTGAGACTACTTGGTGAGAAGACTAGTGAAGGGTGTCCCTGAGAAACACTTTTTAGTAGAATGACCGCATCCTCAGGACAAGGCAGGCTGGGAACTTACAGGGGTAAAGTACAAGAGTGGAAAAGGCACAACATCACGGTGTGTTGGAGACTTGTTCTTACAAGCTGTTTCTTCTATTTTTTCACTTGTCTCATTAAAAAGGTGAGCATTTTCATTTGACATCAGCACTAGGAACTTTATAGTAAGACGCAACTTATTTCACCATCTGTGTTCCTACACCACTGTGTCTGACTTTTTGTTCTGGGTTCATACAACGTTGTGGACTGTTATAGTAGAAATTTGATAGTATCATAACCACAGACACATTGGCTGTAATCAGAGTACGGTTTCCGGCACGCTTCTTTTTGGTTACATTGTTTTGACAGGTAAATTAATGTTGAACATTGTTTTTCCCATTGTTTTTAGGTGACTTACACGGAAAACTCGATGACCTTTTATTGATCTTCTACAAGGTAACAGTCATTGTGTAATGTGAACGCATGGCTCTGTGCATTCCTTTGGTGCTGACAAGGGTTGAGCAGGAATCTAAACATCAAATGATATTAGAATTGCAGAAGAAGTAAGGTCTTGTGCTATTTGCCTGATACGTTTTGTTGACAAATAGAACTTACAGTGTGACAACTCCTGTAACTGCATACATCAGAATTTTGAGTATTTTATTTTCCCAAGGGACAATGTCTCGGAAATTCTGATACCTGCAGAATTTAACTCCAAAAGCTAAAATTCTGTGTGTAATTCTACACTTTTCTCAGAGAAACTCTGGAAAAAATGTATTTACCTCACCCGGTATATACCTCGCTCAAGGTGCGGTAAATACCTCAGTCCATTCGGGGCCCTCATAATCAAGGCCTAAAACCGGAGAGTGTTTAGAAACATATGAACCACTGTATAAAACCACATACATACAATTTTTTATGTATATACATGTTCTGTTGTGTCTGCTTTACTCAAGATCTGTCTCAAAGTCTGTAGCCTTTATACAACAAGTAAAGCCACATACCTGTCCGCAACAAATGATGCTGGGCTTTCAACTTAAGGTTGTACTTTTTCCTTTCTACTATGAAAGAGTTAGAATGACCTTCCACGGGTACCTTGCTATGAGGGAGACCTTGCCTGCTATTATCTATTTTAAATACCTTCCATTGGACCTGTTCTGCTTCCCTGACTGCTCCACTTTCTTATTTCTCAAACGTGCCCTCCACCTCTGAACACCCACTACACTACACTTTTCTCTTTAAGTGTTTTGTTTTTCACTCCTGCTCTGCTCTAAATTATGTGTACACTAATAGTATTAAAGGTTGAAACGTGTCAGCTATTTTACAATAAAAAAGGAAGGAAACTGTTGCATGAGCAATAATCTACAAACAATAATATTTCTTGGACATGGGAGAGCAGCCTCAGTTCGTATTTGTAATACAAGTTCTACAACGCTTTAGAATCATTTACATCAACTACAGATAAATAGGTATTTTGGTCCTCATCCTTTCTATACATGTCTCAAAATCTGCTGCTTCATGTTTTTACTTCTTACAGAATGGTCTTCCTTCTGATGAAAACCCTTACCTTTTCAATGGGGACTTTGTGGACAGAGGGAAAAACTCGATAGAGATACTCATACTCCTCTTCGCCTTCCTTCTTGTGTACCCCAACAATCTATACCTGAACAGAGGGAACCATGAGGACCATATTATGAACCTGAGGTAACAGCCTTAGATCATTCATGTTGCCACATAGTGCCTTTGTTCTGAATTATAAAGCAGATGAATTGTGTTCATTAGAAATATTTTAGGAGAAAATAAGAGGACCTCAGAAAACAGACCCACAGGAAAAAGAGGAAATCAGGGACAAATTCACACTACATGTTTCTTACTTTGTGCTTTAGCATGTCCATGACGTATTAGGTACTTTGGGCCAGATGTATGTAGATAGCATTTTGCGATTCCCTAATTGCGAATCACAACGATTCGCAATTATGAATCGCAAAATGCAATGTATGAAGGTGTATAGTACACCAGTGCCTGCTCTTAAAAAGGGTTGTACAAGCATTCACAAAGGGGAAAGGGTCCCTTGGGGACCCCTTCCCATTTGCAAATGGGTTATCACCTACTTCAAGTAGGTGGTAAAATGGCAAGTGTTTTGCTATCGCAATTGTGGTCACAAAACATTCATACAGACTGATGCAATTCGGTATTAGGAAGAGACGCCCTAAACACGCCCCTTCCGAATACCGAATCACAAACCCATTTTGCGATTCGGTAACAGGTTACCGAATCGCTAAATTAGGTTTGCTGCATCGGAAAAGCAATTTTTGCTTTCACAAATGGGCAGATTCTGCGAATCTGCCCGTTTGCGAACACAAAAATGCTTGCTACATCTGCCCCATTACTTACTAAGTCATGCATAAAGTATGCATGTCAATGTACACAAACATATTCTTGTATACTGCAGAGTTGTGTCAACATACTTACTTCTACGCACACACAATTTATGCAAGGCACATGAGTGAATGTTCCCCCTCCAGTGACTTTCCTTCCCTGAAGTAAATTGAAAATCAAGATGGTGGAGAGGGTGCAGAGAGAAGGGTTGCATAGTATGTTAAATATTTGAGAAAATCATAATTCTTATGAATACATTCTGTTATTGAGTTATCTTTTAATCCTGTAGTTTTCCTGGATTAAAACAATCTAAAGATTGTTCTTTTACACTAAAACCTCAAACAAACATAGGGTCGTTTTTTGAGAGGGGTCGTTTCAAATAGTAATTGTTAGGAATACTTGGAAACCAGCTACACAAGAAAAATGCTTATAATGGCCACTGAGATTTTATGATTATAATCGCTAGTTGATGTAGAGAGAGAAATGCAGGATGCAGGGTTTCCAAAGAATGCCAAAACAAATATTCATTTGACAGATGGCCCAATGGGATTTCCATGCTGAGTAAGTAACATAGCACAAGTAATTATGATCTTCACTACAAGATGTGATGTCTTGAGACACATCTCCAATAGACCCTATTTGGGACACTACTTCAGTTTTGGACTGTGTCTGCCTCACCCATGTGTATGTGATCCCTTCTACGCCTCATTCAAATGCTCAGACTGGCCCTTTCATATGCAGTGTTTTCATTTCTCTCATGCAGCCACCCTCCATAAAAACGAGGAGTAACCTTGTGCTGCAGCTGCATGTCTCATTAAAGGGCACAGGCACGTGGACCCACTCTTTACTCAAGGAGTCCATTGCTCTGAAGGATGCAGTATCACATTAACAGTTGTCTCATGCGACTAGGCACACCCTTGCTAGTGATTGGTCTCATTGAATCAATTCTGCCTTGCAGAACTCATCACACATCAAAGAACAAGATTTGGTACACAAACACGCATGCACACACAGACAAGTGCATGCACACGCACGCACACACACACACACTGTCTACGGCAAGGGCTCAAACATGGAAGTATGCTTTCCATAGCCAAAAAGCAGGCTGGGAAGGGTTCAGCAAACAGACACAGAGCAGGGGTCAAAGTATTTGTGGTGTGTGTATGCTGTGCGTGCACGCCCTCTGCTGACCTATCTGGGGGTTATGGTGAGGCCTCATTCCCCCTCATCAACCCATTTGAAACTGATTCAGCAAGGCACAGAACTTGCCAGTTTGCACTGAGTACCATTAGTGGTGGTCTCGTTTACATAATGTATGTAATGTCACCAACATTTATGTGGTGCACTGCTAGCATGTGTTTAAGGTTTCTGGGCACCCTTTTCAGGTCCGAGATTCTCATTGGCCGGAGTCAAAGTTGTCTGTTGTCACTGTGTTGGAAAGAGAATCTGTGAATTGTTCGTATTGTATAGTAATTGTTACTATTGGATAATGAACTTGATGAGAAGTGTGTGACCCTACCAGAGATCTATGTGGTGTACTATGGGTATCAGGTTCTTTACAAAATACCTTTTGCTTGCCCAGTGCTTGGACAGCTGCATGTGTAGTATAGGACCAGAAATAGTTATAAGTTATGAGGCATCTCGGTTGGTGGTGGTTAGGTCATTTGAGCTAGATGTTCAAGTGACTAAGGACAAAGAGGTCGTTGTGGTCTAAGGTGATGTCCCATATGGCGTATGTAAATTCTGTATCAGTAGATTGCTGTACATCAACAGGTATAATCAAAAAAGGTACTTCAGGGTGTACAGCAGGCAAAGTGTGGTTTACATTTGCTGTGGTAAGGTCTTGAAAACTTGAGGTCTGTAGGAGGTCCTTAAAAATTACTTTCAGTCCTTTTTTGATCTCCATGGAGCAGTTTCCAGTGTGGATTCCAAAACGGGGATTACCTCATGCGGGACGAGGGATGCATCCCTAATCAGTTTTTTGTCATTAAGAGCAGGTCCAGCAATAAGCTGAGATCAGATTGTAGATGTTTAGTGAGTTTTTGTTAATCAATTATGGACTTATCAACTCAGAGGCATTGTGTCATGAGGGGGATAGATGGTTAGTAATAAGCAAAGGAAGGTGCAGAGGGGAAGGTGTGAAGGGATTACAGGGGGGAAGTGACTGTAGTTGAATAGGAGATTAATTCAGAGAAGTAGAAATGATAGCTATGTTAGGTATGTCCAAACAGCATGATGAGAAGACAATGGAAAGTGCCTTCTTTTTCAGCTATTGAATGACACACCCACCTTCCCCTTACAGCACTGCAAGAAATGGCAGCTGCAGCCTGTCCTAATGGGTGAAGGGGCCACACACCCTCACCTTTTGCCCAAAAAGAAGAGTATCAGGATGATCAAAGGTCAGCCTGACAGACACTCTTTATTTTCAGGTCAGTCACCTAGGAGCTAGACATTCACTAAATGCGCAGGCTCCTGGCTGCGTGACGTCATAGCTCCTGTGGGCATGACATCTTCAGCCTGGCAAAGCACCATGAGGCCCTCCCCCATGTGACGAGAGGGATCGCCACTGATTGCCTCGCAGTGGGCGCATCCGTTCGAAGCCCTGAAGTGCCCAGGGCTGAGTGTCAATCACTGGCACCTCGTCACAGAGTGGGGTCAGCAACTTTCACTGATTCCATCCCATGGTGTTACGAATATGGACCGCTGCCTCACGACCTAGGGTCAGCCAATGAGGGAAGGCAGGAGTCCCAACTATCCTGGGACGTCTCAGGCAGCGCTGCACAGGCAAGTGTGATTATTTTTTTGATATTTGGTGCATCCATGCATGAATATATGGGAGTGAGTGTTGTGAATTGTTATTTTTTTGTGTGTGCGCACACGTGTGAATGCATGGGTGTGAGTCCGTATGGAGCAGTTTAATTTTGGCTCCACCTTTACACGCCACAAATACGTAACATAAGCGTTCACTTAGCACGTTTCCTGTGTGGCCTAACAACATTAATATAAAGTCTTGCACTTGACATGATTATTAAAATGCATTCACTATAGAATTAGAGAATGCATACATATAAATGTGCACCATTGATTTAATACTCGAAAGTTGGCCTGATTAGACCTGTTTTCCATTTTGCATAAAATAATGTTTTCGATTTCTACTTGCATGACGTTTTCCGTGCAGGTACATTCACATAGATTGTTAGTTTTAGAATAGATACAACACTGTACTAGTGATAAAGAGAGAGCCTGAGAAAAAGACCATGATTAGGAACATGGAGAACCAGAGCGTTAACTGAAGAGTCCTGTTCAGCATTATTGCAACATGGCTTGGTTGAACAAGGGCAATGTCTTTCCCATGTTCACTGTGGGACATTTTTGTAAAAGTTGAAGCTTACAATGTGATAAAGGAAAAGGACAATGGGACTTCTGATTATGCATACAGAGGGTTATTACCTGACAGACTCAGGTGGAAATATCTAGTGTTCACCCTGCCTGGTGTTACGCCACTTTCCCTTGAAATTTGAGAGGTTTAGACCTCTATGCTTATTCCCGTTGATGTTTTGCTGAGTGCGGCTAACGCTAGCACTCAAATCCCCAGACCCTTGACCAAGCTTCTGAGATGCTGACACGTTCCCCTATTTCCTTTACTTCCCTAACTGTCCCGCATTTTCCTATTTTTCTGCACTCCCTGGATTTTGAGATCTCTTTAAACTATTGAACCAACCTCTTAGTTTGGACTTAAACCTGGATGATTTTATATTTTGCTCATGAATTGAAGAGAGAACCAGAACCTCTTTTCTGAGCACCAAATTTTGTTATTGATCTTTTTTATTGCTATGACTGAACTTCTTGTTTGTCTCATACTGGTACACCTAAATGTCTTCAGGAGGTTGGGTTTCCCAGTTGTTATTCTGTATCTTTCTAGCATAGTGTTAAGATTCATGTACCTTAACTTGACTGCTAACTTGTAATTAACCTTCTTAACTATAGTCACTTATTCCTGGACCTTATTGTGTAGCCTGATGGGTTACACTGTTAATTGAAATGTATTGATGTAATGCTAACTCCCATCACTGCTCAGGTGAGAACGAAAAGATTCATCGGAGGACAAATGGTAAGAAGGTTTGCCCAGAGTGCTGTGGGAAGTGTTCATGTGTGCGTTTGTGTCCTGTCTGCCCCTTCCTGCTTTAACTATCGTCGGAAAAATGGACAGTACAAAGGTGCATGCCCCGATTTTAGCGGTACTCCTTTTTGGTCAATGACTAAAGGTAATTAGATGCTGCCTGCACATCACACACTGCAGGAGAAGTATAAAATTATATGAATGTACTTAGAAGTGGTGGGGATGGTAGGATGGAGTTTTTGAGAGAGGTGAGACAAAAGTAGATAAAAGGCATGGGGGGGCATAATGTGCCCACAGTTGCAGAGTTAGAGAGAGGGAAGAAAAATAAGTTCTGTCCTTAGAGGGTTTGTGAGAGAGTGGGAAGGAGTAGAGATAAACTGACACTTCTGACTGTGATGAGATTGTGTAAGATTAGTGACAACATTTTTTAAGAAGAAAGACATGGAAGTAGGTGGAGTCTGGGTCAGCTGAAAATGAGGAGGTGGGATAGGTAAGAAGTGGGTCGATCAATTAGAATGGAGAACAAGTTGGGTGAGTTAGTGGACTGGTCTGTATTGTCGAATTCAGCCCAGCTATGGTCAGCAATTAGCACCGCCAAACGGATTCTGTGCAGGACACGCCTTTCGTACATGAAGAGTGAATTAGTGGGTGCTATGATACAAAAGCTAACTATAACTGAGGAGAATCAATATCATGTTTTCCCCCAAGTTTATAAATGTAGCCATAACATTTTCAAAACCATATTGCAGTTGGTCATACCATAAATTATTTATTTCCAATAATTTGTAGTAATAATTGGGTTGATACTCTAATGAGGCTTGCCCCGGGTACAAGCTATGAATCTCTTGGGTACATTCCGAATGGCTAGGAGCCAATTGGAATGCAGCATTTTTGGTAATGGACAGCTGCCTGCGTTACAATACGTAATAGTGTTTTCAACACTGATTTCAATACTCATTTTGCTAGCTTTAAATCGTAGTCTAAGAAAACATAGATAGCAGGTAACATGTGGTGTTCTACTGGAATTTGCAAACTATGCAGTCTCATATTTTATTATTATGCCACCAGAATCCCAAATTGGTATTGAAGGACCATAAAATGTTTACATTATTTATCTTAACAGCACACAGATACTTAAATATTGCTTCATACTCGATATAGCAGTACTTTCATTTGTGAAGTTTAGTGAACATTGGCCAAGTTTTTCATAATTTAATCAATTAGGTTAAATTATGATTTTCGGCTGATAGTATGGAAGTTAAATTCTTTTGAGGGTCTCCACTTAGAGTTCTGCAAAGCACACATTTCCCAAAATATTTTGCTTCAAGTTTCTCAACACTGGAAATTTGCGCCGAGTTGAGGAGTTCTTTATCGTTCCTGATAAATAACAATACCATGGGGTACATTATTAAATCGGGTGTGAGAAATAACACCTATTATGAGGAACAACATGGTGATTTTGGTGTTTAATGTACCAAATCTGCATGATTCGGTAAATACCGTATGTTTTCCCCTGATAAATTTCGACAGGTTTCACCTGCCGAAATATTTCAAATGTTGGGTTATTTAACACATCCGATAATTATCGGATGTGTTAAATAAAACCAAACCTGTAATTCCATCCCATGCGTAAACGGGTTTACGCATGGGATGGAATTTAACGATCCACTCATAATTAGGCTCTGAGATATCGTCTATGTGTCCTATGAGTACATTAAAGAAAGTAAAAGTTAACTCAGGCATTTCAACTGAAAACACATTAAATATATTCAAGACATGGGAGGAGCCATGCTTAGCATAATATTGCACATGGGTAACTGTGAATGAAACTATTGTTGTTGATGTGACGCCACTCAGAACCACTTGATGAAAAAAATCCTTGTTTCCACAGTAACCTTTATAGAACTATATATATTCTCAAGTAGTGCCACCCCTAATGATTGCTGCTGCTTAGTTAATTCACAATATCTTTTTCCTTGAAAGTAACCTTTTGCCAAGAACACCACTGAGCATTACTGTTGCTGTTTCAGGTATGGCTTCACCAACGAGCTAATGGAAAAATATAAGGTAAGAGTTTGCTTTTAGAAATGGACGAGGAGAGGACCCACTCACCAAGCGAACCACATTGCAACAACAAAATGCTTACCTTGATAAAATAAAAAGTAGGACCTAACCTAAATATGAATACTGACGTTGATAGTTGACAATGTAAGGATTTAATACTTCAGAAGTCTGCTCTTTTATTTTCCCAATGTCATTTGGAATTGTATTGTGTTTTAATAATCTTTCTCAAAAGCCCATCAAGAAGTACATTGTTGAGAGTCGAGGCTAATGCTTTTTGGGCCCCCCATCCAAGACATATTTTGGGACTCCCCGTTAGAGCCACTTTGAATTTTATACCTGATTTTCTGATAATTCGTGTCTGCATAATGGCAAATAATATTGAATCATACCTGACATTTTCAGAAACTGGGTCACACAAGAACAGACAGTCAAAATATTTTTTCCCAGTGCTCCCAAAATCTTTATGATGACACTGGGTACAGAGAGAGTCAAAGGTAGAGGAAGGTTGGCAGTGGACGAAAGGGTGAAATATAGAATACACAGAGGTGAGGCAGAGAGAAAGATTACTTTCCCAGGAGTCCCACTGGTAGGTTGGGGCCCTGGGCAATGGCCCACTTGGCTCTTTCCTTAATATATCTGTGCCACAAACACTTTTATACCTTTCACAAAATGTAAATAAACACATTGTGGTAGGAGGGACAAGGCCGCCAAGTGGAGCTATGTGACGTTCTCAGTCGGACCTGACGTTTAAGCTAGCAGTACTCTGCTTGCTGTGATTTTCTTAAGCCTTCCATATATTTAGTGACAGCAAAGCCACAGAATGTTAAGTTTTGTTAGATACAAAGTTAAGTCAGGCTAATGGCGCCACCCATGATGTGAAGCAGTTTGGAGCTATGAAGTTTGCTTTCAGGATTACATTTAGCGCATTATTCATCTATGGAGTGGAGCAGCCTGATTGGCACTTACCAAATGTAGGAGTTAAGAGATTTTGCTCCAGGCTTATTACGATTACCTTTTGTGAGGGCAGACTGTAGTTTTAAAAGTATTTGCACCGGGACAGAATGCTATAAAAAATTGCCTGTGCTATTGCCTGATACACTTTACTTCGACCCCTCTCCTCACATATGTTTAGTTGGTGCTGCTTTGGAGTTTAGATTAAGCTTTGCAAAATGCAAAAACAACTGAAGATTAAATTGAAGAGACATCTTCAAGTACCTTGAAATCCACAAATGTAGATCAGATTGGATGTGAACATAAATGCAAATTGAGTCAGTGTTTGGTGGTAATATACAAGTGGTAGACCTTCACTGGTTGATTTTATTATAGATAACCATTATCCATTATAGATAACATAAACTACATAAATGAATCAATTCTTTGCTGGTGTTCAGATCCTCCACACAAACATTTTCCTTTTTCATTTGTGGCTCTAGTTATCCAACACAGGACGTATCTGCCCTCTCATGTGTCATACTTCTATCTGTGGGTCAGCTCGGCACTAACAAGTATAGTAGCTAGCTAACATTGTGGTCTGCGATGGCTATCTAATATAGGGGTGTACAATATTACTTTGTATGAATCTTTATCAAGCTTATTCAGCTGGTCTAGATGATCTTCCAGGTAAGACTCACACTGGTGACGAAAGCACATGTACACAGCTGGCTAGGTGCCATACTCTGCAGTGTTTACAACCCCAATTGCAGAATGGCAACACTCTTAACTGCGGTCCCACTGGAAGACAGAAACAGTCCAGCCTCACTTGGGGAACACATGATTACTTGGGAATTTATAGCCCATCATGATGCACCTCACAAGTCACCCTTTTTGGATCCCTTTCTCTCTCAGTTCCTCTCTGTTCTCTCTTTTTTAGACCCTCCCTACCTCACTATCTCACACACACAGACACACAAACACACACACACCATGCAAACAGATGTGACTTCACATAGAAAGTGTGAGGAATGTTGGCTCAGATATCCTCCAGGGTTTCAGCTTGCTGGTACCTCAGTGAGGCCATGTGACGGGTTGTCTAGACCCATTATCCCCTCGGACCTGGCCTTGCCTTTAAGCATGGGCTCTAGCCCTTTAATAATCGCCTCTGGAAGGAATTATGGGCATTCCCTACCAACCAGGTGAGCTCTGGCATGTCTAAAGCACCAAGATCACCTGCTTTTATCTCCTCGGGGACCAATTCTCAACTGCTTACCATATGCACTGGCAAATACATGGGCTGCCACCTGAGAATAGCATTCTCCATCAATCATCTTGGAATAAGTTACATTATCAGCACTTCCATCCTCTTCCCTTCCTGAAGGAGAAGCATTCTCAGCTTTCTCTAAGGCTTTCAGACATGTGCCTTGCCTTAGGTGTTGCTGCATACTCTGCCTGTTAGCAGCACACAGCTCCTTGCAAGCTCACTCACATACTCACTGTAGGGTAGGTGGCCCAAGACATAAGCAAATATGTTTGTTAATGACCCACAAAACCCACTTGAACTATTACCTTTCCCTCTAACAAAACCAATATTGATCACATGTTAGAGCAGGAATATATGAACAAGGCAGTCCAGCACTGTTGGCGAGAGAAGGATTGGACCAGTACTGAACATTGGCAGGTAGTGTTTGTTCAGTGATAATGCAATGTTATGAGTTCCCAAAATATGCAGTCCGCACATAACTTGTATCAAAAGTTGATGTTTTATTTTGACTTTTTCAAGTAAGATACAGCCAACACATTTCATTATTGATATAAGGAACATCTTCAGAGCTGTGATGAGTTATACATAAAAACTTTCAATATTACATGCTACAATATTACATAGACATTAACATGTTAATGAAACATATCTAGATGCCTTAGAAAACAACTTGTATTACAATTAATATTTGTGCCAACATCATGATTATTAGTGAACACTTGGGGTGCAACTAATTTCTAAGAAAAAGTATAGAAATCCTACAATTACAAACATTTATTTTTTGCCTGTAATTGTAGCAGCTTGTTAATCCCTTCCCCCACACATCCTGCTGTGTACAGACATTAGCAGACAATAGATGATAATTCATGTGAACCCAGTGGCAAGGGAGATTCAAATTCTAAGTAACACATAGTTCAAATTAAGTCAACCAACACACGCATATTCTTCATTCATTAATCTATCTGTTACTTCCACAAAATAGTCATCTAAACATAGTCATGTGACATATACCTTCATAGCCTTGTTTTCATAATAGTAGCAATGTTCCATGTGTCTCATAAGTGAGTCAAATCCCCTTAGTATTTAGCTGGTACATTAACAATCTATGGTTATAAAAAACAATTTAAGCTTTCAAAATGAAAATATCTTCAGTTACCTATTGGAATAATGCAATTACGATAACTGTTTACAAAGTTTCTATTGTTACTATAAAGTGCATACTTTTGTAAGTCAAAGAAGTTAACATACTTGGTTAGGTTCCTTTAGGCTTAGTAGGCCTGGTAATAAGATGTAAGGCATCAATATTTTCTCCACGGCTATAGTCATTTAAATTCATTTATACAATTACCTGGCTACCTAAACTGAAAATCCCATGGATGCATATTCTCTGTTCTAAATATTGGACTATTGAAGACTTCCACCTACAGTATTATCACATGTGAATGTCAAAAAATATTAGAAAAAGTATCATCAATGTTTCTGAAGGGCTTTAGTGGGACAAATGATTACACATGAAAAAAATCAATATTATATCCTTTCCCCAAAGGTAGTAGCCATTACAATTTACATACACAATCAATGGGATCATATAAGCTATAATCCTAAGAAGTATGTTGTTTCTTAAGTGCTGGAATGTTGGAAACAATCACATGCAATATTACCACATGTAGACAATGGTTTATCACATTCTGGTATGTGTCCGGTATGTTAAAGGGTACCTCAAGACAATGTAGAAGTAAAGCGAAGAACGGGTTCTTCATACTTTGTTAAATAGAATTGAATACACTTACTTAGTATTTCATCACAATAATTCAATATATTAATATTTATTAGGTTTTAGGTTCCCAGTGTTGAAAGTAATTCACCCCATTTTGTTGGTGGTATCATGTAAAAATAATGTTCAAAATATGTACCATCATACAGAGCTATTGGTATAAATATAGTACAACATTGTCCTCAAATAAGATGACCCAAAATGTATTCCAGCAGTCCACATTGAATATTATGAAGTCCATATTTTACCAAAACTATGATGATATTTGAGAATGTTTAGCTCCCATCACAAATTGCTTAAGTAGCACAACGTTTTGTAAGCCTCTCTGTCAAATCTGTGTTAAGACAAGATTTAATATTTAAGTTAGTTTGTTAGGAGGCCATTAATATAATATAACATTTCTTACATATCAAAGAGTTCCAACAATACACAATGTAATAATCGATGTATTAAAAATTTAAATATAATATCGAAGTACTGTTTATATGGATGCCTCATTACAACCCTGAAGAAGTTTCTAATGTAAGGAATGAAACTCCTTGGCTGTGTCAACCTTGAGAAACTAAAAATAAAAGATTAACTTTTGATACAACCACTGTGTGGACTGTATATTTTGAGACCTTACAAGATTGCATGAATAGTGATATAGGAGTGCTACACATTAATGACAGTTGGCTAAATGAGTGCAATCCAAATCATCTAAAAAAATTGTGGCTTGTGATATGTCTGGTAGAAGAATGGAGTCTCTTTGTAGTTTGACTGCGGTGAATTTGCACTCAGTTAGGTTGCAATATATAAACAGCTGGATAGTGCAGTGCTAATAATCACAGCTGCTTTTTGTAAAATGGTCATAGTATTTCAGTGAGGATCATTTACACACATGAGAAACTTAGAAGCTTAGCGAAAAGAATACTTTGCCATACAGAAATATGGTTTCGTTTCAACAGAGATACCTTAAATAAAGCAATAAAATGTACTATGTCTTTTTCAGTCCTATGGCAGAAAAGTTTTACAACACTTACAAGACATCTACAGCTGGCTTCCCCTTGCTTCTGTGATTGATAACAAAGTTCTTGTGATCCATGGCGGAATATCCGACACTACTGACTTGGAATTCCTCGCCTCCTTAGAAAGAGACAAGGTAAGGTCAGATTCTATGGTACCTTTTCATTCTGGTTACCCTGCACATGCCTATAAAACCAAAACAAAGTAATCCAACATTGTTGAAGTATAAGTGAGAACCAGATCTGAGTACATTAATCTGATAAGGGCACAGGAGGCTAACATCACAAGAAGCTATGTTTATGGCAGTTTAATTCCTTTTCTTGGCCAATCACTTGGGTTCAAACAGACTCAAGGGATAAGTGATTTATTGTGGTACTAGCCTAATGAATATACTGTAGTGGTATCTGGTGAACTGGTAGTTCTATTAATATGATTTGATGTTTTTCATATGAGTTTTAGTCCAGTTAAAACAAGTTGTGTTCATAAACAAGATGCTCCCCTCCCTCCAAGGCATATACCAATGGGTGGAAATTGATTATGCTCTACCTGTTCCTCTACAACCCTCCTGTTATTGGAGAATCTGCACTGGCTCTAGGTGAATACTAAGTCAGATTGACACCCTACAAAGAAGTTATGCCATTTACAAAATGGTTATATTGAACTGTGATGACCTCAAATCTTAAACTATGCATCTTTCAGAAAAGAAATAGGTAAAATAGAGTATGGAGAACATCGATACTGGTCCTGATATGAAAAAAAAAACCTGTTTGGATGATGTTTTCTCCTTAAACATATGCATTCAGTACATAGAGAATATATTACAGCAATCAGAAATGCAGAATTGTATGCATTGTGTGATTGAACAAGTAACTCAAAATATCATGAGACATAAATTGTTAGGATTACAATTAAGTAACACAAACCGAGGATATCCAGTTTGTGAAAATGTGTAGTACTAAGAACACGAGAAGAGACAACCATGTATAATTTCTGCATAGCTGATCACCCAAATGCAGAAACTTTGCACTCATGATATGTGTGCCCTGCAAGGTTGCTGCACTGTCATAAAATCTCAATGGGGCCTCTCAAAATTTGTTGTAATGCACGCCCCAAAATCTGACTTTGGTCATATTATTCAATCTCTATACAGCAGAAATTGTCTCAACTCTGCTAAAAGAAAATATTCACCCTAATTAGGCTCTATACAATTGACTCCTCGATATTAGAGCTCTGGAGAGCAAAATTGATTCCTGTACCGACTTATGGCTCACATTGATATTGGGCAAAATCCAATTTTAGCTTCAATAAAATCCTTTCAGAAGCAATGCGGACACTATGCGGTCTTTCTATTATTACCCCATCTCTCAACTCCAGCTTGAAATTGGTTTGATGATTCTGAGTACAACAGCAAATGTACAGTTTCTAAAGTAGCAAAGTAGCAAAGAACCAACCTATGCATATATGCTCAGCAGTCTTTGGCCTTCATTGGCACCATTCCAGAGGCCTGCTCCAGTAGAGTGTATTCTATTACTGAAGTCTCAGAGGGGCCCTGACTGGGGAGTCACAGGGATCCTAAGTCTCCCATTTACGCCACTGTCATTTAGATTTCAATTTGTAGCCTGCACTTCCAGTGATCTACAAGATGCCACTCTGGTTCAGTGCACTGCCTCAGGAATGTAATACCTGGATGTGATGTGGAATTTCTTTCTATGCAAGTGTCCAGCTCTGTGTCTCCTTTGGCTGGAGCAGAAAGGTGCACTCAGGGTCGGACTGGCCTATAGGGTAATCAGGCGGCACCCAATGGGCTAATCTGACAGATCAGTTTGTGGACCTTGCTTTGACAGGTTGCAGCCCTATTTATGTCTTGCGGGTCGTGTTTCTTACTATTGATTTACCTGATAACAAACATTGCTTGGAGCAAGCTCAAACTCATACAGTATTCCATACCTTGCAAAACACTTATACAGCACAACTTTACAAGCTCAGAACTGCCCCATTTTGTTAACTTAGACCACTCGTTTAGCTTTGCAATTTACTATTGGGAGCCTCTTTTAATTTAGTAATAGGTCTGGGCATATTTTCTGTCCCATTCCGACCCTGGTGGCACTTGACTGGTTTCAGAAATTGTGTAACAGCCTTTCAGACTTGCCGTTCTACTCAATCAAGCCTGCTATTTCACTTTCTTTCCCGATTTTTAATTTGATTTTGAAGTTGCATTTGGTGCATACTCACCAAAGCCCGTATGTGCCTGAACTTTGTGACTCTACAACTTATGCCCAACAAACTGAACTAGTCAAGGACTACTGACCTCACTTGTCTGAGAAGTCATGATCGAACTCCTTTCACCACAGATACCAGGTACCTCCCCGTCAAAGGTCATGCAGGTGACAAAGATGGGCATACTTCTTTCCTATAGGGAGCTGGTGGGGCATTGTGGCAGCTATATAAATTAACTAAACATTGAAAAGCGAGCATGGGACTATAGTCTGTTTGCCTGCTTATGTTGTCTTTCACACGTCCATGTGGAAATACTCTTAGGATTTTTAAAAGACCCCTCACCCACTAACCTAGTTGGTGAAATGCTTCATCATTGTGGTCCCCCCTGAGACACCTAGCGCATTGGTGATTCTTAAGTGAGAAAAGGTGATTTAAATTTCCTCCAGGTTGCCAGCCAATAAAGATATATTTCATAGTGGTGACCTTGGGCAAGGTTTAAATGGAAGTGCTCAGAGAAAGCAATGAATTCTCACATCCTTGGTCAACATGTTTCACCCATAATATTTTAATGCCCCTTGGATCAGTATACCTTGCCTCAGGACCAGTATTGCATGCCTGCTAAGGCATGCAACATAGATTTCACATGTCGTAACTTACGGTTGTCTGTGTTACTCCCTATGAGTTTTTGTTGTTCAGGATCTCCTCACAACATGGAGACTCCGAGGGGGTGAGCCCTGCAGTCATACATTCATCAAGGGTGATCGCATGCTTATTTACCTACTTCAGACCTCTGGAGCTCTGTCTGCTCAAATATAGCTATGCACCTTAGCCACCCTCAATATGAGTTTCACCTTGCCACTTGAGCAATACCAGATATTATTACCTAGTGCAACTGCACTTCTTTTCTTCACCTCTGAATGATGAAATGCTGAACTTGCTTCGCCAGGATTTGGTCCTTACAATTGTAGGTTACTCATCCATCTCTGCAGAGACAGTAGTAACTCTCACTCCACCAATGAAGCCTTTAATTCTGTTCTGCAGGGTGTAGGGACTCAGACACTGCCCAACACAAGATGCCTCGATAGCCCAACTGGAGGCACCAGTAAATCCAACCTTATGGACAACTGTGCCTTTCTGACATTGGATGTATATCAGATTTATGAGACAGAGGGGGGGTTTTCTTGGTGATAGTGCAGTCTGGGCTGAGTGAGTGATTTAAAAAGTATTTGCGCAGGATGTTTAAAGCAAAGCAAGATAGCATACTGAGATATATGACTCTCACTTCGGCTTTAACATATCTGCCTCCAGGGTGGGCTAACATACGAGTTGGGTGTAGTCAAGTGTCAGTGAGAAGTGTACAGCATTTTTCTTTCATCTCACCAACGGGTTCTATTCATGCGCTAATGACTGCAGCAGCAAGTGATTGCATGCATCCACATGGATTTCTGTCCCACATCATTATAGAACAAGGTGAAAAGGGTGTGTACAGATCGGAAGTCAAAGTTGTGCTGATCATGAGGAACAACACATGAAAAATAAAATAAACATGATGGTTGAAGTTGTTTGCAACATGCATTGGGGGAGCAGTGCACATTGACAAAGTGTTTAGCCCCATTGGACCACCGATGCACAGCCTTGTGGTAGTAGCCAATTTCACTGTTCTATCACTGTACAATGAAAACATTCCCTCCACTTCAACCCTACCCTATACTTTACCCTCGGGCGACTCTGTAGTCAGGGTCGAGATCTCCATGTGGTGAAGTATAGGAAAAAGTGCCTTATACAATCCCATAGGGAGCACTTCACAGTTGGAGAGGTCTCTGCATGGTAAAGTATTGGGGACCTTTAAAATGTTTATTAAACGTTCAAAAAGGTTGTAAAAATATTTTTATGTTAAATAATAATGCAAATTATTTTATATATTTATTGTAAATAAATAACTAAATAATAAAATACTACACTATTAATTCAATTATTTGAAATACATCTTTTATTAATGCAAAAATATAATCATTTTTGGGGAGTTTAAATTAAAAACATACATGCCCATCTAAAACAAAAATCCTTTTAGCTATGCATAAATCATTATTAAAAATGATGCATAGAATCAATTAAAAGTAATGTAATTATATTTTAATAACATTTCTTGTTATAATAATGTTTGGGTGCACAAGTTATTAAACTATTTTATAATTAAATAAAGTTATTTACTTCTTATAAAAATATTTTTATTAAACCGGCTCAGGATAACACACAGAATCATCATATCCAAATTTTGTACATACTTACTTTTTTAATACTTTTTAACATTGCATTACATTTATCTATATTTTACCTATTTGAAATTAATTTAATTTCATATTTTTTCCTTTTTTTATTGTTCCTAAATCATTTTCTTTTATGGGAGGAAGATGCAGTACCAGTGGTTGGCCATTTGTGGTGCTGAAATTACTACTAGTATCTCACACTCATAATTTTTTCTCCACCCCGTCTTTCAGGGATGTAGATGTGTAAGTCTACACTTTTAAACAACTTTACACTTGAACTGTGTGTATAGGAAAAAATAGTAAAACTCAAAAGTGCAAGAGTAAATTTCATATGAAAATTATTCACAAGTGTAATTTACCTTTTTGGATAGCCCTAATTATACCATCATATATATATTAATCATTCAAGTCATTGAGCCATTCAAGTAGACCAATAGATTCACTATCCCTCAACACTTCTTTTATTACATATTACTTAACTAAAACGTTGTTATTATCGATCCAGTGTTCATATAAAAAAAACACATCTAATAGTCATCATTGATAACTTTATTTCGGTCAAAGACCATAAAAGTGCAGATAAAATACATACAAAGAACGAAAGAATAAAACAAGATAAAAATAGAGTGTTAAAAGACATTAAATTCAGAGGTTATCAAAAGTCAAATTTAAAGGAGAAAAACTTTATCTATCACATATTTACAAAAAGATTTGTCTTCTGCGCCACATACTAAGTAGAAAACGAGATACGGCAAAGACAATAGGAGGATGGGTATCATAGATCAAAACCCGACAGGCCTGTGCAAAATGGCAAAATCCAAGATTCCTGCATATCGGGATTAACCAACATTTCCTAATTCGAGCATATGCGGGGCAAAAAAACAGAACATGAGGAACATCTTCGCTTTTGTAGTTACATGTAGGACAGGCTTCCCCTTCTGATTTGGCCCATTTAGAGGTAAAATGCCTAATGGGTAGGCTACCATGCCTGAGTTGGAGGTACAGCTTCCTCGCTAGAGGCGGTTGTATTACGTCTAAAAGTTCCTCAAATCGGGGTTCCATTTTTACTAAGAGGAACTCAGCAGACAACCTACCCAATGTTGCCGATCTCTGCAGATTTGACAGATTCTGCCGCCTCGTCTGAATTTGAAGATCTAATTTCGTCATCCCCGGACAAGACAGCTCAGGGGTCTCCCAAATCTGTGGAATACCTAGCCTCTTCCTAGAAGCCTTGATATGGAGTAACCATGGGATATTTTCTCTATAAGGGGCCAACTCAGGAACAGACCACAACCTCTTCCAGTATAACATAGGTCTTGCAGCTACGAGCTCATCTATCGGCTCCAGCCCCAGATCAAAGCGTAGGGGAAGGAGTGGTGTACTTAGTGGTAAGCCTACCAGATTCCTCGTAAAATTCTGCTCCGCCCTCAAAAGATTGGAAATATTTTTGCGGCCCCAAAATTCAGCACCATAAATTGAGGTCATTCTTGCTTGGAGTCGATAAATTTCTAGGGCCGGGGCTACCGGTTTAAGATCGGATATCCTATGAACTTTGCTAATACCTCCACTCATTTGCGTTAGTTTAAGGGCAGATTTGGAGATTTGGGGGCCCCATTCAAAATTCTCTGTTATGGTTATGCCAAGATAGACAAATATTTTGACCCGTTCCAAAGGGATCCCGTTAAGGACAGGGTTCGGTTGAGTCCGCCTCGGGGGATTGAAGAAGGGAGGCGGAGGGGCGGCTCTTTCCTCCTCAAAAGCATGTGACAAACCCTCCCTGACACACTGCTTTTTTCCCCCTTTCTGACTTATTCGGCACTTTCTGGAGACTCCCCAGGCCTGCCCGAGGACTCCTCGCTCCGGAAACGCTGTATTTTTGGATAAAGTGAACGGCTTGCAGCAACAGCTGTCCAAGGATCGTCCCAGGGCATCCATTGATTGGCATGGTACCATGGAAGGACAACATGCCCACCACCTGCGCCTAGAAGACCAGAACAAGCCTCGGTGCAAGCAGCAGGGCCAGGAGTACCAGCAGGACACGCAGAGGCACTTGACGACGTATCCCTATCGATGTACTCTGGCTGATTTCCAGATCGAGAAAAAGATTTGACGAGGCCAATTCAGTGAAGTTTACAGAGCAAACTGCCACCTGGACAGAAAACCGGTCGCATTAAAGAAAGTTCAGATATTTGAAATGATGGATGCGAAGGCCAGGCAGGATTGCATTAAAGAAATTGATCTTTTAAAGCAATTGAATCATCCCAATATAATTAAGTATCTGGACTCTTTTATTGAAAACAATGAGTTGAACATTGTTCTGGAGCTGGCAGACGTGGGCGATCTCTCGCAAATGATTAAGTATTTTAAGAAGCAGAAGCGGTTAATACCTGAAAGGACAATCTGGAAATATTTTGTGCAGTTATGCAGCGCAGTCGAACATATGCACTCGCGCCGGGTGATGCACAGAGACATAAAACCCGCAAATGTGTTCATCACCGCCACCGGAGTCGTGAAGCTCGGAGATCTAGGACTGGGCCGATTTTTTAGTTCGAAAACCACTGCAGCACATTCCTTGGTGGGAACACCATATTATATGTCCCCAGAAAGAATACACGAAAATTGCTACAATTTTAAATCCGATATTTGGTCTTTGGGCTGTTTATTATACGAGATGACGGCTCTTCAAAGTCCCTTCTATGGCGATAAGATGAATCTGTTTTCTCTGTGTCAAAAGATCGAGCAATGTGAATACCCGCCCCTCCCGACAGAGCACTATTCTGAAAAGTTACGCGAACTGGTCAGCATGTGCATATATCCTGATCCCGACCAGCGACCAGATATTACTTATGTCCTGCAAATGGCAAAACAGATGCAAATTTGTACCTCTAGCACCTGAAGCCTGGGCAATTGCTGCGAGAAAAGCCATCACAGCTTAGTCTTACTTGAATGCTCATCTTGGAAGAAACTGGTGCCTCATGATATGTGCTGGGGAGTTTTTTCAGATGCCTCGATTTTTGCAATTGAGGACTTGGACAGATGGCCCTACTTCGAGTGAACGTTCTGTGAGATGTTGCATTTAATGGCACAAGTTGAAGACATTGTTACAGTTCTAGATCTCCAAGGATCATTTCTCAAAACTGATATATGTAGTCTAAGATAGATCATATTAGCAAGAGTGTCTCATGCGTTTGAATGAAAACACTCAGGGCCTCATGTAGGTAAATAAATTTTACCGGTTCTTAAATACCGAGCCGTACCGAATCGTTAAATTAGAATCGTTAAGTTATATGTAGGTAAAAATTCGGTAACAGTTACCGATTCGGTAACATTCGGTAATCACGAATCGGAATTCACCGAATCGGTAAATACCGAGGTGGTATTTACCGAATCGGAAAATACCGAGGTGGTATTTAGCGATTCGGAAAATACCGAGGATACTACCACCTTCCCTTAACTAAGTAGCTAATATCATAATTATGCTATAATAGAAGGTCTCTTAGGCTTGAATAGGGGACCCCATACCTCAAAAATCAGCTTAGTGAAATCACATCACAGGAGCATCAGGAGCCTTCTCGCAGGAAGGCTCGTCTTCGGTCTGAATAAGAAACATGATGTCTGTGATATGAAAAGCACCAACTTTCAGGTATTTGCAGCTGCGCGTGTGTCATGGCTAAATAGTGGGTCGATCAACCTAGAGTGGAAAACATGCATTGTGTAAAATTCCAGACTGTGTGTCACAGCATGTACAGACCAAGGTCGCTGCGCAGAGCTTGGGATGGTAACAACAGATTGCACTCGTCTGAAGGAAGTCTCGAGTCAGCAGTTTATTCAAGAAAGAACATGTAAACGCAGTGTCGTGTGCAAAGACAAAAAGATGGCTACATAACATTCAACGTGGTTATGCTAACTGAACAATGTATGTACGTATTCAGGGAGAACTCACTACACGCCCCCTTGAGCGAAGCAATATTTAATAGGCAAGAAAAGAGAGAACGCAGAGTTCAGTTACGTCAGAGCAGAACAAGGCGTAACCAATGCAGCGCCAAAGTCCTAAAGTCCAATTAATTGCAGCATAAATGTCCAAAAAACACAATGCAAGTATAGTAAAAAACTCAAGCCGACCATCAGGAAGAGAAAAAAGAGAAATAAAAGAAATAAATGTTGCGCCAGGGTGCTGTCCAGTAGCACAGGCGCAATGGACGACAATCCAGTTAATCCATGAATGTATAGGCAGCATATGTGGCCACGGCTTCCAACAAAAAATCGTTTGCAGGGCCACTGAAAGTCTCAGCCATCCAATTAAGTAAAGAAAAGGAACATACGTGTTCTCCAACCAACGGAGCCTCTAGCACAATCAGAGGGCACCCGGAATGTTCCTCCAAATAGCTCATAGACAAGAAGTCGTAGGCTGCCGCTGAGATGTCCCAATTACCCAGGATACCATGCGCCGCACCACACGCCATGATCCGGACACCAGAACAGGCAAACTCGTGAGACACTAAGGGCCTCATCAGTCGATCGAAATCCGGCACCGGAGACACCATGTTGGTCAAGCACAAATCCAGAGGCCATTCAAAGGGACAATCCAGGCAGTGAAATACAGGTTGTACGCAGGTGAAGTAGGAATACCTGAAGGATAATCCATAAGCCAGGCTCAAAGTCGCCAATGGCAAAGTACCATAGAAGTCAAGCATCCTATCACGAAGAAGATGCAGACGGGACAGGTGCTCGTGTGGCACAGAAGGAGCAGCCATTCCGGAGTATGAAAAGGAAAAGCAGCACACCTGCCACTAGCGCCAGGAGCAGCGGGACACCTCCAAAGATGCTCGAGAAAAGTGAATGAACAAATGCCGGAATTACACCAAAAAATAGTTTGGAAAGAGGTCACGAGACCCGAGGCCACATGTTTAAAAAAATGAGCCAGGCCGGTCGTGGACGAGGCATTGAAAATAGTTTGGATCAAAGAGCCGAAATGCAGGGGGAGGTCAGTATTCAGAGGCGCCTGTACCTCAGTGCGCGTATTAGCAACGTGAAGGACAAATGTTTCACGAGAGGAAGTCAAAGGCACCTCTTTGTGGGACAATAGCGCTCTATTCTGCTCAACTTGTTGAACTCTGCTTTCAAGGTTGGAATCGAAGGCCAGATGGAAACATCCAGCCGCACATGCGGGGGTGGAAAAAGAACAGTATTGCAGCAGACAACTTTATGCGAGACAGTTATGTACGGGATTCCCACTCACATCCCGCAGCAAGCTTCATTATTCAAAATTAAATAAATACCGTTTGCAAGCAGAGTGAAAGAAGGTGTAATCACAGGCACTGGGATACCTCGTAGGACGCACGCAAAATTCGGGGCTTGTACATTGCATGCGCCGTGTACTTGCATGTGCCTATTGTCTCATGTATGAATCCTAGAAGAGAGAGTGCTAAAGCTATTATCTATAACGGCTAAGGCCTTCTCCATGTTTGCTTGGTCAATAGCTCTCAATCTGGAAGCCGCCTCACTGTGCGACAACTTGCAGACTTCGTTGTAAATAGCATACGCCCACCTTTTGGTTCTGCCACCCACAGGACCATTCACAAAATCATTCAATTCGGTATGCACATTGATGGAGTGGGTGGACTTCCTGATCCTGTAGATGTGCTCTGTGTCAGCTGGTGGACAGAGTGGGATGTGTGTACCATCAATGCAGCCAATGAAATGGGGGAACTGTGCCATGTGAGAAATGTCTGATTTTGTTTTCTGCAGTGCAGCCTGTGTGTTGTGGAAGCTGATGTAGTGGTGCATTCTCTGCATCATGGCATCCAGAAAATTCCTGAAGGAACGGGACAGGCAACTCTGGGATACACCACCCACCGCAGCTGTCACCACCTGATAACTGCCGGATGCCAACAGATGTGGGCTGCAGAGCACCTGCACATGTGGGGGTATGGCGTGCGCCCTTCTTATTGGCTGGTCCAGGAGTGGGTGCAGGTCCCTGATTAAGTCCATGATGGTTTCGGGGTGTAGCCTGTACCTCTCATGTATCTCTGCATCAGTCAGCTGGAATAGTGTGATGCGCTGTCTGTGGATGCGTTCCTCCCGTCGCCAAACCCTCAGTCCTGCTGCCTGTAGACGTAGGCGCCTTGCAATTACGTACATAGCGGCCATGTTGTCCACGCTGTTGCATTTTGGGATTGCTTATCTGCACTGTTGATGGTTACCACCTGCTTTCAATCCGTGTTAATTACCGACTCTTATTTACCGATTTTCTTGGATTTCTTCATTACCGAGTGCTCCTACATGTCATTTTAATTTTTACCACTTCATATTTACCACTTCATATTTACCGATTCGTTAATTATGTATTCGGTAAATCTGAATCGGTATTTTGGAATTCGGTAAATATGAATCGGTATTTACCGCCTCATATTTACCGAAAAGTGGTTTTTGGACTCCTACATCTCACTTGTCTGAATACCGGTCGGTAACGGCATATTTACCGAAAATCGGCCGTTACCGACCGGTATTTGGCTACCTACATGAGGCCCTCAGTATGGTAATGGGTAATGTGAAATTTTAAATAATTCCTCCAGTGAAATGTATCGCTGTTTGTTTATACTAATGCAAGTTTTATTTCCAGTTGATTTTGCATAAATTGTTTATTTGCCACTAAGCCTTATTTCAGCAAACGGTTTAGTATTTTTTGTAAAGCCTACGTATCATTCAGTACTTTCCCAAATATGTTGGCATACTCATGCTATCTTTTTTTTGTATTCCCACATTTGAAAACCCAACCCTAGTAAGGGTACAATGATTAGACATTTTTCTGTAGTTGGAATCTTAAGAAGGAATGTTGTGCTGTTTTTCTCTGTTAGCTGACATCTAATAGTAAAAGTAATTCCAAATTAAGACATACAATAAGAAAACCTACTCAAACATAGTACTGATTCACACACTATATAAAACAAGCTCGGTAGGGGGAGGCTCCATTCTGTGGTGCAGTGTCTAATTTAGTTGTCTATCCCACTTAATGTGTTTCAATCTCCAAACTCTTTTCAGAATTAGGCAGTTCTTTAAAAATACATAGTTGACTATAAACACATAGGGGCATATTTACAAAGGGATAACACCACCGGAACATCATTTTTTGTGACGTTCTGGTGGTGCATTGCCCTGCTTCATATTTACAATTGGCATTAAGCCACTATTTGTGGTTTTACAACGTTTTGTAAATATGGTATTCTTTCATGCAGGTATCTACAAACTGTGCTTTGGAATGTCCTTAATGCTAGAATGGGACTTATGGTAGCAGAGATCTCTGCACTTGTGGCTGAGATCTCTGCCTATGTAAATGAAGTGACAAATGCAAAAACAACAGTTGATGGACAGAATGCAGAACAATGTCATACATTCACCCCAGTACAGAGATCTGGGCCTAAATCCATTGTTTTTTTTGCTCACCATGCCATTCCAGTTTGAACCCAGCCATATGCAAATCAGTCTTGACCTGGCTGTTCGATCAGTAGCGCCCCCCCCCCCCCCCGGGTATGTAGTGCGCTCTACAAATGATTGATTGATTGATTGATTGACCCTGTGCCTCATGGGAACAGTCCAGACCAAACTGCCAAGCCAGGTCCTCCCTGGACAGGAAACAAGCATCCTAGGACCGGTTTCGGGGTTTCACCCCTCTTCAGCCAGGATAGCTTGATTCCAGTGCCATGGAGAGCACGGGACCCACGTCTGGGCATACCCACTCGGGGTGACAAATGCAAAAACAACAGTTGATGGACAAAATGCAGAACAATGTCATACATTCACCCCAGTACAGAGATCTGGGCCTAAATCCATCGTTTTTTTGCTCACCATGCCATTCCAGTTAGAACCCAGCCATATGCAAATCAGTCTTGACCCTGTGCCTCATGGGAACAGTCCAGCCCGAACTGCCAAGCCAGGTCCTCCATGGACTGGAAACAAGCATTCTAGGACCGGTTTCGGGGTTTTACCCCTCTTCAGCCAGGATAGCTTGTAAATGGAGTGACACCTGTCAGGAATCCCTTTGTGAGTTCCTGGCAGACTCAGGAGAGTCCCCTGCAGGTAAGAACGGTGGGGCGGTGTAGGGAGGTGGAGATGATCAACAGACAACAAGGCAAAATTACATTTAAAAAAAAAGAAAACCACTTACTTTGTGTTCACCGTATCGCCGAGACGGCGATGCGACGAGCGCAAGGTAAGTGCTTTTCTTTTTTTGTTATTTTTATTTTCCCTCGTCGTCGTCTGTCGACTCCCTCCCCACCCCACCTGTCTTACCTGCACGGGCCGCTCCTGGGCAGACGTAACCAGGTAACTTTGTCGTAAACTTGCTTTTACAGACCCATTTACTTTTGTGAAGTATATAGACTATAACTTTCAATAAATGCTACTCAGTGAATTACCTTAATCTAATGTACTAAAGAGAAATGTTTCCAAATTTGAATAGGATTCCCCTTTTGAATTTAGAAAAATCTTTATCTTAATTTTGCCTGGTGATTTTTGCACTTACATGGCAATTATCCTGATTGGTCGGCTTGTGCTCTAGTTCAGAGAACCAAGCCAGACCCTTGCCTAGCTACTGGCTCGACTCTTGCTAATAATTTGCTGGCTTGCTCAACTTTACGAGTTACACTGTTTATTTAATTGCAGTTTAGGACCGCCCTGCGACCTCCAAAATCCCGAGCAGGAAGCAGCCTTTCCAAAGACAGAATTGGCCAACGGGCAGTGGAGTCACCACTGATAACTGAGGACAAGAGATGCCCCTCTGCAGGGACTGAAGCAGACAGCGCCAGCCTGCACATCCCTTGCACCGGCCAGAGAAGCACAAGCAAGACTGACATGTCCAGTCCGGATGTGGGCAGCGTGGACACCAAGGAACATGTTGCATTTTTCCATGCTGACTATAGGGGCAGCCCTATCTTAGAATTGCCCTTCCTGGACTCGAGCACACAGTTACCTCCTCTCACCCCAGAATTAACACATTTGGAACAGGAAGAGTGGAAACAGGTACAGTAGGTAAAATAAAATGTAATCGAGTCCCATTTTATTCATATGCATATATTGCCAGAATTGATATGCTCACATATGCGTGAAAACTGGTGCTGTGGTGTGATCTACCCCTGCTGCCTGACAGAAAACATTACTGGCATCAGCTTGCATACTCCAGGACCTTCTGGGTAGTTTGCTAGTATTGTCAGTGATGTATATGGGGAACTGGTGCCCATTTTTCTAACTCATCCTCATTAAATACTGCCCTTATTGGCTATCTTGTCAGTTAAGTCATGAGTGAGATGAGCACAGACAACCTGATTTGGAAATGGGTTGTAACAGAAAAATTCACTAATAAATAGCCAGATTCAACCAATCTCCTGTGAACAGTGATGTGTTTTAGAGAACTCCGAACAGTATAAGCAATGCTTTTGTAAGTTAGCCGGTAAGCAGAGGTAAATCAGCACAAAAAGGTGGATTGGAAAATATGATGGTAAATCTGCCTTGTCTTGAGTGGATAATTCTACAGAGTATCAGAGACTTTGTCTCAGAAAACCTGCTGCTATAAAAATAAAATATTTATACACGAACAAGGGAACCCAAATAATGGTTGGGGACCTTGGGTACGAACTGTTTCAAGGTACAATGGTCCCTAACAAAAAAGCTTTTTAGACAAAACATATGGAAATAGCTATACAATCATATCTACTTTCTCTGTCCTAATGTACATGATTATTTAATGTGGCCACCAATGAATACATTAGCGCACCCTATGGATGATGGTGCTGCCAGTGTTCCTGGGGCCGTGTTGGTGGGTGCACCGGTCCCTACTGTGGAGTCGCCGGAGGTAATTGTTGAGACCCCAGAACAGTTTGTTGAACTATCACCGGATGTTTCGATTAATACCCACGGGCGGTCTACTAAGGCGAAGAGAGAAGTTAGGGCATGCAGGAAAGTGCAGCTCAAGTATGGGGGGCCTAATATCAAGAAAAAAACTGTTCCTCCATCTAAGAACATTGTCCGTAATATGGGGACTCTAACGGAGGACTGTGCTGCCAACTTGAACTCTGAACAACTTGATATTTTGGTCAGTATTATTGAGGCCAAGTTTGTAACATTTGTAAAACCTCTGGTGGACAAATTAGACTTAATGACAGCTGAAGTCTCTAGGTTGGGTAATCTTTTATCTGCCCATTCCAGTAATACTGTATGTCCTGTATGTCCTAGGCCAAATGAAAGAGTTGTATCAGCTAGTAATGCTGGGTTAGGGTACCAAGAAGGCATAGTGGGCAAGGTAGTTACGCCTATCCCCTCGGCAGATCAGCATAAAAAGGTAGCGGCAGCCCCGTTGCCGGTGATTCAGAGGAAAAAGGTAACAGCAGTCCATGTATCAGCTGACAATAGTGGGAAGGCCACAACGACACAAGCCAGTAAAAAGGAGTTGCCAGTTTTTAAGGGTAGTTATATAAATCTCCCCCCTGACTGTGCACCCTATGTGGTGTTTCTTACTAATGTTCCACCTTTAGTCCCCAGTCTGTCTACGCCATATCATGAAAATGACGATTCTCTAAAAAATAAAACTATTTCTTGGTTACACAGACAATGTGGGTTTCCTCTGAATTACTCTGATCAAATACTAAGTACCAGAAGAGTAAATTGGATTGGCAACTCAAGGAAAACCTATAGGGGCGATTGTGTTATTGTGAATTTTAGACATCCACAACACGTTGCTACCGTTTTACTTAGAGCTGCCTCTTTAACCCCTGATGAAGACAAGTGCATGTACACCCACTGGGATACTTTTATAGCCACTTGAATAAAGCACCTCAAGCTATCAATAGAGGTAGACCCCTTTTCCCCATTCCTTTTCCAACCTTTGAGGTTCCAACATATAATAGATTTCAAGCTTTTAGCTCCTTGGACCTGAATGATTGACAGCCAAAGGCTGGTGGGTTTAATGCGAACGTACATGGGGTCATGTTTAACATGATACCACGACGGGGTAACATTGATACCATGCCTGCTACAAATAGGGCCACGAATGATCTAACCAGCATCTGGCCGAAGTATGTGCCCGATGTTGAGAGGGATGCAGCCAATTCGACTGACACCTGGGCCGGGTTTACCGACGCAGGTCCAGTCGAAGACAGGCTGGATCGGATTGTAGATATGGTATACGATAACCAGACCTGTATCTCTGATAGTTGTATTAAGAAGGGGACAACCATGGTGAGTTGGAATATAGCAGGATGGGCTTCAAAGGAAAACAATCAGGGCTGGGTGGACCTGGTTGGGTCGTACGATATCCTCTGTTTGCAGGAAACGTGGTGTACCAGTAAACCTAGTGTTGATGGCTTTGCCTGTTACAGCTTGGAAGCCATAGAATCGAGACATGGTAGAGCAAAGGGCGGTTTGCTTTTTCTGTTGTCCGTGGATTTATCACTCACAGTTGTTAAACATATAACTGTAGGAACACACTCACAAATTCTGTGGGTTAGAGAAAAGGACAGGCACGAGGTGGTGTTAATACATTTTTACAATAACATTTTTAATAATACCCGACATCTAGTTATTGAGGAACTAGAAAGGGCACTCATGAAGCTTGTTACCGAAGCAAAATGTTCTTTTAACTTTATCTGGTTAGGTGATTTTAATCTTACCATTTGTCCTTTGCCATTTTCTAGGGCTTGTGGAGTGTTAGACAATAGTGATAATTATATATCACATTTTCCCCATAATGCTTATGGTGACGCAATTAACAATCTCATGGCAACTTATGATTTAGAGCTACTGCAACCTGGGAAGGATGCAGATGGCCAACCTATTCCCACTTATACGGGAAGGAACTTTAATTCCCTCATTGATCATGTTATGGTGTCATCATTTATTGTGCCCAATTTTCAGACATCAGCAATACAGGACCCTACACTTAGTGATCATAATCGTATCATAATGGTAACTGAGATATGGAAGTGTAGCAGACAACAGGTGACCAAAAGCCTGTGTAACATTGAGCCGCATAGGCAAAATGGAACCCGGTTAAGATGGAAGGGGGAAAAATCGGCAGTTGTCATGGGCATGATCGTATCTAAATCCTTGGTTGAAATTGAAGGCATTCTGAATATGGATAGTACATCTACTGTCATCATGAATAACTTTATCAAAATCAATAAAACTATTGAGGGTGTCTTCACCACTAGTAGGATGGCCAAGTCCCATCAGGGAAAGGGTTGTTTCGATCATACATGTACCTCTATCTCAATCCGACTGAAACAGGCCCTAGGAGCTAGGCCTAGGGATAAAACCCTGGTTGCCTACCTAAGATCTGAATATAAATTGGCATTGTTTAGAAGGAAGAAGGATTTACAACAAGAAGCGTGGGATAACCTATCGCAGGCGGCTGAAACTTCAGATAAATGCTTGTTCTGGTCCACGGTTAATTCTCCTTTTCTCAGGGATGATAAAGTACCACACCTTGAAACTAATGTTGGTAGCGAGGCCTGGATTTCTCATTTTACGGCCATATTTCAAGGAACAGGCCCTATTGATGTTGAACCAAGAATTTGGCCCATAGTCCCTCTAGACATTACTCTGTCAGAAGTTGAGAATAGTATTAAGTCTAGTAAGGGGGGGAAGGTGCAGGGCCCAGATGGAGTACCCATTGATGTTTATAAGACAGTACCACTGATGTGGGGACCCATACTCACCCTGGCACTGAATGCTGCCGTAACAACCCTGATTCCACCTACATGGGGAGATTCGATCATTGTCCCTATTTATAAGAAAGGGGACAAGGCGGTAGCTAGTAATTATCGTCCGATCAGTCTGCTTGACTCCTCAGTAAAAATTATGAGCAGAGTATTGTTATTTAGGCTGGAAGAGTGGGCGGAAGCAAATGAGATCCTGGCAAGCTCGCAATATGGGTTTAGAAAGCGACGTGGAACACTAGATCAATGCCTGAACTTAGACTTAATTATCGGAAAGTATACCAGGGCCAAGCCAGGCACATTATATCTTTGCTTTGCCGATCTAAGCAGCGCATTTGACCTAGTGGACCATTCCATCTTATGGCCAGTCCTGTTGGAACTTGGCGCATCAGAGGCTATCATTTTTTTCCTAGTAAGATTATATGATAGAATGCAAACATGTGTGCATTTCTGGGCAGGAGGGGAGTGTACCCCAAATTTTGACGTAAAACGTGGAATAAGACAGGGCTGTGTCCTAGCCCCCTTTCTGTTTACTCTATTTATTAATGCGGTCGATTCGGTCCTGAAAACAGTTAAAGCAGATGCTCCCCAGATTGGTGGAACAGGCGTCCCAGTTCTGCTTTATGCGGACGATGCTGTGCTCCTGTCCCGGACCCCGAAAGGTCTGCAGCGACTAATGGACCAGTTTTCAGACTTTATCAGTAAACGGAGGCTAGTCATTAATAAGAGTAAAACTCACACTATGGTTTGTGGTACTAGAGGTAAACAAAATCATGCCTTTTTTATCGATGGGGTGAAAGTTCAGGATGTGGATAAATTCTGTTATTTGGGTGTTATCTTTTCTCATGATGGTAGTTGGTCCCATGATTTAATGAATGTTAGGTCCAAAATGAAGAAAAGTGCCTATGGTATTTTTAAATTTGCCACTAAGATCGGCGACAGAAGAATCAGTGACATGATCCAAATATATAATGCCAGAAGTGTTTCCATCGCATTATATGGGGCTGGTTTGTGGGGCCATACTAATGTTGACTCCTTGCAAAGGGAAGAAAACTTTTTTGTCAAAAAATTGCTTTGTGTCCCCACCTCAGCCTCCACTGATTTAATCCATAGAGAAGTTGGGGTCACCCACTTAAGTGACCTGATTTTGTTAAGGCCACTAATGGTATGGCGTGCAATCTGGACTAAGGAGGAGAGAGTTTTTAACCAGTCTGTCATTGAGGACTGCCTTAAACTGGACTATTTTTCGAATATACCAGGCTCAACTATATTGTGGATAGCTTTGATACTATATTCGGACTCGATATAGCGGCAGATCCTGGTTCTGCTGGCAACCTTTCAAAGTTAGATATGAAAAATATTTTCATGACGTATCGAGCCCAAAAACGTGCAGTTTTAAGTGGACGCCTCACTTCAGTTATTCTGTACAATAAATATATGCATAGTGATGGCTTCCAACTGTATTTGAGCCGGGTAACTAAACCAGCTCATAGGTTTGTTCTGACTAGACTCAGACTTGGGATGGCCCACGGGTTGGTGGCTTTTCCACAACTAAAGAAACAGCCAGTTGGACCGTGCCCATGTGATGGTTACTCAAAACAGAGCACCCTGCACTTTATGCTAATTTGCACTCTTTTCTTGAACATGAGGATTGTTTATCTAAAACCAATTTTTAAAAAGTATGCTATTTCTAATGTGGAGGATGCTATGAAATTGATTTATGAACTGAATTCTCCGGACAAATGTTTCTTTATTGCTACGTTTTTATGTAAGTCTATTCAGCTCAGGAAAAGCATGATTTTTTAATCTTTTATGTGTTTTGCTTATGTGCTTTTATGGTCATTGTTTCTTTGAATGCACCGAATAAAGCTTCATGAAATGAATGAATACATTAGCGCACCCTAGCACATATTATTAAGATTCATACAGTTATGTCAGGGTGTGAGAAGTTGACGACATTTCGATCCCTTTATGTAAATGTTGAGATCATCTTCTGGACAAGAGAGTAGATGACTGAGCCGGGTGCCTATCGAATAAAAAGAAAAAAGAGGAGAAGAGGAAGAAAGGAAAAAGGGTGTTTAAGGATTGTTGGAATATATACTGTACAGTCCATGTACAAAGGTCATGAGTAGTAAGTAATGCATGCTACCCTGCTTGTTGGAGTGGCAATTATTATGTTTCCGGCGTGAGATGGGGAGCATGCTTAAATATCCACTGAGGACCAGAAGAGGTGGAGGTGATAATGGTGAATATGGAAAGTGGGAGTGTCTAGGTAGATGATGGGCATAAGATGAATTATAAGGATGAAATACTACCTTGAACTGATTTAGATGAGGAGCGCGAGGCAAGGAAGCCCGGTCCTAGAATTAAAACCCGTCAGGGGTAGAAGACATTGCCTGGGGGCCCCAAGCAGACACTGAATCCTCGAATTGTGTGGATGTGCAATGGAAAATTAAGGTGGGTGAGTTGGGGGGGTAGGGGGGGGAATTCCTTTCCTTGATACAATACGCAACTAAATTAATTTTGCATACCAACGGGGATGGCACTCAATTGTCTGCTTCGTGCTGCAATTTCCGGGTAAGGGAAGAATAGGGAACGATGAGGGCAGCCATTACGGGTGCTGCTGTGGAGGAGCAAACTTAAATTAGCTTGAAATTAATCACAATAAGATAGGAGATTGGAGAGACATTGGAGTCCAGGTCCCCTCTGTGTGAGGCAATCTTACCTAGAAAAATGAAGTATTCAGTTCTAGACCGAAAATCGTGGATAATGTAACACACAGGAAGCAGTTGATGGAGCGAGACTTGGAGCAATAAGGTGGAACGTGACCATAGTGCGAGGATTGGGCCCGATGATGTGTTGTCTAGGTGCGATGTGCATGTGGGTGAATGGGAGCAGCCATGATGAAAGGAGTTTGGATAGAATAAGTAGGGGAGAGTGAAAACATCAAGTTCAATAAATCTGCATTTTTATAATAATTACAAACACTTATCTGTCTTAGAATCGTATTGGTTACATATTTTAGGAGAGAGGAGACAGTGTTTTTAAAAACAATGCATGATACATGAAGACATTCCAATATAATTATAATGATATAAAATGTACCAAATTGTTAATAACAGTAAAATTCTCGTATGATTCTTGAGAAGGATTCCTTACGGGAAATTTGATTGATCGATATATGGTGTTGGCGAAATAATGTATAACAAAAATGCACACAGAAGGTCATAGTATAAAAACATGATTTTACATTGGATCCGCTCTCTAGTGTAATTTTGTATATGCCTGAAGGGGCTGTAATGACAATGTCAAATTACATAGTATGTGAGATATGATATATAGCATCATCAATGTTGCCACAGTGAAATATTAGTATCCCCATAAGGATATGTTTGTAAATTAGAAGGTAAGAGGCATGGTGTCAGGCTAGGATTACGTAGTGACATTAGTGAATTTCCCATTCTGGGCTCTGGATACGGTATGAAAGAGTACAGTAAGTGAAGCATAATGTGTACAATGAAATTATACAAGAGTCAATTGGACAAGAGGCAGATTGAGAGAGTAAAAGCCATTGACATAGACTCCTTCTTATAATTTGGTTAGTTAAGGTATGAAAGAGTACAGTAAGTGAAGCATAATGTGTACAATGAAATTATACAAGAGGCAATTGGACACGAGGCAGATTGAGAGAGTAGAAGTCATTGACATAGAGTCCTTCTTATAATTTGGTTAGATAAGGGTGGTCCAGTCATCAGTGAGGTTTAGACCTGTGTAGAGACTCTTCGTCCGAAGAATCCATTTCAGTTCTTCCTTGTCAAGGATTTTATTAATGTCCGCTCCTCTTGGTCGTGGTTTGACCCCGTTGATGACTTGCCAGCAGATATCATCTTCTGTGTGTCCTTTTGCTGAAAAATGATCCACTAGCGGAGCACCTGGAACCTTACAACGAATTCGGCTTTGGTGCTGGCAAATGTGGATCCTCACTTTTTATGTGTTTTGGCCAATATAGATCATATCACAAGGACATACGATGGCATAAATCACATTGGAAGTATTACAATTATAGAATTGTTAAAGGGAAATTTTGATGGCATTGAATACAAATTCCGTGCTTTCATTAGTATATTGACTTACGGCACATTTGCCACATTTCGAGTGGCTAATTAGGGGAGGGAGACCCCGGAGGTCAGTAAGTGTCTGTGTGTGTTTTTGGGGGGAGGAGGCTAGCTCGGACCAGATGATCCTTAATGTTTTTATTTTTGAGAAATGTAAAAAGTGGTTGTTCCAGGTTATAGCCACCGGCATTGTGTACTGGCCAGTGTTTGAAGATACTCTTCTTTAATTTGTTGGATATGGGGGAAAAAGTAGTGACATAGACCAAACAGTTTTGTATGTCCTTAGGTTTGGGTGTAAGAAGGCTTTCTCTTGGACAGTACCAGACTCTCTTGATCGATCTACGCTCTAGTTTACGTGGGTAACGTCTGGCCCGCAATTTATCTGCTAAGGTGTTGGCTTCATGGAAGTAGTCCTCCTTAAATGTGTTATTTGTTCTAATTCTGAGGAATTATGAGAATGGGAGTGAGTCACGTAGGGCGCGAGGATGGTGGCTGCCATAATGTAGTAATGTGTTCCTTTCTGTAGGTTTCCAATACAATGCAGTGAAGAGCTCACCCTCTGTATGTCTAATCATGAGTTCAAGAAAGGAGGTTTCCATTTTACTGTGTGTTAGTGTGAATTGTAGGCCGTTACTGTTGCTATTCAGTCATTCTCAAAAATTCAACAATGAGGCTTAATCTCACTACCAAATAAAAAAAATATCATCGATATATCGCTTCTAGGTTAGTATGTTGTTCTGGTTTGTGGCAGTCAGTATTTAAGTAGTCTCTAGATCGGCCATGTAGAGTATTGCAAAATTTGGGGTAAAAACTGCACGCATAGATGTACCATGATCTGTTGGTAAAATTGGTCATTGAAGAGAAAAAAGTTTCTCGTAAGACATAGGGTTAATAGTTGTATAATGGAGGAAGTGGGTACGGTGTGGGCATACTCTACTGTTAAGCATATTCCTCATAACTGTCAAACCTTCTGTTTGGGGGATGTTCATATAGAGCTATTCTACGTCCAAGGTGCACAAGATGTCTGTATGCTGGTTAAATGGGTGGTGTTCCTATTGGTTTATGAAATCCATATTATCCCTAATGTAACAATGAGTATTGGCCACAAAGTCTTTTATAAAGAAATTGATATATTGTCCAAGGGGGTCCACAATTGAGCCACAGTCAGAGATGATTGGGTGTCTGGGGTGAGTCTCAGTGTTTTTGTAAACTTTGGGGAGGGTGTAGATAACCGGTGTTCTGGGAGATTGAGTGTTGAGAAACAAGAATTCATTCTGGGTGAGATAGCCTGCAGTTTTGGCAGCTTCTGTAGTGTTGTGAGTGATTTCACGAATTTCCATAGTTGGATCTTTCATGAGCTTCAGATAGTGATCCATGTTAGATAGTTGTCTGAGAATCTCAATTTTGTACGGATCAATGTCTTTTTTTTTTTTTTTTTTATCCTCATTTTGCGATTGAATTGATAAGGAGGTTTCTGGAGTCTGATGATCTTTTCTTTCGTTAATGTTTGCCTTCACAGTCCCGTCACTTTCTGAAAGAAACGTTGGAGGAATACCCTTTTGTTGTTTGATCCATCAGTTTTACTCCAATTACCCTTTATCGTTTCCCATATTACCATTGGTTAATGAAGAGGAGCTAGCCAAAAAGACTACTCGGCAGAAATCATTTCTGCCTGGTATTATGGTTTTACGCATTAATCATTGGATTTATTATTTATGACCCAGAAAAACGTTTAAATACTTTGGAAGTGATTTTCCCAGATTTCCCAAAAATCTGTTCTCTTCGTACGGCCCCTGTTTCTATCAAGGTTATTGATTTTAATGATGTAGTTTAACCAATTTGTGTAATTTGGAGTGATCGGTTTAACCCAATTAATACAGATTTCTCTCCGGGCTAATAGCATTAAAACAAAGAGTAAATCTTCCTGTTTTTTATTTAATTTGTTGCTATCCGCATCTATACCACTAAGAATCCCAAAAAAGATAAGAGAAGTACTTACAGTTATGTTGGTTCTTAGAATCTTATTCACGGTCTTACCAATCTCCTCCCAGTAGTTGGTTATTACGGGGCATTTTTGAAACATATGGATGTCATCCGCTCTTGCTTCTCCACACTTGGGACAGAGCTTAATACTGGAACCTTTAAATTTAGACAGCTTCTTTGGAGACCAATACGCTCGATGTACTGTAAATAGGTGATTTCTTCTTAGTGGCGCTGATTTTATACAGGACCAGCATTTCCCCATAGATTCTTGCCATATCCTTTGTAAATCTATCTCTTGATCTGGTATAACTTTTCTCCAAGTTTTTTCCGGTATTAACAAATCTTCTTCCCCTGATTCAATTAATGTCCAATACCACTTTGATATTTCTTTTCTGATTGATGTAATTCTTATCATTTCATTTTCAGTAGTCTCATTTCCGATGTTTTCTTCTTTTAGGGACTTTGCCTAATTTGATAACTGATAATATTTAAATTTCGATATCTTACCATCCGTTTGTTCATATAGTAAGTTCCAAGGGATTATCTCTTTACCTTTTAGTAGCTGTCCCCATAGTATTATTCCTGCTGTTTTGAGTGGTACTGCTAGGGAATCTTTTAAGCATTCCGGTAAACCTGGAGAATCCCATATTGGTGCTTTTATACTATAATACGGTATATTTGCTAAACTTCTTATTTGAAACCAAAGTCTAGTGGCATTGTGTAGAATCTTTAGTTTTATTTTTTTGAAAAATTTTGGGTGTCCAAATTTATACAGGAAATAATCGGTGTTCTCCGTCATACTTTGCAGGAAACTTGGGTAATATTGATACTTCCTTAGTAAAGATCTAAAATTCTTAAATTGGAAGGACCTGTAATATTCAAATAAGTCAGGACTTGCTATCCCTCCTTGCTCTCTCTTCCTCCTTAGTCTGTTCCAGGCTATTCTCGTTCCTTTGGAGGCCCAAATGAAACTTGTAATTTCGCCTTGTATTTTCTTCATGGGTTCTTTTTTAAAATCCAATGGTATGGTGTTAAAAAGGTATGTAAACTTTGGAATAATCGACATTTTTATTACGTTGGATCTTCCCAGGAATGTTAATGGTAAGCTTGACCATGTTTTTAATATTCTTCTCATTTCTTTAGCGATTATCATTAAATTTAGCTGCGGGACTTTGTCCAATTCTTTAACTAAAATGACTCCTAGATATTTTAATTTATCCCTACTATATGGCGAAATTGGATTGCAATTCCAACTCATTGTTTCAGTTTTTTCTTTGTTTGTTAAGTAGCCAGAAATTTTTCCAAAGTCGCTCATCATCTTGTCCAGTGCTTGGTAGGTATTTTCATAATCGGTTGTGAAAACCATTAAGTCATCAGCATATAATGCTATTTTCTTGGACCAATTTTGATATTTAAAAGGAAGAATCTGCGGGTGATCTCTAATCAAGGCGGCCAATGGTTCGATATAGAGGTTAAAAAGTAACGGCGACAGTGGGCAGCCTTGCCTTGTGCCACGTTGTATTTTAATGTTGTTGGTAAGGTTGCCATTGACTATTATTTTAGCTCTTGGGTTCTTGTATACCTCTTTTATGGCATTTGCAACGTTCTCCCCTAGATCATATTTTCTTATTGCTTCATTTAGGAAGGCCCAATTTACCCTATCAAACGCCTTAGCCGCGTCGTAAGTGATTATAGTTAGAGGAAGTTTTTTGGAAGTGGCGATATCAATTGCCGCGAACAGCTCATGGGTAATTTCGTGAATTTGCCGCCCTTTTATAAAACCTTTCTGGTCTGAATTAATCAATCCAGGCATGACCTTGGCGAGTCGTTTTGCTATAACTAAAGTAAAAATTTTATAGTCACAGTTAAGTAACGATATTGGTCTATATGACTCACAGATCTTTGGATTTTTCCCAGGTTTTAAAATGATGCTGATTATCGCGTCGTTCCAAGAGTCTGGAATCTTTTCATGATCTATATATATGCTGTTCATTAGATCTGTTAATTTGTTAACTAGATAATCTTTTAATATTATATAAAATTCATTTGGAAGGGCGTCTGGTCCAGCGGCTTTCCCTCTTTTTAAATTATTTATTACTTCTTCAACTTCCTCCGGTTTAATTCTTTGATTTAGCTCTGTCTTTTCTTCCTCTGTTAGTTTTGGAAGGAGGATATCTTCTAAGTATTTTCCAATTTGTTCTTTAGTTGGATTTGTATCTTCTTTATATATACTGGAATAATATTTTGAAAACTCTTGTCTTATTATATCGTCTTCAAAAGTTTCTAGCGGTTGTTCTAACATCTGGATGCATGGTATATTATTCCTAGATTGTTCACATTTTGTTTTCCATGCCAATAGTTTTCCGCACCCTTCCCCGTATTCATAATCTGCTAGTTTACTGTTTTCCCATTTTTCTCTCACTATGTTCTCTAAGAAAATTTCTAGCTTTTCTTTTAATCTTTGGTGTCTCATCTCCAACTCTTCTTTTTTTTCCGGGGAAATTTCGTTCTCTAATTGTGACTCCAAGTTTCTGATATCCAGTTCCATTTTATTAATTTCCAGTTTCTTCACTTTTAATTTATGTGCTCCCAAACTAAGCAATTTTCCCCTTATCACCGCTTTATAAGCATCCCAGGTTCCTTGTTTTGAGATATCCGTTACGTTTTCTTCAAAGTATTGAAATGTAGATGTTTCTAGCTGGTTGATATACTGTTGTTTGTGTAGTAAAGAACGGTCTACTGTCCATCTAGAGGGGGTTGCATCTTTGGGTACAAGCAAGGTTAATTTTACCGCTGAGTGGTCAGACATGTGAGCAGGGATGTGTTCTATACTAATGACCCTACTCTGTAAAGATCTGCTTAAAAGATAGAGATCTATCCTTGATTTGTGTCCTAATTTCTTATTGTGAAAGGTAAAAGGATATATCTTATCTCCTTTTTGTGGCCACATATCTTCCAGATCTAGATCTTTTCTATATATGCTTAGCCATTCCCTCATCTTAGGTAGATTAAAATGTTTATTTGGAGGTGATCTATCCTTTTTTGGATTCATTATTATGTTATAGTCTCCTCCTATTATAATGGGATCAGATGTTGGTAACAACTCCGAGTATAAGTTTTGGAGGGGTATAGGGTCATCAGTGTTTGGGCCGTAGTATCCTGCTATATTTAATGTGGATCCTCCTATTCTTATTTTTGCTATGGCCCATCTTCCTTTGTTGTCTACTTTCTTACTTATCAGTTTTGCCTTCAAAGATTTTTTTAGGATAATTGCTACCCCCCTCACATTACAGTCTTGGGTAGTATATATACACGTTTCTGCCCAGTTTAATCTTTTTATTATCTGTTCCCATTCAATACTAACAAGGTGGGTTTCCTGAAGTATAATAATCTCGCTTTCTGTCTCTTTTATGTATTCCATAATTTTCCTCCTTCTATTTGGGGTTCTTATGCCATTAACGTTCCATGATAAAATATTTATTATTTTTTCTTTCTTCATTTCTTCTTAAAGATTTTTTCCTGCGAGGGCTGTGTTAAGGCATTCTTGTAATATTTTATTTGCCATCCTTTTGACTCCATTTGATTTATGAGGTTATTTTTTCTGAATTTTTCCCGGATCAATGTCTTGGATCACAATTCCACCGCCTTTATCGGCTGGTTTGATAACCACAGTGTGGTTGGTTTTAAGGTTGTCTAGGGTCTGCTTTTCCTGCAGAGGTAGATTATAGGCAATGAAAGTCTGTGTATTTTTCAGTATGTTGATTTCTTTGAGGACCAATTTCTCAAAGGTGTGTATCTCAGTAGATAAACACCCATGTGGATGGGTGAAGGTTGAGTGGGGGGCGTAATGTGGTGTTGGCCCGACTCTGAGTGTTCGGTGTGTCCTGGAAAAAGAATTGTAGCCTAATTTTACGGAAGAACCGTAATAATTCTGTTTCAAGTTCCCAGAAATTAGGACGGAGTGTCGGGACAAGTAAGTAAGTAATGATATCTCACTCTCAGAGAGGAGATGTGTGGATAAGTTAAAATAGGTACTTATTATTAAATACAGTATTTATGGTCATGTTTCTGTTGGGAGATATTACCATTGGTCATACTTCTGTCGTGTATGTCGGTCCCCTGGTGTGCTGTACCACTGTTGTGGTCGTCCTCTTCCTTGTGGAGGTGGCTGTGCCTGGCCACTCCCTAAAGAATTCTGATTATGTGTATTTGTAGATGTGCTGGGGCCGTCACTCTGGTCTGAGTTATCTGATTAGTCCCCTGAAGTGTCTGAGAAACCCACTAGGGTTTTTTTCTTATTACATCGGCCCCAGGGGCATCTGAAGTTGGGGTTAGTATAAGTTCTGTTGGTGTAAAAGTCAATTTTCAGGTATGGGTATGTTTTTCCTACTGTATAGGAGCGGATGTCTCTCTTGACTTTTATTGATTTTTTGTTCTGTTCAGTTCTGTGGAATTCGTCAACAGTTTTTTTTACTTGATCACAGAGTTTTTTACAGTCTGCGATCGTGCTCATATCCTTGATTTGTTTTTCTAGGTCATTAATGTAGGAGAGTAAGATCTGCTTC
The DNA here is from genome assembly GCF_964204655.1 of Triturus cristatus. Taxonomy (NCBI): domain Eukaryota; kingdom Metazoa; phylum Chordata; class Amphibia; order Caudata; family Salamandridae; genus Triturus; species Triturus cristatus. Next base: position 1,101,019,413 of record NC_140591.1, on the reverse strand, counting down.
ACATGCTTCACATGCTTCACATGTTTACCCCCACATTTTGCTGGTGTTTTACTGTTTTTCGACTTTAGTCTGGCTGGGACCCTACTATTCAGGGCCCCAGCCTAGCTGCTTCCTCTATAAATTGATTGCATGTACTTTTGGTACACTCCAGATTGGATTCTGGGGTACCCTTGTGAGTCCCTAGTATATGGTATACTATGTACCCAGGGCATAGGTACCCCAGAGGCCTACCAGGGGCTGAAGCATGTATTGTGCCACGCCTGGAAAGCCATGCAAAATAACACCACAGGTCTGCTACTGCAGCCTGGGTAAGGTGGTGCATGCACCCCTGTAGGAGAGTAGGATCTGCACTTATGTTGCCCCCACTTTTTTTTCTGATGTTAACACTGGTTTCTGGCTATAGTCTGGCTGGGTCCCTGCTAATCAGGGCCCCAGTCTCTCTGTTCTCTCTAAACAACTTTGAGTGCATACTAGATGCACTAGTGATTGGATACTGTGGTACCTTATGAGCCCCTAGTATATGGTACCCTAGGTACCAAGAGCATAGGTACTTCACAGGCCTACCAGGGGCTGAAGCATGTATTATGCCACCCCTGGGAAGCATACTAAATCTGACACCACAGGCCTGCTACTGCAGCCTGGGTGAGGTAGTGATAGCACTCCTCACTGAGGTATAGATTCCTATATCTCACCATACACACACATATAAACCTATTAGTCACCCCTAAAGCAGGCCCTATCAATCCTGAGGGCAGGGTGCTTGGTTTACAATGTGAGGGGGTGCCTCTGCATGAGCAGGACCCCTCTGCAGCTGGGAGGGTCCATTCCCTGTGGCTGTTTGTGGATGCGGTTAAACCATATACTCTTAAGTGCATTATAACCTCCCGGTAAATGCTAACTTTGGAATGACTGCATCAAAACATGTTGTGTTTGGTGTCAAACAACTTGGAATCATACCCCCACACCAGTAACTGGTGTGGGAGTATGATCCCACCCTTCTAGAGGGGACGACATGTACCCACTGTGGTGACACGGTAGAAATCTGAGAGCCCTGGCATCACAAAATGGATACCACCAGCACAGACACTGGGCTGCCCTCCTGCTGCTGACTGAAACTCGCAGTGGAGGAGGCCCAAAAATAGGCATCCTGTCACAGGGAGGTGTCACCACCTTCCAGACAGGATTTAGTGTATTGGGGCTGGGTGGGTGCACTCCTAGAGTGCTTTGAAGTCCTGCACTGGGGGCACATTTGGTGTCCCTGTGCATAGTCCAGCTCAAACCATTCAGGGGCTTCCAGCCCCTGCTCTGGCATGAAACTGGACAAAGGAAATGGGTGTAGCCACCCCTCTTTCCAAACCCTCCCATAGGTGGGTTCCCAGAGCTAGTCCAACCCCTTCCTTAGGTATAAGTAAGGAACCTCTTTAACCAGAACTTTAGCTACCCCTGGACGAAACTCTGAAGCTGAATCCTGGAACTTCAACACTTTTCTAAAGACTAGAGGAGTGAAGAAATCTCCCTTGGGGTCAAAGAGTGACTCCCCTGCTTGGCAGGCACCAATGAAGCATTTTGCCAGTCTGCATTTCCGAATCTCCCGCCGGACTCCGAAGTATTTGCAGCCCAGGAAGATAATTTCCAGACATCTCAGAGCCCGACCCAAGTCCCCAGCAAAGCTGAGACCTGCAGCCCTCGTGAGTAGCGTGGAACTGGAACTCCTGGTCACCGTGCACTTTTGCAAGTGCATTGACTTCTCTACGTCTCTTAAAGTCGTGCTTGGGGTTACTTGTAGCCCCTACCTCGAGCAGAAGACCCACTGAAGATTATCAGCCTAGTCACCCTGAGTGACCCGTGGTCTGCCATTTTGTGTTTCCTCTTGAGGTTCCTTCGCGATCCCTGGTCCGTCGACTGATGGGTCCCTGTGGGGGTAACTTTGAATTTCCTTGGGCTTCCCTGGTTGCTCCAGACGTGACCTGACTCTCCACCAAGTGGTGAGTCCCTCAGACCTTGAGGGTCTGTACCGAAGCATCTTTCTCCTTTCTGCATGGGTTGCTGTTGCCAAGGCTTGTTGTGTCCAATCCGGGCACCGACGCTGCAGCACTCGACATCCTTCATGGGACAGCTCGAATCCAGCTCCTGGTCATCCTTGATGCCTCCTGTTCTTCGTGGCTGAAGAGTCAAGCTTCACCTTCTTCACCTGAAATCACCCAACATCGGTGGGCATCCACCTTTCGCCTTCCTGGTCACTGGCAAGTGACCCAGACTCTGTCCCCTCTGCTTTCAGGTTCTTCTCGACTTCGAACACTATGCATCTTCCCGGCAGCAGCACTTCTTTGCCAGCTCCCATTGAAATCGACGACGCGACCCGACACCATTTGACACCTATGCACCCGGCTTCCTTGGGGGAGGTAACACGAGTACTCCGGTGCTCCCGTGGGTGTTGGCCCTAGAACCTCCTAAGTCCCAAAGGGTTTGGTCCTGACTCGTTTCTAAGTGTCCTTAATCTTAAAAAATCTAACTGCGACTTTCCACTTAGAAGCTAATGGGAGCTCGCGGCTGTGTTCTCACACTGCACACGGCCCCCGTGGGTCCCCTGTGTCACTACCTTGGGTGGTTCCTTGGGGTCCCAGCGATTCTACAGGCTCTAGGCCTTGTGTCTAGTTAAGTCGTGGTTCTTATACCATTATTTTAGTATATGGTTTGGCTCGCCCCTGGAGCCTGACGTGTATTTGTGCTTATTACTGTGATATTTGAAGTGTAACTTATGTGTTTTGACCTCTAGCCTCATAAAGAGACTAGGGGGGTGTGTTTAGAAATAAATACATATATTTTATATCTATATCTGGTGTGGTTGTCTTTCATTTAGGCACTCAAGAGAGTATAGACTGGTAAAACAAGCTGCTTTACATTCCTTCAAGACTTAGCCTGAAGGCTGCTCTCCATAGCTACCACTAGGATAGCTTCCAATAAAGATTGTCTTTAACCTATAACCAATAAGGGGTTGTTTGGACTGGTACAGGGTGCCCACTATAACTAGTGAACAACATATACCAGGCCAACTTCTCACAATTAAGAGGAGTTTTTGGACCTGCTCCACAGCAGTATCTATTCCAAGCACCATCCAATGTCGCTTCGATATAACTAAAGTTATCCAAATATTTCTTGATATCGGTAAAGATTCACGGAATATTTCTGACCTGAAGCCCAGCTGGAATTATATCTGCTCTGAGGTACTCTGTGAGTATCCGGATCATTAGTTGTAATCTAACCAATTTCTTTTTTGATTTTTCTAGTTCCCACTAATATGTTCTCTTTCACCTTTTACATTAAATAATTATGTCCATTAGGACAGAAAAAGTAGATATCATTGTATAACTATTTTCATCTGTTTTGTCACAAAAGCTTTTTGGTTAGGGACCATTGCCATAAAATAAATGGCAGAAATGACTGTTAAATTGAAGTATGTGGCCGCCACCAGCATGCGTTTGGGATGAGGACAGTGGCAGATCCTCCGCAATGGCAGAGGAGCGTCGCCCCACTGGCTCAGAGTCAGCAGCAGAACAATAAAACAATATTTTATTATCGTTTAATTTTTCAGCTGCTGGCCAAGCCAGCGTGTGTAGGGTGCGGCTGGGGTCAGAGGGAGGAGTGGTTGGTGCACTTCTAAGTGAGCATGTCTGTTTGGACGTCCGTCTTAGGTTTATCTAACCCGGCTATATTCTACAGCCGGGTGGAGAAACAGCACAGTTTCTGAACGGAGCGTCAAACCAGCCCACTCAGACCAATCCCGACGCTGCTCTCATAGTATGCAAGCAGCGTCTGGATTTGGTCGGGAGTCTGTCCCAGGGACTGTTGGGAGCAGCAGGAGAATGGTGGAGCACCGAAGCGTGAGGCGGCCGCAGGATCAGGTAAGTTTTTTTTTTATTCAACACCCCCACCGCCCAGCCACTGCATATTCGAAGCAGCTGCAACTGATGGGGAATGTGGATACTTACCGTGTACCTTCTCATTAGAGGTGAAATTCTAGTTCCTTAACATGTGGGAGGAAATGCCACAGGGACAGAAATCTTACAGTAGACACTCTGGGACGTTTTCTAGGGGTCAGACAGTCTTATAAGATATATGTAATCATTTTTTTCATTATTATGGAAAAAAGAACAATAATATACAAAGTTTGCAAACATAAATGGTGAATGGTGCAATGCACATTGCAGGGTGAGCGTACAACTGAATGATTCTCATAATGGTTAACAAAGAACTTGAACCAACAAAATGGTCAGATTAAGTTGCAGGCCTATGCATATATTGTCAAAAAGGAAATATTAAGTGGCAGGAGAATTCACATATTGCATCTTAATACTTCTTAAAGTTAGATGTAATTGTCACATCCATGATCTATATACTCATTAATCCACTCAGAGGAAGTCAATCTTTTGCCCTTCAAGTACCTAATATATGTGTTATCGTCAGACTTTATCAAAGAATTTGGAGAATCTAAAAAATTTGGCAAAAAAAAAATCTATCATTATAATGTCCAAACAACGGAAGGGGTATGTTGTTAAACATACCATGGGTAGGCACATACTTGTGAGACAAATGTAGAGCCACTTGTTGCAGGTCAGTCAGCACTCAAAATGATCTGCAGATTTGGTATGATCAGAATAAATAATTACGTTTTCAGAAACCCAAGGTGAAAATGTGATGAACATTCCTAAATACGAGCTGCAAGAAAAGTAACACCCTCATTACTTGGGAGAATCACATCAGTGTCAATCAAAACACAAATTTGCAAACCAACAAAAGTATGCAGTATTTACTATCTTGAACAGTTAATAAGCAAACAAGGCATAGGCTGCAGACAATACTTAAAATAGGCTGACTTTGTGAAGATTTGCATGTACAAATTCGAGAATTTCGGCCAATCCAATAGGTCTCGCTCATGAAAACCACTGGCTTTACCAATGCTTGTAGATGGTTGCCATGTTTGTGCACATGCAGCGGTCATCTTTGAATTAATTTACGTATACTTTCATAAAATGAATTCAAAGATGGCCCCTGTGGAAATGTGAGAATTTTTTGTGGAAATCTTTGAATACATTTTCTTATTCATTAAGAAAATCTATTCAACAATGGCTGCTGTGGATGCATGCATATACACACACATGGCCAGCCATCTTGCAATGGCTAAAACCCATTTGAAGGTGCCCCCCCCCTTTGAGACAGTGATGGGTAGAGCTCAGAGAACAAGTTGGCTGGGGATGCAAGCATACACTGAAATTGTACATTTTAATAAAGAGAGAGGAGTGGAGGGAGGGGAGGAGCGGTATCAAAAGAGACAGGGTGGGAGAGAATATAGTTCCTCGTATCTGCTGAAACGCAAAGTCTTACATCAACAGTGGAAGGATACATGTCAGCCAATCAAAATACGGTGAGACCGAAATGCTACTTGGGTGAGACAGACACAGAATAGGGAGGAAAGCCATTGACTCAGAATATGGAAGTGAGTGCAATAAGAGAACCGTCCGGTCATGAATAAGGGGTTGACCCAAAAACCACTCTATGTATTGTATTTTTCACAATGGGTTTTCAACTTTTAGGCAAGGCTTCGCAAAAACCTCCTCCAAGTTCAGCTCCTTCTAATCACTTTTCTCTCACTAGTCCAACCATAAATATATATGGTAGCTACCCCCAAATAACTTGCAAGAGCATAATTATAAACAACTCCTTCCCAACTCCACACATTTGATAGTTACCAATCAATGCATTTAAATCGGTAAAGCCATGTCAGTCTGGATTAGTGTGGAGTATCTGGCACCTTTATGAACTGCAATTGACTAGTCTGCAATATTTAATAAAACACAAAGAGAGAAAGGGTAGAGTGGAACCACTCCCAGTCCCCTTAAAGAATACATTATAACAATAAAAGAGGGAGTTATTCCAAGAAAGCAAAAATAGTACAGCGAATGAAAGAATATCAAGGAAAAATAATTTTCTTAAAAAGAACCCTCACTCACCAACCTGGTTGGTGATATTTCATCATAGGGTCCCCACCCAAGTGGCCAAATGCCTCTCGGGTGTGCTACAATGCCTGATTACAGCAGAGTGGGTTGGTATTGCAAGGTGAATAGCAGTAAAAAGTGGTTTTAGATTGCCTTTTTATCCCTAAAACTTTATACTGGAGTAATAAGGCAAGATTAAAAATTAAGGCGGATGTCCTGTTAGGTTCAATTGGCCCGTGACATCCACAAGTGTATTTAAGTGACAGAATCAGATCTACATTTTTCAGCCTCAGTGTGCGAAATTGTGAGGCCTTCTTCACGAACAGTAGTGACATGAGAGGTATGCACTGGCTAAGGTGCACCCATCACAGTGTCGCAGATTAACCACAAATTTATGTTTTTACTCTCAGCATTCTCTGAAAGGTAATGGTCTTCGTTTTTAATCTTGTTTAATTACTCCAGTATAAAGTTTTAGGGATAATAAAGGCAATCTTAAACCACTTTTCACTGCTATTCACCTTGCAATACCAACCCGCTCCGCTGTAATCAGGTGTTGTAGCACATCCAAGAGGCACTTGGCCACTCAGGTGGGGACCCTATGATGAAGCATGTCACCATCCAGGTTTGTGAGTGAGGGTTCTTTTTAAGAAAATTATTTTTCCTTGATATTCTTTCATTCGCTGTACTATTTTTGCTTTCTTGGAATAACTCCCTCTTTTGTTGTCATAGTCTGCAATATTCCCTCTTTTAAAGAGTTCTTCCAGTTTTATTTCGTTTTATTTAAAAATTCTCAATAAAACACTCTAGGACAAAATAAAGAAAACCATTACATGTTTTATGTGACATGTTTGGAAGTTAATATTATTTTTTTTCCCTTCATATGACTCATTATGAAAAAACATAATTTTTTGGCAGGGCGTTTCAGAGGTCTTGATCCCCACCAGGAGGGGGTGGAGAGCGGGAAGCAGGAGGATCAAAGGAGCTGAGATGAGTGAGTGAAGAGTGCGTGGGGCATCAGGGCCATGGATCAATGTGGAATATTGCCTCACGCTCCACAAAGTCCTGATTGCTTTTCCCGCTCCTGCAACCGGAGTATTCGAGCCTTCTCTGTGAGGCCGACCAACTGGCCAGTACCAACAGTACCTCCAACACTCCAGCAGGCTCACGCAGGGTCCACATCATCCTGGGGGCCGCCTGCTCCCCAGCCCCTACCCAATGCCTCCTAGAGATAGAACACGCCCGGGACCAGGTAACTAGATCAACGCTAGGGGAAGGTGTTAGTACCAGGTGCGTAAGCAAGCAGCCGGCTTAGTGTCTGGTGCAGCTTGCAATGCTGCCTCCCCCCAACTCAGTCGAAGCCTGCCCTCACCCCATAATTCACGGGTGCCAGAGCTGTGGAAGGGCAGGCCCAATGGTCAGGCCGCCAAGGATGACTGAAGGATCTAAGGAACCAACAAGCACTTATAAGCATCACCTATTACCCTCCACCAACACCCCTCTTTAATTACCCCCACAGACTTCCCTAGAAACAGTTTGATATAATCGACAAAGGTATCAGGAGCCTTCAAAGGCACCAGCAAGAAATGCGAGGACTGAGCAGGAACTCTTAACACTGGAACCTTGGGGGTTCCAGGCCATGACCCTGGGAGCAGCTGTGAATCAGAGAAGATCAAAGGAGAAGCACTATGGGCTGGATCTGTGCATCTAGGGGCAGTTGGTGTTTCATTACATCACATTAACTCAGATATAGTCTCTTAACCCCTTATACCGTCCAAACAAGTGAAAAAGAAGCTGTACATGGGATATTGGAAAGAGACACAGCGCAAGACGCATATAGAATCCAACCTGCTGCGACATCTTATTTGCGAAAATAATCATAACCTAGCCAGTTGCGAACAGCAGCTAGCGACGTGATACAACCATATAATGGTGGCAAACTGAGACTTATGAATAGACTACGGAGCCACACAAAACCTACGTTTTCTGAATCCAGCTGGAATCTGTTAGACTTGGGGGTCTGTAGTTGGCACAGGTATGCACTTGTGACAAATAGGGACCCTCGCCTCTAGTCAGGGTAAGGGGGTACACTCCCAAAATAACCCCTGCTCACCCCCTTGGTAGCTTGGCACGAGCAGAAAGGCTTATCTCAGAGGCAGTGTGTAAAGCATTTGTGAACACATACAGTAATCAAGTGACAACACTACAGATGGACACCACACAGGTTTTATATAAAAAATAAGTATTCTTTATATAGATTTACCACAAGACCATAAACGACAAAAATCCACAATACTGTTACTTTAAATGGTAGCTTTAGCTTAGTTCTCTTTAGTTCTTAAATGCGACACTTTTAGTTCAATGTACCTGTAGATGCGACATGCAGGGCAACGAAAGTGTTGCAACGATGTTGATGCGATGAAAGTTTGGTGCAAAGAAATAAAGACGTGAAGATCTTCCTGATGCGGCCCGCTTCTCCGATGTTGCGAGAGATCTCAGCTCGATGCGTCAGCTACGGCGGCGACAACCTTGTCCAGTGATGCGACGACAGCGGCTTTGGCGGCGACACTCTTCTCCAGCGATGCGAGACGCTTCCGCTCGATGCGGCAGTTACCCTTATTCAGTGATGCGACGGCAGCAGCTCCGACGGTGGCACGCTTCTCCGTGGATGCGAGGCGCTTTTCTCGATGCGGTGCAATGCGACAGCTACAGCGGCGTCATCCAAGATGCGATGGCAGCGGCTGCTACGTCGACACACTTCTTCCTTGATGCGAGACTCTTCTCTTGATGCGGTGCAATGCGTCAGCTACGATGGCTGCGATGGCGACACGCTTCTTCGGTGTTGCGGGGCGCTTCTCGTGATGCGGTGCAATGCGACAGCTACAGCGGCGACACCCTTGTTCAGTGATGCGACGGCAGCGGCTGTGATGGCAACACGCTTCTTCTCCGTGAGTCACGCTTCCAGCTCCTTGCGACACGCAGTCCCTCAGAAGGCCCAAAAACAGCAGCAGGCACTTCTAAAGAACTCTGGGTAGCTGGTGGTTGAAGTCTGTTGTCCCTGAGACTTCAGCAGAAGGCAAGCTCTTTTCCAAGCCCTTGGAGATCCTTCACAAGTTGAGCAAAACTACACACAAAGTTCCTTTCTCCTCTCTTTGGCAGTAGGCAACCCCTGCAGGCCAATCCCCCAGTTTCAGGGCTAGTCTCTCCTCAGTTTCTTCTTGGTTCCTCTCCTCAGCAAAGGTTTCTTTTTGTTTCCCAAAGTGATCTAAATTCTTGGGATCAGGGTCCCAATACTTATACCCCAAAATCCTTTGTCCTCTGAGGGCAGAGAGGCCTTTGCCTTGTTCAAACCGGTTCTGGTCAGTCCTGGAGCACTTTGTTTACATGACTCCTTCTTTCCTTTCAGAGTGCAGGGCAGAGACATCAGACGCACCACAGGAGGTGGAGCCAGCATTGTGGAGGGAAAGCACAGCCCTATTCAGGTCCCAGGTGCAACTACTCCCACCCATCTACATGGAGATCTCTCTATTCAGCCCTGTGCTGACTCACCCTGTCTCCGGGAATTCCCCACCCCCCTGGAATTCCCCAGCCCCTGTCACTCAAACTCCAGACAAGGAATACACAGCCTAGCAGAGGCAGGTTTGAATGGCTAGACAAGAAAATGCCTACTTTCTAAAAATGGCATTTTCAAACACAGAATGTTAAAACCAACTTCACTAAAAGATGTATTTTATCATTCTGAGTTCAGGCATACTAAATTCGGATTTCTACCATGTTCCCTGAGTCAGTTAGGATTATAAGATGTAATAATCAAACTGCCCATTCTGGCCTATGGAGAACAGGTAGCCTTACAATAGTGAAAAACCAAAATGGCTGTAATTCACTATTATACACAAAGACGAAATATTACCCAATATTCAAGGAAGGGGAGGGGAGTGAGGAGGTGCAGGCAAACATAAACATCAGAGGTCATCTAAACAGTGAAACACTTAGCATAGACGGTGCCTCCCCATTCCAAAATCAAATTGAGCGAAACATGAGAACATCTGATCGCAGTATTGTGCTAGGGGATATATTAGGGGAAAGTGCAATGCTTGTAAACCCTCTAACGAACCCAGCAGGCGGTTACAATCTAAATCTAGGAAAGAGTCATGACCAGCACACTTGACAGCCTCTTGCAGTACAAGTGATTATGAAAAACGAGAATGTGGAGGAAGAGTCTCTAGCCAGCCAACTCGAACCACAGGCAAATCCCGGTATTGGTGAGAGGAGGGCTCCCCAGGAATATAATGAACCATGCATGGACACATGGATCTCAACTTCTCCTCCCAACACAGACAATCAGATAACGAATAATCAGGATTATTATTAACCAAGTATGGATTCAAGTATCTCAAAATGTTTGCGCCCAAAGCTCAACAAGATTGGAATACAAAACTAGATAGGCAGGTAACCGATGAGAAGTGGGTCTTCTGCTGCGGCCAACTCCAGAACTCTCACCCAATTATAAATTGCGATTAATACACTTCAAATATTTACACAGATTCTACAGAACCCCTTGTCAGCTTTTCCGCATGGGATTACGACCAGACTCTAAATGCTGGAGGTGTGGCTACACTCCTGCCACCTTTTTACATATGTCCTGCAACTGTCCGCCCATTGCTGCATTCTGGACCACCATCTTTAATAAGATTCACGATATTCTAGGGGCACCCCACGAGCCGCATCCTATAACAGGCCTTCTTGGGTATGTTAAGGACACTAAGGCCGAGCACCGTAAATTGCATGCTTTATTTCTCCTGATGGCTAAACGCAGGGTATCTATACACTGGGGGGAAAAGAGGGGTACTACAGTAAAAGCTTGGCTCACAGATGTCACATTCAGCCACACCCAGCTGTCGACCTTCTGGGAGTTGATGCCTCCGGCCTCCAGGCCGAGAGATATATAGGAGCCATTTCTGGACTGTTTAAAGTCACTGCAGTTGGATGTATCCGCCCCTTCTGACCAGGATGTAGCTAGAGATAAACTGCCACCAAGGTCGCTTTCCGTGGAACATTCAGCCTAGTTTGTCTTGAACAGTTTGGCAGGTATGTCTTCACACATGCAGATTTTGTAAGTGGTGGATGCCGAAGCGCAGCCAGTCGCAACTCCTGCTGTTGAATGCTCTGAGGGGGACCTAGCCCAATGTCCCTTTTATATGGTATATTGATAGACGTTGTATAGTAAGCCTAATATCCATTTATCAATATTGTAGATTGCTGGTTCATTTTTGTGTTTCTTTTTATTTCATGTTGGACTACTCACGTGCTCAGACTTATGCGATATTCATGCCATCCTATTTCAATAAAGTGAGCTGTTTGTATTTTTGAAAAATGCTAATAAACAAATTTAAAAAAAAATATTTCTCAAAATGTTTTCCAGGTCCATACACCCAAGCAACTAACAATCAAGCCCTAGACAAAGCAAGTATATACTCAAGCAATGTAACATCAACTCAACTCAAAATAACAACTGGACTGTAAGCAACAAGCAGGGAATTAGACCATATTAAAAACAATGCAAGAAAGGACAGATGACCATGGATTGGCAGAGTCTACAGTAGTATTCTGGGAATCATAGGAAGTAGGAAACCAGGTACTACTGGAAATGCCAAAGTTTGAACAATGGCGAATAAACATAATTACCGTGAAGCCAGAGAGATATCTCTCAGTGCTCCTATGTCAAGGGCCGTCAACTGATAACAAAATAGGAGAGCGCAGCATAATTAAAAGCGCAATATATCCACTTAAATATAAATAACTAAAGAATCTGCATTATCTATGATGCTCACAAAGAAGGCCCCGAGCAAGACTGGAGCTAGATGGCGCATACACTATCCTCAAAGGCCAAGATGCACTCCTAACACCAGCCTTCTAAATCAGACTGGAAGCAGATCGCTAGGAACAGAAATAACATTAGTTTCTTAGAGTATTGCGGGGCTTATTTATATATTTTATTTACTTAATAGTATTATAAAGCGCATACACGCATATCACGGCGCTATAACAGCCACAGATTGTGTTTGCAAATCACTGGGGGAGAAGCCATACGCAGTGGAAACAATTATCCGGGAAAGAGTCCAGTCTTTTTTTTTTTTTTTTTTGAAAAACCTTTATTAGCATTTCGACCAGTAACAAGTATGGGCCTACAACCCCCCGGGGCCGGCCGCTAAGCAATCAAAGCAACAGAGATCCAATGTTGACACAGGCAGAACCTCGGGGAGCAGAATCTCCATGCTAATATATTCTCGGCCAGTGAATGGCGCTAGTAGGACCCCAGGATTAAGAAGGCTTTCATTTTATAATAAGGAAAGACGAAAGGATCAGGTGCCAAACAATTTCCCAGCAGCGATAAATGGCAGGCAGAATAACAAACGTAAACAATAAACGGCAATCTATCGAGTCAATGGCGCTAAAACAGGAAGTGCAGGATGTAGAGAAGTATCATGACCAGTTGCGCCTGCAGTCCCATGCCCTAAAGCCAGAAAACACCCCGGAAATTGTGGCACACATGAAAAAGCAGTGATTCACAACAAAGGAGTTGTACCACACTGATCCCAGAAAAGAAAAACAAAGAAGAATCAGAGAAGAAAAAGGAGGCCATGGAAAAAAAAAGGGTAAAGACTAAAGAATCCCCTTCCCCAACCCCCCACCCTGCACCTCTGCAGATGAGTACGGCCCCCCCCCCCCAGCAGTGTGCCTGTCGCCCTGGAACCAGACCTGAAATATAGAAGAATAGAGAAAAGGGAGTAAGAAAAGAACCCCACCAGACGGGGGGGTAGAGAGAGTATTAATAAACTGGAGGAGGGCCTTCAAAACATGCCCCCGGCTTCTCCCTCCCGCACGGTAAGTTTTCCCCAAGGCAAACAGTAAGCAGCACAAAATCGACCATGCCAAAGAAAAATGGGGAGCATTATGCACCAATTATACCAATAGCTATGCCATGAGAGCACTCAACCCCTGAGACCGCCCGTCTACTAGATGACCACCCCTGAAGGATCAGCCTTATCCTTGACCGCTCTTTGCAAATCTGCCCATGCATACCCCTCGACCCAGCGCCATGTCCAATGTTACAAGGTAAAGGAGTGTCCAAAAACGACCGGGAAGCGACGCACACAGGTGGGGTGGAAGTCTCTGAGTACCAACACAGTCCGCATCGTGGAGGGACGTCTTTCCCAGTGTTGCCCCAGGATCTGCACTGCACACAAGGTCCAGGAAGTCGGAATCAGCCAAAGTAGACAACTGTTGCTTGAATTTTCCCTGGGTCGCCAGAGGCCGTGCACGGGACGAGGCCACCACCTCCCACTCAGGTCCAATACCTCCGGAACAGATCAGACCCACAGCCAGCCGATCACACGGAAGCACACTGTCCGGAGTTTCCAGCTGTTCACTAATCTCAGGGGTGGCCGCGGCATTGTCATCCTGTGTGCAGTGTGGGAAGTCCCTGTGTACCTGAGGACAGGCAGGCCGCAACTGTCCCGACGCTGATGCCACACCATCGAGCTTACTCCCCAAGACCCCGATGCCATGAACCAAGGTGGAATGAAGGGCACCGAGAGCCTCGAGGAGGTCGCCGTACCCCAGCACAGCTCTCTGCGATCGCTCCGCCACACTCCCAAAAGTCACACACTCCCAATCCTGCTGTGACCCGGTGGACAGGATGGTAGGCTTCATCATAACAAGATGGCCGCCGGGTAGGCCCGACCCGTATTGGGACCGGGACCCAGGGACAAGCGCCTCAAGGTCCACGTCGCTGGAAACAGGGTTCCGGGGGCAGGCAAAAATTATCCGTTGTGTGGCCACGGGCAACAGTCGTCTCCACCACGGACCAGCGCCCGCGAAAATCCGGGAGCAGCCCGCAAGAATCAGGGCGAGTTACGGGTGGCGTCCGGGCAGCTCACCGTCAAAGGCAGGGGCAATCACCGGAGAATCTCAGAATTGCCACCCCGGGCATGCACTCGGTCCGCCACGCTTAGCGGTAGGAACGACCACGGCGAAATGTAGGCCGAGGTGTGCACCGCTCCGGTGGTCCGACTCCACCCAGTCACCACAGGCCGTTGTTGTTGAACTGCCACCCGGCCAAGGCGTCCACTCGAGGTCCTGGCTCCAGGGCCGCATGGGCCGCAAATTTCAAAGGCACATTTCTCCGGCGGTACAGCCGCCAGAAACTTCGGAGTCACACGGTCGGTTGCCACTCTCATTCACGAATACGAGCGCGTAGCGCAGGCTGAGGATCTCATGCAGGATATCCGTGCGGGATGCAGAGGTTCACGGAGCCGGGAGTCTACGCTGCCGTCCCGGTCGCCATCTTGGCTCCTCCAAGAGTCCAGTCTTAAGCTTCTTTCTGCACCTAAGGTAGTCATTTGTGAGGCGGAGGTCCAGAGGTAGCTGATTCCAATAAGCTGCAGCAAGATGGGTGAATGATCGGCTTCCGGCTCTGACTTTTTTTATGCACCTGACTTTGGCTAGGGCTAGATTAGGAGATCTCAGATTTCTTGAAGGTGTATAGAACTCAAATTTGCCACAAAGAATCATAGGGCCAGAGTTATGAAGGGCTCTGTGCACATGGCAGAAAAGTTTGAATTTTGCCCTTTTTCGGATAGGAAGCCATTGAAGGGGTTTTTAGGCAGGCTGAGGCAGAGCTGTACCTGTCTTTTTTGCATATTAGCTTTGCAGCCATATTTTGTATCACCTGCAACTGGGTGAAAAGGTAGTCGGCCATCCACACTTATAAGGCGGTGCCGTTGTCCAATCTACTGACTCCTAGGGATTGGACTATGGCTTAAACAAATCATCCAGCAAAAGGATTCCATAGAATTCCTAAAGACTGGGGATGTACTCAGCATTCAAGATACGTCCAGCAAATGTTCACTGTCCATAGATGGATACCAGGAAATGTATGATACAGCAGAAAAAAATAAATAAGTACGGAAGACCGTCAGGCATGCCCGAAATTTGGTGTAGAGCCAGAACATCGAGTAAAAAATATTGAGTTTCACAAATATCAAGTCATTAATATTGTGGTTCAGAAATGTCGACAGCAAGAATATTGTGGTCAAGAATATCGACTTAAGGTAAGTAATATCGATTTTAAAAATATCTAAGTGTTTAATATCGTTTGCGAAAATAAAGTTGTTAAAAATATTGATTTTTTTGTTAATGTTATGTATTTTAGGATATATTTCATATCTAGGTGTTGTATGTTTTTTTGTATAAGAATTGTTTGTATTTTTAATGTATTTGTTAAATTGTTAGTAGTTATTAATTTCTTTTTTACTTTTGCGTTTTTAGTTCCGAAGTGGGTTGTGGGTTTATAGGGGCATAGGGTGGGAAGTCATTTAATTATATTAAATGTATTGATTATTTTTTATTGATTAATATTTGTTTAATTGAGATGTTATAGTGTTAAATGTGTAAAGTAATTTATTGTTAATTAATTAATAATTTGTGGTTAATTAATTTTAATTAATTCATTGGTAATTAAATATGGTAATTGTGTAATTAATTTTAGGTGTATGTTGTGGTGTTTATACGTGGAAAGGGTGGAGTGTAAATTATTTTTAATTGATGAATTAATAATTTGATGTTAATTAATTTTAATTAATTTATTGGTAAATAATTATGGTAATTGTGTAATTAATTTTAGGTGTGGGTTGTGGTGCTTATAGGAGGAAAGGGTATATATATAATATATAGTTGTTAATGTTAATTATTTGATATTTATTTTGAGTAATTTTGTATTTTTGTGTGTGTTGTTTTTACTTTAAAGGGGTAAAGGGTGGGAATTAAATACATTTTAATTTCTTTATTATTTAGATGGAAAATGTGGTACATGAAGGTGAACTTGCAGTGGGGGAGCCTCTGGATGCGAGGCAATGGATCAAAACGTGCCTAGAGGGAGCTCTCTTGATGTCGGGCTGCAACTTGGGAGAGAGGAGGTGTGCACATCGGGGGTGCAACACTCCTTGGTAGAAATGGAAGCTCCGCAAGATGTGGAGGATGGATCAAAAGCGGGTGTGCCGTGGAGTGTAGAAAGAGCATGGAGGGATTATATAAAAGATGTCCAGTGTCTGGGGTGGGCTGGTGGCGGGTATGCCGGCCAACTCCGAATCACGAGTAGCAGGACAGTGAGACACTGGGGCCAAACGATTTCCATTGCCTCTCATCCAGAGGCTCCCCCACTGCAAGTTCACCTTCATGTACCACATTTTCCATCTAAATACGGAGGCCATATCTGATCCCTATTCGGCCCAGTGACCGCACCGGTCCTTGACATAGCCACATAGCCCTGAAGAGTCACGGGAAAATCTTCCATTTGTGACGAAACACCTGTCGGCTGGTTGTTTCTTTGTAGTTGCTCTAAATAATACTTTTAAACGAACACTCTGGTGCCAACCACTGGAATTGGTACTATACGACACATTTCTAGTGCGATATCCTCATAACGAGTGCCCAGGACTTTGTTTCTCATATAAGAGACATGCCCACTGCAGAAAAAACTGTAACAGAAGCCATAAGGACGGCCAACAACTCCCAACAACTGGCTGGAGTCAGCAGAACCCTTGGAGAGCTTAATAAATAAAAAAAAATGGTTAGACGTGCTAAAGTTAATAGGAGTCAACGGGGCGACCAGCCAGGATACTTAGTCAATAAGGACATTATCTGACACCATTCTATCAAGCCTCCTGCATATATGCCCAGGTGCGAGAATCAAGGCGTGGATCCCTTCTGCATCTGATCCACAAGAAAGGGAACATACAGGACCCTGTAAATTACAATCTTATATCCTTAATTGAAGTAGAGGCCAAGGCATAAGCAAGTATCATTCTAAAAGATCTAGAAAGCTGTGGAGAGAAAGAAAACGTGATTCCTTATTACCAAACTGGAATCAGACAAAAAGCCTCGACTCTAAATATTATTGTTGCCCTATCATACCTGGCTTCCTGTGCAAAAATATATTTTCAGGGTCCACTTTACGTCTGCTTTGTGGATTATTCAACAGCATTTGATGGGGTGGACAACCAAATACTATGGAAGTACCTGGATGAGTGGGGAATTCCCTAAAATCTGCTTAAAGCAATTATGTCACTCTACACAGACACCTGAGTGTGAGTTAAATTGGGCCAAGGTATTAAGACCGCCACAAAAATTGCCACAAACACGGGGATACAACTGAGCTGGTTTCTCGCCCCCCTGCTGTTTAAAATATACACTGCTGATCTAAGGACAATGCAAAAGAGGGCCAAGTAATTCCTGCTCAGAATAGGGTGATATAAGATCCTGTTCCTACAATACGCACACGATCTAGCAATTTTAGATCACACAAAAATAAGCTTACAATGGTCTCTCGATGAGTTGCATTAATACAACGCGAGCAACAAATTGGGGCAAACGCTAGTGAAACAAAAGTGATGATATTCGGGAAACTAAAGGGGAAAGCAAAAAGAGTGTGGAAATTAGACCTTGTGGAGATCAACTGCACCACGTCTTATAACTAACTGGGAATGAAGGAAACCTCAACTCCATCTGAGCATATTGGGAAAAAAAGCTTGCAACCTTATATTCGCAATATATGACAACTAAACACAAAGCTACATAGCTCAACAGCTGAAGCTATAATAAGAGTGATATTAGTCAAACTGATGCCAACTATTTGTTACAGGCTGCAAGCGTTCCCATTGAAAATGGCAGCGTTACTGGACAAGACGCAGTGCATTGCTTATAGATGAGCATTTCAGGTACCATAATGCATCTGACGAGCACAGAATTTGGGGGCATATTTACAAGGGCTTTATCGCCGCTTTTTTGGCTGATAAAACCAGCGCCCTATTTACAAGAGGGTGCTAACATGCATAATCGCATGTTAGCACCCTTTTTCCCAACGCCTCACTTTGCATCTCCAATGAGATGCAAACTGGGCGTTACTGGGCATACCCAAGATGGACTACCTTGCAAATATCGCTGATGTTTACATTGCGATATTTACAAGGCAGCCCACATGATTTTAGCACACATTAGATTTTGGTGAAAACGTCAGTTTTCGCCAAAACCTAACGTCTGCTAAACTCCTGACTTAGCCATCCCTAACACAGGGGGCGGATTATGCTGATACGACCCTGTGGGTCGTATCAGCAAGGTTATTGCCCTTTTGCAGGGAACATCGCTGGAAAACCAGTGATGTTCCCTGCAAAAGGGCGATAACCTCGCTATCTCTGGAATTTTTATCGCCCTGGAGTAACGCGTTGTTAATAACGAGCTACCAGGGCGATAAATACAGGAGATAGCCTGCGATAATATAATTATCGCTAAGCACGACCAGCGATAATTATCGCTGTCCGTTGTTAATATGCCCCTTGGATTGCAAAAACAAGATCTAGCCTGCAAGGCACAGTTTCTCGGATATTACTGTCATATTATACATGCTTAGGAGGGGTCATTAAAGATGGCATTACAAGAGATTTTTAACGTCCCAGACAACGATTAGGAAGGTAGTTGAACAAAGTCAGCACAGACTCAGGACTGAGTTTAGACTTTCTATGAACAAGCAGCCTTTCGTTTATTGCCCTAAAAGAAATAATATAAAAACAAGCTATTGCGAATTCCAGTACATCTAACAAACACAAAGAGATTTCTACCATCCTATGAATCCCCTCACACGCAGCACTATCTGAAAATGCGTGCCAGGATTTTTGGATCACCAGATGATGAATTGCTACAAACTGGAACAATAGACCCAGCATTAACCCAAACTGCAGATTTTGCACATACAATAAAGAATAGTTCACACATTTACTATTATGCTGTCCGGACTTCGGATTCACCCGCCGCACTCTATTAAAACCTGAGGGCCTCATTTATG
The DNA here is from genome assembly GCF_964204655.1 of Triturus cristatus. Taxonomy (NCBI): domain Eukaryota; kingdom Metazoa; phylum Chordata; class Amphibia; order Caudata; family Salamandridae; genus Triturus; species Triturus cristatus. The sequence goes on along the minus strand of NC_140591.1, from coordinate 1,101,000,525 downwards.
AAAAGTGACGCATCGCTGCGTGAAAACAACAATGCGTCACTTTTCATTGCGCCCTCCTTGCGACACCAATGATGCATCATATTTACAATATGACGCATGATGTCGCAAGGAGTGACAGATGCGTCAGAATTTCTGACGGATCTTTTGGCGCAAAAGTGACGCATTGCTGAGGTGTGTCATAAAAGTGATGCAACTCCAGAAATGTGTCCTTTCACATGGGGCAAGCCCCATGTGAAAGGGCCTGCGTCAGTCTTACGCCTGCTGTGAGGCAGGCGTAAGATATTGACGCATTTGCCTCCTAGAAGTGGCGCAATGAAATCTCGTAGATTTCACTGCGTCACTTCTACGTGGCTTACTTGCGTCGGAACGCCCACCCTGCATACATTATACCTGACGCAGGTATAGTGTGGCGCAGGGGTTTACAAAGTGACGCATCTACCTAGATGCGTCACTTTGTAAATATGACGCATCATGGTGCATCTTTCACGCTGCTAGTGCGTCACAAAAAGTGACGCACCGGCGGCGCAAAAGTGACGCAAGGGCTTATAAATAAGCCCCATTGTTTTTATTGCATGGAGTACACACCTGCAAAGATGCATTATTTAACACATCAGACATAACGGCCATGGCAAGATATGGGACATTTTTCAATATAATGTTGTAAACTTTTGAAGCCTAGAATCAACCAAGGTAGCTTGGAGAACTTTATTACCTCCATTCTTTTTTCAATGAAGAATCAAAAGACAGTAGAAACACTCTAATAATAATATGCAAAGTCTTGCCAAGATTGGTTTTAACATTGATATAATACGAACCATAGAAGCAGAGCTGTAAATTTTGAATTAAACGTGTTATTTTTATTTATAGGGTTTCCTTTTTTGTAATGATTTTAATTAATCATGTACAATAAAATGATTTAGTCATTCATTGATTCATTCACATTTCAGACACTTTAAAGTGGTTTGACTTAAATCTTTGTTTCGTCTATTGTTATACACATACATGTTTGGCAACCCTGTATTCTTCATTGATTATCTCTGCACTGTTAAGCTTTTCAAACATATCCATTAAAGACCCATGCATCTCGATTTCTCTGCTTCTCTATCCACCTCTGAAGTAATTTGTTTACATTCTTTAAAATTTAGGCTCAAACGTTTTAGGAGACCAAAGTTTAAAAAAGTGATTCCCCTTTAAAAATGGGCCATTCATTTGTGAGCATCCCATTTCCAATGTACACAGGAAGTTTGCTGACATTTTTAAAATCAGGACTTTGTCGATCTAACCACAATCCAATCAGGTTCCAGTATCCATTCCATTTAAGCACCAACCATGGCCATTTCTTAACACAATAAGCATCATACACAGCACAAGTGAGATACATACTGTTTCGTAGGAAGTCTGTTCTGCTGAAAGATATTTTGCTTACTGTTTCTCTTCCTATGATAACAGGAGACAATGTTCTCTCTCTAGGTGATAGATATCCTTTGGAGTGATCCGAGAAACCAAAATGGCTGCTCACCAAAAAGCTTTCGAGGAGGGGGTTGCTACTTTGGGCCAGATGTTACAGCAAAAATACTTGACAAGCACAATCTGAAGATGCTCATCAGGTCTCATGAGTGCAAACAGGAAGGTTATGAGCTATGTCATGATGGGAAGGTAGGAGAATTCCCCTTAGAACTTATTATGTTTGTAAAATGTATTGTATTGTTGTGGAGAGCCTAGTATATCAGCTCAGCATCTCACACACACTTATGAGCAGCATTTTAAGAGTGGTCTATTAGGAGCAAATGTTCCTCTGAGCTCATGTTTATTTATGCTTTAATGAGCTGTTCATGAAAGTCCACCATGTTAAAAGACATTTCTGATGTCTCTCATGGCCTGTGTAATCTTCTCTAACTGGATGTGAATGTGTTTCCTTTAATTTCCATCTCCTCTATTTTTGCTTATGAATTGGGCCTGGTGGCTTCTTGGTTTCTGGACACAATTCCTGGCGTCCTACTCCCTTGTGTACCATTTGTCAACACAGCAAGTGTCAGACCAAGATATAGACGATCCATCTTATAACTCATTCCAGAATTGAGAAATGACTGGTGGGATTAAGCAGCTAGGGCTCTCCCCCGACCTATGAATGTGTAGCTCCATAGCAGCATGCAAAATGATACATTGAGTTAATTGAGATGTGGAAAACTAGAATTGACAATTTGAAACAAGTGACGCAGAAAAGGCCTTTGTCTCACTGGTCAGTCAGCTATCGCATCATTGCATCCCAGCTCTGACTTCATCTCACCTTGGCTGATGAAATGCTGTCCAGCAGCAGTAACTTTAGAAGAACACTGCAAAACATTTTCTGTGATGGAGTGGATACCAACTACCAGCTGGAAGGTGGCGATAGGTCGATCTCCCGGGCATTCATGTTTGCCTAGTCTCAGGTCTCAAGAGCAGCTGGAGCTGTTTTCATACCTACCTTCTCTTTCCATGCAGTACAAACCTAGAAAGGGATTTCTGTGATTAGATTGCTTCAACTCCACTTTGTGCAGTTTATTAACCCATTTCAAAGACAATTACATCTGATTTGGATTGCTACTTAAACCAATGCAGTCTAAAATGTTGGTACATGTGCACAAAGATTTCACATTCTGAATGAAGCTGGACTTAGTATTCAGGAGACAACAATTGCTAAATTCAACTACTAATCATGACCTCGACTGAAAACACTATTCGCAGTTCCATGTAACTTCCACATTCTTGCTGTCTCTTTGTACTTCAGGCTTTGTTTGCATTTAAGTCTTTATCTAGCAGTGCCTAAACGTTTCTAAAACTCACACTATTTAATCCGCAGTCTGTTTTAGATGATGTTCAACCAGTGACAATTCCTTTGAACTTCAAGTGACTAACACACACAATTCTGGCTTAAAGTATAACTCGCAGCACCAAACGGGAGTGCATTGGAGCCTTTATACCTATCGATGCCTAATCTTCCCAACATAAACACTCTGTTGAGAAGATGTTTGATGGATGCTTGAAAAGGTTTAGGCTTATTTTCATTTCTCGCATTGCATCTTTTTATACTGATCAGCAGTTTGGCACTTTGACTGCTCGATATTTCATTCAACTGCAAGAGTTTACCTCAGGTTTATGGCTGAAAGGTCATAGGATTGACTGTGCTTGGTCAGAGCATGGATTAGAACATCCTGAATCAAAATTGGTGAACTAAGGGTAGGTTTGAAACATATAATGGGAAAACAGGCTAACGTATCTAAATCCGCACAAGAAAGGGGTATGCAGTTCCTTTTGAAGAAAGATACGGAGTGTGCGGTTGGTTATGAACTGAGGAATCAGCTTTGGGAGTCTGATTGCTTAGGAGCAAGAGCCATCACAAAAGTGTGTCATGCTTCATCATAGGGCGTGCTGCTCGTCGGCCCGGCGCTGCAATGCCCAACGGGTCTCCCGCAAGGAGGTTCTTTGACAGCAACCTTCAAGACCTCTCTCAATCTCTACCACCACCTGCTGAGGGCAACAAAGAAGACAGCCCTTGCCGCACATTGAAACAAGCGCCAACAACTGCAAATAAGTTTTCAACATCATTAAGAAATTCTCCAACCCGGCTGCCAGAGAAAACAACATCACCCCCTCATAGTAGCTGTGGGACAACCTCACCCACTTCTTCTTCAACAAGATCTCAACCATATACAAAATCTTCGAGCCCCAACGCAAACCTACGGACTTCCTTGACAGATGCGCCACCACCATGACTGACACGAAACACTCACTAACCACCTGGAACATCCTCTCCACCCAGGACACCACTTCCACCATGAAATCCATCTACTCAGGAGCTCCCACAGACCCATGCCCGCACCGCATCTTCAACCTCGGAAACCAAAGGGTCGACCAAGAACTCACCACCCTACTCACCACCGCAACATTTCCTGATGCCTGGAAACACATCGAAGTCAGACCACTACTCAAAAAACCCTCCTGCAACACCAGCAAACTCAAAAACTACCGGCTAATCTCCCTGCTTCCTTTCCCAGCAAAGGCACTTGAAATGATCATCCATAATCAACTCATGACACACCTGGAGCAGAACCAGCCACTCGACGCCTCCCAATCCAGCTTCAGCAGCAATCACAGCACTAAAACCTCCATGATCACAGCCACTGACGACATCCAAACCCTCCTCGACAGAGGAGGAACAGCAACTTTGATCCTCCATGACCTCTTGGCAGCTTTTGACACCGTATCCCACAACACACTCATTGAAAGACTACACCACATTGGCATTCAAGGGGACATGCTCGGATGAATCACCTCCTTCCTCACCAGAAGAAACCAGAGGATCCATCTCACACCTTTCACCTCTGAACCCAAGGAGATCACCTGGATGTCCCCCACGCTCTTCAATGCATATAGGACCCCGCTGTCTAACATCAGATCTCACGGTCTAAACATAATTTCCTACCCAGACGACATCCAACTCATCCTCTCACTCACTGACAACTCCACTACCACCTGAACCAATTTCCACAGATGCATGACAACAACGCCGACTGATGAAGAATGCCTGCCTGCAGCTGAACACAGACAAGACGGAAGTCCTGATCCCTCCAAACACGCCAAACACCTCAGAATCATCATTGACAAAAAAGTCACTGCGAATTCACAGATCACTGCCATCTCCTCCACCTGCTTCTTTACTCTGCGCATGCTATGTAAGATCTTCAAGAGGCTAACCCTACACACAAGTCTCACCGTGACACAAGCCCTCATCACCAGCCAACTGGACTACGGCAATGCCGTCTATGTAGGAATCGCCACACACCTTCTACAGGGACTTCAAACCATACAGAACACCGCAGCCAGACTCATCCTCGGCCTTCCCCGACTAACTCACATCACACCCCACCTCAGGAAACTCTACTGGCTCCCCTCACAGAAGAGATACCAATTCAAGCTTCTGACCCACCCACACAAGGCTCTACACAACCAAGGACCTGCTTACAGTAATCACCACCTGAACCTCCACTATCCATCGAGAAGATTATGCTCTGCCTCCCTTTCATTTGCTCATACTCCCCGCATCTACCAAAGCAGAAGTGAAGGACGTTCCTTCGACCACATTGCAGCAAAGACCCAGAACAGCCTCCCCACTCTCTTCCGGACCATCCCCTCACTTCCGGAATTCCGAATCGCCTTCAAGACCTGCCTGTTCGAATAAGCCTCCAGGGCCTACAAACACCTGGATATCCTATCAGGTGATCAGTAAATCCCAATTGATTGATTGAGAACAAGAGTGAGCAGATTCTGAGATTCTGTATGTATCATTTTCAAAGCTGTTCTTTGAATACTGGAAGTGTAGGGCTTTCCCAACAGAAAAATCTTAGACTCCACTATTAGAAAATTGAACCCCAGACATCAATACTTTCTTGAATTTCTTGTGTGGCTTTTGTAAATAGGTGAAATCAAAATCACAAACCAGGATTACCCATAGAGCGACAAACAAACAAAAATATTTGGCTATCATGCTTTAACTCTATAAAAGTATTTGGCTTCAAAAGAATACACACCTAATAAAAATGAAAGTAAACGCAGCCCTGGAAGACTGATCCCAATGCTGATGGAGATTAATTCCATGGGAAGCTATCATGCACAATCTAGATGTATTTGAGCCATGGACTAATGCTTCTCTTCATCTTTCTTTTGCACATTTCAGTAAGTATTCTTTTCACTGCAGGATTATTGAGATCAAGGTCAGCTTTACCAGCACTACAAAGTTATGGTCATAGATCTGAATGTAAATTATACCAGAAAAGAGATGAATTGAAGACAGAATAATTGCCAGCTATCCAGTATGGGTGTGTCTACCATATATTTTTTGAAGACCACTAAGGACCAAATTACTACTACGGCAATCCATAGGACCGCCGTAGTTGCAGTGGCGGACCAACAACCACTGCACTGCCGATCACCCGCAGTATTACAGCTGCGGCGGTCGGACCGCCACAAGACCACTGCAACCGCGAGGGAACCGCATGCCTTGGAAGTCCCACAGTGGTCTGAGGGCTGCAATATGCTTGCTGGTGCTCTGAGGCACTGACAGCATATTACGACTTTCCTCTTTGCCAGTGGTGTCATGGAGGGTCTTCCACCATCATACTGCTAGTGCTGAGGAAAGAAAGGGGGCCTACAGGGCCACAGCTGGCCCGTGCGTGGGGGTGCATGCAGGGGGTCACATGGTGTGCCCGCTTGTCTTTCTGCTCCCCCAGTTCCAGGACAGCATGGACTCTGCAGTCCATGCAGTTCCGGAACGCATTGTGGCTGGCCTACGGCGCTGCCTTTCTAAGCCTCGCCTATGAGCCTTTAAAAGGCAGTGCTGTGGGCCAGCCACTGCAGGAGCGCCTGCGTAATTTTAACTCATAATCCGGCGGACGGTGTGCGGACGGCTTTGGCGGTCTTGGAGTAGGGCGGCGCCGTGGCAACCCACTCCAGGACTCCCAAACTCGTAATCAGGCCCTAAATGTTTATAAAAATTAAGAATATATAAGAATATAGAAAATTATTAAGAACTTTTAAATGTATTCATAAATACACATTTTGCAGTGTTCCCTGTTACTCCTCCTAGCTAAGACTGTACTCAGAATAATATGTAATATGTAATGAATATATGTTTTTTCTTCTTAAAACACAGGTTGTCACAATTTTCTCTGCCTCCAACTACTATGAAGAAGGAAGCAACAGAGGGGCTTACCTAAAACTGGGTCCTGATCTGGTGCCTCGTTTTGTGCCGTATCAAGTCAGTAAATGTACACGGAAACTGACTCTTCAGCAGAGGTGAGAAGTAGCAGTAGAAATGTAATATTTCCGTAATGACTGTCTTAGTGTTACAGCAAACTCGTGACTTGACAAGGCGCAGAGTCCATCCACCGGCCTGAGCCTATGCCATTCTCAGCCAGCGTGGAATGATTCACCCAGGTGCCATGATGACTAGAAACAGTGTGATTTGATTTGAAAATTTGTATAGCGCTCGAATACCCGAGGGCGTCTAGGTGCTGATGCCAGAGAGAACAAAAGGCTGCCGATGAACACTATAATGAGAACTTTAGTTGGCGAAGAGCCAAGTTTTAAGCGACTTTCTGAAAGATAATAAAGTTGGACTGGTCTTTATGTCTGCCGGTAGCGAGTTTGGTGAGGGTTCGGCCAGAGCTTTCCTGGACCACTTGATAGCAGAGCCCCTCCTGATCATGCAGTAGATAACTCATGTAGCAGTGCGGTGCAACGTGCATCAAAAGATGGACAATGGTAGCTAGGCTTCAAAAGTGAGTACTGCCTCCTGTATCCACTCTTTAATGTACAGAAATCAGGTGGGAACACGAAGGGAACAGCTAATAACAGATCCCGCTACTTGTGCAGCCAGGCTGAGGTTTGTAGTAGATACAAACCATAAACCAATAGTGTGCACTCAGAAAATATAACACGTGACATATATATATATATATATATATATATATATATATATATATATATATATATATATATATATATATATATATATATAAATATAAGTCAGTCAGTATAAATTAATCAGAGATTGTTGCTGCAGTTCCAATCCGTTATTCATTCTTTACTCATCATTCCAGAAATAGAAAATATTCAATGGGTTTTGTTTCACTGAGAAACATTTTCAGGGTTAATATGCCAGGCAAAAATTATTTTCAAATTGTTCAAAACTGATTCTATTTTGTTAGTATTAGATTGTTTATTAGTAGTAGTGGGGAAGGGTATCGTACCAAGGTTAAGACAGAGTATGCTCCATGTAGTACCTTTTGTCACTCAAGCGAATACTGCTAGTGTACTATCAAATCCGAAGGATATCAGTTCTGAACAATACTTTATCAAAGAATTTTGAGCTGGGAAATGAGCCCTGCAGAAGTTTCTTGACAGAACGGAACATGGTGAATATTTTCTATGTCTGGAATGATGTGCGACGACCGGATTTTTCGCAATCTCTAAGACTTTAGTGATGTAACACTGATGGTAGTACCCTCTGAAAATTGTTCCAGCACCACTGACTTGTTGCATTCAAGGGAGAGGTGTGGTGCAGTGGCCAGGGCGGCTGACTCCAGAGCACGGGGCTCATGGTTCGATCCCCAGCTCCGGCGGCAGCTCAGCCCAGCACCATGTGACTCTGGGCAATAGCTCACTTAATCTTCCCGACGGCCCCCAGCACCTTGAGTCCCTCAAGGGTGATTGGTTCGCTCTTTACAAATACCGGGTTTGTTTGGAAATGACTCATGCCCATTCAGCAGAAGTGTGGTATGCAGTCGGTGGTGCATTTTGGAGCACGCTATCGCAACAGTGGCGGTGCGTGCATTGGGGGCGTTGGGGCGTAGCCCCCCCGCCCGTAGCTCCATCGGCGTTTCCAAACTTAAGTAAACTCAAGAAGCCGAGGGAGAACCAACTGACAATCATGTCAGTCAGCATGACGTCGGACCGCCACCCCTTCAGAGTCTGAAGGGGGTGGGCGGTCCGGCGTCATGTTGACTAACATGATTGTCAGACCAGGGGCCGGGCAACAGGCAGCAGCACAAGTGCGCATGAGTGGGGACGGAGGGCGAATTTTCACCCGTGCCCAGTCATGCGCACTTGTGTTTGCACTGGCTTGCGCATGCCCATTAGGAGCCCCTCGGTCTCCTAATGGGCAGGCGCTGGCTGAGAGGGGTTAGCAGGCCCCTCCAGTGCCGTTCGTGAAGGCGCCCAGGGGAGCAGTCGAGCAGAGGTCTGAGAGGTGGCGTGGACCGGCTGTGACTCAGGTAAGTTTTTTGCTTAATATATTTTATTCCCCCCCCCCCGTGCGCGACACCCCCCTCCCTCTCCCCACCCCCCCCCCCTGAGCCGCGACTGTGTGAGCAAACACTTGACAAGCAGACTGGGAAATGCCGCCATCTGAAACCCAAGCGCAGGGAAAAGGAGAAAGCACCGCACATATTAAAATCTGACTACAAACAAATCTGTTGAAACTACTGGAACTGGTAGTTCAATCTGTTTGTTATGCAGTGCAAATTAAACGCGGCGACACCTGTTTTTAGTTCATCTGATTATGCCGACTGTCTTCCTGTTACTGCTGTCATCCTAAAAACGCCTGCCATTTCCAAAAGAAAAGCTACAACATAACACAAAACACCCACTTAATTTTCAAATCTCCTCTCATATTAGACTCGTTATGGATTTTTACTCATATGCAAAATTACACCATCGTGGGTAGAGACTGCGTCAATAAAAGGATTTTAAGTTCAAATTCCATTTTTTTAACATTATTCACTGTAAATTGAGACATCTGTGTGTTTATGCCAGAGAGAGGTAAGACAAATGGCTGTTAATTGGGCGAGTTGCTCTAAAACTATATTGGTCCACACGAGTAGGTAAAAACTTTATTCGTGCAAATGCTCCATATATGATATTACTAGAAAATAGCACACTCCGCCAGAATGGTTATCGTGGCTGGGGGTGTTATTTCAGATCCGAGAGACTTGAATCCCCATGTAGGAAGGGATATCCTAGGGCAGTGGTATTATGAGCTCCCTACTTCAGCAGCTTAAGAAGGGGCTGCCACTGGATCTCATGGGCTGCTGAACCGTGCCCCAATAAAATATAGTTTTCCATGGCACTTTTCTGTCTGCAGATAAAATGCTCGTAAATAACACAAGTAGGAAGTTTTATGACAGAGGGGTGTGGGAGGTGGGCTGACATGCACAGCAAAGGAAACATAGAAGGAGAAAAGATGGGAATAGGGGAAAACACAGGAAGGGACAAATTGAAAAGATGCTGATGAGAAACAATGTTAGAAAGAAAAAGTAAGATGAGACAAATGATTAGTAGGTAGAAGGAGGAAAAAAAGAACGAGAGTAGAAAGGAAAGGTTAAAGAAAGTTAGGAAATAAGCAAGAAAGGGTGAAATGTAGGACAGAAGAGTGAAAGGAAGGATAGTTGAAAGACGATTGAGAGCTGAAGAATGGACAGATTGGGAAGACTGGAAGGGTGGAAGGAAGGATGGAAGGATAGCTAGATGCATATGTGGATATAGTGATGGGTAGATGTGTGGAAGGATGTATGTATAAAAGTGTGAAAGGGTGGATGAAGGGATGGTGGCTGAATGGATATGTGGGTAGAAAGATGAAGAGATTGTCAGATGAATAGACAGAAGGGTGAAAGAATGGATGGAAGGAGTATGAAGGGGTGAAGGCAAGGGTTCCTGCTTATTTACCTTTACTGCTCGTTGCGATTAAAGATTTGGTTCAAGAGGGGGATATTTTAATTTTCTAGCTATTTCCTTGTACTATGAGTTATGACACTGTATTCAAAATTAAATCCTAGTGTTTGTAAACCCCAAACACAAAAGTGCAAGAACCTGTAAACAACCATTTGCACTACATTTTTAGACTTTGCACCGTAATCTGAAGGAGGCTCACAATGGCATATGTAGGTGGAAATTGGTGTGCAGGTCTATGCACTGTTAATTATTGGAAAGTATACTTCCCACATCCAGTGTTATTTGAAAATAAGGTGCACGTTGCTTTTTGCATAGTTCAGGATTTTTTTACTGACAGGGATGCATAGATTGCATGGTCCAATTTTTCCTCAAAATGTCTAGATTATACAGTTCACATCGGTGATGGTGCCAATTAGGTAACTTTTTATCTGCTTAGTTTAAGTCATGAAGGGCGTATGGTAGGTTGGTTACATTTGTCTCACTTTCTTGAGGTAATTGGACTAATTGTAAACTAACATTTCCACTAACAGTTGTAGAAATAACATTTACACCAAAGGACAGAGGAAAAAAACAAATTTTGACTCCAGTTTATTGAAATATTGATGCAACATAGCACTAGTGTAATCCATGTAAACTGAACATTTTGGTTTTAAATTGCTCCAGTGCAGTCTTTGTGATACAGCTGGATACCGTGTGTTTTCACCCAGGAATAAAGGGTCATGAACATTTTAAAAAGATTTGGTTGGTAGAACTTGTGCGTTACTGAAATGTCTTACTAAATGAAATAACAATTAATATTCGAGAATATATAAGGTTGAAAGCTCTTTTGGTGCTCTACAAATGCATTTCTATCTCGCACACAGCAATTATTCTTTGTTTGGCCACCAACTAGATACAGAAGTCATTTTAGCAGCAGAACAATTCACCAAAATAAAAGAGTTGTGGCGCTGAGCGAATAGTCAGGTTGGATTAAATCTCCAAGCACAGGAAATCGCCTCTCACATTCTGCTTGTTAATGTTCAGAGCTAATCCAGGTTAGAAATGCCACCGACTTCCAGCTGAGGCCTGCAGCTGTGAATATAAGGTACAGGGCAGATGTGCCCTTCCTTTCTTCCATTTAATGACTGCCGAGTGAAAGTTGAAAGTCAGAAACTTAAAGTCAAGAATTTAGAATATTGTGTAGTGCACAATAGAGTTTCCAACTAATCTGGTGTAGGCAACTGTATATTAATGGAAAATGCAAACTATAAGGTAGAATATAGCTTCTTTTTTTGCAGGTTTGTATAGCGCAACCTTGGCCCAAGGGTGTTAGAGGCATTACGGATTTTTTTAAAAGCACAGTTAATATGTGGTGTAAAAGCCACCGTCCCCCCCCCCCCCGCACCCTCCTTTTTCAGTTCGGGCTGGCTCGCTTCGCTTGCTGTACTAGGATATCATTTTTCGCCTCAGCACTTTAAAAATCCACCAGCCGCCACTGTATCGCAATTATATTACTAAAACTTTGTGCTATTGCACACCGTCATTTACAGACAGCTAATTTTCCATTGAAATGGCTGAAAGGCAGTTTTACTGATAAAACAAAGGATAAAGTGTGAAAATCGGTTTTCTGCACATATTTACCAATTGCATATCACTAGGAAAAGTGTCTTTATATATTTTGATCTCACTATAATCTTTGTTGCCATCACACTTCAGAATTATAAACAATTTTGCTTCATTTGTGCTTTTTGCTGTGCTGTTTCAAAGTAGATGGACTTGATGACAATTTCAAAGAAATCAGTCTGAATGGTCCATGGTGTGGGGATTGGCAGCCTGGGTGGAGGCACGGAGGCTGAGCAGGACTTGCTGGAATGCATGGGTGACAGGGGACTGTTTCCAGAGAAGAGGTGAGAGTGATGGGACAGGCAGAGGCAAAGTGGGGCATGGACCAGTTGGTCCAAAGATGGCACATGGTGTCAGTGGGTCAGTCTGATGAACCAGGTGATGTGCCTTCGAACTGGTAGAAGGTGCCAGAAAGAGTGTGTGGTGATCAGCCAGAGACCTGGGGGATTTCTCCTCTCCCCCTCCTTACTTGTTTTCCAGCGTTTTACCCCCCACTGGACAGAGTGAACTTCTAAAAAACTGTGCCTCCCACCCCTCCACATTGTGGTCTTGTGTACCCCCTTGTGGGGCTGACTTACCCGGCACCCACCTTGGACTGCTTTCTTGTCATTGAGAAGTAGGGTCTTGGAATACAGGAGACACCAGAACTCTTGGGGACTGTCTGTCCCAGCCGCATTGTGAATGAGTGGGTGCTGTGACCAAGGGAGGAGGAGCTACAACCCCTGCTGTAGAAAGAGACCACTCCCATTGTGAAGGATGCCAGAACTCTTGGGTGACTGTAAGTCCCAGCCTGCATTTTGCCTGGAGCAAGAGTATGACCAGAGGGAGGAGGAACTATACCCCCAGAGCTATAAAGCCCCCACGTTATTTCAATTTCTCAGGATGTGCGCTCGTAGCACCTGGGCCAAGGGTGGTCTAGTGTTCACCTATCACCTCTGGGCTGGGCCACTGCCTTGGTTTTACAACTTATGAGGTATTGGTGCTGCGCCACTATGTTTTTTTCTGCACAATTTTAAGTAAAATCCTCAGGAAATTATATTTTACCCTTAGACAGTCCTTCATTTTTAATGTTAAGGTATGCTTTGTTTTCTGACCACAACTGGTTTGATAATCTCCAGGATATTGTCTTTACCCTCTTTATGGTGTGCATTTTAGACACCGGACTAATTTCTGTGTGTGTTAAACTGGGCTCAGCTGACTTTTGACTTGGTTATTTGTTGCTCAGATAGGGAAGATTGACTTAGTCCTGCCCTTCACCAAATTACCAATTATGAGTATGTGTAAAATCAGAGCGAATGATTCCAACACGCCTAAGAATACAACAATTGATGGTTTTTTTGTGAGGGACCTGGATCTCATTTCAAAAGAAATTGAGCTAGCGGAACAACGCTTTTGCTTCCGGCTGATGAATCTGATTTACCTCTCGAAGCATCATGGCCGCCTACTCTCGATACAACTGCTTGTTCGCCCACAGGGGGTTAGCTGCTACTTTGCTATAGAATCTTCATTTCTCACTTACTTCTTCCTTCTCGCCTGCTGTGGACCCATGGGTGAAGTGAAAGAAGTGACTGCCTAATATTTGGGCCATAGAGGTCCAACACAGCTACCTCGATGCAATCTGACAATGATGGACAAAATATGCTGTATGCCACACTTGAACAAATTAAATGCTTTTGTTGAGTCATTATAGGCCAAAGTTATGGTAATATCATACAGTGGCTTTCGCCCTATTTATGAGCGATTAAAGGCAATAAAAGATCATCTTGTAAGGCATGGGACTAAGCATAGAGATGGTCCTGAAGTTATTGGGAGTCCCTCCAGTACTGGCCAGGGTGCATCTCAGATGTCTGTGGCATATCAAACACTTTTAGATAATAATGTAGGGTTCTCCCCAATGGACATGTGCGTCCCCCCTTCTACTAGCTTATCGTCCACTAGCTAGCCAAGGAGACAACCACTGCTGGTTAATTAATGGGGCTGAGAGGGCCATGTGCCATTCATGGGTAAACATTGATGCCATGGTCGACACCGTTACCCGTGACCCCGTCTGTCATCCATTCACCTCCGGCAGGCTACCCATATGTGATTGTTCTAGCTAATGTTCTGCAACTTGCCCATAATATAACAGAAGCTAGCAGGGGTCTGCTTCTGTTAATGCATGTCAACTGATTGTAGTGCACAACATAAGTGTAGGGGAGTCTAGTTATCCAGGAGTGAGAGGTGCTGTTGAGTGTAACATTGATTGCAACTCAATATACCAACAAACATATGGTCATACCTTTACACTATCCTCCACCCCTTCTATGCACAACCCTTTGAAAGCTTCATCTATCATCAGCTGGCATATAGCGGTGCTAAGATCCAAGTTGAATGATTTGTTTATATATGGGTTTGATTTGTGTATTTTTCTGGAGTCATTGGCCATGGAGTCTCTACACAGACACAGTTACAGACGTTTTTCAACCCTTGCTGTCCAGACACATTCTGGGAGAGTCGCTGAGGGCTTATTGGTTTGGTTGAAAATTACATTGTTATGCACTGTTAAAAAGTTGTTTGCAGGTTCTCCTCACTTAAAGAGTCTAGTAATAACATGTGAGTGTGAGAAGCCCCTTCTTATAGTAATATTCAATACAGAAGCACTAAGTTTTCACAGGAGTCAACCACTCTGCGACAACTTGATAATCTGTTATGTATGCATATTGATAGTTACTTTGTTATCATTGCAGGTGACTTCAATATAGTATTTGAACCCTCTTCCATTTTACAATCTCTGACCTGAGATGAGGACCATTGTTGGGGCATAGCAAATTTATTAGCCTATCCAAAGAAACGTTTTAGCAGATCTGCACTGCAATTAGTTGACCTAGCCTTCACTTGTGATCTACGCGCTTGCAAAGGTCAATCTAAGTCTGATAGAACTGGGCCCAAACGTTTCAGTGGGGGGTTATCAATGCAACATTGACTATATTTTATCAGATACAAGGGTTTGGAGAACAATAGTGACTTTATGGCCATCCAAAGACCTGAGATTGATCATGATCCCCTCATCTCGGTCACTGAGGGTTTGTTTGATTTTTGGTGACCTCATCTAAAAGTGGGACTGACTCTGTGTCATTAACAATCGAGGAACCATAAAATGGAATGCCATTTGTAATTCCCCTGTAGTTAACGCAACGATTTATGCTTTCGTATCTATCCATTAAGGCTTAATAGGAAACAACATGCAATCAGGGTTGATCATTGAAAGTCACAACATTCTGTTTTCGAAACTTAAAGTGTTTTTTCAAAAAGACTAGAAACTGGTCACCAGAGCACAGAGATCTCAGAAATGGTATACTCCAGCATGCAGGACTGCTAAGTCAGCACTCTTAAAAGCCATTAAGCTTGGAGAGAGGGCCAAACTTATTGAAGTAAGAGCCCAATTTAAACAAATTATACAATGCTGCAAAATCATATGGGGAACAGAGAGTTTGGGATCATCTGTTACACGCTCCCAAAGCGAATGGCTTCAGAACCTTGTGGCATATAGCCTCTCATGGTGGCCATCAAATAGTTATGAAACCAGAGATGAATATTTACCCAGGTGCGTGGGTCGATCATTTTAAATCTAGCTAATCTCCTTCGTTGTTGAATACTCTTATGCAAGATCAAGGTGAATGAACTCTTACTTTGCTTAAGAATGCCACTAACCATCCTATTACTTTTTCCTTGGGTGATACAGAGAAAGCAGTTACTTTCCAGAGACAAGGGAAGGCTCCGGGCTTCGATATGGTTCGACTGATTTATTTTGCTCAGAGCACAATGTCTGGGTCCCAGACATTAACACCATTTCTAATGCTATTGCAGCCGGTGTGTCAATTCCCCCTTTAAGAAATGGAACAGAGATTATTCCTGTCTTTTAAAAAGGTTGCCATAATGTTATGGCAAGCTACCATCCTACCAGTCTCTTGGACAAATCATTTTATAAGCAACTACTTGACTAGCTGACTGATTGGATCATGAATAATACTATACTGAGCCATCACAAAGCAGGATTTAGGAGGCAAACCTGAACTGTAGATCAGGTCTTTCGCTTTCTCATGACCAAATAGATGGCAGCGGGCATCGATTGGGGGAACCTCTGTGTCGCATTTGTTGATCTCCCGTCCCCCTTTGTCTTGGTCCCTTGAGCAAGACTATGGGAGGTCCTAGCCTCTATGGGAGTCCGACCAGATCTTCTAATATTAATTATACACCTTCATGAGGGAAATTATGCTCAGGTCATATAAGCCCACATAGCGAACTCACTGAAAAAAATTATGATTGAGAAGGGAATTTGCCAGGTCTGTGTCCTGGCTCAACATTGTTTCTGCTTTTCATAAGTAAGTCTGTGGAATTCCTGGTAGATTTGGAAAATGATTTTCCAATCTTTGGTGGTCAGAAGGTTCCGGCTTTAATATTCCCTGATAATACTCTTCTTATTTCTAAAACTCACAGGGGCTTACAAATCTTCTTACAAAGGTTTTCTTTATCTTGCGATACATATGGTTTAGAAATTCATCTTTAGAAGGCCAAATTTATGGCCATCAATCTGTCCAACACTTTCAGGGGGAATATAAGACTGGCTGAGAATGTGCTTGAGGGAGTCAAAGAATCTGACTATTGTGCAATCAGGTTGGCCGACTCCTTTTTGTGGAGGTCCCACATTTTAAGGAGTGCCCTTTTGATCAAGCTATACTTAGGTTCACTAAAAGGGTACCCTTTTGTTTTATTTCTCCTGTCATTGAAATCTATAAAGCCCAAGTCATAAATGCAGCTCTCTATGGTGCATTTCTATGAGGTCACTGTGACATCACAAAGTGAGGAGTAAATGAGAACCACTTCACAAGCTCCCTATTGATCTTAAGTCTCAACTACTTCTGTTAAGAATAGATCTTGCTCTGAAGCCAATCGCTGAGATTGCAACTCAAGACCAGCCTTAGTTTGGCTCCAGATCTGGTCAACAAAAGAGATGTTCCCATACAGAACCTAACTCAGTGACACCATCTGCCGTCCCGGGGCCTTTAGAATTTCGTCGCTGATTTACGTCAAGAGGTCTCTAATCCATGTAGGCTTGCTGGCATAATCCAGTCTTCATTAAGCCAGCATTATTTTTTATTGCAAAGAAGCGGCATTGGAGTCACATTATGGATCGCAATGAAACATCAGGCCCTTTTGGCAGCTGGTCATAGGCTTTCTTGCTTCATAAATGTGTGTTCAAGCAAGAGGAATTTTTAGATTACACCACCCCTTCTTTTGCTAGATCACTATATCTAAAATTCATATATGGTGTGATTTCAATGGCTACTTTTACATCTTTATGTGCGTCCCCTCTCCGTTAATTTAAATTGTGCAGTTTGTGGTTATTTAGAAGTATCAGAAAAGCATGTACTTTTGTCTTGTGCTGATTAATCAAAACCTAGGGCTAGATGAACTGTGCCCTTGTGTCTTTCATTGGGGATGTCTAGTCGTGTTAATGCACTCTGAATATGTAAAACTGATTTTACAATGCGTGTAGCCTCTGGCGAATCTAACTTTTTATGTGCAGCATGGCTTAAAATGCTCAAAATCCTAAACAAGGACATGACAATATCTGTTTATTGTAACCTTTGTATATACAGTTCTTAAATAAATGTGCCTATTTTAAATTTCAAGGTTTTATATTGTTTTTAAGTAACTTTGTATTTTGTTGATAGACTTATAGATGAAATCTGACAGTAAAGAAAGAACTGCTGCTATATTTTGAAATATTTGTACATTTATTTTACAGGTATTTAAATGTTGTTGTGTGTTAGGAAAAACTTACATCCTACAGCCTTTCCTTTAACACTCCCTGTACCACAGCAAGTTTATCAGATAGATGACTTTACAAAATCCTCTAACTTTGCAGTCAGAGAAAGAAAAGTAAACAGCAATCACCATCTTAACCGAATAAGCAGCATTTTGTCAGATGACATAGCCCGACATTTGATCTGTGTCTTTGAATCCACAGTAAATGTGACAAGATATAAACACAATTCAAAGGCATCTTCATTGATCATTCACCTTCTGAATTCCAGCATGGTTATTTTGAGGGTGCTGCAGCTGCCCTGCACCCCTACTTCCAACTCCTATGCAACTAGTTCACTTTTTAAAAATGAAAGGACAATGTTATATGTACAGGGAGGGGAAACTTAGAGCAACCAATGCATGAGAGTTCAATAGGAATAACTGATTATAACAGCTAAAAATGGCAACATTGACCCATTACTGTTTTTGTTTCCTTCTTAGATTGAGTGTAGCAGAAGGAGCTGCTCTGAGGTCTTTGAAAGAGAAACTGTACGCACACAGATCTGATCTCCTCACAGCTTTTCGGAAGTATGATGAGAAAGAGACAGGTAACACTGTTGCTAAGAACACAGTGATGGCTTTATTCTGACACAAATTGCTATTGTTTTCTCATTTGATATCATGAATTTATTTACAATGTATTCATTTGTACATTTGTTAGAAAAATATTTACACAGTAGCAATATGGAACGATCAAGATAATGTTTTTTGTTACCGAAACCATTCCTTGTCAGCCATCTCGGAGTGTATTAAATGAGCTTCAAATTTCCTAAATTATGGGCGGTGCTTGAGGGATGTCTAATTGCTTATACTTCCAAGTCTGGAAAGTATTTAATGCAAGGTAAGGCAGCAACCTTAAGTTGCCTTCACTTTGTGGTGCTAAAAAACAAGGAAAGGCCTGAATGATGGATGGACTTTTTCTTGGGGGATGGAGGACTTCCAGCAGCAAATTTGCATTGTACCTGGGACGCTGAACATCTAAACATCTTTACAGTGTTCATAAGTACTTCCCATTTCTCCTCCTTAACATGTAAATGATTCTCTATAGAAGTTGATTTTTATGCTACACAGCACCAAGAGCAGCAGCGTGAATAACAAAGGAAGTTAAAAAATTAGCATGAAGTGTGACTGAGCATCTATAGGGAGCGAGGCACTCAAGTTCCTCCTCCAGGTTTTATTTTTCTTCATGGATATTACAGTCCGTAGTAACTGGCACCAAAATTGGTGGGGAATGTTCAGGGGCGGGGTTTTGCTTGAGGCCTAATGGGACAACCACTTTAGATTGTCTCTTTTATGATCATCCAATTTTGTTACTGACTGTTTGCTCTCCCTAGAATTTCAGGTAGGATGGGGTGGGACTCATGGTTTTTCACCTGGCCTGGGCTTTTGGGAAAATTTTCCCCAATCATTTTCTTCTGTTCTGCTAGAGTATTTTGTTGTTTTAGGCCCGCCTGTATGGAATTGTAACATTTGCTGCTGGTTGGGTGAGAGAGTTGGATTTGATTACCTTTTGAGGTTAGGACTTTTTTTATTGGTTGAAGTATAAATTTGGTATTGTTTATGGAAGCTTTTAAGAGGAATTTTATTAGAAAGGGAAGGTACTGGTGGTTTAACCTAATCACTGATCAGGAACATCTCCTCTTGGGACTTTCAGGCATGAGTTAATTGGGTTTGGCGGACCAGTAGAGCTGGTGGATAACATGAGCAAGATTTTGAGGCCAAGAAGAATGAAGATCAGAGCGGCATTGCTCTGAAAAGTAAACTGTTCGTTACAGGATGTGGGATAGGTCAGCAGGTCCAGGAGAGAGGAGCAAGAACAAGGTGAACATGGTGAATGGTATGTTAGGTTTTGTAGTCAGTTGGAAGAAAATTTACATGGTTTCTAAAATGTGTTGGAATTTAGTAGGCCTAAGTGCTTTTGGGGGGATGATGGAAAGGTAGGTGTTTAAATATGTGAATTTCAGGGAGATTGTTAGGGCAGATTTTAAAGCAATGCAACTAGGTGCAGCAGTTCTGTAAGAACAAGCCTGTCTCATTCTAGAAGTTCTTTCCTCACACAGTCTTGAATGCTAGCAAAACAGGCATTGAGCATAGAATTTCCTGTTCACTTTATATTCATGCCTGAAGTCTGAATGCATAGTAAGATTTGTTTTATTGTACTTTCTAGAGTGCTTTTGTATACATTTATTTTCAAATTTAATGGAGAGACTACATAAGACTCATTGCATTACATGATGAAATGTCTAAAAGTCGGCTCGGAACGAAATATCAGGAATTAAAGCAACAGAAAAAGCTTCCTGCAGACAGCCTTAAAAGAAAAAGAAGTAGCTATGATGATCCTAAACAGTAGCAAAACATGAGATGTACAAAGATCAAGCCTCCAAAGAGCTAAATGAATTGGGAGGGTCAGACTAATAGCTTGAATGAAGGCTGCTACTGTCAATCAAGACCATAACTAGTTATTACATTTGTAAGCCCAATCTACTTCATTCTATGCAGGGAAAGATCTACTCCTCACTGCAAAAACAATGAGATCGCCTATGAAATGAAGGCTGCTATCATGAGTGCATCCTTCGCTCAGGTGCAGCGTTTGTGGTTGGCACTACCAAATCCCAAAGGCACAGCAGCAGCACAGTGACACAACACGTTTCTGTAGTCATGCAACTGTTTCTCCTGTGCCATATCTGAGCAAAGTCTTCCAGCTTGCAATGGTGATCTTGGCCAGTGCCTTCCTCTCATCTTAACACAGCCCACGATGCATAGTGCTAATGTTTCAACAGAGGGAAACTTTCTCAAAGCCCATGTTAGGTTCCGTATGAGACCAGATATCATGAGATACTAGTTTTTAGGAAAGTCTACATCACCTACAGTAATCATTTTTCATTCCCTCCATCGTGCCCTTTAATTTCTTGGCCCCTCCTTTCAGCAACTCATGTCTCTCTCATTACTTTGAGGCACCTTTATGGTGACTTAAAGAGTTAGACTAACATGATATATAACATGATACAAGCATGGTCCGCATCCATTTGTCCTTGAGTTATTGAATGTTCAACTACTGTCACAGCAACATTATTGTGTCTTCAAATGTCTACTTAGAATGCAGGCTGATGTTTGTCAAACATTAGTAGTACCCATTTTTATAAATCTGGGTTTAGGTAAGGTGAAGGAACTAATTCAGAGCTGGCTGTTAGTAGAAATGTTTCTGATTCTCGGGAAAGTGATAAATCTGGAGAATTACCCAGTGCAATTTTATTATGGTGGAGTAATTTCTGATGGAGAATTTGTCTCTTTATTCAGAACTTCCTTCAAAAATTGGATAAGTTTACATAACTAATGAACTCTAAATATGTCGTTAAGTTCTCTAATGCCCTTGGTGACTCTGTGGTTAAAGTTATAGGTCGTATTCTCTTGGAGAGATTATCTACTTGGGCAGAGGAGCATAAGGTTCTGTCGGATATCCAGTTCGGATTCCGACCGGGGAGGTCAACGGTTGCTCAGTGCCTTAACCTTTCTATGTTATTGAGTAAATACACAGTTGCCCGCCCTTGTACAGCTTACCTTGCCTTCACGGACTTGTCTTCTGCGTTTGATTGTGTCAACAGGGTCAAATTGTGGCAGTCCATGAGGGCAATGGGGGTGGACAACAGTGTTGTTAACTTTTTAGAGGACCTACATTGGTCCACCACGGCTAATGTTTGGTTTTACAAGGATCTAAGGGTGACCAGGGATTTGGAGATTACCTGGGGAGTCCGGCAAGGCTGTATTCTGGCCCCTTTTTTTATTTAATTTTTATATCAATGATCTGGACAGTGTTTTTAGAGCCACGGGCGTAGATTTTTCATGTGTAGGGAGGCACGGCATCCCTGTTTTCCTTTATGCTGATGATGCCGTTCTTTTATCTAGGACCGCATTAGGACTGCAATCTTTATTAAATGCATTCTCCAAATTTATGACGGCTCGTAATTTGGCAGTAAGTAATGCAACATCTTATATAATGCAAGTGGGGCAGCGACCTACAAAAAGTTATCAATTTAGTATTGGCCCAGAAAAGATCCCTCGTACAAATGTATTTTCTTATCTTGGGGTACTTTTGGATGACCAGCTAAATTGGGGACCACTTATTGTAAAGAAAAAGGGGAACTTGTCCCGGGTAAACGCGGCAATTTTTTAACTTTGCTTCCAAAGTAGGGAGGAAACCTATTGGAGCCATGTTAAAAGTCTATCAGGCCAAAAGCGTGGCTGTAGCAAACTATGGAAGCAAAATTTGGGGCCATATTGCTGTGAACCCTCTTCAGGTGATCGAGAATAAATTCCTGAAGCGGATGTTGTGTGTCCCGTGCGGTTTATCCAATCTAGCGGCCCATGAGGAGCTGGGAACCCCCTTTTTAAGTGATACACTGGCTCTACGCCCTCTTGTGTTCTAGATGAAGTGTTGGATGAATGAGGAGTTAACTATAAACCATTTGATTTTGCGGGAGTGCATGTCTCTTGACAAGGCAATGCGAATTCCCTGGTTAAGTTACATTAGAAGAAGTCTGGAAGGGTTAGGGTGAGCTGATTTATTTTTTAAACCTGAAACTATTGTTAAGAAAGATGTGGAATCAATTAGTTTAGCTTTTTTAACCCTTAGGAAAATGGAAAGGGATGAACAGGAGGTGCAGAAACCAAGTGTCCGGAAGTTTTTAATGTTTAAAACAACCCTGCTAACGGAGCCCTATCTTTTAGGGTCCTTATCTATACATGAGAGGTTTTTATTAACAATGTTTCTGATTAATCTTTTTCACCTTCTGTTAGCAAGGCCCAAGGGATGCAGTAGAGGACAAGTGCTTGCACCCTGTGGCTGCAACGGTCAGTCTCCACAGGATTTGTTGCACTTTATGTTCATATGTAGGTTTTATGAAACCCCCCAAAGTCATTTCTTGGTTCCCATTTTAAAGAAGTTGAATTTCATCCAGGCTCGCCCTGCTCTTTTTTATTTGTAGTTGTTGAAAGAGGATTGTTTATTTTTTACTGTGGGATATTTGAAATCTATTGTAAAAACCAGGGCCTGCTTGGATGCTTAGTTAGTGCCCGGTTAACTAGGTTCTTGATAAATTGTGAAGTTTTAGCTCACATTTCAAGGTCAAACACATAAAGGAAGTATTGTCCCACACGGCACGTTGCATTTTATAATTGCATGTAATGTCTTTTATATATATTGAATGCGGTCTTTTATCTTAACCTGTGTTTCTTATATACTGGGCTCTATACATCAAATAGTGGGGGTCCCACATATGGATTGCTATCTTATCACTTTTTTTTTATATATATTTTTTTTATTATTGTAACTGGGTTTTATGTCTTTGTGTGTTTTAACTTTCATGGTTTTATCGTATGAAACCGAATAAAGTTTATTTGATTTGATTGATTTGACAGAGAGATCGATACATCTTACTGATAGCAGTCAGCCGGTTCTGGGCATACAAGCACCCCCACACTTCTGAGCCTGAAACACTCCGGATAGCTAAGTGTCTAACAAAATAATCTCTAACCTGAATATATTTAAAAAACAACCGTTGAGGAATATCAAACATTAGCTAAAGGTTCTCAAATGATTTGAAACCATTGCAATCATACAATTGCCCAAGATGATACACACCATACTTTGCCCATTGACGGGCCGTAGGATCCTGAAATATTCCGGGCAGCATTGGATTACCCAATAAAGGAAGCTTGTTATGTATAAGAGATAGCGAAGATCTAGCTTTAATGTCCTGCCCAATATAGACGCAGTCTCTAATAGTCTTGAACCGTACACGTTTAAAATAATTAGAGTCGTTGATTCGGTATAAAAACATCTGGCTCTCTGAGCCAAGGACAAACCAATGCCAGAAATCCGTTTGCTCTGGATTCAAGAGACTGCTCAGACGGCCAACAAATGCAGCCCAAAAATAAAGTTTAAAATCAGGGAGTTCTAAACCACCCTGATTGTAGGCAAGCTTCATTTGGCCGATAGCGCGTCTTGATTTTTTATAGCCCCAAATAAAACTACTTAAAACCCCATCCAATTTACTAAAAATTGGGACTTCGTAGCGGGATCAACCTAAATAAATAAAAACATGTAGGAAGTATCTTCATCTTAATGATGTTGCATCTCCCCAGGATACTGATTGGAAGCTTGTGCCACAATTTCAGTTGCTTAGTGATAACAACTAACAGGGAATCTTAGTTTAATGAATGAATAAGTTCAACTTTAGGCGAACTACGTACCCCTAGATACATAGCAGTCGGGCATGCCCCTTCTACCAGGAGTTCCGGCTGGAATTTAAGAAGGACTTGCGTTTTATTGCTATTTAATTTGTAGCCTGAGAAAAGGCAGAGCCTCTTAGCTTCCTTGTTAATACTCTCTATTGCCACTTTTGGCTCCTCTGAAAAAATAGCGATATCATCTGTGTACGGTACGCAGTGAGTTTCAGCGAGCGCTGCCCAATGTTCAGCGGGCGTATCGTATTGTTGACCAGCAGTGCCCGAATAAATGGCTCTATATAGAGAGCAAAAAGGAGGGTGCGAAAGGGGACAGCCCTGTCTTGTGCCACAGCAATTGGATTTTTAAAAACAGTAGAATTTTCTACATTTGGGTAGAAGATTAGCCACCCTGATTTGCACTTTCTGGAGCTTAACGATCAAAAAAAAGGTTATGGTGAATTGCACTACCATAACTCACATATATAACATCTTACGGGTCATTAAGATCTCGTTTTGTTGTGGGGAAAAATGTTTTCTTTGACTGCCCGTTTCCATGCAAAGTAGTGTGCTTTTGGTGTGCAACTCAGCTTGTTGTGTGACTTATAAATTCCACCAATGTATAACCATGGATCATCTCCCTTTGTCAGGAAGAATTTCCATCAGTGAATGGGTCTCGTCGGTGGAATCAGTTCTCCATTTGGATCTTCCTTGGAGGACCCTGCGTTCCAGGCTGGTACGGCTGTCCCCAGAGGGGAGTGTTGAATATATGTCGTGTTTTGAAGATCTTCAAATGGAGCCGCCCATAAAAGAAGTGAGAGAAATTTAGCAATTTATCAGTGTTACCTAGAAAATAAAGTATGTAGGAAATGCTGTACAGCTACAGTCAAGATCCACTGGCATTTTACTGCCAATGAAAATCAAGAAGTACTATAATTCTTGTCTACGTATTCATCACTCTACATCCTTTTGTATGGCATTATAAAACTACTGCAGACTTGACTTTTACCCAAATTAGACGAGGGACTAATGCTACCAGGTGTGCATCTTCATGGGCGGTGAGCGTATGCGTGGTAGCTGAGAATGTGGACTCCCACTTGGGTGTGGCAGACTGCCTGTTGTGTTTCCCCTGAGGTCAGCAGAACTCAAGGCAGAAAAACTTGTCTTTCTGAACTACTAAAGTGTTCATTGAGATGACACCTCCTCTTCCACATCCCTCCTATGCAGGGGGGGTCGTTGAGACCTGATTGCTCTGAAAAGACCTGCTGCAGAGAAAGTTTTCAGATTTTAAAATTGTTCTTCTCCCTTTTTTAACATTAACTACAGGGAGGGTCACAGACATACATCAGACATACATTCTTAAAGTATCTTTTCTATGTTGGAAATACGAATAAAAGATAAATACTAATTCATTCCTGTTCTGGGTTTGGGATGGAAAGGCATGTGAAAAAGTAGACCAGGAATGTTTTTAGAGTCCTCAATGTATCTGTTCATATTTTGCAGCTGTTGGTCTTTGGCAAGACAGTCTTGACCTACATTTGGCAAAGGCGTATATGTTTTACTCATTAGATTAAAAAGCCATTTTGACAATATTGAAAGGCACTTTTTTCCCGAGGGTTGAGACTGAATGGTGGAACAGGTAGCCCAATAATTGCCCACAGGTTCCCACGCCTGCATTACCAAATCGGGAAACAGCTTTAGTTTTTATCATACTCAAATATTTAAATTTTGACCTTGGAACCAGCAGACATGAGTTTCAATCCCAGTTGTAGCATGTATCACAATTGTGGGCAAATTTCTGTCTCATCCAGTACCTCAAACTATAAATATGTTCAATTACGGTTTTTTTAAAGCAGGTTTAATGTAAAAACGAATTGGACTGTGGACTGTCTAATAAAATCCCACTAACATATTTCTAGCTTCCACCTCTTATCATGTTCTATTTTTCAATCTGGTTTCAAAGGGAACCTCTGCACACAAGTATCTTTTATGTACATCATTATATGAAATACAAAATATAACATAAATAGCCTAGAGGTATTTCTTTTTCTCTCTCACTATTGCACCCCTTTTCCTGTTTTTATTCCTCCTATTTATAGCTCTCCGTCCACTCTCTGCTTCACTTTAAAACCTTATCTACCTCTGTATCTCTTTTTCTCTATCTACCTCTTCCTTCCTCTCTCTGTGTCTTTCTTTCTGGGTTCCTCACCTTTCTCTCCTTATCTTATGCCTCTCACTACTTCCCTTAACTCTACCTCTAGCTCTTTAACCTCTACTTCAAATATTTTGCTATACTGTTCTCTTTACCACTATGCCTGTGTCCTACTCCTCCCACTTCTTTTACTCAGCAGAGCCAGAGGTCACTGTCTAGCCAGAGAAGTGTACACACAGTAAAGAAGAGAGGAGGGAAAAGACAGGGGAAAAGAATGAAGGAGACAATGATCAGGCTTCACCTGTTGGAATAATGAACGTTCTTGGAAGAGTGCTTTGATTTTCCCTGTTGCAACATGAATGCTAGTCGTGAAATGTTAAATGGTATCAGAAAATTAAACTCCTATTTCAAATTCTGTGTGCAAACATCGAACTTTACTATTATGGACTAGCCAACTAAACATTCACTGAGCCAATCTTACCCTGTCTTTCCTACATTGTGTGGAAAGCCAAGTTAAATAGTGAAATCCATGTAAAATATTGTAAATAAAAAGAAAATCTTGATGCAAGGGCAAAGAGAAATAGCTTTATTTAATGCTTGTTCAAACTTTCATCTTGCGCTGGTGTGATCATGAGGTGGCCTTCCCTCATTTGTATAGGGGCATGGCTCTATGCAAACGAGTGAATATATTTCCTTTGTGCCTGCACCAAATTTTAGGTGCAGACGCAGAGGCAAAACATCTCTTGGAGGCTCACGGACTGTGCACTGCATTGAGGTGCTGCACAGTCAGTATGGCTGTTGAGAGCGCCCCTTAAGGTAGAGAGATTGGAGGGTCCCATCTCCCTCTTCCAAGAGAATCTGGTCCACCTCTGGAGCAAGATGGAGCTACAACCTTTACCTGCTGCCATGTGTTTCACTAAGGCCCTTTTCTCCACGTGGGTGTGAGCTGTCAGAGTTCGCAGCCGTGCTGAGGACAGTGTTCCCTCTTATTTTTTTGTAATCGAGTGCACCGTCCTGGTCGGTGCTTGGCACACTTAATTAACAGTGGACGGTTTCGCATCCACTCTGTAACTCACTCCAATTATTTGTCTTTCTGCTCCCCTGAGCCTAGAGACTGAATACTGCTGCCATACCCATGGTAGGCAAGACAAAATGGGATTTATTTGGCTGTAGTTTTGACATCTAGAGCAGCTGGGTAAACCTCCACCTTTTGTCTTCCCTTGGTGGCAGAAAGACTACCCGGTGCCCAGTAGCGGTCCGTGGTGGGAGTGCTGCTGGGCGCTGACGTGGGGCGGGGGAGGGGCAGGGTGGGGGGTAGTAAACTACGGATTATGGCTGATTAGAGGTAAGTAAACATTTAAATACATAAAACGAATTTCGTTGTGTGCGCTGCATCGCATTTGGCGATGCAGTGCCCGCAACTAAATCCGTTTTTGGTTCAATGGCGCCCTCCCCCACACCGTAACTCCGGTTTGGTTAGGTCCCTTGTCCATTCCTGGGGCCACTTGGCCAGTCTTGGCCGGGTTCACACCTCATCCACGATATTTGCAAGCCCCGGTGGATGACTTATGTCAACTCCATACCGCCATGATTGCGGGACATAGGGCTTTGGTGCAATACGTCTCTCGCAATGTCCAGGTGGGGGCACCTGGGGTTGCGACGCAACCAGCTGGACCGGCCGGGATTACTATTAGTCCCGTCATGGTTAATTCGGTAATGGGCAAGCGCCCCCAGAATAAGGACGATATGCCTTATTGGCTTGCTGAGAAAGTGGACCAGCTGGAAGCGCTTTTTCTAAATTCTATTCCTGTGGAAAAACACAGGATCCTTACCATTAGTTTGCAGAAAGACTTAGTCCCAGAGGTAACAGATTGTGAGAACTGGGGTAAAGTGTTTGCAGCAGTCTATGCGAAGTGCTTTGGCACACCGTCTATGACTGTATTGCCCTCCGTGATTAAGCGTGTTCAGGATGAGTACGGTCCGGAGGCAGCGGTCGAGTTAGGAATGAGGCCTGTCGGCGTGTTCGACGTAGTTGCTGATCTCATCCTTGCTAACGTCAAGGGAGATGCGGTTAACTTTCAAGTGTCGAATGAGCTGCGCCTCGTCGCCGACGTCGATAAACCCCGGCAGTTACCAAAAATTATTGCGGAGGCTTATAAGATCATTGGCCACAAGAGTTTGGGTGTTAAGCCTTTTGCTAAAACAACAGCGCAACCACAAACTCAGATGGTTAAGTCTACTAAGGATGACCGTCCAGCTTTTCCTAAACAAAATTGGAAAACTAAGAAACAGGGGAAGTAGCAGCAGAAACAGGGGTCTCGTCCCGCGTCACCGATACCAGTGACTACTGAATGCACATATGAATTGCGCGATCGCACAAGAATTAGGTCTCCTGATAGATTTCAGGTCCCTGAACAACGTTCTTCTCGTTCTTCACAGGAAACATCGGTCTCACAGTCCGGTGGAGGTGAACGTGGCAAAGGTCAGGGTGCCCCTCAAGGACGAGTGCAGCCCTGCCCGGCTGATGGTAAAGGCAAGCAAGATGATTTTGCACATCAACGACCTCCGTTTCAGAAAAAGAAAGTTGCTGCACTAACAGCGTGGTATGCCACAGATAGTAAGAACACAGCTTCGGAACCTGACATGGGCACTAACGCTGCTAGACAGCGCAGCGGAGGTTACAATAGTGCGGCAAGCACTGCGTCCATATCTGAAGGCGACAGCAACTGACACATTTATTACTGTAGAAACTGTGTGAGCCCTGCATTCCTGAATCTAGATAGCACTTGTCTTAACACTTTGTCGTGCTCTTCCATGCTCGCACCATATATCAGCACGTCATCTTGGAAACAAAGCGTTTTCGGTACTCCTTTCAAGATATGCTGCATAATTCTTTGGAAGACCCCTGCCGCAGAGGCCAATCCAAACGGCATGCGGCAGAACATGAAGGTGCCCATGGGTGTGGTGAATGCAGTGAGCTCCTTGGAGTCCGGATGTAGCTCCACTTGGTGATATGCCATGGAGAGATCCAGGACGCTGAAGTAACTTGCCCTTCCCATGGTGCTTAACATCTCGTGGATGCGTGGCAAAGGATGTTTTTCCACTAATATGCTATTGTTTAGATCGCGAAGATCAATGCATACTCGAATGTCCTGACTATGACCTTTTTTTGCGATCACAATCTGGGCAACCCATTCCGAGCAATCCACTGGCTGAATGATGTTCATCTTTTCTAGCCTATCCAGCTCCTTCCTCAACGGTTCCCACATAAGATGTGGAATGGGTCTAGTTTTGTGTATTACTGGTTTGGCGTTCTTTTTTAGCTGAATTTTATGCTGGAAGTCCTTAAGTAATCCTAGATTCTCAGAGAACACCTCCGGAAACTCACTAGCAATGTCCCCACTCTGACCTGGGGGGTCTATTATCATCACCTGTTCTGGGTTATTCAGGTCCAATTTGATCCCCAGCTCCCTTTGATGCTGCCACCCCAATAGGTTCGAACCGTTCTCTACCACGTAAACTTTGCCTACCGTCCGTCTACCTTTGAAGGAAATGAGCGACTTAAACATCCCTTTCATGGGTATGGGATCTCTATTATAGCCGCTAGGAGCTATGTCGGCTTCGTCCAGCTTGTCTTGTCCTTTCTGTAGAACAGCTTCACAATCTGCAAAATTCACTAGTGTGAAAGGCGAGCACGAATCGGCGAACATCCTCACCTTCTTCCCATCGAGGGTCACCTCACATACTGGGTAACTTTGGTGCTCTTGAACTCCATTCTCCTTCACTTGTAGTATTATTTTCTTCACTTGTGTCGGCGTCGTAGTGGCTGGGCTTCCCCCCGATGTCTTCGGGAAGCACCCACAAACTCTTGCAAGATGCCCTTTCTTATTGCATTTCCTGCACCAAGCATGCCGTGCCTGGCAGTTAAGATCATTTGCCAAATGGTTGTTGCTTCCACAACGGTAGCATTTGATTTTTCCATTCTCTGAGCTTGCTGTCTGGCCCCGCCAACCTTCGTTCTTCTTTGCCGAATCATGCTTGATTTTGTACACTTCCGTTTCTTCTTCCGGTTTAATTATCTCTGAAACCTGCCCATTGGAGTCCGTCAAATGTATTTCTTTCATGCAGATTGCAGTATGCTCGATCGATTTAGCGATTTTAATAGCTTCTGTTAGATCCGGTTGTTTTTCCAATAATTTCCTTTGTATTTCTTTGCTGTTAGTACAGCGTACCGACTGATCTCTGATCAGTGAATCATTGAGCTCATTGAAAACGCACAGTTTACTTAAACCTCTGAGAACCGCAACGTATGTTGAAACGTTTTCGTGCTTGCCCTGTGTACGACTGAAAAATTAGTGTCTCTCCAAGACTACGTTTATTTTGTCCCCAAAATGATTCCGCAATTTGGTTAGCGTTGTGTCATAGGCATCGTCATCTTCTTCCTCTCCCTCAGGCTCCGGTAGAGATTCGAAGATTTTCCTACCATTTGAACCCAAATTATGTAGCAAGATATGTTGTTTCCTGAAAGCACTGAATTTTTCCCCTCCTATTGCCACTAGGTAAGACTCGAAAACCTTCTCCCAATCTTCCCATGGAATGGTTGGTTCCCCCATCTCGTTTAAAAATGGTGTGGGTTGTAGCATGCTTGCGGCTGCCATCGTGAGAAACACGACTGTTTGAGTGGATAAAACAGAATCAGGCAAAAGCCTCAATGCTCTAAAGTTACCCCACCGTTACTAAGCAAATCACCCCAAGTGCATATTTGTTAGGCAAACTAGCATGCATGTGGTTACACCAAGTGTCAGAACTTGTGCGCAAACTAAGATGTCACTATCATAGAATGCCAAAATTGTGAGCTGCCTTCACCTATGGCTCAACGAGAGTATGTTGCTGTAGGTGTGCGTGCCACCGGTCACTAGCACGCCCAAATTCTCGCTCACAGACAGCGTTCTGGGGAGCAACTGTTTAGAGGGTTGTCGAGGCAATCAGAGGTATGCGTGTCCGAAATGTTTAATACGCTGCCCCCTTGTTGGTGAAGATTTCTTAAATCCTCCTAGGGATGTTGCCGCAAGCGTTGCGCACCAAAGCAAGAAGAGAATTTCACTGTCACGTCACCGAAAATATACTTAGGTAGCCACAGGTGTGCTGAAAGATATCTGCCGTGGTGTGCGTGTCACCGAAGAGTGCATCAGGCATGCATGGATTACGTGCGTCACCGAAAATATACTTAGGTAGCCACAGGCGTGCTGAAAGATATCTGCCGTGGTGTGCGTGTCACCGAAGAGTGCATCAGGCACGCATGGATTACGTGACTCCTTAAATAAATGAATGCCGATGTGAGATGAATGTGGTGTGCGTGTCACCGAAGGATGTTTCAGGCACGCTATGGAGTGCGTGCCTCCGAAGCAGATGAAGCAGACGATCACCTTACCGGAGTTAGGACCCCGGATCGCCTCCCGACTCACTGGGAAACTTCAGATGGACCCCTCATGAGGTAACCCAGCAACGGCGCTCGACGGAGGGAGCGTCTCCAGGCTGCTTCTGCGCACACCGCCAGGAAGAAAGTTCGTCGAGATGGTAGCTCCCTGCCAGCACGGGACTCGGGTACCCTTCCCTCGTCGTGATGATATGAGGTCCTTTATTTCCACACCACTCGGGAACAGAGCTTGTCGAGATGGTCGCCCTGCAACTCCCTGCCAGCACGGGACTCGGCTCCACCGTCGCGATAAGATGAGGTCGCTCACCATCCGGACCCTTCCGGCATGAAAGCACTCACGGCCAGAGATTGCTGGATGGCACAGTAGCTAACTCGGTGACCAGATGATTGACAGCGTGAATACAAGATTCCAGTCAGAATCCCCGCTTCCCTAGCCTGGATTTCATCATAAGCTACCGCCAAAGTGAGTCGAGTGAAGAGAAGTCCTTGGAGATCACAACGCCCAGAATAAGACTTGAATTCAGAATAGAATAGAAAGGCTGCTTGAACACCAGATGCGATACCACAGGATCAGCCGATGGAGTAAGGCAGAAGGGGAGGAGTAAGGTACATCTGCCCCCTTACGCAGATCGTCGCCAGTGTTGTGAAGTAATAATTATGAAGTAAGGACAACGCGAAGGTAAGTTACAGTCCTTTATTCCTCACTCCTCTCTCCATCAATGCTTCGTGTCATCAACATTCTAAAGTCACCTTCAAGGGACACGGGGCAAACCATATGCAGTAGGGGTGGTCCAGGAATGTACCAACTATGGTCATATGTTTATGGTAACTATCGTGGGTAAATAACATGGTAATAATCTAGCAAATTAGGTACATCGTAACAGTTTCCTATGGGAATTAACATGGAGAAATCACGTTTTGGGAGCCCCCTTTTTTCTCGGCCCCCGCTTGCCGAATCACCCCGAAACTTTCAAGATAGGAGCTGACCGGAGCGCCCCACTAGTTTTGAAAAGTTCGCGATGATTCATCAACCGGTGCCAAAGTGATTGGGAAAAGAAAAAAGGCTTTTTGAATAGAAACAAGGTCCTAACTATAACTACCTACTGGTGACTTACAGTAGGTAATATACATATATATATATATTACCTACTGGCCGTTGCCAGTATGTAGTTATAGTTAGGACCTGTTTTCCATAGAAAATCCGCAACATTCTATTTGGAATAACTTTGGCGCGCGTTGACGAATCTTCGCAAAATTTTCAAAACATTTGGCCAGCTCCGGTCCGCTCCTGTCCTGAAAGTCTCGGGATAATTCGTGTAGTGGGGGCTGAGAAAAAGGGGGGTCCCAAAACATGTTTTCCCCATGCAATTTCCCATAAGACCTTTAGCCGCAGCTACAGCCCGAACTGCTGAACGGAATTACACCAAATTTGGCAGAAAGGTAGACCTTGGTTCAGAGTCGTGCCTTTTGCTTAAATGGTGTAAATCCGTTCAGTAGTTCCTGAGAAAATCAAAATCAAAATCACATATATATTTGGGCGGAGCCTAACCACACATCTCATCGTGAGATCTGATTGGCTGTCAGTACTTCATCCAAGAAGTGTTGGCAGCCATCTTGGGACCAATATACATAATAGCACCTCATTAAAAAGCATTGCAGTTAATAGAAGGTTTTAAGACTTTAGTTACATTATAAATCATTTGTTGATGGTACCATACTCATTTTAGGAATTGTGGTGTGTTCTAAGGTGATTTTACCATGTGAAAAAGCCTTCTGTTGTGATATCATGAATCATGTTTGAGAGAAAACTATTTTCTCATGCTTTTCTCACAGAGGTTTTCAAGGTGATCTATAAGCTAAACTGAGAGCATATTTTCTGTAAATTCACATTATCTTTCTCAGTCATGTGAGAATGAAGTCTGATATTCTCAGTAAAACATGTACATCCAACAAGGGCAGAGACTGTCAGTTGATTCCTTTGTGTTCTACTGCAGCTTCCCAGAGTGTTCTAAAGAACAACTAGAGCGCTAACAGTCCTACTTATGACAAACGTATTGCACACCTGAAGCCATCTTGATTGGAATAAAGTAGTAACTCTTAAACATTTCATTTAAAAAGGAACAAAATGAGGGGGTTCATTTTACCATAGAAAGTATGATTAGTGCTGCAGAAAGAAAAGATAGGGCACATTTTGAGTAACTTCTCAAATCCTCTTCTATTTTCATTAAAACATTCTGACAAGCAGACTTAAACATGCACTTTCAATACCAGCAGTAGACTTCCCTGGTGAGCAGTAGCTTTACTACAGTGATCTATTGAGCAACTAGAGTGCTAACATTCTGAATTTATGGCAAATGTGTGACACATCTGAATGCCTTCTTGATGGAATCAAAGTAAAAAACTGAAAGTATTTCCTACTGAGGAGACTGTAGTAAATGAGGAAATTAGAAAACTTCATAACAAATAAGTCTCCCAAGATGGCCACCAGAGACCAAAGAGCCCAAATGTAGCACAAATATCACCCAGATGTAGCCCACGTATAGCCCAATGACAGAATGTCCCAGAGTGTTCTAACGAACAACTAGAGCGCTAACAGTCTTACTTATGACAAAAAAAGTATGGCACACCTGAAGCCATCTTGATTGGAATAAAGTGGTAACACTTAAAACATTTAATTTGCAAAGGAACAAAATGAGGGGGTTCATTTTGCCATAGAAATTATGATTAGTGCTGCAGAAAGAAAAATTAGGGCACATTTTGACTTCTCAAATCCTCTTCTATTTCATAAAAAAATTCTGACATGCAGACTGAAACATGCACTTTTAATACCAGCAGCAGACTTCCGTGGTGAGCAGTAGCTTTACTACAGTGATCTAATGAGCAACTAGAGTGCTAACATTCAGAATTTATGGCAAATGTGTGACATATCTGAATACCTTCTTGATGGAATCAAAGTAAAAAACTGAAAGCATTTCCTACTGAGGAGACTGCTGTAAATGAGGAAATTAGAAAACTTTATAACAAATAAGTCTCCCAAGATGGCCACCAGAGACAAAAGAGCCCAAATGTAGCACAAATATCACCCAGATGTAGCCCATGTATAGCCCAATGACAGAATGTCCCAGAGTGTTCTAACGAACAACTAGAGCGCTAACAGTCTTACTTATGACAAAAGTATGGCACACCTAAAGCCATCTTGATTGGAATAAAGTGGTAACACTTAAAACATTTAATTTGCAAAGGGACAAAATGAGGGGGTTCATTTTGCCATAGAAATTATGATTAGTGCTGCAGAAAGAAAAATTAGGGCACATTTTGACTTCTCAAATCCTCTTCTATTTCATAAAAAAATTCTGACATGCAGACTGAAACATGCACTTTTAATACCAGCAGCAGACTTCCGTGGTGAGCAGTAGCTTTACTACAGTGATCTAATGAGCAACTAGAGTGCTAACATTCTGAATTTATGGCAAATGTGTGACATATCTGAATACCTTCTTGATGAAATCAAAGTAAAAAATTGAAAGCATTTCCTACTGAGGAGACTGCTGTAAATGAGGAAATTAGGAAACTTCATAACAAACAAATCTCCCTAGCTGGCCACCAGAGACAAAAGAGCCCAAATGCAGCACAAATATCACCCAGATGTAGCCCAATGACAGAAGTGTGCAAAACACTTATTTTTTGTGTTTTTGCAATTTTATATAGTGCAGACATGTCAGGGATTAGAGTGCTTTACATGAGCATTGGTTACAACACACAAGATCAAATTCATTTTTGTTGTAGACATGGGGAGATTAAGTGATTTTACCAGAATCACAGAATGTTGAGCTGAAGCAGAAACTCCATCCTGGTTCCCCAGTTTCAAAGTCTGCAGCTCTGGAAGTAACATCACATCCTCTCCCCTAAGTGCAACATTTAATCAAGTGGTCAACTGGATAAAAAAACATAAAGATAACAAATAATTTAAAAGTGCTTTGTCGCTATTTGAAAACTCAGAAAGTATGTCCTCATTTTAGTTTTTTAGAGCACTAACCATAATTTTGATGCAAATAAGACCTTCTCATATATGTAATTTCTAAAAGAAATGCTCTAGGTATTACAGTTTTGATTACATCAAGATGACGTCAGGCGTTCCACACTTTTGTAATAAATATAGAATGTTAGCAATCTAGTTGTTCATTAGGGTACTGTTGAGAGGCAGAGGCCAGGGGCACGGACTCTGAAAATTGAAGGCAGGTAGGAGGGTGCAGAGGCAATAATTTGACCACACGGGCAGGCAGGAAGGGCAGTGGCAGCACAACAGACTATGGAGGGCAGTGGAAAGGGGGGCAGGGGCAACAAACCAACAATACAGGACTGGCAAGAGAGGCTGTGGCAATATAATAGACAATTGTGGGCAGAAGGAAGAGGCAGTGGTAGTACAACCATACATGCCAACAGACCCGATTCAGTCAGGAAACGTCCAATGTTTTTAAGCTCAAATGGGCTTTATTTGAACTGTCTTCTGTCTACAATCTCCTCTTTTTCAATGTAACTCAAAGGAGAAAATCAATACCCCAGTTTTTTTCCAAAATCTCCCTCTTACCAAGTTCAAAATGTTCGCAAGTATGGTACATTGGATCATGGAAGGCAGGAGGAATTGGGGTAGGGACATGGACTCGGATAACAGAGGATAGGAGGGACATGGAGAGGTGCACCAAACTAACCCTACAGAGCAGGCATCAGGGTTTGCAGCAGCACAATACATCACACAGGGCATGCGGGACAGGAGTGCAGCACAACAATCCATAGAAAGCAATAGGGAAGGGACAGGACCATGCACATGGACAACAGAGAACAGAGGGGAAAGAGGCAATGGAAGCTAGCTGACCATAATGGACAGACAGGAGAGAAAGCTGCAGCATAACAGACCATAAAGGGCAGGAGGGATGGATCAGGGGCATTACAATGGAACAGACAAGCCAGGAGGGAGGGAATAGGGGTCTGCACATGGAAACAGAGGGCTGGGGAAGGGGGCAGGGCAGGAGCAGCAAGATGACCATGGAGGTCAGGCAGGATGGGCACTAGAAACAAGACACACCATGGAGAGCAACAGTGAGACTATGATGGCATACACCCAGACCATGGAGGGAAGGTGTGAGGCGGCCAGGGGCAACTAGCTGACTACACAGGGAAGGTGGGAGGGGCA
This sequence comes from Triturus cristatus, assembly GCF_964204655.1. NCBI lineage: Eukaryota > Metazoa > Chordata > Amphibia > Caudata > Salamandridae > Triturus > Triturus cristatus. The sequence goes on along the minus strand of NC_140591.1, from coordinate 1,100,963,808 downwards.
GTGGCAGCACAGAAGACCATGCATGGCAAGCGGGAGGGTTAGTGGCAGCACAATAGCTATGATGGGCAAGAAGGAGGGTTCAGGGCCATGCACAAAGGACCATGGAGGATAGAAGGGAGGGTCAGGACCTGGGCACAGACAAGAGAGTTCAGGGAAAGGGGCATCACAACAGACCGCACGGGGCAGGCAGGAGGAGCAGTTGCAGCACAACAGACCAGGGAGAGCAGAAGAGTGTGGCAGTAAAATGGACCATTGAGGACAGGAGGAAGGGGATAGGGGCATGGCATGTGGACAGGCAGGGTGGAGGTGGCAGGGACAGGTTACAGTCATCTGACAATGCTAGGCAGGTGGGAGGGGAGTGGCAGCTCAACAGAACACTCAGAGTAGATAGGAGTGGCAGGTCCATGGAACATGGTGGGCAAAAAGGATGGAGCAGGGGCATGCACAAAGACATCAGAGGGCAGGGGGAAGGAGAATAGGGGCAGAAAGCTAAGCACAGAGGTTAAGTAGGAGGTCAATGATGGGGCATAGAATTGGGCAATGGAGGGCAGGAGGAGTGGACTGGTACATCATGCTAAATGGAGGGCAGTGGCAGCACATCAGACCATGCATGGCAGGAGGGAGGTGGCTAGTCCATGGATTCAGACAACAGAGGATAGGGAGGAGGTGGATGGTGCAGCAAGTTAACTGTTCAGAGAAGGTGGGTATTAGGAACTTTATTGTTTTTAAAATGTGTGTCTGTGCGAAGTACTTAAAATATGAACAAGTATGCAGCATAATCACACTTTTATTCAGGAAAAAGAGGACGAATGTGACTGTGACTCCGGGCTCACTTGGCAGAAACACCCCTGACCCTCCAACCCCTATCGCAAAATGTAATGCCCGTGAAAAGGGTAGGTGAACGCAGTGTTATATAGAACATAGTCCTGAGAGCACGATTGAAAATGAAAACTAGATATAGTGTATGGTATAAACTATGCACCAAAAAGTGTGATATATATAAGATGAACCGGGGCGTGACATATAATATACAATACATTGTGCGCAATGACAGATTCATTGGAGAGCGCGAGATAGCACAGGCACTAGTGCGTGCTATGCGATATGCGCCTTGGGGTGTAATATGCACAGGGCAGTGTTGTGTAACCTAACTAGTCTCTAAAGTTGTAATATAAAATATGTGCTGGGGAGTGTAACGTTGCATGTGCACTGTGACAAAGATAGGGATCCCAGATTGTAATATGTATGGCATAATGCTGTGCGTTATAACATAGGCATCGAGGAAGGCACGTTAGATGGGGCAATATAACCCGTGTGAAGGCAAGTGTGACATGACATATTCACTGGGTAGTGTTACAGTTCACATGGGCTAGAGAGTGTCATATCATACGCACTAGCAGGTGGAATACAACACAGAGGTGTGTGGCACTCAGCGGGCACTGGTGGGTGTAACACAGCATTGGGCTCAGCCAGGAGCACGCTGTTACTCTCAAGTGAGGTTTGTCTCCTTTCCAGAGAGTAAAATAAAAAGTAATACACATCTGGCGGTGGATGTGTGTTTTATTAACCGTGAGGGGGGTTTCTTGCATAGTTTTGGTCAAATTTTTGTCAAATCCCCTTTGAATGGCTTGGTGTGTGTGTGTATTAAATGTGCCCATCAATAGGTACCCATGTTTGTATAAATAAACGACAAGGGTGTCTACTTGGAGAGTACCCACCGGCAGGGGCACCGGGATTAGGCTCGGTAGGGCGTCAGACACGTCAGAGCTTCACTAGCGGTGTAAATACATTCCACGTGGATTCATTGTATGCATAGTCGCCTTTTAATGAATATCACGCAAATCGTCATGGTGATAGATACATACGGTTTGTCCAGCATGTCCTAGGTGTTTCTATAAATATATATTTTTTAAAACCTAATAAAAAACAAAGGCCGGCCCCCGGGGATGGGGTCCCCGGGCCCATAAGTGGCCTGAGGAGGGGGGGCAACGCAGCCCCCCTACTAAAAAAAAAAAAAAAAGAGGCCATGCCCCAGGGGTTGGGGTCCCTGGGGCCGATTAAGGCCTTGGGAGGGGGGCCACACGGCCCCCTTCCAAATTAAAAAAAAAAAAGAAAAAAAAAATTAGGGGGCAGTCCCAGGGGGATGGGGTCCCCAGGGCCAATAAATTAGAAAAAGAAGGGGGCCCACACAGCCCTCCTTCTTAAAAAAATAAAATAAATAAAAGACTGGCATCACGCCGGCGGCCACGCCCCTCCTTGCAGCACTCTGCAAACGCATCCCCTGGCCAGTTGTAAATTGGGTATTAATTCCCCTTCAATACTGAGGGCCCCTGAGGGCCAACTAGCCCAACAGGTATCTCCAGTATGCGCCAGGGAGCTGCGTTGCAGACAGGTGTTCTGAGGCCACACCCCTTTTTACACCTCTCTGCAACGCAGCTCTGTGGCGCTTACTGGAGGTACCTAGTGGGCTAGTTTGACCCTAGGGACCCTTGGGATTCAAAGGGACATAATCTCTCAACTTTGAACAGCCACAGGGCGATTTTACACAGTGGTGAAGGGAGGAGACGGGGCCTGAGGTGACGTGTGCAAACACGCCCTGTGGCGCGTTTTAAGTTGGGGAAATAATTCACCTTCAATCCTGAGGGACCCTGGAGGCCAACTAGCCCACCAGGTGCTTCCAGTAAGCGCCACTGGGCTGCGTTGCAGAGAGGTGGTCTAGGCTGTGCCCCTTTTTACATCTCTCTGCAACGCAGCTCTGTGGCGCTTACTAGAGGTACCTAGTGGTCTAGTTGGACCCTAGGGACCCTCAGGATTGAAGGGGACTTAATCTCCCAACTTAAAACGGCCACAGGGCGTGTTTACACAGTGGGGAAGGGAGGGGACGGGGTCTGAGGTGATGTGTGCAAACACGCACTGTGGCGCATTTTAAGAGGTAGTTTTATTCCCCCTGCCCTATTATATACTAGGGGCTTACAGAGGAGGTCATGCTAATCACAGGGGGACCCCAATGCATAGTGTTCCCGAGTGTATGTAGGTGTTTTCACTGTATTCTGAGTGTCTTCTAACATAGCACTGGCTCTAGGACTAGTTAGTCAGACTCAGTTACCACCAGTATCCGTCTGAAAAAGTTGAGGGTACAGGATGATTTTGCAACAAGGCTTCTTTCTGCTCTTCTGTTTGTTCTTTCTGCACGTTATCCTTCTTCATGCACTTTTCTTCCTCTTTGAGGACTTCTGTTGCTTCTTTCTGCATTTCTTTTTTTTCTTTCTGTGCGTTTTTTCTTCTTTCTTCACATGTCCTATCTCTGTAGGCATAGTTAGAAATAGCATTTAAAAAACCTTTTAAATTCACTGAAAAAACCATAGGTTTCAGGCATGTTATAGTTAGGAATTAGCATTTAAAAAACCTTAGAAATTCACTGAAAAAACCATAGGTTATAGGGGCGTTATAGTTAGCTGGACTTTTCACTTGTAGAAAACCATTGAAATTCCCCCGTTATAGTTAGTTCAGCTAACTATAACTCGCGCGCGCGCAATGCACTGCTGATGACATCACATATTACATCACTCATGACATGGTCAGTGACATCACTCATGACATCACTGATGACATCTCAAATGACATCACTGATGACATCACTGATGACATCATCCTTTATATATGTATATCTCAAGGTCGATGGAGGAATAAATGGGTATACAAGTATCTAAATGGATGATTTGTTTTTGAAAAATTGATTGTATAAACTGACTGATTAAGTGTATCTTAGTGAATACATGGCTTAGCGAGTAATGTTTAAATATGTAAATATCTGTATCAGTCTCTCACTTTGTGTATAAGTGGCTGCATGGGTTGGTGAGTAGCTACATGAGTGTCTATATAGGTTATTAGTTGGTTTTTTGAGTATCAGTATGAGTGTCTGAGTGTCTGTATGGTTCTGTGGGGGGTATTACGTAGTGCATAGGTGCATGAATGAGTGACTCACTGTTTCTATGTGTTGAAGACAGCATGTGTGCAGGACTGTTTGGGTGGATGAGTGTGTGCATGGGTGTGTTAGTGAGTGAATGACTGTCTCAATAGTGTCTTTATGAGTAACTACATATGTTTTAAACTAGTATATGTGACTATTGGTGTATATAAGTGAGTATATGTGAGAGTGAGAGATTGAAAGAGTTCCTGTATGAATAAGTATGTGTTTCTATAAGTGATTGTTTAAAAGACTAAGTATGTGTAATTTTCTGTAGAAGTAAGTGTGGTGGTGTGTGTATAACTGTATATGCAAGTAAATGGATGTTTGATAGCATGAGTGACTATGTGTGTGAGTAACTCTATGGATGAATGGCGTTGTGTAACAGGATGTACAGGTGTATGAGTGCATATGATGAGTAAGTACATGTATGAGTGACTGTATAGGACTGTTGGTGAAAGAGTGGATGTGTATGTGGATCTTAGAATTACTGAATAGGTTGTTGTAACTGGTATTGGTATGTCCATTGTTTTGAAAATTTTAGTTTCTATTTTTGAATGTGTGTATCAAAGGTTATATTAGGGGGAGAGGAGGTCTGCCACGCTATCACAAGGATGATGTCATCAGCGATGTCATCAGTGATGTCATCAGTGATGTCATCAGTGATGTCATTGGAGATATCATGAGTGATGTCATGAGTGATGTCACTGACCATGTCATGAGTGATGTAATATGTGATGTAATCAGCAGTGCATTACGGGCGTGCGAGTTGTAGTTAGCTGAACTAACTATAACGGAGGAAGTTCAATGGTTTTGTACGAGTGAAAAGTCCAGCTAACTATAACGCCCCTGAAACCTATGTTTTTTTCAGTGAATTTCTAAGGTTGTTTAAATGCTAATTCCTAACTATAACGTGCCTGAAACCTATAGTTTATTCAGTGAATTTCAAAGGTTTTCTAAATGCTATTTCTAACTATGCCTACAGAGATAGGACATGTGAAGAAAGAAGAAAAAACGCACAGAAAGAAAAAAAAGAAATGCAGAAAGAAGCAACAGAAGTCCTCAAAGACGAAGAAAAGTGCAGGAAGAAGGATAACGTGCAGAAAGAACAAACAGAAGAGCAGAAAGAAGCCTTGTTGCAAAATCATCCTGTACCCTCAACTTTTTCAGATGGATACTGGTGGTAACTGAGTCTAACTAACCAGTCCTAGAGCTAGTGCTATGTTAAAAGACACTCAGAATACAGTGAAAACACCTACATACACTCGGGAACACTATGCGTTGGGGTCCCCCTGTGATTAGCATGACCTCCTCTGTAAGACCCTAGTATATAATAGGGCAGGGGATTAAAACTAACTCTTAAAACGCGCCACAGGGCGTGTTTGCACACGCCACCTCAGGCCCCGTCCCCTCCCTTCCCCACTGTGTAAACACGCCCTGTGGCCGTTTTAAATTGGGAGATTAAGTCCCCTTGAATCCTGAGGGTCCAACTAGACCACTAGGTACCTCCAGTAAGCGCCACAGAGCTGCGTTGCAGAGAGATGTAAAAAGGGGCACAGCCTAGGCCACCTCTCTGCAACGCAGCGCAGTGGCGCTTACTGGAAGCACCTGGTGGGCTAGTTGGCCCCCAGGGTCCCTCAGGATTGACGGGGAATTATTTCCCCAACTTAAAACGCGCCACAGGGCGTGTTTGCACACGTTAACTCAGGCCCCGTCCCCTCCCTTCACCACTGTGTAAACACGCCCTGTGGCCATTTTTAGTTGGGCGATTAAGTTCATTTGAATCCTGAGGGTCCCTAGGGTCCAACTACCCCGCTAGGTACCTCCAGTAAGCGCCACAGAGCTCCGTTGCAGAGAGGTGTAAAACGTGGCACGGCCTGGACCACCTCTCTGCAACACAGCTCAGTGGCGCTTACTGGAAGCACCTGGTGGGCTAGTTAGCCCCCAGGGGCCCTCAGGATTGAAAGGGAATTATTTCCCCAACTTAAAACGCGCCATAGGGCGTGTTTGCACACGTCACCTCAGGCCCTGTCCCCTCCCTTCCCCACTGTATAAACACGCCCTGTGGCCGTTTTAAGTTGGGAGATTAAGTCCCCTTGAATCCTGAGGGTCCCTAGGGGCAAAATAGCCCACTAGGTACGTCCAGTAAGTGCCCTTGCAGAGAGGTGTAAGAAGGGTCACGGCCTGCACCACCTCTCTGCAACGCAGAGCAGTGGCGCTTACTGGAAGCACCTAGTGGGCTAGTTGGCCCCCAGGGTCCCTCAGGATTGAAAGGGAATTATTTCCCCAACTTAAAACGCGCCACAGGGCATGTTTGTACACGTCACCTCATGCCCCGTCCCCTCCCTTCACCACTGTGTAAACGCGCCCTGTGGCCGTTCTAATTTGAGAGATTAAGTCCCCTTGAATCCTAAGGGTCCCTAGGGTCAAACTAGCCCACTAGGTACCTCCAGTAAGCGCCACAGAGCTGCGTTGCATAGAGGTGTAAAAAGGGGCATGGCCTCAGAACACCTGTCTGCAACGCAGCTCCCTGGTGCATACTGGAGATACCTGTTGGGCTAGTTGGCCCTCAGGGACCCTCAGTATTGAAGGGGAATTAATTCCCCAACTTACAACTCGCGCGTTTGCATAGTGCTGCAAGGAGGGGGCGTGGCCTGCAGCGCGATGCCGGTCTTTTATTTATTTTAGTTTTTTTAAGAAGGAGGGCTGTGTGGCCCCCCTTCTTTTTCTAATTTATTGGCCCTGGGGACCCCATGCCCCAGGGTCTGCACCCTAATTGTTTTTGTTGAAAAAAATATATTTGGAAGGGGGCAGCGTGGCCTCCCTCCCAAGACCTTAATCGGCACCGGGGACCCCATCCCCTGGGGCCAGCCTTTGTTTTTTAATATTTTTAAAAAATATATATTTATAGAAACACCTCGGACATGCTGGACAAACCGTATGTACCTATCACCATGACGATTTGCGTGATATTCATTAAAACGCGACTATGCATACAATGAATCCACGTGGAATGTATTTACACCGCTAGTGAAACTCTGACGTGTCTGACGCCCTACCGTGCCTAATCCTGGCGCCCCCGCCGGTGGGTACTCTCCAAGTAGACACCCTTGTTGTTTATTTATACAAACATGGGTAGCTATTGACGGGCACATTTAATACACACGCACACCAAGCCATTCAAAGGGGATTCGACAAAAATTTGACCAAAACTATGCAAGAATCCCCCCTCACGGTTAATAAAACACACATCCACTGCCGGATGTGTAATACTTTTTATTTTACTCTCTGGAAAGGAGACGAACCTCACTTGAGAGTCACAGCATGCTCCTGGCTGAGCCCAATGCTGTGTTACACCCACCAGTGCCCGCCGAGTGCCACACACCTCTGTGTTGTATTCCACTAGCTAGTGCGTATGCTATGACACTCTCTAGCCCATGTGCACTGTAACACCACCCATGAATATGTCATGCCACACTTGCCTTCGCACGGGTTATATTGCCCCATCTAACTGCCTTCATCGATGCCTATGTTATAACGCACAGCGCTATGCCATACATATTACAATCTGGGATCCATATCTTTGTTGCAGTACATATGCAACGTTACACTCCCCAGCACATATTTAATATTACAACTTTAGAGACTAGTTGGGTTACACAACACTGCCCTGTGCATATTACACTCCAAGGCGCATATCCCATAGCACGTGCTAGTGCCTGTGCTATCTCGCGCTCTCCAATGAATCTGTGATTGCGCACAATGTATTGCATATTATATTTCACACCCCGGTTCATCTTATATCACACTTTTTGGTGCATAGTTTATACCATATACTATATCTAGTTTTCATTTTTAATCGTGCTCTCAGGACTATGTTCTATATAACACTGCGTCCACCTACCCTTTTCACGGGCATAACGTTTTGCAATGGGGGGTGGAGGGTCAGGGGGTGTTTCTGCCAAGTGAGCCCGGAGTCACAGTCACAAACGTCCTCTTCTTCATGAATAAAAGTGAGATTATGCTGCATACTTGTTCATATTTTAAGTACTTCGCACAGACACACATTTTAAAAACAATAAAGTTCCTAATACCCACCTTCTCTGAACAGTTAGCTTGCTGCCCCATCCACCTCCTCCCTATCCTCTGTTGTCTGAATCCATGGACTAGCCTCCTCCCTCCTGCCTCCTGCCATCCATGGTCTGATATGCTGCCACTGCCCTCCATTTAGCATGATGTACCAGTCCACTCCTCCTGCCCTCCATTGCCCAATTCTATGGCCCATCATTGACATCCTGCTTAGCCTCTGTGCTTAGCTTGCTGCCCCTATTCTCCTTCCCCCTGCCCTCCGATGTCTTTGTGCATGCCCCTGCTCCATCCTTTTTGCCCACCATGTTCCATGGACCTGCCACTCCAATCTACTCTGAGTGTTCTGTTGAGCTGCCACTCCCCTCCCACCTGCCTAGCATTGTCAGATGACTGTAACCTGTCCCTGCCACCTCCACCCTGCCTGTCCACATGCCATGCCCCTATACCCTTCCTCCTGTCCTTCATGGTCCATTTTACTGCCACACCCTTCTGCCCTCCCTGGTCTGTTGTGCTGCAACTGCTCCTCCTGCCTGCCCCGCGCGGTCTGTTGTGAAGCTCCTTCCCCTGAACTCTCTTGTCTGTGCCCAGGTCCTGACCCTCCCTTCTATCCTCCATGGTCCTTTGTGCATGCCCCTGCACCCTCCTTCTTGCCCATCATAGCCATTGTGCTGCCACTAACCCTCCCGCTTGCCATGCATGGTCTTCTGTGCTGTCATGGCCCCTCCCGCCTTCCCTGTGTGGTGAGCTAGCTGCCCCTGACCCCCTCCCACCTTCCCTCCATTCAGAATTTTTTAATGAAATAGAAGCGGATTTGAGAAGTCACTCAAAATGTGCCCTCATTTTTCTTTCTTCAGCACTAATCATAATTTCTATGGCAAAATGAACCCCCTCATTGTGTTCCTTTTTAAATTAAATGTTTTAAGTGTTACCAGTTTATTCCAATCAAGATGGCTTCAGGTGTGCCATACTTTTGTCATAAGTAAGACAGTAAGCGCTCTAGTTGCTCTTAAGAACACTCTGGGACATTCTGTCATTGGGCTATACTTGGGCTACATCTGGGTGATATTTGGGCTACATTTGGGCTCTTTTGTTCCTGGTGCCCATTTTGGGAGACTTATTTGTTATGAAGTTTCCTAATTTCCACATTTACTACAGTCTCCTCAGTAGGAAATACTTTCAGTTTTTTACTTTGATTCCATCAAGAAGGCATTCAGATGTGTCACAAATTTGCCATAAATTCAGAATGTTAGCACTCTAGTTGCTCAATAGATCACTGTAGTAAAGCTACTGCTCACCAGGGAAGTCTGCTGCTGGTATTGAAAGTGCATGTTTCAGTCTGCATGTCAGAAGTTTTTTAATGAAATAGAAGAGGATTTGAGAAGTCACTCAAAATGTGCCCTAATTTTTCTTTCTGCAGCACTAATCATACTTTCTATGGCAACATGAACCCCCTCATTTTGTTCCTTTTTAAATTAAATGTTTTAAGAGTTACCACTTTATTCCAATCAAGATGGCTTCAGGTGTGCAATACTATTGTCATAAGTAGGACTGTTAGCGCTCTAGTTGTTCTTTAGAACACTCTGGGAAGCTGCAGTGGAACACAAAGGAATCAACTGACAGTCTCTGCCCTTATTGGATGTACATGTTTTACTGAGAATGTCAGACTTCATTCTCACATGACTGAGAAAGATAATGTGAATTTACAGAAAATATGCTCTCAGTTTAGCTTATAGATCACCTTCCAAACCTCTGTGGGAAAAGCATGAGAAAATAGTTTTCTCTCAAACATGATTCATGATATCACAGCAGAAGGCTTTTTCACATGGTAAAATCACCTTAGAACACACCACAATTCCTAAAATGAGTATGGTACCATCAACAAATGATTTATAATGTAACTAAAGTCTTAAAACCTTCTATTAACTGCAATGCTTTTTAATGAGGTCCTATCATGTATATTGGTCCCAAGATGGCTGCCAACACTTCTTGGAAGAAGTACTGACAGCCAATCAGATCTCACGATGAGATGTGTGGTTAGGCTCCGCCCAGATATATCTATCTTTTTAACTCTAATTTTCTCAGGAACTACTGAACGGATTTACACCTTTTAAGCAAAAGGCACGAGTCTGAACTGAGGACTACCTCTTTGCCAAATTTGGTGTAATTCCGTTCAGCAGTTCGGGCTGTAGCTGCGTCAACAGGTCCTATGGGAAAATGCATGGGGAAAATGCGTTTTGGGACCCCTCTTTTTTTCGGCCCCCACTTGATGAATCACCGTAAAATTTTCAGGATAGGAGCGGACCGGAGCTGGCCAAAAGTTTGGAAAATTTCGTGAAGATTCGTCAATCGGCGCCAACGTTATATCGCCTTCGTCAGTGCCGGTTTCACAGGCTCCATCAGGGGGTCAATACAGGGTACAGCTGCTGTCAATTCCGTCCCTGTTTCAATGTTCTTAATATATTATATATATATATATATTATATATTTATATGTTTGATATATATATACATAAATATATATCAAACACTGCAACATTTTGGTCTGGTGCTGATAGCCAAAGAACCCTAACAGCCCAGGGCAGTTTTGAAACCTAAAGAACGTGGGGAATCTTGGGTGCTGTGGCATGCGTGGATCACAGCACAATTTCATTCCCTGTAAATGTGATTGTATGAGTCAAAAGCATTATTTTTTCAGAGTTATATGACAAATCTCAGGTACTTCCAGGCAATGGCCACAGTCGTATCACCTTGCACTCCCACTCTTCTCCCAATAAAAGCCCCTCCAAATGTGAGTACTTTATGCACATGATGAGAACAAACCAAAACTGTAATCATGTGATAACCACATTCACACTACATTGACCTTGCACGTTCCAAGTTCCAACTCTCTGTCAAAGAAATGTGAGTAAATTCTGTGCTTATAGCCAAAGTTTGACATTTGCTAGGCATTCTGGGTAAGAAAAAGTACTGGCATTTAGACAAGCCACACCACTCTGGACTTCTCCAGATATCTAGTTTTCTGAAATGTCTGTGGTTAGTGGATTTCCTCTGATGATGGTCAACTGTGGGCACAAATACCACAGCTGGCCATATCTCCACAAAAAGATTAAAAATTCAATGGAAAAATATTGATGTCTCCACGTTGCATTTTGGGGCCTATCCTGTCGCAAATGATAGGCTTACCCACACAAGTGGGGTACCATTTTTATTGGGAGAAGTCTGACAATGCTGAGTGGTTGGAGGTTTGCCAATCCCCACATACTACAACATTCCTACACAGAAACATTCTGTGATTTAGCCAAATCTTAACATTTGCAGCTCATTCTGGGTAAGAAACATTGTGGGATCCATGCATGCCACACTACCCTGAAGTTCCCTTGGTGTCTAGTTATCAGAAATATCTGCATTTGATAGGTTTCACTGGGTTCTGGCCAACATTGGGCCCAAATACCACAGCTACCCACATCCCCAGAAAAAGTTGAATTACATGGAAAAATTGTGATATCTCCATGTAGCATTTTGGGGTCTTTTCATGTTTGTGGGTGATAGGCCGACCAATACAGGTGTGGTACTATTTTTACTGAGAGAAGCATGTCAACACAATGTAGTAACATATTTGTTATTAGTTATTGCATTTCCTGTCCATTTTTGGCCTCCAGATGTAAGTCAGTGTACAAGAAACAACAAACACATTTTGCCAAATGCCCTCTGAATCACATGATATTATGGGTAACCCGAATTCAAAGTTATATGAATAGCCACTATTCTTAAATGTAGATTCTTGGGTGCATTTAAAAAATACATAACTTTCATTCATGCCCATTTTTCATTCACATGATTTTACCTTATGAATTGATGAATGGTGTCTATATTATGAAAAAATATTATCAGCTGCAAATTAGTTTGTGGTCCTAAGTATCATATGTTTTTCAAAACCCATAAACATTATATATCCCCCGTGATTCAAAGTGTCAGATAGTCCTTTATAGATTGGCCATGCAGCAAAAACATTATGAGGTGAAAACATTGTCACCTATTTCTATTTTTTCCTACTTGCTTTCATTAGTTTTTGATTTCAACAATTAGTGATCTGCACCAATGATCACTTACTGAATTCTGAATTTTATATCATATTCAGAAATATATCACTCTCCAAATTCACCCATGGGTTTCACACCTCCTCCCCCCACAATCTGCAGGAAGATAGAAACTGCAAAAATCGAACGCAATTACCAATACTTAGAAATGTGCAAAAAAAAACTATAGTAAAAAGTTATTTTTACAACTCTGTCTGTTCCTGAAAGCTGGGAGAAGAGGGCGATCATAGCACAGCAGATTTTTTGTTAGTACCATTCTTAGAAAAAAACAGACTTTTCTTTACCAGTACTTTTTGGATATTTAAAAAAAGACATTGCTGCAAGTTGGCTGTTTGCTTGATCCCCCCAGGGAAATTCAATAACTCAAACTACCTTCAGAATTCCCAACATGGTAGGAAAAAGATGCGCATTTGGCCTGGATATTTTTCGTGGTGAAAAAGCACAAACTGTTCCAAAGATTAAAATAAAGCACGGCACCTGGAGAAAATCCTCAGCCGTTAAGTTTTAGCAGGGTTAAAGTGTGACTGATAAAACCACAGCAGGTGTTAGCTGCCAGAGAACATTAAGTGCCTCCATGTCACATTTGACTCCAGCCAATTCTAGCTTTTTGGCCAACATCACTCTTCAGTGAGTCCCATTTTATGTCAGAGAATGAAGTCCTGGAGTGCAAAGTGATATTGGCCAAACAGGACTAAAAATCTTATCTTTCTACATTGCTTAAATTTTACACACTTTAAACAAAAAAAATGTTTGTAGGCAATTATTATCACCCCTACCAACCTAGGACTAAGGGTGTGCAATGTTGTGAAACCTCATAGCCTGAACTCTGACTATTATTTGTTTACTGTGGTTAGCTATGCAAATTGCGCTGCTATACATAGTTTTTAAAAAAGGACACAGTGCTGAGGACAATGATTGACTCAGCATTGCTTAACAGCTTTCTATCCTGTCCCCTGTTCCAAGCTCCTACTTGCCAGCTCACACATCCCCACCAGCTGAGTTAATCATAACTCAACTCACTAATTCCACACATGAGAGATTCCCGGTCTGGTACACCTAAAGTTTTCCCTGCCTTAAATATCTAGTTAGCCCAATCTACATAAAAGCATCCTTCATGGTATCATATCATCATGCTGTCTATCTCCCTGAGAATGTGGTGGCTGTCCTCCCCAACACCTACCCCGTTAAGTGGGTGGATGCTGTCTGTGTTGACATTCGCAGATGATTCATCCTGGAGCAGGAATAGGAAATGTTGTATGGAGAAGAGGGAATATTCATTGCATCCCATTATTTCCTGCTTCTTGATTTCCCTGGACAAAACATCTGAGGAAACCACATGAAATTTCAATGCAGCCCTCCCACAGAACACCAGTAGTTGTCAGAGATTGTTGCATGGACAGTTCTTTACTACCCATTGTGTGGTTGAACCAAATCGGGAACCTCCACCTCCTGCTCTTGTTGTATCTTGTTATTTTCAAAATGTTTGTTTTCAATTGTATGACTTCGAATTCTTACTTCCGATTTTCTACTTATTTTAGTCTTTACCTTGTTTTTTTCAACACTTTTAACTTTTATCCCACTTGTCACTTTTTGACAATTTTTCTTCCCCTGTTTTTCTCTTGGCGGTATCCCCCTTAGTTTTTTTAGATAACCTTAAGTGGCAGAAACAAGATTGCAGGAAACATGAAAATAAATAAATCCGTATTTGTAAACCGCGAAGTACTCACCCTTACGGGTCTCAAGGTGCTGGGGGCCATTGTGGAAATTAAGTGAGCTATTGCCCAGAGTCACGTGGGGCTGAGCTGAGCAGCCGCCAGAGCCAGGGATTGAACCGTGAGCCCTGTGCTCCGAAGTCAGGTGCCCTGGCCCCTGCACCACACCTCTCCACATAAAAGATGTAGGAGAAAGGATTATAATACTTCTGAAAAAGAGAAATATGCAAGGCTTCCCTTAATACCTATAAACGGCTAGTGCTAAAAGCAAAGTCAGCCTATTTCACCCAAAAAATAACTGAAGATAATAATGCTGCAAAAGAGCTTTTTAAAGTCATGTCCAGTCTGGTTTCTCCTCCCAACAAAATCCTGAAATCCAAGTCTCATGATTTCTGTAATACTTTAGCCCAGCCCAGCCAAATTTTCTCTTACCCCATCATCACCAGACAGTGCCAATTCTCGGACTTTGCCCACTTAACCACTCTTCAAGTAACCTCCTTGATAAAAACTATTTAATCTGGTTCTTCTATTGAACCCTGCCCTCCGACATTCTACCTGGCCGAGGAGCCGGTGGCATCGTGCTTGACTCCGATCTTCAACTCTATGTTGTCTTCTAGACTCTTCCCCTCACCTTGGAAAGAGACTTCTGTCTTTCCTCTATTGAAAAATCCAACCTCAATCAGGATGACCCTAATAATTATATATATATATATATATATATATATATATATATATATATATATATATATATATATATATATATATATATATATATATATATATATATATATATATATATAAGGTTTACCTTGGGCCCAAAAATCATAAAAAAAGTTTTGAATTAGCAACTCACTCATTGTCTTTTTGACTACCAACTGTTAGACTCAACCCAATTAGGCTTCAGAAGCAGCCATAGCACCGAAAGAGCCCTGATAAAATCTACCCACGAGATCCATGCGATAGTGGATGGTGGGGGAAGCGCGGCTGTGGTGCTGCTTGATTTATCGGTAGCCTTTGACACGGTCGCAAACAATATACTGATCGACCTTCTCCAGGCTGTTGGTATCAAGGGCTCTGCACTTAAACTTCTAGGATCCTTCCTCTCTGGCAGAAACAGGTGGTGGCTCTGGATTCCTTTGTATCCAATACTTTTTGCCTGCCTTTTGGCATCCCAAAGCGGTCGTCCTCAGCCCCACCTTGTATAATGTTTAAGTTAAACCCCTGGCAGCTTTGATTAGATCCTTCAGTTTTGATCTGACTTCCTACGCCTTGTCATCTGCTATAAATAAAGTAAAAACCCTTGGTGTGATTTAGGCACCAAACTGACCCTCAGTTCTCATGTCAAAGCAGTTCCATCCTCTGATTTCTTTGTTCTCACATGTTTAAAAAAACTCTTTCCCTTACTCCCTGTTGGAGCCCAGAAAATAGTATTCTCTTCCCTAGTTTTGGCTAAAATAGATTACTGTAAAGTGCTATACCTCAACACGCAGGAAAAACCCCGCAATAAGCTTCAGGTACTACAAAATGCGGCAGCCAGGGCCTTGACTAGGATCCCCAAACATAAATCTGTTGCCTTGCCATCAGACAGCCTCACTGGCTACCTGCCAGACAGAGAATCAAATTAAAAGACCCTTGCCTAGCGCACAAAGCACTTCATGGTCGCTGGCCCATATTACTTAAATAAGGCCTTCAAGTGGTACCTTCTAGGGAGGAACCTCTGGTCCACTGTTTCTGGACTACTGGTGCCCCAGAGGTTAAAAAGGTCCACCTGGGGCGGCAGAAGTTTCACCAATACTACTGCTAACGCATGGAACAGTCTTCCGTCCGATATCAGATCCATCTCCAACTTGCTCAGTTTCAGGAAAGCTTTGAAAACCAGGCCTTTCCTGAAATAAGTTGTCCCCCTGGGCTTTCTTTCTGTTTCCTTTTTTCCACAGAGTTAGCGGCTTGACACCTTCGCGCAATAGTTAGTGCTTTATAAATTCTGCTAACATAACATACCCTTTTTTTCCTTTTTCATTCTGTTCATTCATTTTTTGTTTTTCACATATCTTTTTTTTTTCTTTTCTACTTTTTTATTCTTATGGGGTAACTTACCATAGCTCCTTTTTCCTATTCATTTTCCTGCTCTTTCCCTACCCTATTTATTTTGGATTTGTTTTTCAAATTTCTGTAGTAACTTCTTTAATTTTTCAATTTTCTTAGGGTGGTGAGTAAAACTTTTGAAGTAATACTTTGTGATATCAAAAAGAATTCCATGTAACTGATTAGACTTATTGTTCTTTAGGTAAATCATAACATTTAATGAATTAGAAAATAGACCCATAGCCATTAAAGTAAGGTTTATGATATGGCTGATGTAATTTTTCATGATGTCACTCCCAGTGCTATTTTGTTTGTAATCTAGTGTTGTACCTGAATGTCACCACTAGGCCACATCACCTACCTAATTCTGCAAGTTTATTATTTCTCCGCAACATTTTAACAACTAAATAGGATAATAAAAACAATTTTAAACTTGACCATACAATGTCCCAAACTTACGTTGCTCCTAGCTAAAACCTCACAGACACAACAAATGCATATGTTATGTAAATGTATCTCTTTTTCTGCTGTAAATAGGTGCAACCGTCCTTGGTAGAAACCCTATGCAGATACAGGACAGACCTGGAAATCATTTTCAATATAATCGACAAGGATCATTCAGGTAAGTTGCCTCCTTTCATCTCCCATTTTTAGTCATTGTTCTCTATACACAACACTTAGGAGTCGAATTGGATCTCGTTCGGAAAGCATTCCGACTGAATCGGTTCTGTAAAGCTTTCGAAATGACTTGGATGGGGGGAGTCCGACCGAGCGATTTGGATGTATCTGGATGCTTCTGGATACGAGTTGGTCAGACTCCCATTGACTTCTATGGAAGCCTGTGTTCCGTATGAGAACACATGCTCCCATTGAAGAAAGGGGTGGCTGGGGAAAATCGTGCATCTTGTGGTGGGCACCCCATGGTGCCTGCCACACTGTGAATGGTTGGACAGGGGGGTCCCTTGGGTACCCCCACAGGCCCAATTCAGAGGGCCCCGGATGAAGGGGGGCCTGCTATGGGCCGCCAAAGAGCGATTCCGGCAGCCGATTAGTTCCAGAGAAACCGATTCGAAACGGCTATCTGAATCAGTCATCATATTTGCTCGCTCAGAAAAACGAGTCAATCGAGCTGGACGATTCGGCTCCGAACGACGCCACCTGCCTGAATGCCTTTTGGAACCGATTCGGACAGCCCTAACGGTTTCCAGGCATTGGAATCAGTCATTGGTAAATGAAACAAGGGTTCCGGATCAGATTCGGCAAACCCGAATCCGATTCGGAGCCCTTCCGTTAATCTTCACAAACCTGGGCCACAATATATGATGCTTCAAATCATTCATACATATTAAAAAATTGTAATTATCTACATATTCTAGCTGTAATAAGGTTTTCAAATGCACTCCAAAAAGGATCAATATAATGGTTTGAAAGATTAAGGTAAAGTGCTGCAGCCTCTGTCCCCATCTGATAGATGTCAAGTCCTGAGTTCCATTGTAATGCTCACACTGTAGGTCATTCATATTCCCAGTCCTCATTCTAGACTCATCCTCTTCTCTCCTTTTTCATATTTAGGGCCTCATTAAGGGTTCCACTGTGCAAGGGGTATTAATTCTACAGTTCCAGAGTTAACAATGCCAGTGATCCTGTTCACCCTGGGGGTGCAGAATACACAGGGAGTACTTGTTGAACTCAGAGAATCTCCTGATAAATTAGAAATTACAGTGGCAACCGTAATTCTGGGTCTGATTTTGTCGAAATCTGAAGGAGAAACATAATAGGTCTGCGGTATTTTATGGACCTTGTATTTACTGATGAGGCGATTAACTGTTATTTTTAAAGCACTGTAGAAGTATTTGGTGTCACAAAGAATATTTTTACCACGACTTAGCAGATTCGTCATTGAATACAAAAATGTGAAAGCAAATAAGACTGAAAGCTTACTGTCAGCCCTGCTTCTCCGCCACAAACATGCATGCAACACTTGTGAAGTGTAATTCTTCAAGTCATGAACCTGCAAGTCTGTAAAGGTTCCCATTCTAAAATCAAGGGACAAGTGTCAACTTTGCTCATGCAGTTTTTCACTGTCAAAGCCCTATGTTTGAGCATCAACCATTATGGACCACATGGTTCGCACAATTCTACAATCTATCAGGTTCTGAAATAGAGGTTTTATTGCCCATTGTTACTTTGACCCAAACCCCACAATGCCCCTTTCTCCATAGTCCAGGGAGTTAGTTTTTAGTTATCCTTAGGGCTTCATAACACAATGCATGTCAGCAACATCACATCAAAGTGCCCCAAAAAGGCTGAAAAACACATCATTGATTTGGGGTCAATTTCATTCTTACATAAAGTTTAATGAAGGGCCCAGAAGACCTCTACAAGTCATAGCACTCCAACGTCAGAGGTCATGACTTGTGGACAATATCATAAACAGTATTGAGAAACCTAGGAGTAAACATTGTCTGGGATCTCTCCATGACACCACTTGCCAATGAGGTCACAAGGAGCACCTTCTCCACAATGAAAATGCTGCAAGATTTTGGGGATGGTACTTGTTTTCCATCATCAGACTTTGACTTACAGCAAGAAAGTAAACTTTAGAAAAAAGGCAGAAGGTTAAAGCGAAAGGCAGGAAAACGGAGGCAAAGGGAGAAAGCAGGGATGCAAAAAAATGTCAGAACTGAGATAAAGAGCCAGGACGTGTGGGGTAATGGATGCAAGGGGCATCAGGTGGATCAGGACTAGGAAACCTAAGTATTTGGCAACCAAGTTATTCCGCAGTGCCTGTCGTGGGTTCACAAGAAAAACTATGGGCCCCTGCACTTATTTATATATTTTCAAATGATGCACTGATTTGAGGCAGTGAGAGTTGCTGGAAGAATGGAAGTTCTTCCCAGAGATGGTAGCCCTTTGAAGGGTGGTTCTGTCTATAATTTTTACATCTCCAGTCCCACATAACAGCTCAGCTGGTGCTGCTTATTGTTTCCTACACACGCTAAAACACAGACACCCAAAGAGTAGGATTTGGGTGAGCTCCTGCTGACTTACAGTGTTTCAGAAAATATTCCGTATGACTTACAACGAAGACTGATTCATCTGTCTGTCAGGTGTGTTTAGAATTATCTGACATTTGCATGTCCCTAGGGGCACCATGTCTTAATACTTTCTTCCCTTCATATACCTTTGTACTGCAGCAGGGCTGCCTTTAGAGTCTTTTTTGTGTCCTCCCCCCTCCTCAATAACTTCTCCTCGGATTCTCTCACTACCACCTGGCAAAAGTGCCCCTCATCTCACCATAACCCCTCTCTCACATACCTTTAATTTGCTTTAAAGCGCTGGCAAAGGAGGCTTTATTAAT
This sequence comes from Triturus cristatus, assembly GCF_964204655.1. Lineage (NCBI taxonomy): Eukaryota > Metazoa > Chordata > Amphibia > Caudata > Salamandridae > Triturus > Triturus cristatus. Next base: position 1,100,944,498 of record NC_140591.1, on the reverse strand, counting down.
CCACTCAGCTATCCACATAAAATACAGCTATGTTCTTTGCAGCAGGCATAATAACCCTCTTCGCAACTTTATGGTGAGTCAAAACTGCCCCTAGACAACACTCCGATCTCTCTGTCTAGCAGGAACATTAATCACAAGAGTTATCTTGACATTTTTATTGCTGTCTGAAAACTGGACGTAGTAGGAACTCTGCAGCAGGTGCTTTAAATTCATAAGTAATTGCTAAACACAGCACCCCCCTCCCCGGTCAGTGCCCCCTCCTGGTTAGCGCCCAGTGGCACCGCACCGGTCGCACTGGTCTACAGCCAGCCCTGTACTGAAGTATTTCAATCCAACATGTAGTTTCAAGTGAACCACAACTACAAATCTAATACAGTAGGTTTTAAATGAGAGGCCATGACTGAAATATGCCTCCAGTGCCAGGGCGCCACCTGATTGCCCTAGGCATGTTGTAATGCACTGTTGTACCTGTATGGCCATTAATGAAAAATGAAAATGGGTTGATTTGGGAAGAATATCCTGTGTAACTAGATCTTGGGTCAGAGAATTGAGGAATTTTCTTGTTGCTTGTGAAGGCTAGAGTTACATTATTTCCAACGATGCATTTCTACCATCCAGTACAATTTACCATCTTCTGTATTGAGAGCAAGATTTGTAGAACATACTGTTGAAATATAATAATTAATGCTGCTATGTGCCTATTCATAAGGTTTAATTAACTGTGTGATGGATAACATCCACAGTCTTCTATTATCACTTTGCACCTCCGATAATATTCATTGTAAAACAATGACTCATGTACTCTATGTTTAAAAGTGGGTGAGACCTCCGCTCCTGCTATTAGCGTAAGGCACATCACAGATGGGAGCTGTTACACCCCCAGGAACACAAATATAATTAAAGGCGACAAGGGTGAGAGACATTGCAAAATTCTAGTAACCAAGAAAGTAGCTGTTGAACACCACAGAGATGTCACGAGTACTCACCAAATCTTGAATCTTGTGTCTTTCATCTGGGTGCCTGCAGAGTCAATGGCAGAGGCAAAGATAGAGGTGGTTCCACCAAGGGCTCCTCTGCTAATCAACAGTGACTTCACTCCCCTCCTCCCGATTATGCCTGTCGGGGAAAGGATATCTCAATTTCTGTCACAATGTGAAAACATCACCTTTGAGCAGTGCATCCTCTCTACAGCATGGGAAAGGCACTATCTCAAATTCCTCACAACCCCTTCCAACATCCCACCCTATTGAGTACAAAATTCAGACAATTTCCTTCTCCTGGAGGAAGAGGTACATCTGTTCTTGGCAAAGGGTGCCATGGAGAAGGTGTCTATTGCCTCTACTGTCTTATTCTCGAAATGGATGGCATGCCCTGGCTGATACTTGACTTCCGGCCATTAAACGGGTTCATTTCCTCTAAACATTTTCACGTTATCACATTGTAAGATGTCATCCCCTTGCTACAAGAAGGCGACTTCATGGCTGCGTTGGATATGAAAGACTCATACTTTCACATCCCTATATATTCAGGGGCTTAGTTACAAGGCCCTTGCACCACTTTTGCGTCATTTTTAACATGGGAAAAGTGATGCAGAAGTGGTGCAAGGGGCTTGTAAATCTGCCCCCAGCGCACAATTAGTACATTTGCTTCATGGTAAGTGGAGAATACTATCAGTTCAAGGCTCGTACTTTCATGTTTACAACAGCCCAAAGGGTATTTGCCAAGTGTCTGGTAGTCATGGCAGCCCCTCTACACAGACATGCCATTCATGTGTTTCCATGTCTAGATGACTGGCTGATAAAGAGCAGAAGAGAAGCCCAATGCCTAGCACCCAGTCAAGCAGCAGTGTCTCTTCTGCACAAGCTGGTTCCACCATCATCAAGAAAGAGTTGCATCTCCAGAACTAAAGAGGGTGATGGCATGCCAGCATCTGCTGCCTCTATTTCAAACAAACTGTCACATCACTGTATGAACTGTTGAGCATGCAGGATTCTTGCATAGCAATCGTCCCAAACACCAGATTGGGCATACGACCAGTACAAGAGTGTCTATCATGGCACTGGGCAAAAGCGTAAGGACATTGGGATGCTCTAGTGTTGGTGATCACAAGGGCCCAGCATTCCCCCCGCTGGTGGAACAGCAACAATCTATGCACCAGCAGGCCCTTTCTAGAACCTATTCCACAAGTGACCATTACCACTGATGCCTTACTCATTGGGTGGGGTGCCTACCTTTATCACATGACAATCCAAGATATCTTGATTTCTCAGCACCAAGGCCTCAACATCAACTACTTGGAAATGCTAGCCGTCAAACTAGCACTCAGAGCATTTCTACTAATTCTCCAGGACAAAACTGAACTCTTAAAGACAGAAAACGTGACAGCAATGCTCTACATTCAGAAGCAGGGGGGCACTCACTGCTCCCAGCTTTAGGAGTGACCATGGGACATTTGGCATTGGGCAGCCGGCAACAGCAGACACCGCTTGGCAGAGCATCTTCCGGGAGTGGACAATGACTTTGCAGACCTGATCAGCAGGACTCATCAACATGTACACAAGTGGAAACTCTATCCACAAGTCCTTTAAAAGTGCATCCATGGTAGAGAGATCTGTTTGCCACTCCTGAACTTCTTAGAAGAAAAACAAATAGCAAATGTCTGGGATCAACAATAGCTGGCAGGAGGATGTAGAGCATGTGCCTCTACTGCACTACATGCTATGAGCAGATGGTTACAGGGTAAGCAACGTTTTACATATACATTTACTGATTAAAAAAACAAATGTTAAAGGTGAGTTCATAGTTAGGTGTTGAAATGAGTTAATAACTAAGGTTAAAAAGCTGATAAAACCCTGAAATTCGCCAGTTTCAGTTCAGGGAGCTAACTGTAACTTGTTCCTCCATCATGCACTGTTTATGATCTCACATATTGCATCACTCATGACATGTTAAATGACATCATTGCTGCCAGGCCCTGCACCCAAACCCCTGGGAGTGGCCAACCCTGGCTGCGCATGCCCCCCATCTGTGCATGGCCTTCACCCTTCCAGTGGGTCTTGCGCCTGGCTCAATGCTGTATATCCAACCCCACGGGTGCCCAATCCCTCTGCTTTGCACAGCCTTCACCAGTGTGTAGTGATGGGTTGGCACTGTGCTCAACCCACTGCAGGAAGCCAACCCCCAATGTGTACGGCATTCAGCCAAAGGAAAATCCCCTTCAGATACTCAAGTATCTTCATCACTGTCCTTGGTTGATCCATCAGTTATAACATATTGCAGCAGATCATGGTTGAGAACTCCTTCCCTAGTTTAGGCAGTTTCTGAAAAACAGGAAAAAATTGTTAAAACAGCACTTGAGATTACATCAGTCCTGGAGATGTCCCAGTGCACACATCCCTGGGACCAGCCCATACATTACCAATTCAACGGTGATGGTCTTTGTAGGTATCAGGGACCGAAACCCATACTTTATGCCCTTAGCAGGTCCCTGGAATAGTTGCACCCCAGAAGAGGTAATAGGTAATCTTGTGTCCCATTCATCCTCTTGGAAATAAATTTTAGGCTTTACGCCCTCTTGCGTTCATGAATACTCTCACTGGCAGGCCCCCTTGGAATGTCATCCAGTTGATGTCCTTGTCTTTGTTGGTTAGGCATCTAGAGGCAATGCTCTCCCACAAATGGTCTGCTATTGTTGGAGGGCAGGGCGCTGATCTGCTCACTGATATCCTTTGCCCAGATCCATGCTTGGATGATAATCAGAGTCTACTGGTCTGGGGTTGCTGCTTCCAGTCCAAACTCCTACAGGCACCTCTCCACTACTGCATAGTACTGTGGCATAGTCCAGTTGCAGGAAAAGAGGCTCGCCTATTCTGTCCATCTGAAGTGCCTATGCATTGGCAGAAGGAGGAACTGTATCATTAGGAAACAGCATGGCTTTCATTTTTGTTTTGCTCGGTGCTCCTCACACAGTGGCACAGGAAATGCCCTATCAAGATTGTGGTATCCCTTTGCCTCCCTTCTGGTGGGTCTTGTACGTCACCTCTGTCTTCACTTAATGGCTTTTGCTATTCTGTGTTTCACCAGCTAGACTCAGGCAATGTTCTAGTGTACTGGCAGTGCCATGTGAACATGAGTCTTCTCTTCAGTCATCAGGTTCTTGAGGATCCAGAGTCCCTGCTTCTGCTTTGCCCTCTGCCATCACAAGCCATTCATCCCATGCTTTCTTCACCCCCAAACCAGATACCAAGGTTCTTCATGAAGTCCTGCTTGCTGGGGAATGGCAGTTGGTCATGGGTGGGGTCCCAAGAACCGAAGACCAGGATTTCTAACTTGGCACTGCTGATCTGTGCTCTGGATGTTTTTTTGAATTTGATGCAAATTCTCTATATCGTGCTCACTGAGTGTCTGGTCACACAGAAGCCGAAGACATTGTTCATGTAGACTGAGAATTTTTTTCACCTTTGCCTCCACTGCCTTGCACTGTCACTGTCTGAAGTCCTTGTTCTGCCTGATGTGTTTGGTGGGGAGTTCTATTGCACAAACATAAGGGGTGAACAGTGTGGCTGAATGAGACTGGACTGCCAAAGTTTTTTTTTCCATCCATTTACCAAATGGGGTCTAGAGATGTTTCTATATATTGTGTTTACCATGACACAGACGAAGTCCCCCAGTACCAGAGTCCTGAGTGTTTGATTTACAAACTCAAGGGAAACAAATTCAAATGCTTTTTCCTGGTCTAGACCAATGAAGGCTGCCTGGACCTTCTGGTCTCTGACATATACGATTATATCCTGATGTAAGGTCAGACTACCCATAATGTGTTGCCCTCTTATCCAACAGAACTGGTCAGGATAGACTAACTTCATAATTATCTTCTTCTGATAGTTGGCCATTACCTTCACTAGGATCTTGTAGTCCACATTCAGAAGTCAGATTGGCCTCCAATACTTGAGGTATTCTCTCTTCCCCTTTTGGATATACAAAAGTGTTATCATGCTCTCTTTTAGAGACATGTTATGCTACTATTTCCAGACATTTCCTTGTAAAGTTCAAACAAGACCAGCCTGATAAGGTCACATAGTTCGATATATAGTTCCACTGGAAAACCATCACTACTCAGGGTCTTAGAAAAGGCATGTACTGATGGTAAGAGCCTGTGCTCCTTGTTTTGAATTGAACTATAACATTTGTAACAGAGAATCAGGACTTACATTTCTACTCTGGAGTATCTGGGTGAGTAAATAGTGCATAGATTAAGTCCCCCAGTGCATAGTTTAAAAAGGCTACCGTACATGTAATTGTTGTGCTATATTCCAAATTGTGTTGCCTTCCAAAACTGAAGGTCAGCAAAAAGATTCTGGTTACAGCCTAAGGATTATGGGTATTTAAGTGTCTTGTCTGAGATTTGATTGTAGCTTCACTTTTATTTTCTCCCTGCATCCAGTGGACACACTCATGGTGGATGGTTGTTGTGCCAGTAGTGAAAATGCATGGGTGCCTTCTAAGACATTTTTGTCACCAATTATAACAGTGGCAGTGTTAGAAATGGAATTCCTGGTTGGCTGAGGTATAAACCCAGGCCAGGGAGGAACCATCACAATAGTCAGGTTAAGCTACGTACACACTAAAAGATTACCTGTGCTCACCCTCTGGTAGCTTGGCGCACAGCAGTCAGGCTTAGCTAAAGAGGCAATGTATAAAGTATTTGTGCAACACACACACACACAGAGTAATACAATGAATGCACCAATAAAAATACTCCACACAGGTTAATAAAAATATATTATTACATTGTGAACAAAACAAGACTGAAATGACAAAATTCCAATTAGTAGAAGTTGAGATACTGAATTTTAAAGGAATAAATGCAGTAAAGCGCTTAGAAGCAAGTAGCACTGAAAAGGTTACTTTATCCTACGCTGACCTGAGGTGAAGCATCAGTTCCTAAGATGGGTGCCAGAGCTGATGGCCGTTGAGCGATGCATGAGATTCTGTTATGCAGTCAAGGGGATGCTTGATCTCACCAAGCTGCAGCAGCAGCGACACGCTGTCCGATGCATCCATCTCTTAAGGCAAAGTGCTGGTTCTGATGCGATGCACTGATTTTACTCCTGCAACCGGGTTGACGTGCTGGTTCTGCTGTATGCAGGCAGGAGATGTTTTGATTTTGAAGCAACACAGCTGTAGGACCCAATTTTGAGGTTCAGAGCTGGAGAGGCATCTCAGGCAAGGTTGGGACTCACAGATGGCAGAGTCCAGCAGCACCAGCAGAATTGCAAAAGTCTTTTCCAGATCCAGAAGTGTCTGATTTTAGGGGGTCAGAGACCCAGTACTTATAGCCAATAGTGCCTTTGATGTAGGGGGTGACTTCAAAAAAGCGCTCTGAAGTGCACAAGGATCCCTCTCAACCCAGTCCTGTCTACCAGGCTATCTGTGAGGGTGATCACCCTTTGTGTGGGGTCAGGCCACTACCCTTTGGAGTATAAGTGTCTGTCCCTCCCATTCCTCCCTGCCCAGGAAGACCCATAAGATTGCAGATAAGTGATCAGAATGCAGATGAGCCTCACCTTCCTGTATTTGTGGCTGTCTAGAGGGAATGCACAAAGTATAGCTGTCACCATGCCCAGACGTTTATTGGAGACAGGCTGCAAAGCACACCGAATTATAAGGACAGAGAAATATCCACATTACAAAAGTGGCATTTCTAAAACAGTAATGTGAAATCCAACTTCACCAGTAAGGAGGAATTATCATTACCATTCTAAACACATTGAACGTAAAAAACTACCCCTTTCTGATCAGGAATTACCACTTAAAAGTGTATAAGGAAATTCCCAATGCTAACCTATGAGAGGAGTAGGCCTCACAGCAGTGAAAAACAAGATTGGCTGTTTGTCACTGACAGGACATGCAAAAAATAAAGGTACATGTCCTACCTTTTCCTTACACAGCACGTTGCCCATAGGGCTACCAAGGGCCCTACCTTAGGGGTGATCTGTCTATAATAAAAGGGGAGTTAACGGCTTGGCAAGTCGTTCTAAATGCCAAGTCGAAGTGGCATTAACTGCACACACAGGCCCTTCAGTGGCAGGCCTGAGACATGATTAGAGGGCTACTCTGGTGGGTGGCACAAACAGTGCAGGTTCACTAGTAGCATTTAATGTACAGGCCCTGAGCATGTGTAATGCACTTTACTAGGGAAGCCTTAGCCCAGCTTTGAATACAGTTGGGTTTCCAACATGATCACAAGCTTGGAGAGATGGATAGTGCTGAAAACCCAGCCTTATCAGAAACTGGGAGAGAGCTTTAGGGCTCAAGTTCTTGTCACCTACTGCCTTTTCTGGCTCCTAATTTGTACAATGCCTTGCTGGATCCTGTGTCCAGCCCTTGATCCTGCCCTGCTGCTGCAATGGAGGAGTCATCAGCAGAGGCAAGGTTAGTAAAATAAATTATTCTAAAGTTGTTGCTCTGTGCATTTGTGAGTGGAAGTCTTAGAGAATTAATGTGTTAGAGTGACCATGTGTGAGTGAATGTGTGTGTGAGAGTGAGTGAGAATCAGTGTCAGAGTGTTTGGGGGGGGTATATGTAAGTGAGAAGTGTGTCACAGTGAGTGAGAGTGAGTGAAACTCAGAATGGGTGAGAATGAGTGAGAGGAAGAGGGAATGAGTGGCACAGGGAAGTGTGAAAGTGAGAATGGGTTTGGTTGAGTGAGTGAGTGAGTTAGAAGGAGTAGGCCAGGAGGACTGAGTAAGTGGAAGTGAGAAAGAGTGTGAGTGAATATGTGTGAGTGTCTTTGTGAGTGTGTGTGAATGACTGAGAATCAGTTAGTGACAGTAAGAGAGAGAGAGAGAGCATTACAGGACAGTGTGCATATGCGATAGAGGAGTGAGAATCAATTAAAGTGAGTGTGTGTGAGTATTGGTGAGTTCAATTGTACGGTAATGGGAGTGAGTGAAAGTGAGTGAGACTCAGTGAGTGCAAATGAGAAGAGTGTATATGTGAGTTTTTTTGTGACTTAATGAGATTGTGCATGTAAGTGTGGGTTACTGAGAGTGAGTGGGAGAGTGAGTGACAGAAAGTATGAGTGAGAATGATTGAGAGAGGGAGGGAGAATGAGTGAGAGGGGATAAGTGAGGAAGTGAGAGTGAGTGAGGTTGTGTTAGTACGAGCATGTTAGAATGAGTGAGTGAGGGGCATTGAGAGCGAAGTAGTGTGAGAGTGTGCGTGTGAGAAAGTGAGAGTGAGAATCAATGAGGGAAAGTAAAAATATGAGAGACAGTAAGAGAGAGTAAGTGGGTGTGTATGAGTATGTCAGCATATTTGTAGGAGAGAATGGGAGTGACTATGAGTTACAAGGAAAGTGTTAATGTGAGTGATTTAGAACAAGATAGTGAAGGTGAACAAGTATGAGGGAGCCAGCCTGTGTGAGTGTGTATTATGCTGACAGTCTTCAGCTGTCCATGGCATACTGGAGGAAATTCTTGGCTTCCTACTGTCACTGACTTTTTGGAGGTAATTCTTGTGAGGGATGGCACCCATGGTAAAATGCAAGCCCTGGCATACCGGAGATAATTCTAGGAATAGGGTAGATCCATTGAAAAATGTTGATGCTAGTATTTTTAACATACAAGAATGTCTCAAAAGGGTGTTATTTGGAGGTCAGTTACATATAGCACAATTGATTGCTGAGAATTGAATAAAAAAGGGGAGAAACCTAGGGAGACAAAATTCTTTTGTAACATAAATTGTATTTTAGTAAATAAACATATTTGACATATTTAGCTTCATATGATCAAACATATGGAAAGGTGACACTGCGTTACATTTAACGACATGTAACCCATGGAATACTGTGCACAAGTTCTCCTGAAAGATTGTGACGGCGCAAGTGACACTTGAGGAAGTATGTACAGCATTAGGGATGGGCGCAACAAAAAACAAGTGAAGATAAAATTTGCATAGTTCGGATAACCGAACAATAAATGGTAATGAATGCAAAGACAATCAAGTGGGGTATCCTAGAGGGGAGCGCCGAGAATTCCGCTGTAAAAGTCGACGGCGTTTCGGCCTGTAGAAGTGTTAGGCCATCATTAGGACCAGGTTACTGTTACTTATATGGCAGTGGCGAGAGGTCACACTGTCGGAAAGCCAGGTGTGGCAGAGTCCAAGGCAGCTAAGTTAGGACCTGCAGAAGTAGTGTTGGAAGGGACGTGAATTAAGGTCCCAAGGGATCCAGCAAGAGGCGCGGATAATCGCTCCTAGTCGCGAGAATCTGAAAAGCTGCTGGTCAGGTTACTTGTAGAAGCCAGCTTGACGAGGCACATCACAGGGCCCGTAGGAGTCAGGCTCCTTGGCGTTTTGGCGGTAATTCTTGGCCTAAGGGTGGACAATGGTGGCATATGGGGGACATGAGGAGTCTCTGAAAAAATGCTGTCCCATACATACTAGAAGCATTTTTTGAAATATGGAGCACGCATGATGCATGGGTGGCCCGAATGAAAACCCCCTGTGCCTTCACAGACGGACGCTCCCTCCCACTGCTGCTACCTACCTGCCTCCGCTGCCTGACGCCTGTTTGCCGCTCCTCACCACCTACCTGACGCCGCTGCCTGCATCTCGCCTCCACCTCCCAGGTAACGCCTGCTGCTTCCTGGTCGCTACCCACGCCGCTACCTTCACTCCTCATGCCCGCTGACCACCGCCACTTACCTGGTCACTCCTTGGGCTCCGTCGCTTCCCGCCGGTTTTCCCGCCGTTTTTTCTCGGCGCCGCTGCCCCAGGCGCACACTCCCACTCCCGCCTCCTCCTTCAGTCCCGCCCCCCCTCCCTGCCCATTGGCCACCCCGCTCCCGCCTCCCGCTGACCCTCCCTCCCGGATCCTCATTTAAGGGGACCCCGCGGGCTGGTCAGTGCGACCCCCTGTGCCTTCACAGACGGACGCTCCCTCCCACTGCTGCTACCTACCTGCCTCCGCTGCCTGACGCCTGTTTGCCGCTCCTCACCACCTACCTGACGCCGCTGCCTGCATCTCGCCTCCGCCTCCCAGGTAACGCCTGCTGCTTCCTGGTCGCTACCCACGCCGCTACCTTCACTCCTCACGCCCGCTGACCACCGCCACTTACCTGGTCACTCCTTGGGCTCCGTCGCTTCCCGCCGGTTTTCCCGCCGTTTTTTCTCGGCGCCGCTGCCCCAGGCGCACACTCCCACTCCCGCCTCCTCCTTCAGTCCCGCCCCCCCTCCCTGCCCATTGGCCACCCCGCTCCCGCCTCCCGCTGACCCTCCCTCCCGGCTCCTTATTTAAGGGGACCCCGCGGGCTGGTCAGTGCGACCCCCTGTGCCTTCACAGACGGACGCTCCCTCCCACTGCTGCTACCTACCTGCCTCCGCTGCCTGACACCTGTTTGCCGCTCCTCACCACCTACCTGACGCCGCTGCCTGCATATCGCCTCCGCCTCCCAGGTAACGCCTGCTGCTTCCTGGTCGCTACCCACGCCGCTACCTTCACTCCTCACGCCCGCTGACCACCGCCACCTACCTGGTCACTCCTTGGGCTCCGTCGCTTCCCGCCGGTTTTCCCGCCGTTTTTTCTCGGCGCCGCTGCCCCAGGCGCACACTCCCACTCCCGCCTCCTCCTTCAGTCCCGCCCCGCCTCCCTGCCCATTGGCCACCCCGCTCCCGCTGACCCTCCCTCCCGGCTCCTTATTTAAGGGGACCCCGCGGGCTGGTCAGTGCGACCCCCTGTGCCTTCACAGACGGACGCTCCCTCCCACTGCTGCTACCTACCTGCCTCCGCTGCCTGACGCCTGTTTGCCGCTCCTCACCACCTACCTGACGCCGCTGCCTGCATCTCGCCTCCGCCTCCCAGGTAACACCTGCTGCTTCCTGGTCGCTACCCATGCCGCTACCTTCACTCCTCACGCCCGCTGACCACCGCCACTTACCTGGGCACTCCTTGGGCTCCGTCGCTTCCCGCCGGTTTTCCCGCCGTTTTTTCTCGGCGCCGCTGCCCCAGGCGCACACTCCCACTCCCGCCTCCTCCTTCAGTCCCGCCCCCCCTCCCTGCCCATTGGCCACCCCGCTCCCGCCTCCCGCTGACCATCCCTCCCGGCTCCTTATTTAAGGGGACCCCGCGGGCTGGTCAGTGCGACCCCCTGTGCCTTCACAGACGGACGCTCCCTCCCACTGCTGCTACCTACCTGCCTCCGCTGCCTGACGCCTGTTTGCCGCTCCTCACCACCTACCTGACGCCGCTGCCTGCATCTCGCCTCCGCCTCCCAGGTAACGCCTGCTGCTTCCTGGTCGCTACCCACGCCGCTACCTTCACTCCTCACGCCCGCTGACCACCGCCACTTACCTGGTCACTCCTTGGGCTCCGTCGCTTCCCGCCGGTTTTCCCGCCGTTTTTTCTCGGCGCCGCTGCCCCAGGCGCACACTCCCACTCCCACTCCCGCCTCCTCATTCAGTCCCGCCCCCCCTCCCTGCCCATTGGCCACCCCGCTCCCGCCTCCCGCTGACCCTCCCTCCTGGCTCCTTATTTATGACGCCCCCTCCGCGACCGCGCAGCGGGAGCGCCTTATGTGCGCCGAAGGTGCGCCAAAGGTAAGCCCGTCTGCGCCCGTCCGCGCCTGGACCGCGCCCAGCGCCAGACCCCCTGGTCCCCGTGCCCGCCAGCCCCCCCGCAGGATCTACGACTTCGCTACGCTCATCGCACTCAAAACCGCCCGAGCCCCCGGATGCTACCGAGCGTCCCCGCGACGCACCCATGGACCCTTCGCCTGCCGATCCTGCAACTTCTCTTGCCTCCAAACAAGCACCACGCCCACCAAGACAGACAACAGCAACCACCTCAAGTGCATCCTGCTCAACACCCGCTCCGTCCACAGACACGCCGTGGAACTCTGGAACCTCCTCGCCACCGCATCTCCAGGCGTCGCCTTCCTCACGGAAACCTGGATGAACGACTCTTCAGCCCCCGACATCGCCATAGCCATCCCGGACGGCTACAAGATCATCAGGAAGGATCGCGTCAACCAGACCGGAGGAGGCATCGCCATCGTACACAAGAGCACCATTCGCATCTCGACTGACTCCATCGACGTATTCAACGCCGCCGAATACCTGCACTTCCAGATCCACACCGACCCCAAGACTACCCTCAGAGGCACCCTCATCTACAGACCCCCGGGACCACGCGCACAGTTCTGCGAAGACATCGCCGACTTCATCAGCCCTCACGCCCTCCCCTCCGCCGACTACATCCTCCTCGGGGACCTCAACTTCCACCTGGAGAACAACAATGACCGCAACACCACCGCCCTGCTGGATAACCTCGCCAACCTCGGACTTCAGCAACTGGTCAACACCCCCACCCACTTCGCCGGCCACACGCTCGACCCACTCTTCTCGTCCAGCAAGCATGTCACCTTCAGCCACTCCACCGGACTTCACTGGACCGACCACAGCTGCGTCCATTTCAGCTTCAGAAAGAACACGGTCCACCATCACCCGAAGCAGGCTCCCCACAGAAACTGGAGCAAGATCACCGCCGACCAGCTCGCAACCTCCCTCAGCCAGAGCCCACCTGTCAGGACCACGGACCCTAACACAGCTGCCCTCGACCTCACGCAGTGGCTGACCTCCTGTGCCGACGACCTCGCGCCACTGAAGAACCCCCTCACCAGGCCCAGAAGCAAGAAGGCCCCCTGGTTCACCGACGAACTTAAGGACTCCAAGATGGCCTGCCGCACCCTCGAGAAGGCCTGGCTCCTCAACAAGACCGCCGACAACAGAACAGCACTCAAACTCGCCACTCGCAGACATCACCAGCTCATCCGCACCACCAAGAAGAAATCTCTGCGGGAACGACTGGACAAGAACGCCCATGACAGCAAGGAGCTCTTCAACATCGTCAAGGAGTTCTCCAACCCCAGCACCGGCAACAACGACATCACTCCCTCACAGGACCTCTGCGACTCCCTCGCCTCGTACTTCCACCGCAAGATCGCCAACATCCACAACAGCTTCGACATTTCACCCCCGCACCCATAGGTCGTACCTTCGCACCCCGCCGCCACCCTCCAGACATGGACCGAGGTGACCCCCGAAGACACGTCACGCATGATGAACACCATCCACTCCGGATCTCCGACCGACCCGTGCCCTCATCATGTCTTCAACAAGGCAGTCTCTACCATCGCACCCCACCTCCGAGACATCATCAACACCTCCTTCAACACAGCAACCTTCCCGGAGAGCTGGAAGCACGCCGAACTCAGCGCTCTGCTGAAGAAACCAACAGCGGACCCGACCGACCTCAAGAACTTCCGCCCCATCTCGCTCCTTCCTTTCCCCGCCAAAGTCATCGAGAAGGTCGTCAACAAGCAACTGGCAGCCTTCCTCGAGACGAACGGATCCCTCGACCCATCACAGTCCGGATTCAGAGCCAACCACAGCACCGAGACCGCCCTCATCGCAGCCACCGACGACATCCGAGCCCTGCTCGACAACGGCGAAACAGCGGCACTCATCCTCCTAGACCTCTCCGCAGCATTTGACACTGTCTGCCACCGCACACTAGTCCAACGCCTCAACGACACCGGCATCCAAGGGAAGGCTCTGGAATGGATCATCTCATACCTCTCCGGCAGAACACAGAGAGTACGCCTCCCTCCGTTCCGCTCCGAGGCCACCGAAGTCATCTGCGGCGTCCCGCAAGGATCGTCGCTCAGCCCCACTCTCTTCAACATCTACATGAAACCCCTCGCTGCCATCGCACACCAACACAACCTCAACATCATTTCCTACACCGATGACACCCAGCTAATTCTCTCCCTCTCCAGAGACCCCGACACCGCCAAAGCCAGCCTGCACGAAGGGATGACAGACGTCGCTGAATGGATGAACATCAGCCGCCTGAAACTGAACACGGACAAGACAGAAGTCCTCATCCTGGGACCATCACCCTCCGCATGGGACGACTCCTGGTGGCCCCCGGCACTAGGCACCGCACCTGAACCGACGGACCACGCACGCAACTTGGGCGTCATACTGGACTCCTCCCTATCGATGACCAGACAAGTCAACGCCGTCTCCTCAGCTTGCTTCCACAACCTCCGCATGCTCCGAAAGATCTTCCGATGGATCCCGACCGAGACCAGGAAGACGGTCACCCACGCTCTCGTCACCAGCAGACTAGACTACGGAAACACCCTCTACGCCGGTACTACAGCCAAGCTTCAGAAAAAACTTCAGCGTATCCAGAACGCCTCCGCCCGACTCATCCTGGACGTCCCCCGACGCAGCCACATCTCGTGCCACCTGAGAGACCTGCACTGGCTCCCTGTCAACAAGAGGATCACGTTCAGACTCCTCACCCACGCACACAAGTCCCTCCACGACCTAGGCCCAGGGTACCTCAACAGCCGCCTCACCTTCTACACGGCCACCCGCCGGCTACGTTCCGCTAACCTCGCCCTCGCCGTCGTCCCTCGCATCCAGAGAGCCACCGCTGGAGGAAGGTCATTTTCCTACCTGGCAGCTAAGACTTGGAACTCCCTACCCGTCCACCTGCGGATGACCCAGGACCACCTGGCCTTCAGGAAACAGCTCTAGACCTGGCTGTTCGAGCAGTAGCAGACCCCCTTCCCCAAGCACCTTGAGACCCTTACGGGTGAGTAGTGCGCGATATAAGTTCCATGATTGATTGATTGATTGAGTACTGGCATACTGTGTGTATTTCTTAGTATAAAGGTGCACCTCACAAAAAGCTGGGAATAGCACACTGGAGGTAATTCTTACCACATAGGGGAAAGCCCATAGAAAATTTCAATAACAAATTGGCCAACTCCCGGGAAGTGTTAGGCTTTACTGCCACTCCACGAAAGTTAGGAATATTTAATTATGCCTTTTCAGAGTTTGACTCTTTTTCATAAATTAACTTGAAAATTGTGCTTTAAAATGCTCTTTTTAACCCTTGTTTTTCAAAATGTTCTTGTGGGAAGAACCCTCCGAAAGCCTTCACAAACATGCCTGGTTTGCTCACTGGAATCTGGGGCAAGAATTACATCTCACCACTTTCCACCACTGGAATGGGGAGATGATGTCACATCCTGTAAATACCAGACCCTGCAGTATTGTTACTTCCTGAGAGCTTTATTCCCTCTATGAATATCAGAGCACTCATAATAAGGCCATTTGAGTGGTGCTGTGCCAATGCATCTCCAATACTTTGTACTATTCATTGTTTATACCATTCTGATATTATTGTTGTTACTTTTAGGCCTGATCTCAAATGAAGAGTTCCGACAGACCTGGAAGCTCTTCAGCTCTCATCTCCACATCGACATCGATGACACGGCCATTGATGAGCTTGCACGCACCATTGATGCAAACAAAGATGGTGGCATAGACTTTAATGAGTTCTTAGAAGCTTTTCGTGTGGTCCACAAATTTGAGAAGAAGGATAACGTGTAAAAACAATGAAAATCAGGTCACTAAACCTGGCACCCTCAAGGTTTGTATGGTTGAGTTGCAGCCACGTTGGCTTACGAGTGATTTAAAGGTGACAACTGTACGGAAAACCAAAACCAAGTGGGGACTCAAGTTTGGAAAGTGGACATTCAATTGCTCAATCTGCAGTGTTCAGTGGCTTAGACATTAGGCAGAAACAGCACTTGGACAAGAAGAGACATTTGAGAGGGAATGCAGAAAGTGATTTTTCTTGACCGCAGAATTCTATTGCCCGCCAATGATGCTGCGGGTCGTGTGGACTCCTCTTTTTTGCATTAAATGATAACTGCATTATAGGGGAATTCATTATGCTTCCAGTCTTTCCCTTGAGACATGCTTTGAGTAACATTTCTACTGAAGTCTGTTTTTTTCATTGCTTGAAAAGGAAATCTGTGGAGTAAATTGTGAAGGTATTCCTAGATCTCCCTTATGCACTTACCTTTCCCTACCCTAAACCAGAAGTGAGAGCTTGTGTGATAGATTGAGTGCTTTACATTGAAACCCACTATCCCAAAAGATTTATGTAAATCATTACCCACATAAAAAAAAAACGTTTATCCTGGGTTTGTAGTGTGCACTCCACAAGTGTCAGCTATTGAAAAGGTGTGTATTTATGTACACAGCTCTCTTAGCTTTCTAATGATAGCTTCCACGCCTTTCCTGCACTCACTAACAATGACTGGCTGTTTCCTTCGCTCCTCACCTCAGGCAAATAGAATGATACCAAGATCAAAGCAAAAGACACAGTAACAAGAAAGAAGAATCCATTAGTATCTATGTGCCTGGCAAACCAGCAGTCAAGTAAACACACTGTAAGGCAAATTCTAGAGCATTCTGATTGTGACACCCAGCAGTGGTCACTAGCTCCTATTATCACAAGGACACCAGAAGGAGTTTCATATACATCCGATATTTGGCCAGGGATATAATGCAACATTGTTTTCTTTTCAGATAAGTCAAGTGAATTGTTACTGCATGACTGTGAGAACGAGCGATTTTGACAACAATCATGTTTTTCACCTTTGAAAAGTGCTTAGTAGTCTATTGAGCCATTTTTAATGAAAACGTATGATCACATCCTGCCTTTGTAATTTTATTTCAGGTTTGAATAGTTTATCTGGGATTACATCTTCGATTCCGCCCAATAAAGTTCTATATTTTGCCTTTTTTTAAGTCTGCAGTCTCGTGTATTTTTTGCGATCCATAGAACGACCAATGTGAAAACGTGTGCAAAATCTAGTTCCTATATGGAAATGTAGTCATCAAGCCACTAACATTACAAGCATTGGCAAAGCCAGTAGGTCTCGCCCATGAGACCTGTTAGCTTTGTCAATGATTTTTAACCACACTGTACAGAACACAGCGACTACTTTTGCAGCAAGGCTAACAATAAAAAAAAAAAAAAATGTCCTATGTCACGGCCACTGTGTAATTTTGTATGAGAATGTCAACACACAAGCATGCACTTACAAAATGACTCAATCATTTTTTTCTGTTTCTTTACCAATGTGAGATTTGTTAGTAAATAAAAAGTAGCGCCAAAAGGGCTTTTTTTTTAATTGTGCAAAAGACCAAACAGGCGAGTGGGTTGGGGTGGGCTGGGGAGTGGGCAAGAGACAAAACAACATAGAGAGAGGGAGAGGAGGCTGAGTGAGAAGGACACAGCCAAGAGAGAACATAGGGGGATATGTCCTAGGAAGTGGCGGAGAGTGTCGTTAGCCTCCTTGGCTTAATGACACACTCCGCTACTTCTGAAACACAAGGCAGCACACATGGAAAAAGCAAAAACAAGGAGAAATATTGCATTTCTCCTCGTTTCACCAACTTAAAACCAGGGTTTTCCTGGTCTTAATTTTGGCGGAGCCTCCTATGTACGCAGCGTCAAATACAATTGGTGTTGCGGTGGAACACCCACCACAACACCCATTGCACGCCCCTTCCACGTTAACCATAGCGTAAAGGGGTGCCTTTTGTACAAGGCAGCGATAAGCCACATTAAGTGGCTTAACGCTGCCTTGTACATAAGCCGCAGCCCCTATTGTCACCACAACGTCCGTAAAAGTGACGTTGTGGTGGCAATAGGGGCTTGCACATATGCCCCATAGAGTGTAGCTGGGGTGAGAGAAGGATACAGGCGAGAATATATTTTCAGAGAGTGAGCTAAGGGGCAAAAATAGCAAAATGGGCACAGAGGGTGGGACTGTTGGGCAAATGCACAATGGGCACAGAGGGTGGATGGGTGAACATAAAAGTACAACAGGCATGAAGTGTGGGAGAAATCAAACAGAAACGGAGGGAAAGAGAAGTGGGGAGAGAGGAAAACACAGGAAAGAAAAGACTGTGGAGCATTGAGTGAGGGCAGAGAAGCACGCCAGCAAGATGGCTGAAAAACATCACACTCTCAAGGTGTGCATCACAAAAAAGAAAAACATAGTCCTGAAAAGTAAGCACTTGTGGAAGAATAGACGGAGCCCATCAGAGAGCTGGTAAACAGGCTGTGCACCAGGGAATGGACACTTACAAGATGGACCTGCTTAAACAAAAAAACATCAAATAAAAAGCAAGCAGACAACACACAGAACCAATGGTAAGCAATGGGTGGAATGCGTTCCTAGGTAACCTTTCAACGTGTCGCCAAGATGTCTTTGCAACTAGGCAACTGCACTGTCTAGCAGGCATAGACCTAAAAATTGAAGAATCATGGTCTATCAGAGCTGACTGCTTCATATGTACAGTTTTTAACCTCGCCTATTTATGTTTACTCCATGCTTCCATTTTTTTCACTCTGCATTAATAGACAAATGTGGACTTGTAGAACTAAATACCTCTAAAACAGAAAAAAAGTAATTCAAAACCTGCACCATGGTACAGGTTGTCAACTAAAGTCATTGGCATAAATCAGAGAAAAGACAATATGTGAATGATGTGCAAGAATAAGCTGCAAGTAATCAGTTGTACCTATGTGCAGATCCAACACTTACACTAAATACTTTTAAGATTGGGATGTAAGCTGATTTCTAAATACAAATGAAAACAGCTGCAGCAATGTAGGTAATGCATCGCACGACTAAAATCAGACACAGCACTGCAGCACTTCAAAGCAACATGAAAGAGGTGACTCACACCTAGGAGATCTCAAGCCGCAATTCCAGAAACTGATGTGTACAAGAGGGGCCTAACACTGGGCCCGATTCACAAAGGTAAATTTAGACCTTTAGTCTAAACTTAGACCAAACGACTATGTTTACGACTTTGGGAATTCAAAAAGGGCATTTACAAGCTCTATCTTAAAGATTAAAGACTTTGGAGTCGATTATAATGTCGGCCAGAGTTGCCTTCGACCAACATCATCGCAGAATCAGGACTGATCGACCTCAGGTCAGCGGTCCTGACCGCATAATTATGATGCGACCGCACATGGTGCGGTCACATACGCCCTTTTACCTATGGGAGCTTGTGCTACAGACATAAACCGGCTGTAGCACAAGCTCCCATAGGGAAATGGGAGATTGTGTTCATCCCTGCACCATCCTGCCCTGCAGTGCAGGGATCAACAGGGGAGCACCTATTGTCGGCCCCTCGGCCCCCAACCAAGGAGAAGGAGACCCTGCTAGGGCCCCCAAACAAGCCCGGCATTGAAAGCCTGTGGAAAACCACCGAGCATTGTAATCCCAACGGTGGAAACGCCATGCAGCAGGATCAGCTATTTTTGTTTGCTCCCGTCGGGCGGGAGTAAGGTGTTTCTCTGCCTGCTACCGAGTAAGAGCAGATATGCCTTCCCAGCCCGCATTCCTACAAGCAGGTAACGCATGTCTACTACCACCCAGTGGGAGCTAGAAAAATGAGCCTGTGAGGTGGGATCAGACATATGTTTTTCTGTCTGTTCTAATGCAGGCAGAGAAACTACTGTTTCCTGGGGGTGGGCTCCCCGGGACACAGGAATTGGGCCAGCCACGGGGGTTGGTGTCCCTTGGGCCTTTAGGCTCAGGGAGGGGGGCAGCATGGACCCCTCTCCTTTACTGTGTCATTCAGCCACAGGGGATTGGGTCCCTGGGGCCTATTAAGGTTTGGGGAGGGGTCCATGCGTCCCTCCCCTTATTTTCACTGCAGAGCACTGGGGGTTGGAGGTTCCCTGAGGCTCCCCAAGGCTTATGGAGGAGAGCAATATGTTGCAGTGCTCCATGGACAACCCTGGGATATTCTTTTCTGAAGAGCACAGGAGCATGCGCTTTAAAAGAAATGCCAATGATTTGTGGATCCTCCGTGAATTTGCGGCAATTTTTTACACCACCACCAGGCCTCGGGGTAAGTGTATCTCTACCCTGCCCCCTTTTGTCTTTTCTAACCTTTTTTTAGGACTCAGGACTGAGTCCCGAGCCAATGGAGTTCCACCAGTATGATTATATTTCTTCAGTCCCTGGATAATATGTGCTGCAGCATGTAAGATGAGTTTAAGAGGTGCTAGTGTGGAGTCTGGGAGGCCATGTAGTATGGCATTGCCACCATGTAGATGGAAGGCCTTGAACAGAAGTTACGAAGTCACTTTCTTGGAGAAATGGTTTGATTTTCTTTAGAAGAGAGAGCTCTGTGCTAGTAGGCCTGGGCTAAATTTCCGTTCCGCTCGCGGAAATTGCGATAATTTTACATTTTTGCGTTCCGCGGAGAGCGCGAAAATGTCAAAATTTCCGCATTCCGCAGCTTAGCGATAATTTGTTTCTTGCTCGCGCAGTAAAATAATACATTCTCGCGCGCGCGATCGCCTAACCTGAAACCCCGCGTTCGCCAACAAGTTTTCCCGATCCGGTCGCGTTCTCCACAAGATGTTGGATTGTTGGTAGTCATTTGCGCTGTCTCGCGACAGTTCGCGCCCGCAGTAATGTCATTGGTCGCGCGATCACGTCTTTCTTCTCGCGATCATGCACCGCGAGAAGAGTGAAAACAAGATGGCCGTGCCCGCAAGCAACCGCATGAGTAAGTTGGCGAGCCGCGACCATGCAGAAAATACCACGAACGGGCGGGAAAAAAACTTCCGCATCTTCGCGATATTCCCGCGTGTTTGCGGAGATTTGTAACATTTTCGTGATAATTTGCGAAAGTCACTTTCGCAAATTCCGCCCACCCCTATGTGCTAGGCCCTCTTTCATTTTTTTTTAGCAGTGTGTTCCTTGAGGGTGAGGTTGGTGCCCAGGGTAAATCCTATTGACTTGGCATTGTGTAAAAGTTGGGGTCCTGAGCCATCAAGATTCATTTCATTTAGCCAGGCTTGTACTGTACCTTGTTGTAATTGCAAAATAACAGAAATTGTGTCTTGGTTGGGTTTTGTTTCAGGTAGACACTGAACATCCATGTCTGGATGATGTGCAAACAGAGGTTTCTACACTGGATATCTGAACCAGAGGAGACTTTCAAGACCAGCTGTGTATCATCAGCATATTAAGGACACTTGAAGCTGTTATCTGTGAGTAGAGCTCCAAGTGGCTCCATGAAAAGATTGAAAATAACAGGATTATTCACACAAAAAGGACCAAAGGGGAGCATTGAAAGACTCAAACTGCATCGCTCCCAACTACAATCACAACACACACAAGATGCAAGAGGTCTGGATAAATCAAACAACTACAGGGTCTTACTGATCCTCTGTAATAGTTTTCAAATAAGGCAAAGGAGCTACAAAGATCTATTTTTTTAAGGATGGAAAACCCTCACCCACCATCTTGGTGGCATACTGCATCATTGGGTTCCTCCTCACACCACTAACAGCTAGATTAGTGGTGTGGGCTACAACCCTCAGAAAACTAGAGCAGAGCACTTGGAGAATGCTCATGGGGATATTCCAACATGACCTGTGTCGGTGTGGGTGAAGGTGAGCAGAGTAAAATACTGAAAAAAGAAGAAGAAATGGTAAAAAATGCCTCCTGGTGGACATAATCATAACTTTAATGAATGTCCCTGAGGTGCACATTAAAAACAGAGAGAACGATGGGAATACAAACTTGTTTTGTGCTGGAAAATCACTTAAATGTAAAGCAAAGCAGCGCATTGCGCTGCTTTGCATTACGCAGTGCCAAGGGGGTTTTTCATTGGTGGTGCATGGGCATTCCAAAGCAACCACCCAAGGTTTTTGACAAAAAACCCTATTTACTAAAAAAATGTAGACAGGATTTTGTGCCATAAAACAGTGCCCATTTCAAATAGGCACTATCACAGAGAAATGATTTTATTTCTCCTTTCTTTTCCAACTTTGCAAGTGGGAAAAGTTGTAAAGTTAGTCTAGTATTTTGTACTGGAAGGTTATCCTTCCAGTGCAAAACCTATGCTAGACTCATGCAGACACCCTTTCACTATGGTGCAAAGGTGTGTGCGTGGCACACAGCAGCAAATTTCAGCACGGGCGTTAGGGAGAGGAGAGAAACACATTTCTGTGAATAAGGTGCTCTCCTGCTTTCTCCTTCACACACAACAAAGTACAGCATTTTTGGCCACTGCATTGTATGAGATTTTAGTAAACCTGGGCCAAAGTCTTATCACTCTAAACAAATAGCAATATAAATATAATGTAATAGGAGTACAAACACTGGTCCGCAATAACTGTATCTCCTTGCCACTGACACACATAGACATCATTTTGAGGTAGTCAGGGGTCTCAGGTGCGACCTCTAGCTTGCTCCCTGCTACTCCTGGCACTTCCTTTGTCACCCATGGCCTCAGAGGGGGCAAAATGTTTGTCAAAAAATGAGGATAAAGGAATACATTTCTCCTCATTGCGCCTCCCTACGCCTCCCTTGAAGAGGCGTAGCATTCAGATGCATTTCCGTGTTTATGATTTCTCATAAATCTGGAAATGTGTCAGGTTCCATGGGTGTTGCATGGGCACACCCACAGCAACACCCATGGAACTCTCCTTTCACGCAAAGTGCTGCTTGTAAAGGGGCCGTATTTACAAGGACAGGAAAAGCCACGCAGAGTGGCTTTTTGTGTCCTTGTAGATATGGGGCAGCAAAATGCCCGCCGCTGATGCGTCAGAAAAAGGTATCCACCGGCGGCACAAGGGGATTGTAAATATGCCCCTTTGGCCTTATTTACAAAGAATTAACACAGCGCTGTGCTGCAAGCCATTTGGCTGTGCCACACTGCGTTAATTTTGAAGCACAGGGAAGCGTCATATCTACAGCAATTTGACAGGTCACTTTGCTCTCCCCTGCGCTAGCCAATGCAGGCACCCTTGCACCAAGATTGTGTGTGTGCAGGAAGGTGCAGCACACAAAGGATGAGGAAATGCACCTGTTATGATTGTTTATATGCAGCTCTTGTGCTTGTAAATAAGCCCCTTAGTATTTAGGCATTGAAGAATGATATACACCTCTTAGTAGGGTTAGTAGAAATAGCAGAAACATGGTGACCCCTTATCACTATTACAGTGAAGTTGGATCCTCATCTTTACCTCTGTTTTTAGTGTGTACCTCAGTGACATTCATTAAAGTGATGATTCTGTCCACCAGGAGGCATTTTTAACCATTTGTCTTCTTTTTCATTATTACACACTGCTCACTTTCACCAACACAGCTCATGTAGTGGTGTAACACAGGCCCCGCGGTGCAGGGGGCCCCAAGGGGGCCCCCTCAGCACAGTATTCTGGATGGAGAGCTCCCAATTGAGTCCGGAGGGGGGCCCTCCATGTACCTTGCAGGGGAGCCCCATCAAGTTTCGTTACGCCAGTGAGCTCATGTTGGGATATCCCCATAGCCATTCTTCAAGAGATCCTGTCTAGTTTTGTGAGAGTTGTAGCCAATACCATACAGCTAGCTGTTAGTGGTGTGAGGAGAAACCTGACGATGAAGCATGCCACCAAGTGGTGGGTGAGGATTTTCCATCTTTGAAACAGAGAGTTTTGTAGCTTCTTTGCCTTATTTGAAGACTATTACAGAGGACCAATATGACCCTGTAGTTAATTGATTTATCCAGACCTCTTGCATCTTGTGTGTGCTTTGAAGATGACAGAAGACAGCATGGAACTGTGAGGGAATCCACAGCCAACAGGAATATTTTCTTTTCTGTCCTGGAGGTGTCGGTGTGAACTGCCTGGTGTCAGTTGGAAAGGCAGGGAAAGAACAAGTGAAGGAAATTGTCAGTGAACCCCAAAGAAGACTCCAGGGTGTGTATGAGGGTGGATGGTCGACTGTGTTGAAAGCAGCTGAGAGGTCCAACAGTATCACAAAGCAGGGGCATCTTCATCTGTGGTCAAGAGGGCATTGTCTACAATGTGTAAGGTAGTGGTCCCCGGGCTAAAGCATGATCTGAAGCCAGTCTGTTAGTCATGCAGGAGGTGATTAGCATGCATATGATCTTGGAATTGAACACAGTCTGCTTTTTCAATGATCTTTCTGAATGGTTGGTGAGTAATGGGGCAGTAGTTGTCAAGGTCATCAGGGTCTACTGTAGGTTTCTTTAGGAGTGGGAGTATCTGGCTTGTGTTGAGAGCTTGTGGTATGATTCCTTTTGTGAAGGAGTCATTGGCAATGGAGTGTTCTCAGGTAGAGCTTTGATGAAAGACTATGGTAAGACATCATCTGCACATGAAGTGGCTTTGAGGGAGTTGAGTACATCAGCGAGATTATTATACCTGAAGCTCAGCCAGTGTGACTGTGGTGGTGGAATGTTGGTGTGTGAGGATGCTGTGGAATATTGGTGAGAGAGAGAGTCAGTTGGAGGATGGGCCGAGCAGCAGGAAGGCTGCTCCTGGTGGGGCTCTAGATGATAACATCCATATTATTAATTCAACCTACTTAATATACCTGGACAATGAGGTGTCCTTATTACAACATATTTTGGTGACGATTTTAAAGGAACCAAAGAGGAATCTGCTCATGTGAACTGAGTGAAAGAAGAAATGAGACTTACAACACAAACTTGAAAAAACTACAAAAAGAAGAATTTTTAATGTACTAAATTGTGCAGAGAAAGTCAGTATGCCCTCCAGCCCTACCAGTGTCCTGACCGCACAGCCTACCAGCCAGGGCATGTTTGATTTATGTGTACTTTTAATTTACTCAAATGGAGCCAACCTGCAGGGCATACTTATTCTAGGTGTACTTTTATGGGCTCTTTTGGTGCAGACCTGCTGCGTAATGTACAAAATCGGTGGTGCGTTGCGTATCGGTTTCTTAACGGAGCAGAATAACGCAGCAGTCATTATATCCAAATGCCCGCTTGGGAACTTGAGGACGTTTGTGTCAGCACCTTCGTGCCTGTCTCTGCCTGCGTGAGTATATGGTCCACTGCATCGTCAAAATGCACTCTGGCAGTGTCGGTGGTACAGTAATTCTGAGGATCTAAATTCGCCGTTTTTGTATCCGTTACATGCTTGAAGCTCACAATGTTAAAGATTGCAGGAATCTGTTAGCATGAGCTGAAAGCCATTTTGTTCCTGGCAGCCATTTTAGTCATGTGCTTTCTCCCTCTTCCAGAGCCTTGCACATGCTCAGAGGGACCTGTAGCTGCCAGAATGCACCTGCTCCTAGTATAGAACTGTCAGGCTGTTCTAACTGATGTCAGCAACTCATTACTCCTCCTACTTGTTGACTGTGCATTTTCTGTATGACCATCTATGTGTGTAACTCTTCTCATGTGTACTTGTACCGCCTTCTTTTGAGCCCCTGTGTGGGTATATAAGGTACCTGTTCTCTGTACTCCTTAGAATGCCTCCTACAGTGACTTGAGGGTACTGTGTGACGCAATCTCCCTCATCTGAGGTTAATAAATGCATTGTTTTTATATTACAGCTTCTGTGCCGATCTCTTCTTTGTTGGTTGAAAAGGACCAGGTGTATCAGTGAAAGCCTTGAGAAGGTTTATATTTCGTCAAATGGCGACCAACGTGGGGCTCATCAGAGAAGCGGCTATCCAAGGGAGTGGTCTTGATGGGAGACAGGAATCTACTGAGGAGGACAGGACTCTATTACGGAGGTACCCTGCACAGAGATTCTCTGTCTCTGCAGCCCAGTATATTTCTGGTCTTCCTGATTTGACTCCTCCAAATGTTTACCGATCCTGACTGAGAACCTTTTTGGTTTGAGAATTCTAAAACGACCGTTAGGTCACTCAGAACTTGGCACTGAGAGGTTGGAAATTTTGTGCTTGGTAAGGTCGTTTGTTGCGACGCTTTTTGGAATTATATGGAAATTGACCAATATTTGGAATTTGGAAATATGTAAATTGCAATTCATGTAGGCAGGTAATGAGAAGCTTTTGAAAACTTGAACGGCACACTTTGAGTTAAGTGCTACTTTGTGTATAATATTGTATATCTTACAATATTCTTGGCATGCCTGTTTCAAGCACACATCGAAGAATGTGCCGCTTTCTTGGAAGTGCCAATGTGAATCTTGAATGGAATCAGCCGACTCCCCTAGAGGGGATACCTAAATAGGTTTAGGTATATTAAAAAAATGTATTTCTTCCTTGGTGACTAGTACCCCGAGGAACTAAATATGTATATAAAAAGGGTTCCTGGTCTATGCACTTAGTAACATTCATAAGTGGTGATATGCAGAGCACTTTTTGGGTGTTCTGCCAGCCAAATTGGCGAATTTGGTGTATTTTGGCTTTTTGAAAATGGAACAGTCTTTGGGCTGTTTTGGTGCAGTTTTTTTTGGGTCTACTTTTGAGAAGCTTTTCTTGTAAATATGACTTACAATTAATATTTACAAATGGTTTGGTTTCAGTACAGTCTGTGGGCTGTCTTTTGTTTCTGTCCTAAGTGTTGATATGTGGGTTAAATGTGTGTTTAAATGTTTGTGGTTTGACATTGGTGGTACTTGTGTGAGTAAGTAGTGATTGCGCTCTTTGTGTAAGAATGGCTAGCCTTAAGCGCGCTCTATTGTGTGTTCTGAGTGTATGAACCCCTTCTGAAAATGTCTGGAATGAGCTCAATGTGTTTTTTTGTCATCATTCTGTTATGCAAAATATCATTAAAATAAAATATATTTTAAAATAATCCAACAATGAATTATGTAATATATGCTAAATAGCTGCACGCTATCATTAAAATTGACAGAGTAAGACACTATACATGTGTGCAAATTGCCACAATGGTAAAGATAAAATTAGAATTCACAATCAATAGGAATAAAATACGCCTCATAGAAAGGAAGAAAACACGAAATTATGGGCTTTATAAAAATTTGGACTAAGATACAAAATGTCACAGCATTTATCATTATGTATTAGGTATTAAAAGGCATTCACATTATCTGAGTGAATTGGTTGTTGTTGAACTAAACACACATTACAGAACGATAGATTTGTGCTGGCTTGAAAGGCGTGAGAATTTGACGCCTGGTGGTCACAAGCAAAAGCTGTGTCAATACCACATGGCTATATCTGACTGCAGCCAACAGAGGGGAAAATGCTGAGTCACCTAGATTTTAAGTCAGTGTAAACCTGGTATAAAGGCCTGCATTAGAGACTGCTGTTTTAAAAGTTAGAAATACAGTTTCATTATTTTGGATAACAGAGAAAAGATAAGAAGGATTTCCTTTCTTAATGCCTTTTTACATAAGCACATCCCTGGTTTTGATGTTAAATAATAACTGTCCTTTAAAAAGTGGCGCAGACTTTCATGTTTCAAGTAAGGCTTCTGTGCTTAGCGTTATAAATGAATGCGTTTAAATATGATAGGAAAGGAATGACACTTGCTTTTCATATGTGCAACCATCAAAAGGGTTGGAGTTCTTAAAAGAAAAAAAGAAAACGTGGAATTTTGATTATATAAAAATAAGTGCATTAAATTCATTTTTTAATCTTTATAATGCCTAATAATAATACTGTGAACTCCTAGCATTAAAGTTGAATGTAAGCAGCGTTTTACAGCAATGGGGGGGAACTAAAATGGAAAATGTCACTTCACCCAGGCGTACAAAACTCATTTTTATAAGGGTGTACCTTATACATTTCTGATCCCCCATCTCTGGAATATGTAGAGGACATTCTGGGGATGACTAATATGCCAAACAAATGTAGGATATTCATTTTTAAGTGCCCCAAACACCAAAGTCGAAATTGGGCAAAATTTAAAAGCAGTTCTGCAACTCAGAGCAGCTTGCAAACTGCTCTTAGGCTTCAGTAAATGCACACATTTAAGTATAACACATATAGCTGACCTCTATACTGCTAGAAAATCACACCGCTTACAAATATAAATAAATATAAAATCCCAGCAGAAGTTATTCTCTTACCTCTAAATTACTGGAAAAGAGGAATAACAGGTCTGTCTTTCAGCTGTGATTCTTCATGGCACTTTGAATTGAAAAACCGCATGGAAAACCTTGCACACAAAATAGGACAGATGGTAAAGGGTTAAAGGTCGAGTTCTACATTTAGAAGCCTAGCAGGGCTCAGAGCAAGGTTTGCTTTGACACTTCGGCCTCTGAAACCTTTTGAAAGACGAGATGGCAGGGCAGGGAGAGAAAGAGAAGTTTTGCTTACTTTTTTTGGCAAAAGCAAGTTTTTGTGCACTCATATGAACAGAGGGAAATATAATGGTATATGTGAGCTCTGATCAGAGGATAGCCCTGCCATGTATATAAAAATAATGTTTTTAGTTTGAAGATTACTGTGCAAGGGCTGAGATAATGGGATTTAGTTTGAATTCATGTGCCCTCATGTTACAACTAGTATACTTGCTAAAGGAATTGATGGTTGGTTATTAATGTTTTCTAGCTAGCTACATGTGCTATTTACCTCCTATAAGTGTATTTGTGCCCAGCTGCCACAAATAGAAGTGGATAGTGTCGACAGAAGTAAAACCTGTTTCAGGTTTTCCTATTATCGAAATGGGGGAAGGAGGCTAGCTCCTCTACAAATTAAGGGTAGGCAAATTTATGTTTTCTCTCTCTTTTTCTGAAACTCTTTTGAGCCTGTCTAAGCTGTCTGTGAAACAGCCATGAGACATTTAATTGGCTATTCAGTAATACTGTTTTACAAATTGTTAGCATTAATAAAATGAATAAATATATATGCTATGTTACTGCCCATCCTGTCTGATGAAATTATGAACGGATGAGTAGTCTAGATTGCTGTTCCCTTATTTGATCTTTAAGGGGAACTACATATAGGTAGTTTTTGTTCTAAAATTATCAGGTAATAACACCATTATTATTAGCTAGTCTGTGTACATAAATTGACAGTCCTTATTAGAGCTGATGTTGCATAGTCTGGATCGTGAAAAGTAGAATGCAGGAAAGACGCCCATGTGATCCTTAGCAAACATTTTTGAAGAAAATTTTGTTTTATAGGAGTTTGTTTGTCACAAATGTTCTGCTGGAGAAATGTATGTACCCACTATGCTGAAGTTTTTTTAGTTCTTTATGTAATAAGAAACCCTGTTAAAATGAGCAGTTTTAGATTTTCCTGCT
Source organism: Triturus cristatus (assembly GCF_964204655.1). Classification (NCBI taxonomy): domain Eukaryota; kingdom Metazoa; phylum Chordata; class Amphibia; order Caudata; family Salamandridae; genus Triturus; species Triturus cristatus. Next base: position 1,100,915,580 of record NC_140591.1, on the reverse strand, counting down.
GCACCTATAACATGAGAGCATGGTCCTAAGCATACAATGTAGGTGCTTTTAGTAAGAGAAATCATTTTAGAAGTGTCTGCAGTCCTGTACAAGTAATGCAAAGTCTATGAGTAAAAGCGTAGAACATTTCCTTTTTTCTTGAGGGTCTTCAGATGAATAATATAGGAATGCACAAATGTAAGGAATTAGAGTATGTCTGTATTGTTTTTTCTCTTTTCCTCAGAAGTTAGTAAATGAACACAGACTTCCTTATCTGCTTCAAATAGAGTAATAGGTCCAGTGTTTTTTACTCTCAGATAGATGAAGTGGTTCTTGGGTGCCTTGCTAATATATGGGGCGTCCCAAGACTAGAAAGTATTCTGAGACTATCTTCTCTGTTGATAGAGTATTTGTATGCCTTGTCTAAAGACCTTTTGTTCTGTCCACCAATAGATATTTGCTGCCTTACAACCATTGCCAGAGCGGCCCGGACATTAGATCCAGCCTGAGGAGTCAGCACCAGTCCAGCATGAATCCAAGGTGAAGGTAACCAGCACAGGCATTGCTGGCAACTAGGACCTCAGTGAAGGTAGAAGGCCGGAAGCACTGGGATGTGAAGTGTGTGCCCCTGCCACTGTCTTGGGTGAAAGACGGGGTCACAAATCAGAAAGGAGAAATCGTGGATTACGTTTTTGAGAGTCACAGACCAAACAGAACGGCAAGGAGGTTTTTGCTTGAGGTGACCCCCTTTGAAATAAGGGTTGCTTCAGGTACTTCAGCAGCACGCTCCTGAATGCTGGTTGTAAAGTCTGCACCTTTGTTTTTTGAGAGATACCTGGGCACACTGGATACAATCTGTGACCCCAACGAAAGAGCAGTGTGCCAGCAGAGCAATACAGGAGTTAGGGAAGGACTTGAGTTCAGAGTACAGGTGCTGTACCTTTGGTGCCTGTTAGATTGAAGTGAAGAAAACTGGTGCACTGCCTGAGACACTGGACAGGATCGCTGAGGGCATTTGCCCTGTAAGGTGATTGCCCTATCCTGAAAGAAGAAACTTTTCCCTTCAAACTGGGCCATGACTCCTGAGTTGCGAGTTGTGCAGCTCCACCGTGGGAACAACAAGAGCCAGCCTGTGAGGTTCAAACGGACACAGGGAGAAGACTCCCCTCTGGCTGGTTGTACAGCGGCTTCAATTTCCCAAGGACTTCTTCATTTTTGTTAATAATGTGCCCTTTTGGACGTCCAAATTTTGAGGAGGAGCAGCCCTTTGCGGCTCCTTGTCCTAATTCTCACGGCTCTGTGTGGTCCTCCTGGTCCCCTGGAGTCAGGATTGTTTTTGTAATAATATGTCTGACTGCTTTAATATTTGCATTAGGAATAATATGTATTCTGCAAGAGAAAAGTTCATCTGAGCAGTTGACAAATGTTACTTTACCCTTTCCTTGACTATAATGATTGATACTCTAGCCCTCATAAAAAGAACACTGGAAAAGTCTATTGAAAATGTTTTTTTACATAGAATTGGACTAGATGGTTCTAGGATTTGCTTTTTGCTTAGGACTAGAAAATTGATAATTCTGTTTGTGATAATAGTCATTACTCTCTCCTGCTATCTGTATGACCCAATGCTCTGTTCCCTTCGTACTCCTGCTTATACCTTATATATGCCCACTTAACAATATTTAGAATATGAAATGCCCACCTAGCAATGGATTAGAATATTGATGAATTTATGAAAATGAATGTGCAAAATATTTTCTATGTTCCTACTAGAACATAGGGATGTCTTTAGCTCATGCTAAAAGGACCATCTGTTAAAGATTGCAGGAATCTGATAGCATGAGCTGAAAGCCATTTTGTTCCTGGCAGCCATTTTAGTTAGTCATGTGCTTTCTCCCTCTTCCAGAACCTTGCACATGCTCAGAGGGACCTGTAGCTGCCAGAATGCACCTGCTCCTAGTATATAACTGTCAGGCTGTGCTAACTGATGTCAGCAACTCATTACTCCTCCTACTTGTTGACTGTGCATTTTCTGTATGACTATCTATGTGTGTAACTCTTCTCATGTGTACTTGTACCGCCTTCTTTTGAGCCCCTGTGTGGGTATATAAGTAAGGGTGAGCGTAATGTGGGTAAGGGACCTACGCGGAGAGGCACGGAGATGGAACCAATCTCCGCACTCTCCGCATAGTTCCCTTACGCACATCCCACCTCCCGCCCGCAGTATTAAATACATAAAAAAATAAATGTTTAAAATACCTTACCTGATCGGCGGCGTCCCCGGGCTTCAAACCTCTTCCAGCGCGTCTTCTTCTGAGAACTGCGCATGCGCGGGTTCCCGCGCATGCGCAGTTCTCAGAAGAATAAGCGCTGGAAGAGGTTTGAAGCCCGGGGACGCCGCCAATCAGGTAAGGTTATTTAAACATTTATTTCCTTATGTATTTAATACTGCGGGCGGACAACTTCCGTTATGCCCCGAGTGTGTGGAGATTTGCCCTGTTTCTCCTCCTATTATCGCGGAAGGCGGAAGGGCAAATCTCCGCACATTCCGTGGGCGGAACGGAGTTGTCCGCCCACCCTTATATGTAAGGCCCCTGTTCTCTGTACTCCTTAGAATGCCTCCTACAGTGACTTGAGGGTACTGTGTGACGCAATCTCCCTCATCTGAGGTTAATAAATGCATTGAGCTTCTGTGCCAATCTCTTCTTTGTTGGTTTAAAAGGACCAGGTGTATCAGTGAAACCCCTGAGAAGGTTTATATTTCTTCAACAATGTAACGGTATTAAGGAAGGCATGTATTTTGAATGGTCAGTTGCTGGCGTTCTTCCGCCCGTGCCCACTAAAATTTCGCTATCGGTGGCCTCGTGGGTGTGCACGCTCTCTTACCTGGTCATTGGAGCAGTTCAGCAGTGCAGGTCAGTGTCGCTCGACTGGATGAACCTTGATGGGTGACTTTTACTGCGAGTACGCAACTGGAGCCACCCGGCGCTCCTTACGCCTGCATGCCGCCATCTTCTTTGTTTAACCCGCAGTCAAAATCGTGTGTGTTGGAGGAGCCTAGCGCGCAAACAAGATGGCCGCGTAGGTGCGAGGCTCCCGAGGACCTCCGCAACCTCCTACGTCTATCCTGTATTCATCCTGCCTCGGTTGAGGGGACTGTGTCGGTGAGCCTGAGCTGAGGTGGTACCCGTTTCCCGTTCTCAAATCGGACCTCGGGTGCCGGAGTGAGCACCGATTGAAGTTTGCGGCCTTCTTCTCGCCGGACCCCGGATTTGCGCTGGGGGGTGACCCAGTGGCAAAGTGAACAACAATGGCGGGCTGGGCCTGGCGAGTCGCGTACCCCGCACTTTCGCTTTCGCACCCCCTTGCCGTCTCTGCAAGTGAGATCGCGGAGCTCTTTGTGTTGGTGTGGCCTCGCTGGGAGACCCTGCCTGCCTGCCGGCGGTGACCCACCCCGCCGATCTGGGGTGGCCCCCCCGGAGCTCGGGGCCCTGATTGCCTGCCCTCTACGGCGTTGCTGGTGCGATCGTGAGACCTGTGGCGATGGCCACGAAACAAGATGGAGATCGGTCAAAGACCAAGTCGACCCGGCGTGGCGCCGTACATCAGGCCAACATCATGGACCGCTATACCCTCCAGAAGGGATCTCCCGGCGGACCGCACAAGTCCTCTGAGGGCCCTTCTGATGCCCCGGACTTGCCCACGGATCTGACTCTGCAAGACGTCATGGGCGCCATTGCCGAGATGAAGGCCTCGGTGGGCCAGCGGTTCGACACCCTGGCACATAAGATCGACGCGGTCCTCGTGGATGTTGGCCTGGTGAGGGCTGATCTCTCCAAGACCAACGACCGGGTTGATTCTTTGGCCCAAACCGCATCGGGCCTCACGACTGAGGTGGCGGCACTACAAACGGAGGTGCGCCGACTTCGTCAGGCGAGTGCACTTATGGATCGGCGCCTTGAGGATTCCGAGAGTCGGGCCCGGAGGAATAACATCCGCATCATCGGAGTACCCGAGGGACGGGAGGAAGCGGCGGCGGATCTGTTTGTAGAGGACCTGATCGCTACCCATCTCCAGCCTCGGGGACTGAGTACATTTTTTGCCGTGGAGAGGGCCCACAGAGTTCCCGGGGGAAGGCCGAAGGTCGGGGCCCCTCCGCGACCTCTCATTGCCCGGATTTTTAACTTTCGGGACAGGGACGCGATCCTGCAAGCCTCCAGACTGCAAGGGCCGATTAAGCTGGAAAATATGGAGGTGAACTTTTACCCTGATTTTACCCAAGCGGTCCAGAAGCAGAGACTGAGCTTCCTGGGCGTCAAACGCCGACTTCGGGACATGAACTTAAAATACGCCATGCTCTTCCCGGCCAAGCTGCAAGTGGAGGTGGATGGTCGCACGCACTTTTTTGATCGTCCCGAAGCGGCCGGGGACTGGCTGGACACTCTGTCTGGGAATCGGGATCGAGATGGCGGGGGGGGGGGCGGCGGGAGGAGACGGCCCACTGGATCGGGACTGAGGGGTTGATATTGGGCCTCACTCTGGACGAATATGATGCCACTTTCGACCAAGCTTCTGTCTTTGTTCTTTCCCCTCCCATGGAGGTTGTGTGGGGTCTAGAAGGGGTACTCTTTCCTCCTCTAGGGGGTCTAGCTAGTTTCATTATATAGGGTCGACAGGCACACTGCAAGTTGGGGGGCTGTCCGGGCTCATGCAGGGGTGCAGGGAGGGGGGAGTTTTGTAGGGGCGGGTGGGTTGGGGTGGGGCGTTGTTCGTTTACACCACAAGGCAAACGTATCATTGTGTTATCTCTAAAGTGCTCTCTGGGGGACGAGTGATGGCTTCTGTTTATGATGGGGGGTAGGGGACTGAGCTTGTTGTCCTGGAATGTTAATGGACTGGGGGACAGGATAAAACGAGGTGTGGTCCTGCAGTTCTTGAAGCGAATTTCGCCCGATATAGTTTTTCTGCAGGAGACGCACCTCATTGGCAACTCCTTTTGTGCTATGAATCGATGGGGCTACCGCCTTGTGGCCCCTTCGGGCTTCACGTCTGGTTCAAGGGGTGTGGGCATTATGGTTAAGAACTCGCTCCCGTTGGAGATTGATGAGGTGCTCCATGACGACAGGGGACGTTACACGGTTTTGGTGGGCAGAATGGAGGGCAGAGTGGTCGTTTTTGTGTCGGTATATGTCCCGCCGGGGCTGCAGACGACCACCTTTGCGGACCTGGGGCGCCTCCTCCTTGGCCTTCCGGAGGGGATTCTAGTGGTGGGGGGGGATTTTAATGCTGTGGTTTCCGGAACTGTGGATCGTCACCCCCCTAGGGATCTCCCCCGTGCCCAAGCGTGGTTGTCTGGCCTCTTGGATACCTTGGGGCTGGTGGATTGTTGGTGTTTGAAACATCCCACGCAGCTACAGTACACCTTCCATTCAGGGGCTCATGGTAGTCTCTCAAGGCTAGATTATGTCCTGGTTCCGGCAGCGCATGTAGGGAGGATAGGGGAGGTGCGCCATTTGGCACGGGGTATTTCGGACCACTCCCCGCTCTTGTGGCACTTTGATATTCTTCCGAGGGGAGAGGGTAGGGTGGTCCCGATTAATCCCTGGTACCTGCGTGACCCCACCATTCGCGCAGAGCTGGTTAAATCCCTTAAGCGATACTTTGACGAGAATGTGGGGTCTGTGTCATCGGCGGTCTCTCTGTGGGAGGCGTTCAAGACGGTACTCCGGGGAGAGGCCCTGTCCCTTATTTCCTATTCCCGGAGGCGCGAGCGGGAGGAGGTGACCCGTGTTGAAGCTGAGATAACCGAGTTGGAGGGTGATCTAGAATGTGGGGTGACGGATGACAAATTACATGTTCTCCGACTCAAGCAAGCGGCCTATAAGGCCCTCGTCACGGAGGCGGCCAGGGGCCTCAGTAGAGAGCAACAGGGGAGACTGTATGATGTGGGTGATAAGGCTGGTAAATTGATTGCGTGGCTGGACAAAAAGGAGAGAGCGAGTCGAGTTGTCCCTTTCATTGAGAAACAGAATGGTGTGTGTGTCACTGAACCGGAAGAAATTGTTTCCTGCTTTGCAGACTATTTCCGTGGGGTGTATCCCCGGTGTCCTCCCGCTCTGAAGAGGATTCCCATGCCCTGCTCAGAGATATCGCGCTGCCTTCCCTTTCGGAGGAGGACAGAGTGTCGTTGGACGCCGCTCCAACTTCTGAAGAAATTGCCCTCGCCATACGTTCGGTCGCTTCCGGCAAGGCCATGGGTCCTAATGGTCTTCCCATCGAGTTGTATAAACTGCGACCGGATACGCTGGCGCCACATCTCCGTGCTATGTTCCTTGCGGCCCACTCGGTGGGTTCCCTCCCGCTAGACCAGCGTCTGGCTACAATTGTGGTTATCCACAAGGAGGGGAGGCCACGGGACCGGGTCACATCTTATCGGCCCATTTCGCTATTGAATGCGGAGCCCAAAATTCTTGCCAAGGTGTTGGCCAATCGGCTGGTCGGCGTAGTGTGTGTCTTGATTCACCAGGATCAGTCCGGCTTTATCCCCCATCGCAACACAGCGCTTAACCTGCGGCGTTTGCATGGGGTGCTCGCACGTGTCCCGTTCATACGGGAGCCGGCCATCTTGGCGTCCCTGGACGCCACTATGGCGTTTGACACACTTGAATGGCCATATATTTGGGCGACGCTCGCGAAATTTGGGTTTGGCCCAGGGTTTATCAGTTTGGTTAAACTGTTGTACTCTGGCCCGCTGGCGCAGGTGGTTGTGAACGGTAGAGTGTCAGCTCCGTTCGAGCTGGGCAGAGGCACGCGGCAGGGCTGCCCGTTATTGCCGCTCCTTTTCGCGCTCGCCTTGGAGCCCCTGGCAGAGTGGCTGCGGTGGCATCCTTCTATCCGTGGTCTCCGCTGGACCCCCGAGTATGAGGACCGCGAATCTCTATACGCTGATGACATTCTCCTGTACCTGGCTTCCCCACGTAAATCACTGATAGTACTGGTTGATGTATTGCATTCATTTGGCCATAACTCCGGCCTTGTCATCAACTGGGCTAAATCGTGCGTGTATGTTCTCTCTGGGGAGGCTCCTATCCTTCCGCGGGGCTGTCCTATCCAGGTCGCCCCGCAGGGATTTAGGTACCTGGGTGTCTTCATTACCCTGGACGCGGAGGCCCGGTATGGTCGGAACTTGCTTCCCCCCCTCCAGCGCCTGAAGGAGGATGTCGCGCGTTGGAGGCGCTTGCCGCTCTCGCCGCTCGGCCGGGCGGCATTGTTTAAGATGATGTCGCTGCCGCGTTTCCTGTACGCTCTGCAGAACACAATGGACGTCGTCCCGGCGCGCTACTTCCGCGAGGTGGAGAGTTTGCAACGCCGCCTGTTCTGGGAAGGGAGACCGCGTATCGCCCTGGCGAAGCTGACGCTCCCGTGGTATGGCGGGGGGATTGCCCTCCCGGATATCAAACGGTATTATTGGGCCTCCCAGCTGGCTGCGATTAATCACGGCCTATACGGGCCCGCTCTAAACCCGGCCTTTGAAATGGATAAGATGTTACTGCCGGGTGGTGATTATAATCGAGCGCTTTACTCCAGCTCGCTCGACGCACGTCTGACGGGCCCCACGCGTGTCATGGTACGAGTGTGGCACGCGGCTAATGTAGCGATGGGGTGGAAAGATCGTTTGACCCGGGCGTCGCCACTATACGCATCTGAGCAGTTGGGCTCCCTGTGGACCTCGAAGGGCTTCGAGAAGTGGGACATGATAGGCATCAGCAGGGTGGGTGATCTCTGGACGAGGGGGGGATTCAAAACGTTCGAGATGCTGCAGACGGAATTCCAGTTGCAGGACAGGGAGTACTTTCGGTATATGCAGATCCGTCATGCGCTATGCTCCGTCTTCCCGGACGTTGCCTCCATCCCGGAGTATTCCCCTCTGGAGGATAGAGTGCTAGATGGACATGTACCGGAAAGCACGATTTCATTAATCTATAAAAAACTTATCAATGACCGCTCGGGATTGCTGACTAACCTTCGTGAGGCATGGGTTGCTGATGGATTGGAGCTGGACGACGAGGACTGGGTTTCTGCGGTGGCCTCCCCGAAAGAGGTGGCCATACCGGCCCGCCTTCGCTTCGTCCAGCTCAAGATACTCCATAGGGTCTACGTCACAGGGCCAAGGCTATTGCGTATGGGCTATGCTGTGGACGGGTTGTGTAAGCGTGGGTGGGGTTCTTTGGGGACCTTTCTTCATATTTTGTGGGAATGCCCAGAGGTGGAGCGATTCTGGCGTGGTGTGCATGAGGTCCTGCGGGTGGTTACGCGTGTGTCGCTGCTGCCCGAAGCGAGGAGATGCCTTTTGAATGTGTGGGAACCAACCGACTACTCGGCGCCGCAGACGTGGTGGGTGACTCTGGGATATATGGTGGCTAAACGCGACATTGCCCAACTGTGGGGTTCCCAGAGGTCGCCGACTGTCTCGGCCTGGAAGGATAACATGGACTGGTGCATGTTTCGGGAAAAGGTGGTGTATGTTGCGAGAGGTAAGCCTGGGACATGGGTGAAAGTATGGGGCCCCTGGAACGCCTACCGCGGGGGAATCTGTACCCCGCCGTTATTGCCCGATCCGTCTCCGGCCCCGTCCCCTTAGCCGGTTTATCTCCCCGGTACCGGGCACTGAGTCCACCTAGTCCCTGTCCTGACCCTTTCCCCCCCTTGATACTCCTATGGATTGGTAGGGTCCCCCTTCTAGGGGAGCACATGCTGCTGTTTCCGATTGTGGGTTGCCTTGTGGATTTGTTTTCTGTTGTTACTTATATTAAAAAGAAACCGTTATGTGGGGTCCGGATGGTGTGGCTATCAACGCTGCTAACTCCTGTGCATCTCCCTTTGCCGCAGCATGCGCGCTATTGTGTGTATCATATGCTCCTTTTGTTTGCTAGCGGCCGGCCTGAAGGTTGTAGGCCCATCTTTGTATATTTTTTGAATTTTGTAATAAACGGCTTCAAAAAAAAAAAAAAAATCGTGTGTGTTCTTTCCGGCAGTGTTCCTAAGGTCTAACCTAGACTTCGTGCTACACTTACTTCAAGCGGGAAGACTAATGTCATGTTTTTTGGCAGGCATATGCAGCGTTTCCAAAGAAATCCACCCTAGGATGTGTTTTTCATTTTTCAGGTCCATGGGTTAATTTTCACGCCAGATGCAATGTAAAGTGATACTTTCATTTGATATGGCAGGCTGTGGATGGAGTGACATACTCGCTTATGGGAGAATCGCTATGTCTTTTCTCAATCTAGGAGTGTCGGAACTCACTTTGGCAATCTTAGTAATCGGCTAGGCTTTAACTAACCACTAGAAATGCATCGGATTTGTATTCTTCCATTTGAAGAGCGTATGGAAAAAAACATGTAAACCTCATTCAGGTTATGTTTTACTTATGTGTGTGTGCTTGTGATGCATGAAACGATTAGCCTTTCTCTTTTAAGGTGTTGTGACATTGGGGTTGGTACACTTACTACTCTATCATGTGGAGTAATGTAGTTTTTTGTTACACATCTGGGGACTTTTGTTAGCAAGTCTTAGAAGCAATGAAGATTTCCTACTTGAGCAGATGTTGTATAGTGTGTGCTAAGTGATCTCCCTATGGTTTGGTGCTGATAATGTTTTTTTTTGTGTGTGTTCTAGAAGTTGTAAGGTAAGTGTGCAAGACACATCCTTCACCTGTATGCCAGTGCTCGCGTTGGGAGAGTGCGACTGGGTAGTGTATAAGTGCTGATGACTGTATTAGGTGAACTCATTCAGGATTACCAAGTCATTCACGATTACCACTTCTTTGTGGTTGTGGGATGGTGCAGTAATACCACCCACAGTGGAGTTTGTGGGATGGTGCAGTAATACCACTCTCTGTTGCGGGTGTGTTTTTTGTCTACCACATTCATGTAGTTTTGGAATGGTGCAGTAATACCAACCACTGTAGAGTTTGTAGGATGGTGCAGTAATACCACTCACTGTTGTGGTTGTGTTTTTTGTCTACCACATTCATGTGGTTGTGGGATGGTGCAGTAATATCACCCACCGTTGGAGTTGTTTTGCGATGACTTTCAGATTTTAGTATTTTTCCACCCTTACTACGGGTTAGGGAGAAGGGCAGAGTTGAAGCCGAAATACATGTGTGTGTGTAGGGTTTTCTCAACCCCAACTACAGGTTAGGATGACGGGCATTATTTAAGTCAAGGTGGTTCACCAGTCTCGGTGGTTCATCTTTCCTGTTGTTTGTTCTTTTGCTATAGTTTGTCCTCTAATGTACCCCAGTGGTTGGTTCACTTCTTGCTGTTTTAATGTCAGCCTGGCCAGCTAGCATGTTTGTGGCACTTTGGGGTCTGTTTGAGGATTAGTGGTGTGGTAGAGTGTGTATGTTATGTTGTGGGTAGAAAGGGAGAAGGGGTTATTATTATTATGATTATGATTATTATTCTTATTTGCACGTACTATGTTATGACATGTTGTGCAAATTGCATTCACTGTTTTCTGTCTGTCTTTGTATGCACATTTGCAATTAGTGTGTTACGACATGTTGTGCATGAAATCTTTCCCACCTATTATTTTCATGCATTCACATTAGTTGTCATTGTTTTCATTGTAAACATGCACGCAAGATTTCTAATGTTATTCTTTCAACAGTTCTAATGTTTTTCAATGTAAAGAAAGGAGATATGTTATACCTGCTGCTCAGCCAGTGTGACTGTGGTGGTGGAATGTTGGTGTGTGAGGATGCTGTGGAATGTTGGTGAGTGAGAGAGTCAGTTGGGGAATGGGCTGAGCAGCAGGAAGGCTGCTCCTGGTGGGGCTCTAGATGATAACATCCATCTTAATGATTCAACCTACTTAATATACTTAGACTACGAGACATCCTTATTACAATAGAGATTTGCCGGAGAGATTGCATTGAAAGCTGACCATTGCGGAAATCTAATAGAAGGAGGGGTGTATGAAATGAAGCATGCTTTGTGTTGTTGATGTGCTGTTGGATCTTATGCATTTTTTCACTGAAGAAGGGTTTGATAGCATTGCACTTTTCTATGGAATGAGGAATAGGTAGGTCTGTCAGGGGGCATAGTGAATCTTACCACTCCAAGGTAAAATACTTTTCATAGCTATGCAGCAGTTGATGTTCGAACCTTGTCTGTTAACACTGGTATTTTATCAACTACAGTCAGAGGCCACTTGTCAAGCTAGAGGAACCATATAAGTAACCATAATCTGCACAAGTGGGCTCCTTCAAAAATGTCCATGTGTAGTAAAGGAGTACTTGAAACTCACCCAGCTCAATTGGGCAACTAACCACAAGAAACCAAACAAAAGTTTGTTGTATCTATCAAGCCCCTATGGGCTACCTATTAGTTACCATGCCTGATAACTGTACATCACCCTACGTAGTCCATCCTGCCCAAGTGGCTAATCTTCATTTACCATACCTTGATTCTAGCACAAGTAACAATCATGTACCCATTATTTCTTGCTGTCAATCCATTAATAGTTCTACCACTCAATTTGTTCTTGTCCTGTAACAAATAGAAGAGAACATTTTAAGAGAGAGTTGAAAATACAATATTTGTAAAAGTGTTAGTAGACTTCATCAAGTATATATGCAAATCTACAAAAAATATAGATATAGCTCTTCGTCACTCTTTAAACCTTGTGACTGAGAAGTGTTGAACATCAAAATATAGTAGCAATCCAATTTTCTGAGCTCAAACTTTCTGTCTCCTCCCCTTTTGTGCCTTCTTCAGTATCTATGTCAAAATAGATAATTGTTTTTGCAATTACTGTTATGAAATGTCTTAAAATATCTGGTTACAGAGTAACTCTCTTAATTTCCATTTATGCTCAAAGATCCTCTTTTTTAATCGGTAAATCGTGCTCACCATATACCACTTTCTGCACAGACTTTCAAAGACATACGCTGTAAACATGTGTATTTTTTTTAACTTCTCCTTATATCATGTATTATCAGTAATCATTACATTTCCATTAGTCTTACATGTGTAGCAGTTAAAACAATAAACATTTTCTGCTTTTTTCTTACCTAGTCAATTCCCAATGTTTAGATTTTGGTAATGACTACTAACTATTGGCCCCTCAATATTCTTGCTAGTCTTGTATGCGATTGAAGTATTACCTCAAATCATACGCACCACATTTTCTTCTGATCATAAAATACTCCAATTTGTCCCCAAAAATTGCCTGATCTGTCTTAATTTGCAGCTATACGTAGTAATAAAACTTAACAGACTGGAGTTTACGCGATCTATCATTTTTTTCTCCTTAAGGTCCAGCAGTGCCACTCGCCTCATCTTATCCACTCTATTCGCTGCTTTCAAAATCATAAGCTTTGAATACTCTCTGTCTTTCAATGTTGTAATCTTTGTCATATTTTCCATTTCACATGTACCATCCGTGCTGCTATTCCAACTTTATGAAAATTTTATTACATTTAATTTAAATTTAATTTAATTTTTATTTTTATTTAATTTTAATTGTTTTATTTAATATTTTTGCTTTCTTTTTCCTGAACCCTAAAACCCCTTACTACCCCTAGACTCTACCCACCCCTAATCCCTAAAAAAAACTTAATATCCTAAACTCTCCTATTCACCCTTAAGCACAACCTTCCTTGAACCCTAAATACCTCTACTACCCCTATACACTACCCATACCTGAACCCTAAATACCCCTTACTACCCTTCAACACAAACCATCCCTAAACTCCAAAAACTCCTTACTACCCCTAATCCTACCTATCATGTACTTTAAAAATCCCTTATTGCATCATACACTACCTATTCCTGAACACTAAAAATGTCTCACTACTCCTATACACTACCAATCCCTGAAACCAAAAACGCATACTAACCCTAAGCACTGCCCATAACTGAACCATAAACCCCCTTACTCCCCCAAAATACTACCCTTCCTTGAATTCTAAAAAAGCCTTACTAACCTTAAACACTTCCTAACCCTGAGCCCTAGATATTCCTTACTGTCTCTAAACACTATCCATCCCTGAACCATAAAACCCTTACTACCCGTAAACTACACCCATACCTGAACCTTAAAAACCCCATTCTACCTTACATATTACCCATCCCGAACAATACAAACTTCTTACTACCCCTTAATTCTATCCATCTTCGAGCCTTAAAAACTGGTTTCACAACAGTGTGAACGTGTAGATGGATCTGGCATTCTTTCAACTTGATTATACCACCAGGCAGCTTTGGAAAACGTTTTTCAAGGTAATTAGCCTTGCCCCTTTGAACCCATTGAGCAATGCAACATACAACTTTGAGAATACCATGCTTAACTGCTGATCTGAAACTCAACAGGCATTGAGTGCTTCCCATGGCTTCAACGAGGAGGATCTGGCATAATGGTCAGAGCTACCGACTTTGGAACTGGGGAACGAGGTTCGAGTTTCGGTGTCGGCTCTACATCCTGTGATTCTGGGCAATTCACTTAATCTCCCCGTGCCTACCAAAAAACTGAATGTATCCTTGTCTAACTTAACTGGTGCTCATGTCAAGCACTTCTATACCATGGAGTCGAGTTAGCGTTATATACAGGCCTGGGCGTAGTGAGCGTAGTGGGGCTACGTGAAGCAGCGCGTAGTGTGGCAAAATCTACGCACACTTGCGTGCTCCGCGTAGCCCCACTACGCGCCGCCCGCCTCCCACCCGCCCTCATTTTAAAATAATTTAAAGAAGGTTAAAGGTAAATAAACCACCTTACCTTCAGTGCGGCGTCCCGGGGCTCCCGCTTCTTGCTGGACGGTAACTTCTTCATGCAAATGCGCATGCGCGGACGCCCGCGCATGCGCATTCCTTCTTTAAATTATTTTAAAATGAGGGTGGGCGGGAGGCGGGTGGCGGGCAGCTCTGCTTCGCTGCGGCGTGTGCGTAGAATTCCAATAGAAGCCCATGTTGACACCAGAACATGGGCTTCTATTGGAATTCTCAAAGGCATATTATCAAGCCCATTATCGCCGCTTTAGCGGCAGTTGCTGCTGCTAAAGCGGTGATGATTTTAACGCCGTTTCTTGATGATATGCCCCCTAGACATTTGAGAGACCATTTAATGAGATCCATAGGCATATATATATGCACATCAGTGTTATTTAGGCAGGGTCGTAACCACGGGGGACATTTGAGGGCCAGGCCTTCCCATAAGAACCTTTGCCCTCCCCACACAACCAAGGCAGCTGGCACAGTATAGAGGTGCTGGAATTCAGAAGGCGAAGGAGTAATAAAGTAATAAAAATGCATTTATATTTTGGTTTTATCTTGTTACATTTGCTGCTTGTTCCAAGACAGGTTAAATAAATGTTATGCTGCCTTCTGGCAAATTGATGCTTATTCTTTCATTGTGGAGATGTTTACTTTTCTTCCTTTGACTGCAACGTGAGAGGATTTTGTAAAATCAACTACGAGAAAATCTGTGGTACAGACACTGGTGTTAGGCAGAAGTGGAGGCCTAAATTATGCAGCAATATTAACTAACTTATGTGGCAAGAAAAAACAAATTGTTCTGTTTAATGCAGCACAATTCTTAATAGTATCACTTCCTTATTTTGTAATATTTGCACGTTATCACTGTCTGGGCAATGTTTTCACTTTTTTTAGTATCAGTTTCACATCCAACTACCGCTCGCAGTATGTAAATGAGAACTGAGCAGTCAACCACTTGCGAAGGACCTTCCAGTGCACGGCAGCACGTGTTGCAGCATTTTTAGCAATGTTTGATCTGTTTGAGCTACAAACAATATGTGTCTTTTTGTTAAAACATGCAGATTAAGCAGCAGATGATGGAATATGTGGCAAATGAGGTAAATTCATAATTATGCTGTAAAACCTGCAGCTGCAGAATCGCATAATTCCAGTGGCCTTATGTACAGGGAGTGTGAAACAAATACTGTAGGATGTCAATTTGTTTCTAATTCACACAAAAAACAAATACCTGTAAATTAACTGTACAAATATTTCAACATATACCAGCAGTTACAAAAGCACAAATAAAGAACATTTTGTTTTGTAATTCTGAAGTAATGGAAACAAAGATTTTAAGTGATAAATATTGTATTGTATTGCGTATTTGTATGGAACTTACTACCCAAATGACAAATGACAAATAACTTTATTTGATTCAGACCTCAACTGAGGTCAACAATTACGAGTACATAAAATAGAAAGTGTTAGACTTTGTTATTAAAAACATTTTAAAAACTCTTTATAAAAAAAGACAAGTAATAATAGTTTGTGCTCCGCACGAACAACGTACAATAGTTAAAACTATTACATTTGTGCACTTTTTCTTTAAATTACTTTAAGAAACTCGATAAAAACTTAAACAAGTTATAACACACAAATTCATTTGGGGAGAATTACACACCGTGATTAGATCTTGAGCTAAAATAGCGTTATGTCTTAAACGGATTGGCTTTATATATCGACGCCGAGCATCTACCAATATTGGGTGAGGACAAATTAATAATACATAGTACAGATCTTGTGGTCCGCCATTTCACAAGTCACATTTGCCTAGAGGATTATTTGGGGCGTCCCATCTGGTGGAATATGTTTTTAAAGGGAGAATACCCAATCGCAAAAGAAGGATATATTGCCTTACACTGTGCGATAACTGAAACTGTAGATAATGTTCAGGGGTTTTAAATACTATGTTTTCCAAAAAGGTTTTGTAATGCTTTAATTGGATACAATATTCTTTGTCCATTTCATAGCTTATTCTCGGTGTCATACATTTTAAAAAGAGCTTCAGGTGCGCTGGAAACCAGGCCTGCAAAAGTGCGACAGTGCATTGTGACACCTCAAAGGCTTTTAAAAGGTTCCTATTGAAGGTGTACCGAGATGCTTCGTCTCTTAAAGTATCCAATTTTAATATATATTTTAATGTGCCTGGAGCTGCATGAAAGAGATTATAGGCCCACCTTATAATATTGGAGACGACGCGAGCTAATATGCTCGTTAGAGAGAGCTAAAGGCGTAAAGCTTGTACGGGGACTGATTGGGATACTTTTAACAGATTCCAAAGGATAATCCCTTCCTTTACTTTTAATGATTGCCATGTTTTAATTTGTGCATGTTCCATGGCGTAAGATAAAATTGATGGGATTTTCATGCCAGAAACCTCCAGCAAAGATTTAAAATGTCTATTGCCCGTTGAGCGATAAAATCTCTGAAGTGCCCCGACATGGGAATCTGCCTTTCGCCCTAGATGTTGGAGATGGGGCGAGTCTTGTAAATTATGCGTAAAGTTACGGCCAAAATAGACATATTCTTTCACTGTCTCAATTGGGTTACCTCCCAATGACCATGTGAAAGGTAGAGATTTCCTTCTTCCACTAAAAGGTACAATTTTGGTTTTAGATATGTTTTGGACCAAGAAGTTTTCTTTAGCGTATTGGTTTAGTTCATTTAAATTTCTTTGCAAGCCAATTGGGGTATGATCGAATATGGCAATATCATCAGCGTACATTAAGCAATGGATATCGAGCTGTGTTAATTTTGGAGGAGAGTTCTTAATTTGGGAAAAGCGCCCCCTGGTAGGTCACTTATGTAAATGGAAGTGTTACAGAGTCTGCGCCCGCATTTGTGCCCTCACAGTAGTAGGTGGGATGTGTTAGAGCGCATCAACTCCTTCTGCCCTAACTGTGGCTTCAAACTGGGTGTGGGCTGCACTGACCGTACACCTCTCAGCGTCTTTACTAGCAGAGGTTTGCAAGAGCCTCTAATTCAGGCAGCTCTAATTAATACACGCTCACTTAAGAAACACCATCAGGATGTCTTTGATCTTCTGGTAGACAAACCAGTTGACCTCTTGTTTATCACCGAGACTTGGCTAGACGAATTCTCAAACCCTATGGTTATGTTGGCTATCCTGGATGGCTATAAGATTTCTAGGCTTGACCGGGCAAAAGGGAGAGGGGGAGGGGTGGCTATTATCCATAGCGACAAGTGGGTCCTTCAACGGGGAGAGGCTACGTTGTGGGTAGATTGTGAATCACTTGATTTTAGTATCAACATCTCGGCTCTCTTCACACTGGGAGGCTCCTTGATCTACAGACCTCCATGTCCGGCAGGGGTTTTTCATAAGGCACTGGGGGATATCATCATTCCCTGGGCTCTCCACTTTTCCCACTATATTGTGCTTGGGGACTTGAGCATTCAACTTGACCAGGCATCAGCGGGAGATACTTTAGAGTTTTCATACACACTTAACCTCGCCCATCTCACCCAATGGGTCAGCCTACAAAAGCATTTAGGGGGCCATATTCTTGACCCTATCTGCTCTAATTTTCCCATCCTGGTAGAGGCCCCCAACCCGGTTTCTTGATTTGATCACTATCTGACTTACTTCTCCTGGGTATTGACAGACGTCAACTCCTCGGCGCGACCCAAGCGTGATTCGACCTTTGCTAGAATTGACCCGCTTGCTTTTAGCCAGGCTCTGACTGCATCTAGACCAAATTCCTTTAATGACCTCGAAGGAGGGCTGGCTTGCTTCACCAATTAGATCGCTAGAACCGTGGGGAGCACTTCCCCAGCCACCCTCCATAGGTACTCCAGGAATTCTCCCTCTAAACCATTGTCTACGCCCGCCCTGCGGGAGCTGAAGCAGGAGTGCAAGAAATTAAACGGGGCTGGCGCAAGGATTACTGCCCTGGGGCTAAACATATGCTGAGAAACAAACAAAAAATCTACTACACTGCCATAGTACATGCTAAAAGTGCACACCATTCGACTCGTATTGATTTTGCCACAAATAACTCTGAGGAGATTTTTTCCATTGTCCGAGTTTCCTGACACCCATGGCACAATCAAGCACACTCCTGGTGTGAAAATCTCTCCATTTTTTTCAAGCGTCTTTTACCTCCTGTATTAAGGATACAGCTATCCTCCTGGCTTCAGGGGTTCCACCTGCCCCTCCCCCTTCAAACTTTTGCTGCCTTTGCCCACGTTGACCTATCCAGCTCACTTAGATTACTGAAATCAGGCTCACCATCAGACCCCTGTGCTGCCAGGCTTTTGGCTGCCGTTGTGAAAACTTTTAACCCAGAAGTTAACCGGCTTATCAACATGTCCCGTCAGGAGGCTCTTGTCCCGGCAGCCTGGAAGCAGGCCAAGATTCTTCTTCTTTCGAAAAAGCCCTCCCTTGATCCTATGTGCCCAGGGAGCTATCGCCCTATCTCCCTCTTGCCTAGTATGGCTAAGGTGTGTGAAAAAGTGGTGACCAGACAGCTGACTGACTTTATAAAATTCTCAGACCTGCTACATCCAGCTCAATCGGGATTCAGGGCCAATTACAGTACAGAATCAGCCTTGGTTGAAGTCTCGAAGGCCATCCGTGACTGTCTGGAAGCCGGCGGGAGGGCAGCCCTGATTTTGCTTGACCTCTCAGCGGCATTCGACACGGTTCCCCATTCACTGTTGCTGACCAGATTGGCTGAGATTGGTATTTCTGGCTCTGCTTGGGGTTGGCTTGAATCTTTTCTGGAGGACCGGAGGCAACAGATCTGGCTCCCTCCGGCCTCTTCCTTACCCCAGAGAGTGTCTACAGGGGTCCCACAGGGATCCTCCCTGAGTCCCTTACCTCTTTAATATCTATGTTACTCCCCTGGTTCAACTGGCAGAGTACTTGGAAGCAAAAATCATTGCTTACGCTGAAGATACGCAGCTTCTGTTTACTTGGGGTAAAAATGAGGGCTCCACCGATGCCGCACAAAAATGCTTGACTACAGTCTTCCACTGGCTGTCCTCCGCGCAACTCAAATGCAATAAAGAGAAATCTGAAATCCTTTTCTTCTGAAAGTTTCCCCCCTAATTTAGAGAGACACTCTGGCCGTCTGACTTTGCTCTTCCAGTATCAACAGGCCAACCCGTTATAAACCTGGGGATTTAGTTCGAAGAGAGCTTCTCCTTTTTAAATCAGATTAAGAAGCTGGATGGGACGTGCTGTGGGTTGCTAAAAATTCCTAGGGCTGCTAGGGAAATGGTCACCAGCGCCCTTATTCTATCACGGAGAGATTATGCCAACGCTCTTTATGTCGGCACTCCGGGCTATTTGTTGAACAGATTACAGGTGGTTCAGAACGTGGCAGCCAGGCTTCTCCTTGGCATTCCTGCCAGAAGCAGCGTGAGACAACATCTGAGAGCACTTCACTGGCTGCCCGTAGCAGAACGGGTAAAATTCAAATCCCTAGTTATAGCTCACTGTGCTCTTCATGCCCTAGGACCAATCTACCTCCAAAAACGTTTCTCCTTTTTACACGCCGCTAAGATTACTCTGCTCTACGCACCAACATTTGGCCAATGTCCCTCGGTTCCGATTGCAGAGGATGGGGTGGCTCACTTGCTTTGAAAGCCTCGTTGGCCTGGAACTCACTGCCGTTTGCCCTCCGTAGCATTCAGGACCCCACTATTTAAAAAACAAATTTGAAAACATTCCTTTTCAATTAATCTGGCTGTTTCTATCTCTCAAGGTTCGCGCCGGGACACTCCTGTAGTATTTGCGTGTGCTACAAATGGAAATAACATAACATAATATGGGTGCTAGTAGGCAACCCTGTTTCAAGCCATTCATCGTAGGTATTGGATTGGTTAAGCCCTTCCCCTCCCCCATTTGAACTCTACACCATATTGCCGTGTGCAGGGAGATAATTATTGTAAGAGAATCTGTAGGGATTCCTAAACACTCTAGTTTTCTCCATAATGTCAGTCTGTCCTCCCTATCAAAAGCGGTTGAAAAATCAATAAAAGCACAGTATAATATTTGTGAGTTTAACATAACATATTTATCAAGGACAGTCTGAAGAACGGCGATGTTATCCAAAGTTGAGTGTTTTGGGCGGAAGCCGACCTGTGTCATAGGAATCACATTATTCGAGAATGCCCAGTCTTTTAGATGCTCCAAAACGCAAGCTGCGAAGATCTTTCCTGTGGCATCAAGATCTTCCCGGTGGCTATGTGTCTATAGTTGGATGGATTCGATCTTGAGCCTTTGTTTAGGAGAGGAACCACTAAGCTCCCCCGCCAACATAGTGGTATCTTCCCACACTCAAAACAGTGTTGGAAGACTGGGGCTAGAAATTTACTCCAGTCATCGGTATTTTTTTGTAGGACTTTGATTGAAATATTGTCCAGGCCCATCGCTGCAGATGATCTACCTGAGTTTATGAAAGCGGAGATCTGTATAGCTGAAATTTTCAACAAATCCTACTCAAATTGGCCCTTCTAGACAGAACGCTGGCCAGGAGAAACCTGGTTGTGGGAATTAGATTTGTAAAGTCTGAGGATGTACTTTTCCCACACAGATGGTGATACTGGTGTTGCTTGGGCTGACTTTCTTATCCCCATTTGTGCGGCAAGTATGTTCCAGAATGTTTTATTGTTTCTGTGTTTTACTGCGATTTGGATGTCAACCCAGATTCTATCTCTTTTATCTTGCTTGTCTTTCTCGTTTTTTTGTTGGCTGAGTTTTTCCAGCTTTCTTATTTCTCCTTGTCTTGCATCACAGAAAGATCAAAATTGCATTCTGGTCAATTTATTTAATTGTCGACAAAGATGATCAGTTTGTTTTCCTTTTTGATGGATTTTGTCATTTTTTCGTTTTGTTGTATTTGCCTGAAGAGAAGCTAATACTGAATGTATTGCCTCTTCGTATCTGGAGATGGAGTTGCCTTCTCCGTTTGTAGAGGCTGGCAGAAGAAGAGAAACTGTGGAGTTTATTTTATTGATTGCTTTGGAGTTCCAATGACTCCTTCCTGTTGTTTGGTTTATAACTGCCCGGCCTTCTAAGGAGCGTAAGGATCATGGGGATGTGCACTTACTACCCATATGTGTGGCTCTGAAGCACTTACCTATATGAGCAGCAAGCTACACAAGATAGGTTGGTATTTGGCTAGAAGGGTGTTGTCTTTGCTTTGTGATCCAATGTGGGAAGTGTTTCCATGACGTGTCTGATGACTACCGAGGTGCGGTAATCATGTTATGAGATGAAGCGAGTAGCAATGTGGGATGATGAGGTGTGAGAAAGATGCGAAATTTGTGTATTTTCAGTATGCTGGCATCTTTTAATAGCTCTGTCGGTCCCATTATGGTATTTCTTATGATTATAGTCTTCTTAGGTGGTTACTGCACTGGGTTGTCCAATCAGAAATTTAGATTTAGAAGGCAGATTTGCTTACATTTCACATAACGGAACACAGCAAAACTGCTTGCTGCACTACTCTGCCTGGAAGGCAGATAGCAGAAATGTTGCCATTTGTATAAATATATGGCACATTTCAGCTGTCTTCTAACTTTGGTGGACTGTGTACTGCCTAGCTTCCTCACAGGCAATCTTGTGCTATGGTTCAAGGGTGCCTGCATTACAGGCAGGTTTGTTTTTGTGTCGGAAGGGACAACTTCCTGCACAATCACAATACATAGAGGCATATTCCTCTTTCTATGAGTGCTGCACAATGCAGCCCACATAGAATGAGGAAGTAACAAGAAGGAATAAATAAATTCCTCCTGTTTTAACTCATGCCCAAGTTTACTAGCTTTAGTAAATCTGGTAATGCACCAAAACCTATAGGTGAATGTGTGAGAACAACCATGATCCACCCATGGAATGTCTTCCCAACGCAAGGTAATTCAAGGCAACAACATGAACTACCTTGCTTTACTTTGTATATACTAAACCAGCTGTAATTTTATTGCTATTTTATTTTTCACGTTTAGCAGCGCAGCAGCCTGCAGCCAAGATTTGTGGAGGCATGTGCCCCTCTGCTGCTGATTCTTTGCAGCTCTCTACTCAGCTGTCTTAGACAGCTGGGTGGAGACCAAGCACAGGCCAAAAGGGCCTGAAGGAGCGTCCAGCCAGGGTTTCTACATCCAATCCTAGGGCTGCTCTCACGCTGGTGACAGTAGCGAAAAGATTGGTTAGTGGAACTTCCTGGTATCTGGAGCCAGCGGAGCCGACGGACGAGGGACTGAAGAGGATATCAAATGTGCAGCAGGCAAGCTAAGCGACTTTATTTTCTATTATTTGCCATTCTCCTTGCCTGCATGCACTCATCCACCCACCCACCACTTAGTTGACAGCCCACCTGACCGGTTTACAGAAGTGCCAGCCGCCACTGTACTAAACTACAGAAAGCCGCACATGGTTGTTTTGAATTGCTTAGTAAATACTCTCTGGTTTTTGTATAATATAATTAGGCTTTCCTGTTTTCAGTTTCTATTTTTGGTAAATTCTGGTGGGGTTTTTTCAGTGTTTTCAAGTGATTTTAATACCTTAAAAAAACTGTGGTTATCAGTTGTTACACATATTCACGCCATTAAAAACAACAGAAACAGTGTTTTTCCGGTGTTTATGGAAAGTTTTGCTTTTATTATTGCTTGCTTTCTGCACTGATAGTGCATGGTATATAGACAGTGTATATACAGTGCATACAAGGTCCAACTACATTTTTGCAAATCAAACGTATTGTAGTACACCATACAATACTTCTTCAGTGAGTCTTTTTTCATGTGCGCTCGCTCTTTTCTTCTCATGTAAACCTTTTTCTGCGAAAAGGCCCTCTCAACATTGGCACTTGAGACAGGCAACACCAAAATAGCCAGTACACAATTTGCTAACTCTGGCCACTGACATAGCTTTCCATGCCAATACTGGTGCACTTGAAGATTGTGATTCTCTGGGCAGGTTCTGCAATATTTGCGCTAAACTGGCCACTTATGCCCTCGGAGTTATTGAAGCGGTCAAAAATGAACCAGCACATTTGAAACTACGGAGAAGATTCCTTTTACTGAAGCGATCTAGAACTTGTACAGAGTACCACAGTGAGGTTTCATTGAGATATTCCTATGTATCATTGCAAGCCATTTCCAATACATTGTAAAATAAAAGCTCCTGAATTTCTCTTCAACATTGCTTTGCTTACTAAGTGGCAAGCACTCTAACATGGAACATGTTGCAGTGCCAAATTCACTAAAGGTGTTGCCCAGCCTACTCTCAAGGAGATGTTTCACATCTACACCAATTTTGCTGAACACTTGAAAGACAAGAGTGTTTTCAGACTCTAATTTTTTTACTATGTCCACTACAGAAGTTATGTTTTCCTGTACAAATCTAAGAATGCAGTAGAGTTTTCTTTTCTTTTCACATCACTATCAATATGTGACCAAAGATCCTCACATTTCTTGCCTTTGGCATCATTACTTATCAAAAAGTTTGTAAACGGTTGCCACATGGATAATATACCATTCACAGCCTCTTCCCTTGGACTGAGAACCATCAGCTCAGTGTAAGTGACACAGTTGGGATGACTCTTTCTTTGATGCCACACAAAGGGAGAAATATTTGCGTTTTAGTTCCCGCGCATAACAAAACAGTGCATCAAAATAGACTCAAAAGTCAAAAGCATCCTTCATTAACTGAAGATTGCAAGGATGCTTTCAGCATACTATCTAACAAGTGGCAAGGATCTCTTACAGGGAAGCACTTCAGCTCAGGAATCAGTTTTGACAGGTCATCAAACAACTTTTTGATATACGTAGCTGAATCACTGCAAATACAAACAATATCACTCCAATCTTTGTTGAACTTGGAAAGAACCTTTTTGCAGCAGCATTTCAAGTGACACTGCGTTCCATGTTTTTCAAAAGTCTGGTGTCATGTTTTCACCACTATCCCAGATGCCTTGTGACTGCACTCTTTGTTTCATATACCTGTCACTATACCTTGCATTGAATGTTTAAAGCCTGGGGTGTTGGCAATTCACCTACTATCAATACTGACTCACTAGAAACTGGGGGTTGATGTGTCAAGGGTTTTTACCCATTCTCTGTGGTAAATATGATGGCACATATTGGGAAAGATTCTTATGAAACCAGTCATTTTACCTATCAGTGAAAGAACGCAGCTAAAGTATCAAATATGATTTTTATATTTCCTGATTCAATACAATTTATACAATAATTAAACACGACCTAACACATGCTTCTAAACCCTGCAACTTTAGACCAAAGACCACAAAACTGAAAAAACCAAAAGGAAGAAAAATGTTTTTGCGTGATATCCCTAAACAAAAAAACTCAAGCAGAATAATGTTAGCCCAGTCTTTCTTGCTGCTACCTTGTATAACAAAGCTACATTGTATTGGGCTCTTCGGTAAGAAAAAAATGACTCTTTCACTCCTTTTCCTTTCTGTGAATGACATTTAGTTTGTGGTTGTGCAGGTGGCTTTCAGTGTTGATATATTTACACTGGTGAGGGCTATATCCCTCTCAGTGGGGTTTTATCAGTTATTATAGGTTTAAATCTAAAACCAGACAGCCTAAATATAATTTAAGATCTGTGTAGTATGAATCTGCTTTTTGAACTTTATTGACTCCTATGAAATTCTGCTTTATCTTTATCTAATTTATGGTCATGCCAGATAAATTGCTGTTATGGGGTCCAATGTATTTAATGTACAAAATGCAAAATATTAGGTGAACATTTGGGGTAGTGTTTTTATTGGATGAAGTGTGGGAATGGTGGGTGGTAGGAATTTTATGAATCCTCACAGGTTTTGGAATTTTCCTTCGCAGAACCATTAGGAAAATCTGTGATTTCGCCAATGTTTGGAATTTGCAGGCCATTTTGGGTAAGAAAAATTATTGGAATCCACCCAAACAACACCACCCCAGACTTCCCTAGGTACCTTTTTAAAAAAATGTTTGGGTCTAGAAGGTTTCGCTGAGTGCAGACAGAGTCCTGGCCTAAATACCATAGCTACCCACATCGCCAGAATTGGTCAATTTGCAAGTCAAAATCTTTATCTTTCTTTGTGTCTTAGGGTCCTTACGTAGCATTTTATTTGATGGACTATAGCTTAGTCACACTAGTGGGGCACTACTGTTATTGGGAGAAGTGTAGGAACACTGAGTGGTTGGACACTTGTGGATCCCCACAGATTCCATTAGCATGATCTGCTTTTACTTTCGTTTTGCTGTGTAACTTCAGTGTGCACAGTGTACTGCACAATACAACAAAACAAAATCAAATGTGGGACTCGTGGGGAGCATTTCCCTCGCTTGCCGACTTTGATTACGGAAGAGAAAATGTTTCTAGTGTTTTTTCCAGAACGTTTTATTTTCTAGTTCTGTGGATGACCAATTGAAGTCCACTGCACTATGAAAGTAGTATGGTGGACCTCAACAGGTCGTCTGCTTTAAAGCAGTTAAAACCAACCAAATTCATGCAGTCTGATGTCCTGTCCAACAAGTATTGATGACAAGCTGTGGGGATATGATGGCCACATTGCATTAATTTCTTTGTTCCATTATCATAGGGGACTTCTCCAGTTCCAGGAGGCCAACAGGATGGTAGGCCTCTTATTTATTTATTTTGAGTTTTATATAGCGCTGGCTGGACCCGGAGGTATCAGAGCGCTTTACATGAGGATTAAGATGTGTTACAGAGTTACATCAGTTACAGTTACATTACAGTTACATCCGTTGCTAGTGCATTCAATAAACATAGAAAAAAAAGATCAAGGGAGGGAGGGAAGGGTACCTAACGGGGAGATGAGGAAGAAAGCAATGTCTGATGTCCAGCTGGGTAGGTGCCGGCCAAAGGGGTGAACCAGAGTCCAGCTCCTCTTTAGCTACATATGATAGCTCCACCGGGCATCAGCCAAAGGTAACTCTAGCTCCGCGATAAGTCCGAACACTTATGGATTCTGCCCCGGGGGCAAAGTCTTAGTTCTATCGAAGGAATTCGTTATAGGAGGGGGAGGGATGGGAGAAACAGGGAGACGGGGAGCTTCAGCCTGGAGTGCGGGGTCGACGCGGAGCTTCAGCTCCAAGCGGCCATTTCGGCCCAAGGCCACCCCCCCTGGTTACTGGCTTCTGGCACTGGGGATCAGAGGAAAGCACAGTGGTCAATAAAGGTGGCATGTGCTTTTAATAGCCATGCTCAGCCAAGAGAAAGTCTCAGTTGCCATACATTTTCTACGGAAAAGAGGGCTAGAGAGAGAATAAAAAATATTGAGAAGTAAAAGAAGATGGAAGAGACGATAGAGTGAGGCATTCTAGAAAAGGAGAGAAGAATAAGAGAAAGAAAGGAGAGTAAATAGAAAAAGCAGGAGAGACAGAAATGGGGAGATAGATGCAGCAGCAAACCGAAAGGCATAGCTGGGAAAAGGTTGAGAGAGGTCGGGAAATTGGGAGTAAATAGAAGTAGTAAGAGCGAGCCTAAAGGAGCGAAAGGAAAGCTAGGTACATGTAGACAACTGGTGACTGGTAATTTTATGTGGAATGTATAAGCTTATCATGTCTTGGCCAATACTCCTGGTCCAATGTGATTTCAAAGCACAATTTTGCACCTTATTTTCTAAAAGTGATCTTTGTGTAAGATCCACAAATCACCTTGCATAGTGGTTTTTATAATCACAATAAGGTCTAAGTATGGTTACTTGAGACACATTGCTTTTTGAAAATTGCTTAATAATGGCACCCTCTTGGTGTTTGTTACTATGTGCTCTTTGTGAGAGGTGCCAATACCTTCTATTTAATGCATATCAGCCATGTCTACATTTGCTGGTATGGTCACTGAAAAGTACAACCTACTTGCTGAGAAGTTAAAGTTCTGTTAAGGAGGTATTTTGGCTTTCTAGTGGACATTTAAATATGGCACTCTCTTAACTGTTTAATTAAATAAAGCTTGACTTTCATGTTCATCTATAGTAATGGCAAAAGCAAACCCTCGACAAGTAAATATTTTCAATTTCTAGTACACATGGCAGGTATCCATGCTTAAAATATATAAAGGTGCAAGTCAGCCTACTTTACAACTTTACATCCTTCTACTCAAAACCCCATCTAATTGAATAGGATTTTATGTTGGAGTGTGAAAAGCTGATTGAGTGTGCTTTAATATGTACCTCAAAAAATCCACATATTCATTCACACAGAATCACACTGCATTCACCCTGAATATCAAAAGCAGTATATCAAAACCAGAATATCAATGACAGATATTGAATCGAAAATATCGACATTTATAGTTTTCCTTGGCCAGATGTACGACCCTAAATTGCATGCACAAACGGGTTAGCGACCCGTTTGTGCATGCAAAAATCGAATCGGGCCATGTACAATTCCTATTTAGCAATTTATTTGCGACTAGCTAAATATGAATTGCGACTCGCTATTAGGAAGGGGCGTTTCAAGGACTTCCCTTCCTGAAAGCGAATCTCTACCTCATGTATAAATGTTTTGTGACCGCAATTGTGGTCGCAAATCACTCGCAAATTGTCGCCCTCTTCAAGAGGGTAGTAATGCATTCGCAAATGGGAAGGGGTCCCCAGGGAACTTCTTCCCCTTTACAAATTCAGGGTTTTTTTTTTTTAGGGGCAGGCAGTGGTCCCAGGGACCAATATTTGAAAAATAAATAGAAAACGCGTTCGATTTATGAGATTTTTCAATTTTTGAGAGTGACCAATCGGACAACCTGGATGAGCCCGGGCGGATAGCCACCTCCTATCTTACACTGTGACAGGTGTGAGATGTGCCTTTTTAGCGTTCTTTCGCACCTGCTTTGTCATCAGAGTTTGGGGTCACTTGTGAGTCAATTAGATTTTCCTTCTTACTTCAAAATGCAGATTGAAAGTGACCTTTCTTGCCACAGTTGTGGCAATGCTGGAAGAGAGGATTCGCCCCAGAACTAGAGCGCACACAACATTACACCAATGTTAGTGAGCTCTGGGTGTATGTTTGAATAGAATTTTGTGTACAGTTGTTCTTCTGTGATGTGATGTGTATTCCCGCCCACCATGCAAATGACCTGATTTCCCTGTCCTGGTTGTGTGCAGTCTTATGACGTTTTGCAGATGTTTGCACAGTGTCTAAAAAGCGTGCTTATTCAAAAAATGTGCACAAAACCTTCATCTTTTAATGGCATGGCAATCGGTTGCTGCCACGGTTCCTGGAGTTATGCCACACGGGAGGGCTAAATTAAGCAGTAGTTTTTGAAGAAATTATGCACCAAAAAAAGGAAATAGTGTGTCGTATTCTAGCACATTTTCTGACAGTATTGTCACCATTTTTGTCTTTCTTATACATAATAGCATTGTCCAGTCAAAGATTTCACTGAATTAGCACCAGTTAACATTTAAATGCAGCTGTCAGTGACTGGAAAGTGACCTGTTACTGTGCAGCAAAAGGCCTGCCACTCTGGCAGCCCGTGTTGAAGCGTTTTTAGCAACCATCAATCTGTTAAAGTTTCTTTTCCTGTAAAATCTGCAAATTATGCAGAAGATGATGGATTATGTGGTAAGTGCTGCAAATCCATAATTATGCGAATTCGCTGTGGCCACAGAATCGTAGTATCTATTGCCACTGGCTGTCACTGATTGTGTACATAGAACCATACTAAAACCTTATGCCTTTGTTTAACAACATAATTGTTGGATGTGAGAAATTAGGTAGTTGAGGGAGCGGTGTGCCCTTCTTAAGCAGCAGTCACAGTGCCTGTAAGGGTGAACCACAAAAGCCACTCAATTATGCTGTGCCTATCCCTCTTGTAGCTTGGCACAAACGCAGTCAGGCTTAACTTAGATGCAATGTGTAAGGTATTTATGCAGCACTCAAACATTAATAAAGTGAAAACGCAACTCGAGAAAATCTCCATATCAATTTAGAAAATTAGAGTAAAATGTAATACATTTTTTGATACCAAACGATACAAATCTAATCAGTAGAACCAGAGATATGCAATTTAAACATTTTTAGGTGAGTATAAGGCCTAAAAGAACAAAGCGCTCCTTGTGGTTTCTGGTCGTACTAGACCAGGGAAAAGTCAGAAGTTCATGCCAATAACAATGGAGCGCAGGTTGCACACAGGGTCCAGGTTCGCCCTATGGAAAAGTTACCTTCTCAAAGTCTGGCGTAAAGAGTCCAGTTGGCAGTTTAGGATGATGTGAAGAACAGGTAGAGCATTGTGGATGGTTGGCGCTGTAGCACGAAGAGCAGGCCTGGCATCGATGATGGTTGTCGCAGTAGCGCGAAGATCCTTTCGGGTGTCGCGGGCGGTCATTACTGGAGCTTCAAGCTGGTGGTCACTGCAGGCTGTCGATGCTGTAGCGTGAAGTGCAGATCTCACAGTGCCAGTCTTTGCTGGCAGTCATCGTAGTGCGAGGAGTCGGTTCAACCAGAGCTTCGCTTTGGCGGTCATCGCGGGCGGCAAGATCTCAGCGTGAATGGGCCGGTTCATGGTCACAAAGAGGCCAAAACTTCTGGATTTCTCCTTTTTCTTCAGAGAAGTGGACTCTGATGCCAGCCAAGTGCTCAGGACCTGGAGGGGTACCTCTTGGGCACCAGGAACTCACTCTGGCGGAGACCAGTAGGGCTCAGACAGCTCCAGTTGCAGGTCCAGGTTGGTCTTGTTGCAGCAGGTCAGCTGGGCCAATTCAGGGAGGCCCCTGGAGTTCGTTGTGTTACTGTAGCTCAGAACAGGAGGTCAGCCAGCTGATCCTTGGAGTCACTCTGCAAGGAATGAAGAGAGCAGGTCCTGTCTTCCGTCTCAGAGAGCAGGGAAGGTCTCATGCAGCAGGGCCGTCCTTTGGCAGGAGGGTAGTCTTTCTTCTGTAGTATCCACAGGTCCAGGAGTGTACTGAAGAGTGGGCCTGAGGGGCCTATTTTTATAGCTGGTGCCAGCTTTGAAGTAGAAGAAACTTCTGAATCTTTCCCTGCATAGATGGTTCTGGAATATCCTGCCTCCCTGCTCAGGCTGCAGAGGGTCTGGGTTCACAAACTGGTAGTGTGAAGTCATTTGTGTGTGTACTGTGGCAGGTCTTTTGAAATTTAAGTGGGGCTGTGCACAGCTTTCCAGGCATGATGGCCCACCCTGCTAACACATAGTACCCCTTTGTTTTACTGTCTGGGAAAAATACGTAAAAGCATATTTCAAACTACACCTGGTTATATGACCCAGAATACAGACTGCAGGCACCAACTGATTGTAACAAGAAAATACCAACTTTCTAAAAGAGGCATTTTCAGAATAGTGACTTTAAATCTTACTTTACCATTAAAGAGGGTTTCAAATTACAATCCATTCAAGTTCAAACATGATATTCCTACCTACTCCCAGGTAAACGTTATTCAATGTAATAAGGCAACCCAATGTTATCCTATGTTAGAGGCAGGCTTCACAGTAGTACAAAATTAATTGGAGTTTTTCACTAACAAGGGATGTAAAACTTGAAAGTACATGTCCAACTTTTTAAACACACTGCACCCCGCCCAGTGGGCTGTTTAGGGCCTACCCTAGGGGTAATGTATGTGTAATAAAAAGGGACGGTTTAGTCCTGGCAAAAGGTTTATTTTGCCAGGTTGAAATAACAGTTTAAAACTGTGCACATGTTTAAAGTGTACTTAAGTGAGTGGCCCACTAGTGGTATTTAACTTACAGAATCTGGGTACTTGTAGTACCACTTTACTAGGGACTACTAAGTAAATTAAATGTGGTAATTCAATATTAGCCAAATTTACCATGTTTAGAGAAGAGAGCACAAGTTCTTTGGCACTGGTTAGCAGTGGTAACGTGCACTGAGTCATAAAAGGCAGAAAAGAAACATGTTTAGAAAACAGGACAGGGAAGGCACAAACTTTGAGGGTATCCCTGCAGAAAGGTGCCTAGTCCAACATCGGAGTTTTCAAAATATACTGGATTTTGAGGCGGGGGGGGGGAATGAGTGGGTGCCCCAGGTTGGTGGGGGCTGGCTACATGTACATCGCAGTAGGTTCTCGTTGGTTTCATTATGTCACTGAGCCCATGAACATGTCTAATATGTTTGATATATTCAACATAAAAGTTAAGTAATCTGAAAAAAACATTTAATCTTATAAACATTGATGGTTTAGTCCGATCCTTAAAGCCTGATTTAATGTACAATGGCGTGGGAGCAAGGGCCACCACAAACTTTCAGACACCTCAAAATTTACCTCAATCAAAGATCCCACATTTTAATGGATCGGAAACGGTGTTGAATGTCAATGTCATGAGGTAATTGTTTACCACTTTAAGGCATCGCACAAAGCATAAAAACAGCAGAAAATACCATTTTAAGTAAAATGGATCAACTCAATATCTGGGTTCTAGATCAATGGAAAAGTTAAAGTGTTTTATTACAGAATTATAAATTGAAGTGGTGCAGAATCAATGCCATGAAGGTACTCAGTGAAAATTATACAGAAAATACAAAAGTCAGAAATTAATTTAAGTCCCAAGTGGGGAGCAAAATCAAGAGCGTTACAGACAACATCCCTAGTAGAAAAGGAAAGTCTTCTGGTTCATCCCCAAAATCAAAGGGTTTTATGCATTATTTTCACATATGAAATTACAGAATCTGCAGCCTCACTGTGGTTTGAAGAAATGTAGCACTTTTTCAACAAATCAGTTAGCACATGAAGAATAAATATCATATTGCCTTAACTGCTTGAGTGCTCATGACGAGCTGAGCTCGTCATAACGGTCGCGACCTGCCCACGCGCGATTGATTCCCCGCCTGTGCGGGAGAATTAATCAGTGGGCGGGGTCGTGACGAGCTCAGCACGTCATGAGCACAGCTCCACTGTGAGTCATGACGAGCTGAACTCGTCACGAGCACAGCGGCGCCGCAGCCCCCCCACCCCCCCCCCGCACCGCGGGGAATTGCCCCCACAGAGAAGAGGTTAACATCTAAGCACTATTCCAATACATGAATAATTATTCAGCACTTTCCATTCTAATGTTGTCCAGAGATGCAAGAACAAAACTAGATAGATAAACAATAATATTTTATATGAATGAATTGCCACAGTGAACCAACAGTAAGACCTTGCTAAATGTTTCAAGGTGTGAATGAAAGTTCTTCAAGATCAGAATAACAATAACAGGGGAAATAAATCAGAATCTTTTAGGTTCACTGTCTTCCATAGAATTTGCGGGGAGAGAATGTAGGCAGGGGAGAAAACATGTCCATTTTGGACAAGATGGCATTAATATCTAATTAGTGGCATAGTTAACATATATCAGGAAAATGCATATCTACTTATCATAGGAAATTTGTTTCAAAAGCTACTGTACGTAGACATTTGAAATTGAGTGTGAAATTGTATTATGCACATTGTTAACGGTCACAAAAATAGAAACCCATATATCTATTCTGCAATGGTAATGAAAATCATCAAATGTCTGGAAGAAACGACTTAGATGGAGCTGAATCTAATGCCTGAATAGTCCCCATCATAGCAACAGAGTGGTGGAGGAAATTCAGCTGGAATGCTGCTTGATATTTAGTGTTACTTGTATAAATTGGAGGATTTTCAATTACCAGTGAACTTTATGTTAGAACCTCAGGCCTTCATTTAGTTGGGCTACTGTGCAGCTGGGGATGGGAATGACCAATGCCGACTGCCGCCACACCAAGGTGGCAGAGCACCACGATCCCTGTCATCCACAGCTTTCCCACTCCTATAGTGTACCAGCCTTCCCCGTAATCCTCACCCAAGCACCCTTCCCCTCTTCCATGTAAATTCTTGTTTTGAAGCTCTATCCCCTTAATCCTTTGCTGTCTCCTCTTTTGTCTACGCTACCACTGTCTATTGGAAAGTCCCTCTAGTGTTAAGCCCTTCATTGCTTTTTAGCTGGTGTGGTCCAAAATATCAGGTAATAAAAAATGTTATATCTTCATATTGTGTTTTACCATATGTGTATCTCCAATTTGCATACATGTGGAGTTAGGAATACCAAGGGCCAGATTTATCAATATTTGGCAAAACACAATGCAGCTATGTCAAATGGAGAGAGCAGGAATGTGCCATATTTACTAACGTATGATGGATTCCTGCTCCCTCTGCACTGGCGCATTAGGGGCTGCCAAGCACCTATGCAGGCACCCTTGCGCCATGGTGCAAGGCAGCCTGCGTTACAGCCAGGATAGTTTAAGGGGAAGGAGTGGCACCTTCCTGCCCAAAAACAATCTCCAGAGGTATGTCCTCTATCTGTGTGTGTCCTGCAGAATGCAGCGCATGTAGAAAAAGGAAATAATGCAGTAAAAATAAAGATATTTATCCTCATTGCACCTCACCTGGGTGGGGATAGCATTTTGACGCATTCCCAGGTTTACTAGTCTTAGTAAATCTGGGAATGCGCCAAAAAACATGGTTGAGTGCGTGGAAACACCCACGCTACATCCATGGAACGCCTTCCCCACACAACACAAGGCTGCTTTGCGTTACTCCAGATTTACTGTGCCATGCAGAGCCCCGCAAGGTGGAATGTATGGTTTAGTAAATCTAGCTTAAGGGCTTGCGTTGCCTTGCATCTCCTTGCATGACACAAGGGCAACTCAAGTGTAAAGAGAAAGGGCCCCCTGTTACTATTGAGAAGTTCCTCTAGGCAGGGAAATAATACATACTGTATATTCCTAGGGCAACTTCAAACAAATTAATGAAAAAGAAAAATATCAGGAGAGACACAAACCAAAATGACGAAAAATTATGAAAAAATACAGAATTTATTTATTGATATTGAGATATTCCTTATTCTGACATACAGTTAGACTGACCACACACACACCACATCATACATACTAAACAATCCAAGTTTAAGGGCTTGCGCTGCATTGCATCTCCTTGCATGACACAAGGGCAACTCAAGCCCTTGATTAATCTGGCCCCAAATCTATTCTTCCCTATATACACTTACCTTTCAATATTTTTTTTCCGATATTTGGGCTATGATATTGAGGTCTAGCGATATTCCCTGCTCGATATTCCACACCACAACCTTTTTTAGCTAGATTACATAAATTATTAATGTAAAAGCATAGGAAAAATTGAGCGAGGAAGGAAAAGGAAACATATTTTTCTAGGAATATCTAATGCATTTTTCAGATTTCTCTTTCACACATTGTGTCATACTTCCCCCTTTAGCCTGGGAAGTTTAAGTGTGTCCTACATGCAGAGTTTTGTTACCATATCCACATTAAATCATTCAGTTCTCTCCACACCACCTCAAGATAACTACTATTAACTAAATGCTGAACTTGTAACAAGGACACATGGGACAGCATGACTTGCTGAGCGGCACATCATATCAGTGGGGAGCCAGAACATTAGCAAAATCAATAGGATGCAACAGTAAGAGTTATACCCTAAATACATCCGGACCTTGCCTCTTGCAAGACCCCTAAAGGCATCATAAATATAGCCAGCTGAAGGCGAACTCCTGGGACAAATTAATTTCCTTAGATCTCAAAACAAGACCTTATTGTGGCTGGAAAATCGAGCAATCTGGACACCCGTTAAGAGATTCAGTGGACTGTAGAGTTTGTACTGCTACCAGGTTTCCTCTTCCCTAGACGGGTTATTTTTATTTCCTTGTTTGCTGGGATTTGGCAGTTTGAGATGGGTTTGTGGAACTCATTATCAGAGACAGAAGCTGGACTTTCAGCATTGCAGCACTGGCGAGCACCTGTTTTAAGGACAGATATAGGTCATTCTGCAGTATTACGTTTCTAATTGATCGTTTTTGCTGTTTCAAATCTACGGTATTCATAGACGCACTTAATTTTAAATATAATCTTAGCATACGCTTCTCCAAGATTAATTCACGCATGATTCAGGCTACTAATGCTTGTTAATGCACGGTTATGAAAGGTCTTTCGTAAACACTATTGGGCTTCATCAAAGAGAAAAAGACGCAAGCCATTTAGCTGCGCTGTGCCGCGTCATTTTCAAAGCACCATTGGATGCCATGCACCAGCGCAGACACCCCTGCGTCATTTTACAAGGGTGCCTGTGCTGCGGGACAATTGTTTTTGTGCAGGAAGGGATGCCTTCCTGCATAAAAACAATAATTAATGGCATTTTCCTCATAGAAAGCTGAAAAAATGAGAGAAATTAAAGTATTTCTCCTCGTTGCGCCATTCCTACAACTCCCCTGGAGAGGCGTAGGATTCTGACGCATTCCCAGTTTTACAAAATATTGTGGGGCTTATTTACATGCCCCTTGCACCGCCGGTGCGTCACTTTTTGTGACGCACCTGTGGCGCATTTTGCTGCCCCATATTTACAAGGTTTTGTAACTTCTATGTGTGCTATTGAAGCACACATAGAAGCTGACAACGCCATTTCAGATTGTTTATGTGCTGAAAGGGACACTTTCTTGCACATAAACAATCATCTCCGTGACGCAGGCATCCTTGCACCATGGTGCAAAGGGGCCTGCATCGGCGCATGGCAGCCAATTGTGCACCAGTGCATGGGAAAGCACAGGGATGCAACATATTATTGTAAATATGTTGCATTCCTATGCTTTAAAAGTGCGGCAGCGTGGCGCAGCCAAAGGACTTGCGGTGCCGCGCTTCGGCACTTTCTTGTTAATGAGGCCCTGTAAATCTGGGAATGCATCAAGTTCGATGGATGTTGCAACACCCATGGAACTCCCCTTTCACGCAGAGTAATGTGTGAAAGGGGCCCATATTTACAAGGACATGAAAACTCACGGAGGGTGACTTCACGCTGCCTTGTAAATATCAGCAAGCCCATTACGCTGCCGGCGCGTCATAAAAAGTGACGCACCGGCACGCCATGGGCTTGTAAGTAAGCCCCTATTGTTCGCATTTATGATGTATTGATAGACCTATATCTATCTTGGTAAGCCTGCCAGGCTGATGTTACTCAAACATGGCAATAGATCGATAACATTTTGGTAGGCTTCTTTTCTCCCAGATCAGGTCCTCCTCATCACTATCCTCAGTTTATTGAGACTAAGCTTTATGTCAGACTCTGGCTTCCCAGCCATAGATTAACAGATTTTATTTTAGCAGGAAATAAATCTTATATGTACTCATCCCTCAACACGCCTATAAGGCCCTCTCGCTCCCATACCCAAGGCTGGACTGGAAGACAAATACAACACTGGCGAAAATGTTCAAACCAGCCTCATTCCTAGGCTGTGACTAGAATAGGGCTATGGGGACATGGTTGGGTAACCTAGCCCATCCTGCTTTAGAAGCAGCATCGTGACTGCAGACCACCTAGAAAATGGCAGAGTGGCAGAATGTCCCGCCTGGCCTTGCCTAAACCGACTTAAGTAAAATATAAGGGAGAAATGCTAGGCCAGGAGGAAACAAAAGCAAACCTTGTGACGAGGACGACGCGGACTCAGATGTAATGAAGAGGGACAAAAGAGTTATTCAGTGATGGCCCAGGTTCCTCACTTCAAATTCATGCAATAGTCAGGATGTCAGTCACCCCACATGTGTACCTGAAAACCAAGGTCGCTGTTGCATCCTAGGGGCAGCATATTGATAATGCTGTGATGCGGCACACAAACCTACCAAGAATTTTTGCCTTGGAAACTCCAGGGTTTTTAAAGGGTCGCTGGAGGAAGGGCAAAGACACATAGATGGACACAGTATTAAAAAATTATCCCAATGACAAGAGCATGGCACCAGAGTGGATGGCCAGTGAAAATGCTGAACACAAATCAACATTTCCCACTTTCCTTTGAAGGCCTAATTTTTTAGTCCAGGAATCTCTTGGCAAAGACAAATGGGAGCCTGCTGGTAAATGAAAAGTAAACTCTGGCCATGAATATACTGGCTATTACCCAGTTCACATGGACATATATGTTGCTCTTGTGTTTTTGATATATGAATATACTAGGAACTGCTGGCCGTACCCTGTAGCGACCCCAAGTAGAAAGGTAAAAGAGGATCCTCAATACCAAAACAGAATGACTAGTAGAACCTCAATCAGTTCTTCCTGCACTTATAGGAGAATTCTGGCAAAAAGAGAAAATTGGGAGAAGGGATAAAGAAGCCTCCTTGGCATTGGAATTTTTACTGCCTCCACCTCAATACTTGAGACCCTTGTGGGTGAGTAGCCGCGCTATATAAACCCCTGGTTGAATGCTTACAGTGATGATGTCAATGAACAAACGGATGGAGCAGAACACTGTTCTCTTTTGGGAATAGATTGAGCCTGGGAATCATAAAACATTTGCACAATGAGTGGACAATCATGGAATGGAGACAAAAATCTCTTGAAGTTTCTACTTAGCTGGCCTGTGAGCCATCCCCCATCACAACACAGGCCACTAACAAGACCTCAGTGTTCTCTCTCTCCAGGATGCTGCCCTCTGTGAGCAATGTGAAAACAATCTGGGATAATAAGAACAAAAGCCATTTAGGCACGGCAAAACCTTGTCAAGAAACTGCTCAGAACATAAAAGACGTACTAGCTAACCACAAAAGACCAGATATAGTTCCACTAACTGTTAACGAAAGTATTAAGAAGACAACTGGAAGTGGTTTTGTAGGGATGCACCCAAACGAATAGCGAGTAGAATGAGCGGATATTGATCAACGTCAATTCACACCACAGCAATATGCAGTGCTAGTGTCAAAACAACAATCTGAAAATTCAGTACCTCACTTGTTCCCCTCATCACAGCTCAGAATTGAGGAGCAAATAAAAAACCCAAATAATCAGATCCTATTGATACCGCAGTATATATCGCAAGGTCCTCAAGACTACCTGAATAGGGGTAATGTTCTGAGTCTAATGGCAGCTATTCCAACATTAACGTTAGTCAGGGGGACACCAACCATAACAAAAAAACACTTTCGACTTGGAAGACTGCGGAGACTGTTTCATTAATCCAAAACACAGCCCCACAGTTCAAGGCCTGGGACATAACACTGTCGAAGCTCGTAAAGCAATGTTACCGCTTACCCCTGCTGCGTTTGCAAAACAATATATCTGACAATCACTGTGTAACTCCAGTATACTCCATATTAAAAAAAGTGCAACAGGCAAGCTATGAGATAACAAGACAATATCGAAAATACAAGGGAAGATTCAGTTAGAATACGGCGGGCCCCAAATGGCCCCATGGCGAGAATGACTCACTAATAACAGGAGAATATCCCAGCAGGCAACACTAAATCTTTTCTCATGGAATATTGCAGGTGCAAAGCATGAACTGCAGGATAACTCACCACCCGATTACTGGAAAAACTGCGAACTAGTAGCCCTTCAAGAAACATAACTGATAATCTCAGTCCAAGTAGCAGGTTACGTCCTCCACCATGTGAAAGCAACAAGATCCCAACGATATGGTAGACCAAAGGGTGGTCTTGCCGTTTAAGTCTCCACTACATTGAACATCACATCTGCTCAAATTCCTACCACAACAAGAGATATGCAAATGATAAAAATGGACCTTAGATCCGACAAAGCAGAAAGCACAATCATTCTTATCAATGGTTATGCACACCCAAAGCAGGAGAACAAGAAAGCCTTAGTCAATAAATTGACAACTGCAATAATGGAAATAAGGTTTGAACACCCAACATGGGAAATAATTGTAACTGGCGATTTCAACTCAAATTTAATGTACACACCAGAGGAAGATGATAATCTAACAGCAGCAAACGCAATATGGGCAGTACAACCTCAAGAACGCTCAATCCTGAAATTACATTACTTAAGTGGACAGAAACTAGTGACAGACCTAGAACATCTTGGTATGAGAGTGTTAAATGGAAGAACTCAGCAGGACAGACCCCCAAACTCCACATATCTCCGCCCGTATGCCCGGTCAATAATAGACTACACAATCCTTACACTACCGCTGCGTGCCCAAACAAAGGAATTTTCGATCAAATACACCACCAAAAGCGACCATTCGTGTCAACATCTTGAATTGTCAACTTTCCTACCTAGACATACAACAGCACCACCAGAGGCAAGGCTAATAACAATGATTAATCTCAAATGCCTAAGATGGTCGAGTAATTCACTCTTGAAATAGTTACCAGGGCAAAGGAATTGATAATAAATTACGCTCTAGGAGAGTGCTCGATAGCAGAAGCCTGGGCCGCCTTCCTAACAAATCTCTTAAAGGATGCCCCCCTAATAAACCACTCTGGAGAATCAAGGTACAGCCAGCACAAATGACTGGGTACAAAAGCACAAAGCCTAAGAAAAGATTTAAGAGGCGCAATTAGATCTATCAGGGGCATTGTCGTATCTAAAGCTACATGGGAGAAAATTGAAAATCTCAAAAAGCAGTACAGAAAGCAAATCTGGGAAGATAAAAGAATCCAATCAGATAACTTTTGGTCCAAACTTCTATTTAATGCAAAACAATCACATGCAAGAGCCTTCTGGGAGTTAGTAAACAACCTCACAAGATCTCCAAAGTTAATTATTGCCGCCTGCGTCACAAAGTCAGCCTGGACACTTTACTTAACTTCTACCTTCGTTAAAGTGGCCAACTTAAGTGAAGAAGCTTTGGGAACATCCAACCATTCTTTAGCCATGGATCATAGCATAACAACCTAGTCACCCCCAATAAAGTAAAATGCTCATACAATATCTTTAGAATCGCTGGTTCAACAGAGCTGGCCAAATCTCCACACACAACAGTCAAAATACTCAAAGAATCAGGAAGCACCTTGAAGAGCACAACAGCAATAGAGTAATCCCCAAATCAATACACAGAAGAGAGAATATCCAAAGCAATAAGATTAGGCCGACTGGACGGGGCCCCAGGTCCAAATGGTATACTACAAGCGATCTACAAATCGGACCCTGACTTTTGGGCGGTACCGTTGTCCCAGTTGTTCCGCAAGGTGGGCAGCACAAACACACTTCCCGAGAGTTGGAGAGGCTCAATAATTAACCCAGTGTACAAAGGAGACCATCAAACAGATCCAGCGAATTACAGAATGATCACCTTAATAGACTCGGAAGCAAAATACTATGCTTCGCTGATCCTCAGCGACCTAGTAGACTGGTCAGAGAATAAGAAACAAATCCCTATTAGTCAGTCAGTCATAAGCTTTTATTCGATATGCAAGATATCTTGTAAGCACATAAAAAATACAATTATTACAATAGATACATAAAAACACAAGCTACAAGAAGCCAGTAGGAAATTCATAAAAAGATAAAAAGGACATAAATAGCCCGTTCATAAATTAACTAAAAAAAGAATTAAACAGCTACTGACAATCTCTTACAACGAATAAGCCAAGACCACTTTAAAAATTTTGCAATTCCACACACTAATGGGGGGGAAGTGTCCGTAGTTAGGATACGAAGGGCTTCGAGGTAGCTGCGTGTGCCCATATTGCGACAAAGGGGTTTCAACCAGACACTCCTAGGCCTTGCATAATCCGGGCAAACAAACAGGACATGTACAATGGTCTCGGCCTTGCTTCGGCAACACGCACAGTTGGGAGAAATACGGGCCACGGGTGACCAACTTGATACCACTGCGCCTAGGGGGAGGCATCCAACTCTAAATTTGAAGTAAAGGGCTCGATCAAGAGGGAGAGTTATCAAGTCCAGGTAGGGTTCAAAAGCCACAGTGTCTTTGATTTGCAAAAAGGCGACAGTCGACTTGCAGTGATTAGAGTTTGTGATTAAACGCTCCGCACACCAGTTCCAATAAAGCGCCTTGACATCTTCCTTTGGAGGGGCTGAACGTGATGACCAACAGCCTCCTAAACCGATGTTCTCCAAAAGCTTTTTAGTATCTCTTAGCCACTTTATCTTAGCCCAACCCCCCAAGCTCATTATTTCCCCCAGGGCATCAGCGTAGGATTTTAGTTCTTCACCCCTCCAGATTCGTGTCCATAACAAAAGGGGGCGAAGCAGGGCCTGGTCTTTAATATTTTTACAGCCCATATCCAACCGGACAGGTACGGATGGAGTGCTCAGGGGCACGGAGATAAGGGATTTCAATAGCTTGCTCTCCGCTGACTCTAGGGAGTTCAAACAACAGTGGCCCCACAATTCTGCCCCATACAAGGCTGATGACACTGCTTTAGCCTTGTAGATATCAACTACTGGGGTGAGTGATCTCCTTGGAGAGGCCCTGAACTCCCTCATTAGAGCACCTCCCACTCTCTTGTGGCTGAGGACCATTTTATCAATATGACTAGCCCAAGACATCCTATCCGTAATCCGAATACCGAGGTAATCGAATTCGGCTACTTTCTCTAGGGGGGTCGAGTTTAGTGTCGGTGGGCGGCCCAGTTTCTTAGGAGGATTTAGGACTAGATATTTTGTTTTGTCCACGTTTATTGTTAATCCTCTTGCACCACAGAACTCCTGAAATCGCGTTAATAATTTCTGGATCCCTATTAACCAGACTGGATTCCGCAGGGCCGCCAGCACTACCATGAATATCCTTGCACTAGTTCTAATGGCAGATAAGAGTCTAAGGCAGTGAAAAAAATCTATATATATGTTTCATAGATTTGAAGGCGGCATTCGACTGAATTAACAAAGAGGTCTTCTATGGAACAAACTAAAGCACTGGGGCCTCCCAGAAACAACTCTCTGAGCCATAAGGCAACTGTACACAAACATGTGGATGCAAGCTAAAATAGCTGACGGCAAAAGGCTGATGATGAAAATTTGTACGGAGGTTGGACTAAAACAAGGCTGCAGTTTAGCGCCTCACCTCTTCAACCTTTTTATGGCTGATCTCTTGCCAAAGCTAGATCAGGTTAACTCGCATCTACCACGCTTGGGTACACTATCCATCACACACCTATCTTATGTTGACGATATAGTACTGTTAAGCCATACAAAAGTAGGCCTTCAAAGAGCGATTTATGAACTGGGGCACTTTGCCAAGGCAAATATGCTAGAAACAAAAACAACAAAAACAAAAGTGATGACCATAAGTCATCACGCCCGAAACAACTTCCATTCAAACTCGGCAATATAAGTCTGGAAGCAGTCAGCAATTACAAGTACCTAGGTGTATACATAGACAATCGACTCACTTTTCAAATAAACAACGAGTACCTAGTAAAAAAAGGAAATGGCCTAATATTTGCCTTCTGTTCTATCGGATTGAGCCTAAAAGGGCCATAGTTTACGCCATTATTAGCAGTCATTAAAGCAAAACTTCTGTCGACTGTGGCCTACGCAAGTGAAGTCCAGCATGGGAAAGACGCAGAGATTATGGAAAGTCTTCAAACACAGACATACAAAACAGTATTTGCTCTACCTCGAAACTCCACACCGGCGCATGTCTGGTCGGAATTTGGCCTGCAGCAGTATCTAGATAAAAGATATGTATCGATAAAAACATGGTACAAAATCTGGATTAATCGACAAAACCTACTTAACAACGATCTCTGGAAGGCACAGGAAGATGACCCTCAGTCTGTTTACACCAAGTACCTACAGTCATCTTTAAAGCTTAAGAACATGACAGACCTCCTGCGACGGAATTTACAGTTCTCGTCTTTTCAACAAACACTGAAGAAAGTGGCAAGAATACACTCCCTAATGGCAGACAAAATCATTTTAAGTAAGTGTGCCAATGCATGGATGGTCTTGCAATCATACATGAATACACGAAACTGCAACCTGCAACCTGCGAAATACTTGGGCTTGACATACTCCTCTTTCCTAAAAACAAAGCTGCTAGCTATACATCTCGGCACGCTACCATCCAATGCAGATCAACCAAGCTGGAAATATAATGGACCAAAGTCAAGTATCCTCTGTGGGGCATCAAAGGAGGACTTCATCCATCTAATATGAATTTGTTCAGGTTTGAAATCATACCCTTCAGGCTCCTTTGGGGCTGTCCAACTTGCTAGAGTTTTATGTGCCAGGGCGCCCTCTGAGATCTGCTGACCAAGCGCTGGTCTGCATTCCTCGTGTCTTGAAAGCCAGAGCGGGCGGTCGCTCATTTCATAGTTTGGCGGTGAAACTCTGGAATTCGCTCCCTGCCTCCATCAGAGCAATCCAGAACCATCTGGCTTTTCGTAAAGCCATAAGACCTGACTTTTCCCCATTTTCCATGGTTAACTCTGCCTTTTCTCTCCTGGGTTCATGTGTTTGGTGGCGCTGGGACGCCCCGTCGCTGGGGCAGCCATGCGCAATACAAATCTGACTAATAATAATACCAACGTTTACTATTAAAAAAACGTTTTTTACTTTAGGTGTATCCACACCAGCAGATCTGAAAAATGAAGATGTCTCTACCCGAATGACCCACAGCTTAATTGTAAATCAGTAAAAGTCTTACTTTAATATGAGAAAATACTACGAAACAGACTGATGGAAAAAGCACAATAGCACTTTAAGTCAATGCTGTACAAAACAGACTTTGTACCACTTTTTTTTTAAATTGTATTATTGGAAAATCAAAACATTTTAATATGTATATCTTATCTGGTGCAACTCACTCAGTTTTATTGGTGTATAGTTATGGTTTTAACTAACTTAAACAATAAAGATTGAATTGAATTGAACTCTCTCCATAGCCCTATGGAGAAAGACAAGTTTCGTAAGATGAATACCCTCATAGCACCCCAGGGACTAATATAGGACTTTTCCACCTAATTGTCTGCTTGAACCAGCTGAGTGGCCCACCAAGGGGCAAGTGCAAAAGAGTCTGTGTGGTTGCCCACCAGTTTCCTCAAAGTGGAGGATAAAGAGGCCTCCTTTTGATTCTGCAGTCACTGTTCTGATTCAAACCCTAGAATAGCATACCAGTGGCTGGTCAGAGTAGCATTGGTTATAGAACTAGAGGAGTGAGGGGCACATTTCCCCAGAAGCTGTTCTGACACCAGACATCAGACCAGGGAATTCAGGAGCTCAAGAGAGATTTGAATCAAGTCCTCTAATTATTTCAAGCTTGGCAACCAGTGCACCAGCAGATGATGCAGCAGGCTTGAGATTTGGCTAAACCCATGGGAAAAAATGCCTGCGGGCTACTGGACATTAAAACCATAGCCATTACTTTGCTGACATTTTGTGTTTAAACAACAGTCTCTGGAGTGGACCTTCCTTAGCAAATGCTCCAAAAGCAAAACGCTCAGCCCTCATCTCTGCAATACAGGAACTTTGAAATTCAGATTCTCGAAAGATCGTAGATGGGATTTTAATAAGCTTGGTAGCTACTTTGCTGATCCTCCTCTCATCAAACTTTGTCTGGAATAAGGAGGAGACATTAATTAGCCAATTATTAAGGTACGGAAATATTGTGATTTCTTTCTTGAGCAAAAGAGCTAAAAAGGTCTCCAATCCGTTAACAAATACCATATGGAAAGATGTGATTTCAAAATGAAGAATGGTGTACTACAAATACTGGATGGCCAGAGTAAAGCCAAGGTATTAGGGGCTCTGTGTGTACTGGGACATACCATTATGCATCCTGGAGGTCCAAGGCTGCCAAAAAGGCCTCCTAAGATACCTGAGCAAACACTGTCCATGGAGCATCATCTTGACCCTTTGGTGAGGAATGGAGTAACTGATGTATTTTAAGGCCAGGATAGGTATGTAACCTCTCATGGCTTCTAGTGCAGGAGAGGTACTGATATGCCCCAGAGGAAGCAACCAGTCCCTTCTTTCTAAGCAGCATCTGTAAGACATTGAGCAAAGCTGCCTGCCAGATTGAAG
This sequence comes from Triturus cristatus, assembly GCF_964204655.1. Lineage (NCBI taxonomy): Eukaryota > Metazoa > Chordata > Amphibia > Caudata > Salamandridae > Triturus > Triturus cristatus. Next base: position 1,100,871,070 of record NC_140591.1, on the reverse strand, counting down.
CCTGATTATAGGAGCCTGTGGGAACATTGAGTGAATGCTGCCCAAATTTAAAATCATTCTTCAATTGGTTTCAGAGCTACTTGTCCGACAGATCCCAATCTGTCCAATTGGGGTCTTGTGTGTCATCTTCAGTACTGGTGGACAAGGGGGTGCCATAGGGCTCTATTTTGAGCCCCACATTATTCAATCTATATGTGGCCCCTCTAGCTTCAATCATCAGGAATTGTGGCTTTGAGGCCATTTCATATGCCGATGACACGCAGCTGATCATAAACATCGGAAATGACCCCGCCGAAACGAAAGTTAAGTTTGCCACCTGTATGATTAACATCGCTGACTGGATGAGGAGTCATTTTTTACAACTAAATTCCTCTAAGACCGAGATTCTCCTGTTCGGCAAAGCTGCAGATCTATGGACTCCAGACTGATGGCCATCAGAGCTGGGTGCAGCCCCCATCCCTAGAAATTGGGCGAAGAATTTAGGGATCAGTTTAGATAACCAGCTCTCAATGGAGACTCAAGTGAAATCACTGGCTTCCTCGTGTTTTGGGACCATGCGGATGTTGAGGAAGATATTCCCATGGATCCCGCTGAGTGCTAGAAAGACCCTCATTCAGGCACAGGTAATGAGTCGCCTGGATTATGGCAACTCCTTACTGGTTGGAATCAGGGAGGATCTTCTCTCCAAATTGCAGGTAGTGCAAAACACCGCCGCTCGCCTTGCTCTTGATAAGCCTGTGCGAGCTCCCTCTCTGCCGCTTCTACGCCAACTACATTGGCTGCCAGTAAGGAAACGGGCCACGTTTAAAATGCTGTGTCTGGTTTTCAGGTCCCTGCATGGACTGGGGCCGGTTTATCTTATGGATAAACTTAAATGGTATCAGCCCACAAGGCAGCTTAGATCCAGTAATCGTAAAACACTGTGTGATCATAAAATTAGGAAGGTAAAGATGGGGGGTCGTTCCTTTTCTTACCTGGCCCCCAAGCTGTGAAATAGCCTTCCTGAATCAATCCGCCAATGTTCGAACCTGGCTCTATTTAAAAAAAATGCTCAAAACATGGCTTTTCTAAGACTCTCCTTCTTTTGACCGCTGATCTCTTTCTCCAGCGCCGAGAGATCCCCTTGGGGATGATTTGTGCGCGATATAAGTGACCAAAATAAATAAAATAAGTGCTTCTTATATTTCCCCACACCCACTGCTCTGAAATGTAAGCAGCCCACTAGGGGCGTAATGCAGGTCTATGCCGCCCCTGCAGCGCAGGGGGTGGGGGTGGCAACCCTTCAAGTGCCATCCTATACATTTAAATGCCAATACATTTCTCTAAGACTTAGGAGATCCGGGCTCCTCATCAAATTTGGCAGGGCGGTCGCCATTTTGTGTTACGCCTCTAGAGCCCTGGTGATGGAGGACATACAGACAGCCTGCGGCGACGCGATCTGGAAGCACACCTGGAATCCTGGCATACTAATTCTCCAGTTGAGGGAGGAAGGGGAAGTGGATGGGTTTTGTAAATAATTACCTTAAACTTTACCTCAAAATGGTCACCGTAGCTGTGCTGAAGAGGATGGACAGAAAAATGACAGAACCTTAAAAGGTTTACCCTTGCTAACAACTGGAATGCTAGACTGCAGCCAAAGCGTCCTCCTGTCCGCTGTTTTCTTCACTAGTTTTGAACATGAGAATGGAAATGCATCAGTATGGCATATTCCGTTTAGGCTGTTTTCCCATGGTCCCTCCAAATGTGCCTTCTCCTAGAAACTGTAGAGCCGGAAGCTGTAACTGAGGTACCAAGGTTGTCAGAAGAAGATAACACTAACTAGACAAAGGGAACTAACATTCCACGGAAGACATGGATCAGACTTTAGCAATAAAAACTGGGGATTATAATAAAATTCTGCTCTGGATTGAAAAACTATGGGGCATATTATCAAGAAACGGCGTTAAAATTATCGCCTCTTTAGCGGCAGAAAACTGCCGCTAAAGCGGCGATAATGGGCTTGATAATATGCCCTTGAGAATTCCCATAGAAGCCCATGTTCTGGTGTCAACATGGGCTTCTATTGGAATTCTCTGCGGCATATTATCAAGCCCATTATCGCCGCTTTAGCAGTAGTTCTCTGCCACTAAAGCGGCGATAATTTTAACGCCGTGCTTGATAATATGCCCCCAAAAGACTATGGCAAAATCTTAAAGATAAGAAAACTGCAACTAACATGCAATAAAAAATGTAAATGAGGCACTGACATTTACATCAGTTGCAACTGTCAGATATAGTAGAATGTGCTGGTGGTTCTATACTGCACTTTTGAAAATAAAAAAACAATAAAATGCAAAAACAAAGTTAATGTTTTTTTTTAGCATCCATACGGTTGTATGGTCATATAACCATCAATCATCAGCAGCCCATTGTCCTCTGAAGTGTCTATACTGCACAAGGATACATGTTTCTTTCAAGTAAGTTGTCTTTTATTCAACAATGAGAACTCATCCGATAGACAATAGCTGACATAATGATAAATGGACAAACCGAACACAGGATAGTGCTAATTTGCACAGAGGGGCTACTTAGCAAAATATTACTTAATGTAGGTTTGTATCAGTGCTTAATTTGAAAAAAAAAAATAGACGCCAGGCCCCTTGTCAGGAGACCACTGCAGCTTGCACCACATATTGCCCTTGGTAGCGCTGTCATTGATAGTATCAGCACAACCACTTACCATCACACTCCCACAAGAGTGATAATTTAGACTATTCGATGCCCCCAAGGGTGTAAGAAAGGCTTGGGCTGCAGGTAATAGTCATCCTTAGTGTTTATTGAATTAATAACCAACAGTTGCTTTGCTCATCTCTAAATTTAACAGACAGCACCACCTTGTGGCAGACTACCACAAGGGCCGGTGTTGACAATTAAGTGCCAATTCCGAGCACCGGAAACCACCGGCTCAAATTAAGCACTGGCGTGTGTTCCAACAACAAAAGTCAATGGTAATATTTTGTCTACAAATTCTGTTTGTGGTTAGTGGGCATATTCAGCTTCAAATCCTATAGTATTGATCCATGAAAATGCAAAACATAGATCAGTCTTCCCATCTACGATGAAATCCTTGAAACCAGGGTGAGCAGGTATCGAACTGGATTAGAACTGCGAAGCCATAACAATGAAAGAATGACTGTCATACAAATACATATAACAAAACGTCAAAAAGCCAATAAAGATCTATACCAATAAGCATGGGACAGTTTACATAGACCGTCTTGGTGCTCTTTCAGATCAACATTTTGTTGATTTTGCAGATTCTACCGATGTTAGTACAATTTTGCACTGATATTTCCAGATTACATAGATGACGTTGGCGCCAGTGCAATTTGCACCAGCATTTGCATTATCATTTGGATAGATTACTTGGCAGAATTCCGTTTTCACTGAATAGGGAGAACTGACTTGAAAAATGTCTGCCAGTATTTTTAATACTACCCAAAACACTTCAGTAATATTTATGGACGTGGTGTACATCTGGCTTGGGCTGGGCCTAATCTCAAGCAGTGTTTAATTGGGTGTTTAATTTGGGAGAAAAATACATAAGTGCATTGGCCCACATTTTTGTTATGAGCCCACGCTGGTAACAGCCCTACCAATTCCCTAGGTTTTCAGTACCAAAGCTGCCTAGTCTTTATTAGTCCAGAGGATGGCACACTGAGGAGAAATATTTCTATTTCTTCTTGTTACTTCCTGTTTCTTTGCGTGATGCATTCCACATGGCACATAGAAAGAGCACATTGCCACTTAGGCTTGTTTTGGTTCAGTAAGGTACGCCTTCTTGCACAAAACCAATCCTGCCTATAACGCAGGCACACTTGCACCCCCGCACAAGGGTGCTTGCGTTGGCGCTAGACAGCACACAGTGCACCCGTGAGAGGAGGCAGCAGCATTGCACCACATCTGAGGTGCAGTGAATTTCTGCTCTCTCCATTTCATGCAACGCAGCACATCAAGGGGCATATTAGCAAGGGCTGGCGATATAATTCTTGCCGCTTTAGCGTCCGTTTTCGGGCGATAAGCAGCGATAATTATATCGCAATATCATCAAGGACACGCTAGCGCGTGTTTCTTTGATGTAGGGCCCGTTTTTTCACAGCCTCGCATCGCTAGTGAGATGCAAAGAAGGCGTGGCCGTGAAAACAACACATGAAAATATCGCGAAGGCAGCTTCGCGATATTAACAAGGAGGTGCAGCGATAAAAAAAATCGCGCTACCTCGGCCTTAACGCTGGAATTTAACGTCTGTTAAATTCCAGACTAAGGCATACTAATAATGGTAGGTGGATTATGCTGATACGACCACAGGGTCGTATCAGCAATGTTATCGCTGTTTTCCATGGAACATTGCTGGAAAAATAGCGATGTTCCATGGTAAACACCGCTATTGCTGAAATATTATCGCCATAGCGCTATGTATTGTTAATATAGCGTTATCATGGCGATAATTTTCAGCGATAGCCGGCGATAATATTTCTACCGCTATGTGGGGCCAGCGATAACTATCGCTGGTCCTTGTTAATATGCCCCCAAGTTCTTTTACTGCATTGCGTTGCATGAAACTTTTGTAAATTTGGCCCGTCATGTTTCCCATCATGGCTGAATTTCCTTCAGAATAGCGCGAGACTGAACACGAGGGTTATGGCCACAGGGCACTCAGTAGGTGCACCCTATGATCTCCCACTTCACCCTTTAATTATCTTCTGCCCATTTCTGCTGCTGACTTTTAAGTTTTTACAAGTTGTTTACTTCCCAGCCTTGAGATGCATTTTTCGCAAGAACTTCGACAGGATGGTTCCTTGTGAGGCTGACGCTCTCATGGAGTCGAGGAAAAGCAAACGTTTATGGGAAGGGTTAATGTGCGGAAAGCAACGCGCCGCAGCATGCTTTCGGCTGTTCAAAGGGCCGGGGCGCGATCATTTGCATACGATTCCCTTCAACGGGCCCAGACTTTGTAGTTGAAGCAACTTTCAACTGTACTTTATTATGCAGAACAGCTGTCAGTTCTGTGCTTTTACAACATGTTTTCCATAATTCTGTTTAGCATTTTCCCAAAAATATCAAACTGCTCGTCATCAGTGGGGATGGGGGATATACATGTTGTGACAGCTTTGAACCTGATTTGGCATGTGTGGAACTTTAACAATTGATTACTGAATCATCCAATATTGACCGGTCTGCTTAATTCTGTCAGTGTGCCAGAGTAAAACATGATTGTGTCAGCAATGTGCCAGTATAGCTCCTCATAGCGCCACACTATACTATAATCGTGTCAGATTATCTCGTCACTGTGCCCGAATTTATCGCATTGATACTAGACTATGACAGCTTCCTCCTGCCTCTGTAAAGGTCTTAATTACCAGTTCCGCCTTTGGCAATACCTTGCAGCTAATTTATTTATTATTTATTTAGTTAGTTAGTTTGTTATTCACTAATTCATTTATGTCTGTATCTATTTATTTATCTGTGTTTTTGTAAGCGTGTATGTATTTTTTATTTATGGGTTTGTGTTTATTTATTTATTAATGTTTTTGCTTATATATGTATTTATGTGTTAATTCATTTATGAGTGTATTTATTTATTTATCTATCGATTTATTCAATTGTTTGCATAATGAGCAAGAGCTTTTCGCACACGAGGTTGCGAGAAATGAATGACCAAGGTGAAAAATGTATATAGCAACAGATGACGAAAGATAGAAGAGCAAACTCTATCACAATATGGAATCAGCTGGGCTACTGAGCCCTGCTCCGTGGGGGGAACCATATCCCCCAGCAGGGGCACAATCATATGGCTAGTCGACGCCCCGAGCAGATTGGTCATGGAGAGTGATCCGCTTGGACTCCTTCGTGGGAGGCTCTTGCGTCAAATACCAAGCTGGGCTGTCCATCTAACCTGCTCAGCTGCCAGCATGACCAACAGGTCTATACAGCGCCTTACCACAGCCCAGCCTCACTAAATGGGACATGTGAAACTGGCCAAAACAATTGCGCAGTCCACGAGGTCTCCGGACCAGGACCTGGGGTCGTTGGAGCCCACTCTTAGAGACTGAGGCTCAACCCTTAGACCACCTTCACTGCTTGGATTATGCCACATAATTAGCCAGCGTTACAACAAACAATTGATGGACGGAATGCTGACAATGCAGACATTCATCCCCAGTCAAGAGATCTGGGTTAAATCCATCGTTTGTTTGCCCACTACACCACCCCAGTTTAGACATGGCCATATGCAAATCAGTCTTGACCCTGTGCCTCATGGGAACAGTCCAGCCCGAACTGCCAAGCCATGTCTTCCATGGACCGGAATCAAGCATCCTAGGACCGGTTTCTGGCTATCAGCCGTCATCAGCCAGGATAGCTTGACTCCAGTGGCGTAGTGAGCACGGGTCCCACATCTGGGAATACCCATCCCACTTAGGGCGAAAAGCGTTACAACAAACAATTGATGGACGGAATGCTGACAATGCAGACATTCTCCCCCAGTCAAGAGATCTGGGTTAAATCCATCGTTCTTTTGCCCACTACACCACCCCAGTTTAGACATGGCCATATGCAAATCAGTCTTGACCCTGTGCCTCAGTTTATTGTAACGCTTTTCGCCTTAAGTGGGATGGGTATGCCCAGACGTGGGTCCCGTGCTCACTACGCCACTGGAGTCAAGCTATCCTGGCTGATGACGGCTGATAGCCAGAAACCGGTCCTAGGATGCTTGATTCCGGTCCAGGGAAGACATGGCTTGGCAGTTCGGGCTGGACTGTTCCCATGAGGCACAGGGTCAAGACTGATTTGCATATGGCCATGTCTGAACTGGGGTGGCGTAGTGGGCAAAAGAACGATGGATTTAACCCAGATCTCTTGACTGGGGGAGAATGTCTGCATTGTCAGCATTCCGTCCATCATTTGTTTGTTGTAACGCTTTTCGCCCTAAGTGGGATGGGTATGCCCAGACGTGGGTCCCGTGCTCACTACGCCACTGGAGTCAAGCTATCCTGGCTGATGACGGCTGATAGCCAGAAACCGGTCCTAGGATGCTTGATTCCGGTCCAGGAAAGACATGGCTTGGCAGTTCGGGCTGGACTGTTCCCATGAGGCACAGGGTCAAGACTGATTTGCATATGGCCATGTCTGAACTGGGGTGGCGTAGTGGGCAAAAGAACGATGGATTTAACCCAGATCTCTTGACTGGGGTAGAATTTCTGCATTGTCAGCATTCCGTCCATCATTTGTTTGTTGTAACGCTTTTCGCCCTAAGTGGGATGGGTATGCCCAGATGTGGGTCCCGTGCTCACTACGCCACTGGAGTCAAGCTATCCTGGCTGATGACGGCTGATAGCCAGAAACCGGTCCTAGGATGCTTGATTCCGGTCCAGGGAAGACATGGCTTGGCAGTTCGGGCTGGACTATTCCCATGAGGCACAGGGTCAAGACTGATTTGCATATGGCCATGTCTGAACTGGGGTGGCGTAGTGGGCAAAAGAACGATGGATTTAACCCAGATCTCTTGACTGGGGGAGAATGTCTGCATTGTCAGCATTCCGTCCATCATTTGTTTGTTGTAACGCTTTTCGCCCTAAGTGGGATGGGTATGCCCAGACGTGGGTCCCGTGCTCACTACGCCACTGGAGTCAAGCTATCCTGGCTGATGACGGCTGATAGCCAGAAACCGGTCCTAGGATGCTTGATTCCGGTCCAGGGAAGACATGGCTTGGCAGTTCGGGCTGGACTGTTCCCATGAGGCACAGGGTCAAGACTGATTTGCATATGGCCATGTCTGAACTGGGGTGGCGTAGTGGGCAAAAGAACGATGGATTTAACCCAGATCTCTTGACTGGGGGAGAATGTCAGCATTCCGTCCATCATTTGTTTGTTGTAACGCTTTTCGCCCTAAGTGGGATGGGTATGCCCAGACGTGGGTCCCGTGCTCACTACGCCACTGGAGTCAAGCTATCCTGGCTGATGACGGCTGATAGCCAGAAACCGGTCCTAGGATGCTTGATTCCGGTCCAGGGAAGACATGGCTTGGCAGTTCGGGCTGGACTGTTCCCATGAGGCACAGGGTCAAGACTGATTTGCATATGGCCATGTCTGAACTGGGGTGGCGTAGTGGGCAAAAGAACGATGGATTTAACCCAGATCTCTTGACTGGGGGAGAATGTCTGCATTGTCAGCATTCCGTCCATCATTTGTTTGTTGTAACATAATTAGCCAGGACACACTCATAGGGGGCCAAACAAGGCAGACTTTTTGAGCCTGGTTGGCCAATAGGGACACATCTTTACTTGCAAGAGGCTATTCATGACGCCTTTACCTCCTACTATGCAGAGCTACATAGTCTACCTTTGGAGGCCTCTCCTTCCATCTGCCAAATGTTCTTAGAGCTACCTCTCCTCCCCAGATTCTCCCCAAAGGAGAGGGAGGATCCAGATGCCCCCCTCACGGTTCAGGAGGTGAAAGCCGCGATTACGGCTTAGACTACCGGCAAATCACCAGGGACAGATGGCCTCCTGGCTTAATTCTATTTGACATTTCAAAACGTTCTAGCCCCCCAAAACTACCCCATATCTATGAGTCAGCAGATACAGCAGGGACCCTCCCAGCCACTCCATGTTGTCACTACTAAACCCTCAGACGGATCCTCTAGATATAGCCTTGTAATGGCAAATTGCGATACTGAACACGGATTACAAAATTCTGAGCATATGAGCCCAAAAGAATACATCAGCTTTTACTGCACCTGAGCCATAAGAATAAACATGGTTTATCCCAGGAAGAATTACCTTTATGTGTATTCGTCAGCTATACCTGAGAATGGAGGCTGTCCAAACTAGATGGCCACACGCAGCTACACTACTACTCAATATCCATGAAGCATTTGATTCACTTCACTGGATTACTTATTCGCAATTCTGCCAAGGTTCGGCTTCGGACCTTACATTATCAGGCTATTCTGCCTTCGATACACCTCCCCAACAACAAGGACTAGCTTTGGGCGATGTCTGTCTGACTCCATCCCGATTGGCGAAGTACTAGACAGGACTGCCCTCTTTCACCTCTCCAATTTGCCCAGCAAAAAAGATGATAGCAGCCAGGGCACGGGCGGACAGGGAGGAATAGGGAATCCCCTTATCAGGCAACACACATGCAATCTCACCCTATGCTGACAACGTCCTACTTTATTTAAGGGACGCTACCACAGACCTCACTTCAATTGTCTCCCTCCTGATGGATTTTGGTCTGATGTTGGGACTTATAATCAGCTCGGGCAAATCCTGTCTGTTCCTATTGCTGTCCGGAGCAACGCCTGTGACTGTTGATCTGGGGAGGGGCCCTATCTGATGGGAACCCTCCTCTATCCGCTACCTGAACATCTGTATATTCCATGCATTCTTGTACATACTCGATGGTAACCTGTCAGCAGCAGTCACCTCAATCAGGGCCCACCTGCCTCTCTTGAGATCCCATCCCCCGTCAGTGGCAGGCTGCATAGCCATTGCCATAATGGTGATTCTACCCCACCTACTTTATTACACTTTGTTCCAGTCCCAAGTGCTTGACCAAGGAAGGAAGTGAGCTGAAGAGCTGCCATGCAACCGGCTATGTGACAAAATATTGGGAACAAAATTACCACAATACATAACTATCATGAAAAATATCAAATCCAAAAATCTTGTGTTTACATGCTTTCTATGCAAACTACAAAAATGTTTAAACAAGAACATTGTCAAAAACATGTACCTATATTGAATTTACTATATAGCATTATTTTTTTATTTTATTTAGATATTAAAGTTTAAAATAATACAATTAAAAATAAATAAGAATAATAGTTACAATAATATCAGGAATAAAATTAAGACATTTAGAATATATACTTTAAAAACGTTAACAAATATTTAAACAGTTGCTAAAATGGAATCACATTTAAATATTAATAATAGTAACAATAAGAAAAATTAATATAAGCATGTGTTGCAAATTATATAAAAATGTAACATTTTAAAAAGAGTATTACAAAAATAAAATATACAATAACAAATATAAGTTATTTAATTTTATAAATATGTTTAGAAAAATTAAACCGTTAAAATAAATATAAGCACTTAGAAAATTAGAACTACCAGGGGATAGGTTTGTCGCTCATCACCTTTTGTTTGGGGGGGTTAATGTAGGAAAGTGCAATTTTTATATGGTACTCCCACGTTTTGCCCCAATGCTGATGGTTAACTATCTGAAAGTGCACTGGAGCGTATTGCCCAGGCCAGTGCCAGTGCTCTCTCCCTAAAACTGATATGTGTGAATTGGTAAGCTCTATTGGCAAAGGACATTAACCCCCTTATAAGTCCCTAGTATATGGTACCAGTGATACCCAGGGCATGGGTATTAAAGGGGTCACCGGGGCCTGAAGCACTGTTTGTGGCACCCTGAGTGACCCATGTAAACTACTGACAGCATTCCTTCCGTTGCAGACTGCAGGAGCAATGCAAACTGCTCGAACTTGACTTTACCCTCACCATGTGTGGCAAATCAATGCACAATTTTTAATATATGCCAGTCATCCCTATGGAAGACCCCCTAAGCCCAGGAGGCAGGCTGCCTTATATTAAAGATGTGGCCATGTAAGTGGAAGATTATATGCCTGTATAGTGGCCTTTACCATTAAAGACAACTTTAAGTGCTTGACGTTCTATATAGGATAACATGGGCTCGCACTCGGGCAACTCCGTGGTTGGAAGCTCCATTATGGTACTGCCTAAATATGTCGTGTTTGGTATCAAACAACATGCCTCATCACCCCTGACATGAAGCTTGTGTTGTGGATAATATAACATGCACCCAGGTGTCTACCTAAGAGGTTGCACACCTGGTTATCCCAGCCTTTCCTGTGCTCTGTCAGTGGGGGTGGAAGTGTACTCTGAAAAGGCCAGAAGATACACTGAGGCTACTTTAGTTTCCCTGGATAGGGAGGATATTGAAGACCTGAACGTCTTACCGCCAAGCCTGGAGAAGTATAGACAAAGCCCTAAAATCAATAGGACTGTGGTAGAGGTTCTGAGGGACTTAGGTGTAAGTGTCACTATGGTGGATGCTATATTTTTTTCCCCAGACTAAATGATACCTGGCACTAAAACTGATACACACTCCATTCCAAGAGCAGCCAAGCTTATTGACCAGCTGGGTGCAACCAAGTTCTTAAGTACTTTTGATTTAACATCAGGGTACTTGCAGATTGGACTCACCCAGGGAGCAAAAGAGAGGTCAGCATTTTCAACCCCAGAGGGCCACTTTCAAGTTAAGGTGATGAGTTTTGGTCTGAAAAAGGCAGGCACCTGCTACTTTCCAAAGGTTGGTGAATAGAGTTCTGTCAGGCCTGGACAATTTTAGTGCAGCATATCTGGTTGATATAGCTGTCTTTAGTCCCACCTGGGAGGATCACATGGTCCACCCGAAGGAGGTTTTACATTCCCTGCACTAGGAAGGCCTTACTATCAAGGCCGGTAAGTGCCAGATAGGGCAGAGTTCTGTTGTGTACTTGGGCCAAATTGTAGGTGGAGGCAAAGTCCAACTTCTCCAACCCAAGATCCAGACCATTCTGTATTGGGAGCCTCCCAAAACCCAGACCCAAGTCAGGGTTTTCCTTCGCTTGACTGGATACTACAGGTAGTTTGCAGTAGTAGTATGACTTTATTTGGCACATTTAAGACCATCAAAATATATACACAAACATCACAATAGAATAAAATCACTGTTTAAAATATTGCCATTTACAATAAGACATTAGTGTAGAATCTAAGACGATAATATGTGCTAACAAAAACTGCAAAGTGCAATCCCGAGAATTTGTACATTTTAAAATATATCTCCTAAAAAGGCATTATCAATCACAATTATAAAATTAATTCAGGAATCCACAGTTACTAACTATTCATAATGGGAAATGCAATACTTGAAATGAATAGCCCATGAAAACAGGGTTGTAACACTATCAGTTCACAGATCTAATTTTTCTAGGACTCTAGCCCGGATAACCAAGCACCATTTCAGATGTTAGGCCACTGTGAATACTATAGCTTCTCTGGTTTCTGTACGCAGCTGCCTAAGTAATATACAATACTGCCGGCATCCCATCTGCCTGCATATGGGCAAGATCCATTTCTTTCTTGGTCGGATATAGCCTGTGCACAAAAGATAAGACGGGCTAGGGTCTCCACTGCACTGGAAAACACTGGACAAATATACCTACCAACAGTCAGGGGTGCCACTTTGCAGTGGAGGTCTAGATAGGTAATGTGCCATACTGTAGCTTCAGAAACAAGGATCTATCTCTAGGGGGTCAGTAAAAAAACAAGAAAGGGCTCAAAGGCACAATACGGCTTAATGAGTGAAAAAGCATTGAGCAAGGGGCCAAAGTCTTCTCTACGAAGTTTGATGTCAGTGACCCATTTCCAATATGACTCTCAACAGTTTTCAAGGCAGTGGTGTAGAGACCTTAGACACTTGGAATATGCTCCCAAACCAAGGGCCATCAACATATCCTTAACAATAGTCACCCATTTAATAACATGAAACTTGTCCAAGTTGACAATTTCTCTAAAAGCCAAATAATTGTCATAGAGGGTGGGGATATATTTTAATCTCCATCAAACGAGAATGGCCATAATGTGACCTTTTCTTCCACAGCCTGTAACCCTAAACTGTGAAATCATGGAACAAGAGGGGAGCTTTTTGGTAAACTTACAAGAGTGCACAATAATTATTTTTTGCTCTACTGAGATCAGTTATGCTAGCAAAGCCCCAAATCTCTGCTCCATGTAATGCACAGGCCTCCACCTTAGCCCTATTTACTTTTAAAACAGGTGAGATCCATTTCACCTTAACAGCTTTAAAGGGTTTAAAAATAGCAGCAGCACTTTTCTTTACCTGTTGTATCCAGGACATACTTTTTGTCAGTGTGATGCCCAGAAAAATAAACTCAGGTACTCTTTCCAGGGGTGTGCCCTCTAAAAGAATACAGCCAGTGAATGACCTGCATGGATTTATAGCCATAAACACCGCCGTTTGAGAAGGGGTATGGGACCATTGTGGCCCCACTAACCAACCTTACCTCCAGAAAGGAGCCTAAAAAGGTTATATGGACCACAGATTGCCAAAAGGTCTTTGACACCCTGAAGGAGGCTATGTGCTTAGCACCTGTCCTGAAGGCAACAGACTATGGAGAGGAATTAATTGTCCTAAGAGACGCTTCTGAACATGGGATTAGGGCACTGTTGTCACAAACAAATGATGAGGGTCAGGATCAACCAGTTGCCTATTTTGGGACTCCTCCCTAGAGAGCAGAGTTGGAGTACCATTGAAAGGGAAGCCTTTGCTGTGGTTTGGTCCCAGAAGAAGGTGAGACTCTACTTGTTTGGGACTCACCTCAAAGTTAAAACCGACCACAGGCCTCTCAGATGGCTGATGCAGATGAGAAGAGAGAATCCCAAATTGTTGAGGAAGTCCATTTCCCTACAGGGTATAGACATTTCAGTGGAACTGACCATGCCAATGCAGATAGCTTTTCTGGGTTTTTCCAATTAGACAATGAGAACTATGAGTAGATATGTTAGTTGCTCACCACCTTTCATCTGGGGAGGAAAGTGCCATGTAGGAAAGTGGCATTTTTGAATGGTCCCCCCCCCCACCCTTTTAGCCCCAATGTTGATTCATATGATTCTGAAACTGCACTGTACCCTGCTGCCCAGGCCACAGTGCCAGAGCTACCTCCCTAAAAGTGATATGTGTGAATTGGTAACCCCTATTGGCAAAGGAATGTTATCCCCTTATAAGTCCCCAGTATATGGCACCAGTGATACCCAGGGCATGGGTGCTAAAGGCGTCACCAGGGCCTGAAGCACTGTTTGTGGCACCATGAGTGACCCAAGTAAACTGCTGATAGCAGGCTTGCTATTGCAGACTGCAGGAGCAGTGCAAACTACTTGAGTTTACCTTTGCCCTCACCTTGTGTGACAAAGTCAATGCACTATTTTTAATATATGCCAGTTACACCTAAGGATGGCCTCCTGAGCCCCGGAGGCAGTGTGCCTTATATTAATGGTGAGGAGATGTGATCTCTCCCAGGAGTCAGAAAAAATGGCCTGGACAGGCATAGAGGCAAAGGGATTCCCTCATTTGCATTGGGCCTCGCCCCTATGCAAATGAGGAAGATCCTCTTGAGAAAGGCTGCCGCTGTATGTGCGCCAAATGCAAAAACAACAGTTGATGGACAAATGCAGACCAATGTCATACATTCACCCCAGTACAGAGATCTGGGCTTAAATCTATCGGTTTTTTTGCTCACCATGCCATTCCAGTTTGAACCCAGCCATATGCACATCAGTCTTGACCCTCTGCCTCGGGAACAGTTCAGCCCAAACTGCCAAGCCAGGTCCTCCCTGGACTGGAAACAAGCATCCTAGGACCGGTTTTGGGGGTTCACCCCTCTTCAGCCAGGATAGCTTAATTCCTAGCATGGAGAGCATGGGACCCATGTGCTCACTACACCACTGGATTCAAGCTAGCCTGGCTGAAGAAGGGTGATGCCCTGAAACAGGTCCCAGGATGCTTGTTTCCGGTCCAGGGAGGACCTGGCTTGGCAGTTCGGGCTGGACTGTTCCTACAAGAAACAGGGTCAAGACTGATTTGCATATGGCTGGGTCCAAACTGGGGTGGTGCGGTGAGCAAAAGAATGATGGATTAAACCCAGATCAGATGAGGAGACTTTAATGGGATCAAAGAGCACGAAGAAGCACACTACAATTTCCTACATGCTGACAACTTGATACCAAACATGGATGATGACAACAAGCAAATTAACTGAGTGATAGATGCCCTCTAGATTTTTGAGAGAGTATTCGGGCCTTAGAAGAATTGAGATAAGTCCAGTATATTGCAGGAGTATTTAGACCTGGAGACACAATCTATGCCTGAGGAAGAGTGAAAATTGAGGTGGGAAGTGACCAGGCTAAAATATTTGGTAGCGTGCATTTATAGGACAGAGCTGAATATTCTGGAAGGTAATGTGAGACAATTACTAACAGGCTCTGAGCATTGGAATTAAGTTCTGGAACACAATGCCATCTTTGTGGCTGGATAGGCAGCCTTGTCGAAGATGGTGATCCTGCCACGGCTTCATTATATGTTTGCAGCACTGCCGAATAAGATACCATATTCAGAGAACTTGCAAGCCTGTTGGTTGACTTGATATAGGGATCCACAAGATGTAGAGCTGCACTAACAGAACTTAAACTGTCAGTAAAAGAGGGGGGTACCAGTACCAGATTATGAAATATACTATATTGCTGTGCAATTACAGTGGATAGAGAGGTGGATACATGAGAGACTGATAGAAATAATGAGTGCTGGCAATGGCACACCATGTTTTGAAGACCAGGCATCTCTCCTCTTGAGGGTAAAACAGAACAAGAAAATCTGGCCAATGAGTCTAGCAGCTATGGAGTATGACTGATGAGCCCTTATAAGGGCGAAACTGTTCTTGGGTTGCATGTGTTCCGGTTCAGGGAGGATCTGGCCTGACAGTTTGTGCTGGACTATTCCCATTAGAGCAGGGTCAAGACTGATTTGCATATTGCTGGGTCCAAAGTCAGGTGGCAAGGTGTGCAAAATAATGATGGATTAGGATGCGATCCTGTGTAATTACCAGAGGCTGAGATTGATTCAAGCATTTTATCCATCACTTTTTTGTATACTTGAGTACTTGTCTTCTGTGACATGTTGCACAGAAACTTTAGCAGAACGCGTCTAAAGGAAAAGACGTCCTCACTACAGCACTCGCGATGCGGCGATCCGCAAATGTAATAAAGGTACTGACAATGTAATTCGATTATATCGTGTTTAATCCATAGTAATTTTCGTATGTATGATGCTCCTCATACATTATCTGTTAATTTCAAATATAGATGTGGTTCACAAGTAGATGTTCATGCTTTAAACAAGACATTTAGATGTCCCCGATGCATTTCGGGACTGGCCCTTCATCAGGGGGGTATTCCTAGGCGAAAATAAAGAAGGACAGTTGGCTATTATCCAAGCTTGACGGAATGCAAACCAAAACACGTAACTGTGATGACGTTAGTACGAGGTGCAAGAAAAATTTGCTCTAACTCGTGTTATTAAAGAGCGGTGCAGTGACTATGCGGGGAACTGATACAGATATCATGTAAAAACACGGCAAGCGAACAACATGCGGGAAAAATGTAGACAGTTATTTCAATTGTGCTCGTGACGCTGTGTAATAAGTGCAAACAATTCGGATGCGCGAATACTAAGTAGTGCTCAAATCTTCTGTGCGGTTAAATTGAAAGTGACTAGAAAATCTCGACGTTGTAAGTGTGAAATGTCGTGGGGGTATAAATACCTGTTAACACCGGAACGATGTGCACGGAACCACACCAAAGGCGATACAAAGCGCGTGAAGTAAACACCGGATATATACCAAAAGGAACCCGGAAGTGATAGTCGGAATGAAAATAGAAAACATACTACGTAACGTGTATAATGTGATGAAGAAAGACTGACATTATATCAAACAGAAGGACTGGAATAAATTACGAAACAAGTAATCAAAACATATGTGAAACTAGAGTGAGCACAGTCGCAACATATGAAGAAAACAAAGGAAAAAATGAGGGTGAAAAAATTATTATAAAAGAGATTAACAAGATAATAGTGTTGCTTATTGTGTTTAAAGACAGCGAAAGAGAAAATAGGAAGAAAAAAGGAAAAGTGGTGAGAAAATGAGAGAAAATATTTTTTTTTTAAAACATGATTATAGTGCCAAAAAGGTAATGCGCAACTTAGAAATTTTAACAATTATAGATAACAACTGAATTCAAGACGTTCATTGAGTCCACAAGGGTGAACACAATTAAGTGTTTATCCAGAATAATTCGCATTGTAAGAGGAAGGGACTGTTGTCTCTCCCTCGTTGTACGGAAACCTGCTCCAAGATCATAAACCTCAGTTGACTGCAATTATGGTTGTGTTCAAGAAAATGTTTAGCCACTGTTGACTTGGTGTTCTTGGTTCGGATGTTACTTTTATGTTCTGTGAGACGAGTTTTCATTTTCCTTTCGGTCTTTCCCACATATGGAAGTCCACATGGGTATTTGAGTAAGTACACTACATTTCTAGTATCACAAGTAGCCGTAACTTTGAGTTTGATAGGTGTACCTTTGGTGGGATGCATGAGAATAGTACCCTTGATGATATTATTGCAGCTACCGCAATTTAAACAGGGGATAGTGCCTTTATACGATTTGTCAGGTTCAGGAGGGCTCGTGTTCAGTAATTGTTGTAAGTTCAATGTTCGTTGGTAAGCAAAAATAGGCGGTTGATTGAAGATGCCTTTAAAGTCTGGTTCAGTTTGTAATAATGGCCAATATTTTCGAATGGTCTTCTTGATTTTCAAACTTTGAGTGGAAAATTTAGATACGAAAACCAGTTGTGAATCATTAGAAACCTTAGAAATTTGATTCTGGAGTAAGTCGGTGCGATTCTTGGTTTTAACTCTGTTTTCTGCTTCGTGGAGGATAGAAGCTGGGTATCCTCTTTTTTTGAATTTGTCGATAAGATGACGACTTTGTTCTTGGAAAATTTCTTCAGTAGACGAGATACGTTTGATCCTCAGGAGTTGTGAATAGGGAAGATGTCTTTTAAGAGATTTTTGGTGGAAACTGGAAAAGTGTAGCAAATTATTGTGATTGGTTGTTTTGGTGAACACAGAAGTAACCAGTTGATTATTTTGTATCGTAATGTCAACATCGAGAAAGGCAATGTGGTTGTTGTTGAATTCATGGGTAAATTGAATGCGGTCGTTGATTGAATTCAGGTGTGTGATGTGTGCCAATAATTCCGATTGAGTTCCTTTCCAGATTAAAAAAATGTTGTCGATGTATCTGTAAAAGATCAACAGATTCTTCAGCCATGATTCTTGTGATAAGATATGATCCAGCTCAAAACGATGCATGAAGAGATTCGCATACGCAGGAGCGGCACAATTTCCCATTGATGTACCAGAGAGTTGAATGTAATAGTTGTTGTTCCAAATGAAGTAACTGTGGTATAAAGGGAAGTGCATGAGTTCGAGTAAAAAAACTTTGAGGTCTTCATCTTTATAAGTGTCAATCAAAAAAGATTCTATTGCCTGTATGCCCAAATCATGAGGGATGGAAGTATACAACGACTTGACATCTATGGTACATAGAAGAAGTTGAGCGTGATCTTGAATCTCTATATTGTTCAGTTTAATAAGAAAGTCCGTAGTGTCTTTTAAGTACGTGGATATCTTTTGAACCAGAGGCTGCTAGTGCCGGTCTATGTATTTTCCTATAGGCTCATGAATGGAATTTCTGGTACTTACGATGGGTCTGAACGGTGGTCTTTCCAAATTTTTGTGATTTTTTGGTATCATACATAGATACAGAACATTTGGGTTGTCCACAATAAGAAAACGTTTATCTCTTTCATTGATGGTGCCTTTGTGTAAAGCGTTATTGACAATGGTCATCAGTATGGTAGAAAATTCCTTGGCGGGGTCTGAAGTCATTTTGGAGTATGTTTCTTGGTCACTTACGTGAGTTTCGACATTTTCCATGTAGAAAGAGGTGTCAAGTGCCACAAGAGCTCCTCCTTTGTCTGCCTTGCAAAATGTAATATCTTTATCCGATGCTAGTTGTCTTATGATGTTACGTTCATTTAAAGTCAAGTTGCTGTGCTTTGGTTGTTGTTCGCAGAATCGGTTAGTTATCTCCTTGCCTACAATTCATTCAAAAGTATCAAGAACTTTGTGACTTATTGGTGCCATGAATTTGCTTTTATGGCGTAGGTCGAGTAAAGTTCCTGTATCTTGTGTAGGAGAGGGTTCATTGACATTAGAAAAGAAATGTTTTAATCGGAGGTTGCGCATGAATCTAAACAAACTGACTTGGGTCTCCAAATCGTTGGTGTTATAAGTAGGCACGAACGAAGTCTCTTTTTGTAATGTTTGGATTTGATGAGATGTTAAAGTTTTTTGAGAGATGTTGATGACTAAATTCTCTGACTCCTTGTTGATTTTGCAATGGGTGTATCTCTTGTTCTTCGATTTAGACCTCCTGGTTCGTCTCGTATGTTTGGGTCTTTTCCTAAAAAAGAAGTAGATTCGTTGGTGGTGTCTGTAGAAGTTGAAGGTTGACTATCAACTCGAACGCTAGATTGTTTAGATGAAGGTCTTTGGGATTGCGTGTGTAAGTCTTCAGATGAGGATGTTTCACCTTCAGTAGATCGGTTGTATGGTCTTTGTTGTCTGTGTGTAGCGTATACTTCAGCCCATGTATACACCTCTCCTAACTTATAATCTACTGTATCTCTCTTAAATTTACGCAATTTTCTTTCATTAATTTCTTTCTGATATTTGTCAAGTTGGCTATTAATGTCTTCAAGTGTTTTTGCCATTTCTTCTGGGCTGATTTTCTCACCAAGATCTTTTTTTAAGTTGCACAACTTCTTTCTCAAGTTCTTCAAGGAGAAGGGATAACTCTTCAACTATTAAGAGAATAAGGTCAAGAGAACATTTGTTCAATATAGCGTACCAACAATCTGTAAATCTGGCATTGTTCTTGCATAGGGTTGATTTAAGAGGAATGCGTAATCCTCTGGGTATACGTTGGACTTTATGGTAGCGGATGAGGGTGCTAGCATGCAATCTCTGGTTTATCTCACGTTTGGCGGTAAATAAAAGTTGTCTGATGGTTGATTGGGTCGAAGCAGTGCTTGTAGAAATGCATTCCGGTTCATGGATCAAAGCGTATATCCTGCTTGTTTCTTCAGCTGTGAAACCAAAAGTGTCTGCTCTGTTGGCTGTAAGGTTAGCGATGTCTTCGTAAGACATGATTGTCAGCTGTTCGGGTGCGAACCGTGGAGATTAGAGATGAATACGATGAAGTTTGGAGAAACGGTTGCACTCCCTGGTAATACGAATTTGGTTACGAGGTGATCCTTGAAAAATGTTAACTGGTGCTGGTGAGTACCACCTCCTAATCACTGAGGTGTAAGTCGATAAGTAGCAGAACGCGTCTAAAGGAAAAGACGTCCTCACTATAGCACTCGCGATGCGGCGATCCACATATGTAATAAAGGTACTGACAATGTAATTCGATTATATCGTGTTTAATCCATAGTAATTTTCGTATGTATGATGCTCCTCATACATTATCTGTTAATTTCAAATATAGATGTGGTTCACAAGTAGATGTTCATGCTTTAAACAAGACATTTAGATGTCCCCGATGCATTTCGGGACTGGCCCTTCATCCGGGGGATATTCCTAGGCGAAAATAAAGAAGGACAGTTGGCTATTATCCAAGCTTGACGGAATGCAAACCAAAACACGTAACTGTGATGACGTTAGTACGAGGTGCAAGAAAAATTAGCTCTAACTCGTGTTATTAAAGAGCGTTGCAGTGACTATGCGGGGAACTGATACAGATATCATGTAAAAACGCGGCAAGCGAACAACATGCGGGAAAAATGTAGACAGTTATTTCAATTGTGCATGTGACGCTGTGTAATAAGTGCAAACAATTCGGATGCGCGAATACTAAGTAGTGCTCAAATCTTCTGTGCGGTTAAATTGAAAGTGACTAGAAAATCTCGACGTTGTAAGTGTGAAATATCGTGGGGGTATAAATATCTGTTAACACCGGAACGATGTGCACGGAACCACACCAAAGGCGATACAAAGCGCGTGAAGTAAACACCGGAAATATACCAAAAGGAACCCGGAAGTGATAGTCAGAATGAAAATAGAAAACATACTACGTAACGTGTATAATGTGATGAAGAAAGACTGACATTATATCAAACAGAAGGACTGGAATAACTTACGAAACAAGTAATAGATTAACAAGATAATAGTGTTGCTTATTGTGTTTAAAGACAGCGAAAGAGAAAATAGGAAGAAAAAAGGAAAAGTGGTGAGAAAATGAGAGAAAATATATTTTTTTAAAAACATGATTATAGTGCCAAAAAGGTAATGCGCAACTTAGAAATGTTAACAATTATAGATAACAACTGAATTCAAGACGTTCATTGAGTCCACAAGGGTGAACAGAATTAAGTCTGTTTATCCAGAATAATTTGCGTTGTAAGAGGAAGGGACTGTTGTCTCTCCCTCGTTGTACGGAAACCTGCTCCAAGATCATAAACCTCAGTTGAATGCAATTATGGTTGTGTTCAAGAAAATGTTTAGCCACTGTTGACTTGGTGTTCTTGGTTCGGATGTTACTTTTATGTTCTGTGAGATGAGTTTTCATTTTCCTTTCGGTCTTTCCCACATATGGAAGTCCACATGGGCATTTGAGTAAGTACACTACATTGCTAGTATCACAAGTAGCCGTAACTTTGAGTTTGATAGGTGTACCTTTGGTGGGATGCATAAGAATAGTACCCTTGATGATATTATTGCAGCTACCGCAATTTAAACAGGGGATAGTGCCTTTATACGATTTGTCAGGTTCAGGAGGGCTCGTGTTCAGTAATTGTTGTAAGTTCAATGTTCGTTGGTAAGCAAAAATAGGCGGTTGATTGAAGATGCCTTTAAAGTCTGGTTCAGTTTGTAATAATGGCCAATATTTTCGAATGGTCTTCTTGATTTTCAAACTTTGAGTGGAAAATTTAGATACGAAAACCAGTCGTGAATCATTAGAAACGTTAGAAATTTTATTCTGGAGTAAGTCGGTGCGATTCTTGGTTTTAACTCTGTTTTCTGCTTCGTGGAGGATAGAAGCTGGGTATGCTCTTTTTTTGAATTTGTCGATAAGATGACGACTTTGTTCTTGGAAACTTTCTTCAGTAGACGAGATACGTTTGATCCTCAGGAGTTGTGAATAGGGAAGATGTCTTTTAAGAGATTTTTGGTGGAAACTGGAAAAGTGTAGCAAATTATTGCGATCGGTTGTTTTGGTGAACACAGAAGTAACCAGTTGATTATTTTGTATCGTAATGTCAACATCAAGAAAGGCAATGTGGTTGTTGTTGATTTCATGGGTAAATTGAATGCGGTCGTTGATTGAATTCAGGTGTGTGATGTGTGCCAATAATTCCGATTGAGTTCCTTTCCAGATTAAAAAAATGTCGTCGATGTATCTGTAAAAGATCAACAGATTCTTCAGCCATGATTCTTTTGATAAGATATGATCCAGCTCAAAACGATGCATGAAGAGATTTGCATACGCAGGAGCGGCGCAATTTCCCATTGATGTACCAGAGAGTTGAATGTAATAGTTGTTGTTCCAAATGAAGTAACTGTGGTATACAGTGAAGCGCATGAGTTCGAGTAAAGAAACTTTGAGGTCTTCATCTTTATCAGTGTCAATCAAAAAAGATTCTATTGCCTGTATGCCCAAATCATGTGGGATGGAAGTATACAACGACTTGACATCTATGGTACATAGAAGAAGTTGAGCGTGATCTTGAATCTCTATATTGTTCAGTTTAATAAGAAAGTCCGTAGTGTCTTTTAAGTACGTGGACATCTTTTGAACCAGAGGCTGCAAGTGTCGGTCCATGTATTTTCCTATAGGCACATGAATGGAATTTCTGGTACTTATGATGGGTCTGAACGGTGGTCTTTCCAAATTTTTGTGAATTTTTGGTATCATACATAGATACTGAACATTTGGGTTGTCCACAATAAGAAAACGTTTATCTCTTTCATTGATGGTGCCTTTGTGTAAAGCGTTATTGACAATGGTCATCAGTATGGTAGGAAAATTCCTTGGCGGGGTCTGAAGTCATTTTGGAGTATGTTTCTTGGTCACTTACGTGAGTTTCGACATTTTCCATGTAGAAAGAGGTGTCAAGTGCCACAAGAGCTCCTCCTTTGTCTGCCTTGCAAAATGTAATATCTTTATCCGATGCTAGTTGTCTTATGATGTTACGTTCATTTAAAGTCAAGTTGCTGTGCTTTGGTTGTTGTTCGCAGAATAGGTTAGTTATCTCCTTGCCTACAATTCATTCAAAAGTATCAAGAACTTTGTGACTTATTGGTGCCATGAATTTGCTTTTATGGCGTAGGTCGAGTAAAGTTCCTGTATCTTGTGTAGGAGAGGGTTCAATAACATTAGAAAAGAAATGTTTTAATCGGAGGTTGCGCATGAATCTAAACAAACTGACTTGGGTCTCCAAATCGTTGGTGTTATAAGTAGGCACGAACGAAGTCTCTTTTTGCAATGTTTGGATTTGATGAGATGTTAAAGTTTTTTGAGAGATGGTGATGACTAAATTCTCTGGCTCCTTGTTGATTTTGCAATGGGTGTATCTCTTGTTCTTGGATTTAGACCTCCTGGTTCGTCTCGTATGTTTGGGCCTTTTCCTAAAAAAGAAGTAGATTCGTTGGTGGTGTCTGTAGAAGTTGAAGGTTGACTATCAACTCGAACGCTAGATTGTTTAGATGAAGGTCTTTGGGATTGCGTGTGTAAGTCTTCAGATGAGGATGTTTCACCTTCAGTAGATCGGTTGTATGGTCTTTGTTGTCTGCGTGTAACACATACTTCAGCCCATGTATACACCTCTCCTAATTTATAATCTACTGTATCTCTCTTAAATTTACGCAATTTTCTTTCATTAATTTCTTTCTGATATTTGTCAAGTTGGCTATTAATGTCTTCAAGTGTTTTTGCCATTTCTTCTGGGCTGATTTTCTCACCAAGATCTTTTTTAAGTTGCGCAACTTCTTTCTCAAGTTCTTCAAGGAGAATGGATAACTCTTCAACTATTAAGAGAATAAGGTCAAGAGAACATTTGTTCAATATAGCGTACCAACGATCTGTAAATCTGGCATTGTTCTTGCATAGGGTTGATTTAAGAGGAATGCGTAATCCTCTGGGTATACGTTGGACTTTATGGTAGCGGATGAGGGTGCTAGCATGCAATCTCTGGTTTATCTCACGTTTGGCGGTAAATAAAAGTTGTCTGATGGTTGATTGGGTCGAAGCAGTGCTTGTAGAAATGCATTCCGGTTCATGGATCAAAGCGTATATCCTGCTTGTTTCTTCAGCTGTGAAACCAAAAGTGTCTGCTCTGTTGGCTGTAAGGTTAGCGATATCTTCGTAAGACATGATTGTCAGCTGTTCGGGTGCGAACCATGGAGATTAGAGATGAAAACGATGAAGTTTGGAGAAACGGTTGCACTCCCTGGTAATACGAATTTGGTTACGAGGTGATCCTTGAAAAATGTTAACTGCTGCTGGTGAGTACCACCTCCTAATCACTGAGGTGTAAGTCGATAAGTAGCAGAACGCGTCTAAAGGAAAAGACGTCCTCACTATAGCACTCGCGATGCGGCGATCCGCATATGTAATAAAGGTACTGACAATGTAATTCGATTATATCGTGTTTAATCCATAGTAATTTTCGTATGTATGATGCTCCTCATACATTATCTGTTAATTTCAAATATAGATGTGGTTCACAAGTAGATGTTCATGCTTTAAACAAGACATTTAGATGTCCCCGATGCATTTCGGGACTGGCCCTTCATCAGGGGGATATTCCTAGGCGAAAATAAAGAAGGACAGTTGGCTATTATCCAAGCTTGACGGAATGCAAACCAAAACACGTAACTGTGATGACGTTAGTACGAGGTGCAAGAAAAATTTGCTCTTACTCGTGTTATTAAAGAGCGGTGCAGTGACTATGCGGGGAACTGATACAGATATCATGTAAAAATACGGCAAGCGAACAACATGCGGGAAAAATGTAGACAGTTATTTCAATTGTGCTCGTGACGCTGTGTAATAAGTGCAAACAATTCGGATGCGCGAATACTAAGTAGTGCTCAAATCTTCTGTGCGGTTAAATTGAAAGTGACTAGAAAATCTCGACGTTGTAAGTGTGAAATGTCGTGGGGGTATAAATACCTGTTAACACCGGAACGATGTGCACGGAACCACACCAAAGGCGATACAAAGCGCGTGAAGTAAACACCGGAAATATACCAAAAGGAACCCGGAAGTGATAGTCGGAATGAAAATAGAAAACATACTACGTAACGTGTATAATGTGATGAAGAAAGACTGACATTATATCAAACAGAAGGACTGGAATAAATTACGAAACAAGTAATCAAAACATATGTGAAACTAGAGTGAGCACAGTCGCAACATATGAAGAAAACGAAGGAAAAAAGGAGGGTGAAAAAATTATTATAAATGAGATTAACAAGATAATAGTGTTGCTTATTGTGTTTAAAGACAGCGAAAGAGAAAATAGGAACAAAAAAGGAAAAGTGGTGAGAAAATGAGAGAAAATATATTTTTTTTAAAACATGATTATAGTGCCAAAAAGGTAATGCGCAACTTAGAAATGTTAACAATTATAGATAACAACTGAATTCAAGACGTTCATTGAGTCCACAAGGGTGAACAGAATTAAGTCTGTTTATCCAGAATAATTTGCGTTGTAAGAGGAAGGGACTGTTGTCTCTCCCTCGTTGTACGGAAACCTGCTCCAAGATCATAAACCTCAGTTGACTGCAATTATGGTTGTGTTCAAGAAAATGTTTAGCCACTGTTGACTTGGTGTTCTTGGTTCGGATGTTACTTTTATGTTCTGTGAGATGAGTTTTCATTTTCTATTCGGTCTTTCCCACATATGGAAGTCCACATGGGCATTTGAGTAAGTACACTACATTGCTAGTATCACATGTAGCCGTAACTTTGAGTTTGATAGGTGTACCTTTGGTGGGATGCATGAGAATAGTACCCTTGATGATATTATTGCAGCTACCGCAATTTAAACAGGGGATAGTGCCTTTATACGATTTGTCAGGTTCAGGAGGGCTCGTGTTCAGTAATTGTTGTAAGTTCAATGTTCGTTGGTAAGCAAAAATAGGCGGTTGATTGAAGATGCCTTTAAAGTCTGGTTCAGTTTGTAATAATGGCCAATATTTTCGAATGGTCTTCTTGATTTTCAAACTTTGAGTGGAAAATTTAGATACGAAAACCAGTTGTGAATCATTAGAAACCTTAGAAATTTGATTCTGGAGTAAGTCGGTGCGATTCTTGGTTTTAACTCTGTTTTCTGCTTCGTGGAGGATAGAAGCTGGGTATGCTCTTTTTTTGAATTTGTCGATAAGATGACGACTTTGTTCTTGGAAAATTTCTTCAGTAGACGAGATACGTTTGATCCTCAGGAGCTGTGAATAGGGAAGATGTCTTTTAAGAGATTTTTGGTGGAAACTGGAAAAGTGTAGTAAATTATTGCGATCGGTTGTTTTGGTGAACACAGAAGTAACCAGTTGATTATTTTGTATCGTAATGTCAACATCGAGAAAGGCAATGTGGTTGTTGTTGATTTCATGGGTAAATTGAATGCGGTCGTTGATTGAATTCAGATGTGTGATGTGTGCCAATAATTCCGATTGAGTTCCTTTCCAGATTAAAAAAATGTCGTCGATGTATCTGTAAAAGATCAACAGATTCTTCAGCCATGATTCTTGTGATAAGATATGATCCAGCTCAAAACGATGCATGAAAAGATTCGCATACGCAGGAGCAGCGCAATTTCCCATTGATGTACCAGAGAGTTGAATGTAATAGTTGTTGTTCCAAATGAAGTAACTGTGGTATAAAGTGAAGTGCATGAGTTTGAGTAAAAAAACTTTGAGGTCTTCATCTTTATCAAGAAACTTTAGAACACAATAAAGAGCTGTTGAGTTGCATTCTCCTCTTTGGAAAGTGATTTCATGTGTAGATCCGGTTGGGGTGTAGGAGGTGCTTCTTGAGGGCATTGGTGATATGGTTTCTGCCTTGATGTAGCGGTCTGTCTGATCACTCTGCAATACATTGCTGTGTAAGCAGCGGAAATTAGTCTTTGGACATGACAGTCGTGGCTTTACATGTATTGAGACCGATTTGCACATGTGTTGTTAGCGGTTTATGCACCAGTGTACATGTTAGTGTTGGCAAGTAGCTTTTGTTTGAACCATTCGTGCAAAACAGTGTTCATCTGGCTTCAGAGATGGGTGCATGTGTGACCTCATACTTAGGTTGTCAAGCTGCCCTGCTTCTCTTTCTTGCAGTGGCAGGTCCTCCGCTATGGCAGAGGAGCGTCGTCCCACTGCTTTCAAGCAGTGCTAGATGCAAAAATATAAAATGATAATAACTTTCAGTTATTATCACTTTAGGTTTCCTTTGCGGGCGGGCGGGTGGGGGTTGCTGCTCTGCTAAAGGAGCATGGAAGGAGTGGTTTGCCCACTCCTAAGTGTGCAATGACTGTTTGGTCAGCTCTCTGGGGCCGCACAAACCAGTCATGCGCACTTTCCCACTTCTCTATGCAGGCTGCATTGCAGCCTGCATGGAGAACATACTCATCCCTCCAGCCCCTGGCTGAGCGCCATGTCACAGCGCTTAGACCAATCACAGCGCTGCATTGCAGCTTTGTGTTTGGCTTAGGGGAGGGAGCCTGGCAGCCTGCTTCCTGTTCCTGAAGTCGGAGCAGGAGAGCAGGAGCAGAGACGCGTGACCCGGCGGCGGCAAGGTAAGTGATTTTTATTATTTTAATTGTGTTCCCTATCGCAATAGCGACCCCCAGCGTGACCCTCCTGCAACCACAACCCCCGCAACCCACCCGTGCCTGCCCCCCTTACATGCGAGCCATGCCGGCTGCAACTGCTTTCTTGCCCACCTCTAGTATTGTGGTTCATTAACGAGAATGTAGTTAAAGCATAAGGGTTTCATGCCCCCCTCCCATTTAGTGGTGATTTGGTGTGATCTGGCTCCCTCCTGATTAATTTGGTACTAGTGACATTCTTTGGAGATTAGTCCGTGAGTGCTGTTTCCCTCTGGGTCAGTGTCTTATGGCCATGGATTGTTCATTGACCCGTTTCCCAAAAGCCCTATTACAATATGTATGACTTCTTGTTTAACAAAACTGAAGCTATTAGAACTAGGTTCTGCTTGCTTTCTACTTCATCCGTACCACCTATCACTAATCTCCACATCCCTGCCAGCTCTGCTGAGCATATTTTAAAGCCCTTATCCCCAGTGTGCATAGAGACAAGCTGTAAACAATTTAATCTGGGTCTCTAACTCACCCATCTCCCTTTGCCACCACTGTACCATTTCTTAGGGAACCTCTGAGCTGTGCATGTGCACTTGAGCTTGGGAGGAGGGATCTCTTGAAGAAGCCCAGCACTGACATTGCTGATATGGCCACTTACCATCCCATCTTCCATCTAAATTCATTGATAACTCCATCAGTTGGAATGCCCTTTATTCCCTCTTGGATGCTGCTTTGAGGGCTTTCAGGTCACCACAGCACCAAATCTGTGCTCATAGCTGTCCCCGATGATTTTAAAATCACTCTATATGAGTGTAGATTTACTATTCTTAACTCCACATTAGTTACTTTGATGATTTATATCAACAATTACTAAAAGCGCTGTCCCAGGTGCTGCTGCACAGAAGCATGTTCTCTGGCACGGCAGGTCATTTTTCAGTTGCTGATTGCTGTGTTAAGGTGTTAAACCAAATGCAATGAGGTCAACATTTGACTAAACAGTGTAACCATTGAAAAAATGACAAAATAATTAACAAATACTGCTACAAAATATGTCACAATAAGCTGCATATTTTGCCCTTTCATGCAACATAATTTAGTCTGCTGTGCTGCATAATAGGTTCCTCCCATGCCTCATAGTTCCAGTGGCTGTGGGTGTGTTTACAGCCACAGGAAAGCACTGCACAGAGGAGAACAAAGACATCTGGCCCTCTAACACAGTGTAGGAAATCTTCCTTTTCTGTATGGTCACTCTGGATTTTCTGCCTTTTGCTGGACCCTATATTTTTGCTGGCTTTCGAACTCGGTGCACTTTACCCCTACTAACCAGTAGTAAAGTGCTGTGGCTTCCTTCTAAACATGGTTGAATTGGCATACTCCTAATTGCCATATTTAACTTGCCTATAAGTCTCTAGTATATGGTACAAAAGATACCCTGGGACTGGATGTCAAATGCCACCAATAGAATGCAGCACCTATTGTGTTATCCACTACATTGGTAGTGCAAACATGGCTTCTGGCCTACCACTGTAGCCCGACTGTAGCAGTGTAAAACCGCAGTTTGACCAGTCATAAAAAACCCTTTGAAAGGTCGAAAGATTCCTTTTAAATATTTATGTCACCCCTATATAGGTCTTGTAGCTCACAAGGCAGGGTGCATGGTATTTAAAAGTAGGATGTGTAGAAATGTAATGCTAACATGTACTTAGAGTGACTAGCACTCAAAAGCTCTTTTCACTGTGGCAGTCCTAGCTGATTTATGTAGAAAACTAGAGTACAGATTAAAATAGTAAACTGTGGGGCATATTCACGAAGAAATGGAGCAGCGTGGCGCTGGAAGTAATTTTGCAGCGCAGCACTGCGCATTTAAAAAATACAGGGGTGAGATGTATTCACAAGAATACGGCGCACTCCTGTGTTTTCTCTTGCGCTGGCTCTGAAAAAAGCTGCCTAGGACCAACACAGACACCCTTGCGCCATGGTGCAAGGGTGCCTGCATTGCAGGGAATCATCGCTGCAACACAGGCACCCTTGCACCATGATGCAAGGGTGCCCTGTGTTGCAGGGATAATTGTTTATGCGCAGGAAGGGAGACCTTCCTGCACATAAACAGTCATCAAAGGCAATTTGCTCCTTCTATGTGTGCTGCAGAATGCAGCACACATAGAAAGAGCAAAAACTAGGAGGAATAAAGGTATTTCTCTTCATTGCGCCAATCTAACAGCTGCTTTTCAGTGATGTTAGTTTTTGGAGCTGGCTAAGATTTACAGATCCTTGTAAATTTGGAGCAGCGTCAAAAAGCAATGGGTGGTGCAGTGAAACACCCATAGCAGCACCCATTGCATGCCGCTTTCACACAGATACCTGCGTGAAAGGGTACGTAATTACAAAGCGGCGTTAAGCCACGCAAAGTGGCTTAATGCTACTTTATAAATGTGGAGCAGGTATTCAACCACCGGAGCGTCCTAAAAAGTGACGCTCCGGTGGCGCAATGCCCTTGTAAATATGCCCCTGTATCTCAGGAACCAGGGAACAAGCTAGAAAAACAATTAAACAACCGCTTTTAATAGTGATTACAAATCCAATTTAATGGTGAAGTCAGATTTTTAATAAATATTAAAACATTGGAATATGGAGCACTCCATTGCAGATAATGCAGTGCTCCCTGCTTCTACGGGCCGGTAAAGACCCGCAGAGCAACATTCCAACGTTGTTTAAACAAAGGCCTCTCGGAGCCCGAGGGGATTTCAATCCCCTCGGGCTCCGAGGGGCCTTTGTTTAATTTGTTAGAACATTCTGCCCTCTAGTGGCAGAATGTTCTAATAGCCTTATAGCCTTTCGTAGCTGGGCTATACCGGGTATTAAAGACCCGCTCCCTTGTTAAAGGCTGGAGCGGGCCTTTAATAGCCGGTATAGCCCGCTATAAGGCTATATTAAGGAGCGTTACTTTTTCCCTGCATGAAGTTTCTGTAAACTAATTGCATTTGCTCTCCAGCGTCTCCTTACCAGTAATTAGCTTACAATTAAATGCCTCCCAGGAGCAAACAATAGGCTGACCTGAATGGGCAGAGATGACTCCTCTGAACTCCGCAGAATATGCAGGGTGTTGAAATTCTTTTTGACATTACAGTGTTCAATCGTGCTTAAGTGTCAAATCCTGTTAGACAAATCAGCTGAGTTTACATATAACCTTGGGGGCACACTTTAAAGGGAGAGAACAGGATGCTAATACAGTTCTTGTGGGTCCACTGCCTGGTTGCAGAAAGGCTCTGCTCTTGTCCTACCAGGCTTCTTTCTCTGGGCTTATTGTGGGTGCAGTGGCTGCCTCAAACAGGATTTTAGTGTTAGATGTAGGAGGACACTAGCAGGACCATAGTAGACTCCCGTTACACACGCCCAGTGGTCAAAGCCCACCTTTAGTGTGGCCGAAGACCTTCACTATCATAAAAAGACAAAATGGGCAGGGTTTGCCCTGGATACTTTTACCCCTTTGGTTAGGGCCCACCCATTAGCTAATGCCAGGCATAAATGTGGCACTCCTAGGAAGGAACACTTTTGGGATCTGAGGAAGAACAGACGATGACTGGACCTGCTGTCTGTGACCTGAGAGGAGTCCTGAAGGACTGAACCTGTTCTCACTTGTACCCAGGACAAAGAAGTGAACTCCAAGGGCCATAAGGCTGACCTCCTGTTCAAGCTACAGGGATACAACAAGCTACAAGAAGCTTTTCCCTCGATGTACCCAGCTGATCAGTGGCAACTGTATCTTCACAGGGCCATACTGTTGGCTCTACCTGACAACCTGTTAGTTTCTAAGTGCCTCCCCTGAGGTCCAGGGTGGCTTTCGAAGTGCACTCCTGTGGTGTAATTGGCCTTGAAGGACTAAGAGGCCAATTTAAATATTGGTGGAGAGGGAACATGGTTGCAATAGTGGCAGAGTTCCCTCCCCACCAACATTTTAGGCCGCAACATTGATTTTGATTTGGGCTGACCATAGTTTGACAACGGCAGAGACTACTCAGTCTCCACCTTGGTCAAACTTTTCTGAATAGGGCCATCAGAGAATTGGCTATGTGACCTATTTTAGATGGGCAGACAAATAGTAATTTTGCAATGCCTGTCACTGCCAGGTAAAGCTTGGTGGTAAGAGGCACTGAAAAGTGCTCGATGCCACCATCTTCATGGGAGGAATCTTCCGTGATGAGTGGGGAATTGTTTTTTTTTTATTTTCAAAAAGAGATTCCCATTTTGGGATTTTCATTTTGAAAATAAAAATAAATTGTAACTTCGCCATATGGCTACTTCATGTTTGATGGAGCTGTCCAGCAAAGTTGCAATGAATTGTCAATGCTTGAAATGTCCGCTGCGCAGACTGACATTTCAGAATTTTTAGAGTGGCACCTCCATCAGTGCGACTAATTTATTTACTCAGTCGCACTGGCAGAACACGGGCTATCCGTCAAGATCTAAATCAACCTCTTAGTCAGAATGTAAAATCTGTGACCAGAAGGAACGTGGTTGGCAAATCCGACCCGCGTTCCATTGCAAACAGTCTCAAATTGCACCCATGGCCCAAACTAACGTGACCATTGACTATCATTGACACTTTGTGCTTTTTGGTACAATTTCTATTTGAAACTATTAAAAAAAATGTCTCCTTTTCCACTTACTGGAATTTTGTCATTTTGCGGCATGATGTTTATTAAATGTTACTTTACGTTTCTAATTTGGTTTGACATAAGTTAAACCTGTCTACTCTGTGACATAGCTACCAGAGTGTTGAGCTTAAGTTAATGAATCAATCAATCAATGAAACTGCACTTATAGAGCGCACGGCTACTCCGGAGAGTGTCCCGGCCTTGACAGGAAGTCTACACACCTAACTGAGCGAGAATACTTCAGCTGCTGAATAGCCAGGTTTTTAGCTGCTTTCTGAAAGTGGACAGTTACGAAGTGACCCGTGGTGCCACCAGAAGTTAATTCCAGGATTGGGCACCCAAATACGCGAGAGATCTATCCCCGGTTCTAAACCGGCAGACCTGGGGAATGGTGACAAGATGGCTAGAGGATGACCGTAGTGTCCTAGAAGGGGCATAGTACGATATCCTCCTCCTAAGGTAGATGAGGTCATTTCCATGTACGGCTTTATGTGCCAAAACCAGTGCCTTGAATTTGATCCTATTTTTCACAGGTAGCCAATGCAGGTCAACTAGGTGTGGGGACATGTGGGTTCTAGGAGCAAGATTGAGACTTAATCTAGCTGCCGCAATCTGAACCACTTGCAGGCGGTTCATTTAGTGACTTTGAGGGTTCACCCTGAAAAGGGCAGTAATTGTTCTTTGAGCCGGCTAGTCACCCACCCCTCATAATAATCCAATTTCTTAAACACAGTCTGACAGGGGATATACTCCTATGCAGACGGGTAAGTGAACTCAGGCAGTGTAAAAAAAAACCAGAGCCTTTGATATGGAGAAATTACATTTGTCTACATTCAGACCGGATAGTTGCATTAGGGGAAATGTGCCGGAGAATTACAAGGAGGGGAAAAGAAGGTTTCTGTCAAGTGGCAACTTTCCGTTTTCAAATTCTGAAGATGTGACAGAAGTTGCATTAGTTTAAGGAAAGGACTGGATGGTTTTATGATTTTGTATTGTGTGCTATTCAATGCCCAGGAAACCTGCTGAGTGGTACTTCTTCTTTAAGGCGACATATTGCCAGTTGATTGGCTTTGGGCGCTGTGGTCAATGTAGGGGAGAGAGAACTTGACCTCAAGAGGGAGCATTGAGGGCAGCTGAAAAAAGAGGAACGCGTGTAATGGTTTTTTTTGTGGTGAGGGACCACACTGTTAGCGGAACTGCCTTTGGTGCTGCAGTGGATGTGGAGAACATAAAATGGCAAGCGGGAAAAGTGGACGCCGGAAGCATGGCGGCTCGAAGGGAAGGCGTGCTTTATTGTTATGCAAGTCAGTTCCAGATTACCAAATAGGCAGAGTAGGCACTGCCTACGGGCCCCACTCCTTTTAGGGGCCCTGTGACAAAGGATCAGAATAATATTGATTAGATCTTGAAAGAAAAATACAATCAAGCTCTCTTAAATTGTTTCCAAAAGATAGAAAAAAATGAATCAACTCAAAGAAACAAAACTTACATTAAAGACTATAGAGAAAATACTGTAATAATGTAATGTACCCATTAACAACTTAAAGTACATAAACCAGAGATAATTTGTGAGGGGGCCACACAATTTCGACTGTCATTGGGCCTCCACAGGGTTTAATCTGGCACGGACACAGGTTTTGTAAATCTTGGCCAATTTCGCTGCCTTTTATCTGTGTTGAGAGTAAATTTTTGGTATTTCGAATGGGAGGTCCTCCTTCCACTCACAAAGTCCTGGTGAGTAACAGTGGATCATGCGCAACTCGTTCTAAAACGTGTACACATATTAGTATAGTAGGTCTCGCCCTCATCTGGGTGGAAATGCACATCATAATTCAGGTGAAGAGCCCCAGGGGACCCCGGGCTGAAGTCCCCCAGCTACAATTAGGACCATCAGGTCAATGGCCTTCTCTTTTTAAAAAAAGTGTCACTTGTGTCAGCAGTGAACCCAGTTACCTGCCCTAAGCAGACCACTTGCCAGGATTTGTATGGGAACCCTATGCAAGTGGAAGATGTACTTATGAATTTCCCTCAGAAGATTTTCATGGATTCTTCTATGATAACTGGGCATTAGGGGTGATGTGCCTCATGGTCAATCGGGTACTGTACACAGATAAGGAAATTCTCAACACAATCAAGGGCCAGATTTGCCAATTTCCCACGCAGTGCAGCAGCCGCAAATGTTGCGCTGCGCTGCGTGAGAAGGAGAAAGCAGGAGAACGCCAAATTTACAGAAATATGGCACTCTCCTTCCCTCTCCCTAGCGCCGGCTCTGAAATTAGCTGCTGGGCACCACGGAGACACCTATGCACCATAGTGCAAGGGTGTCTCCATGAGTCAAGCATAGGTTTTGGACTGGAAGTGTATAAACACTATGCTGAGACTCATTTTAAACATTTTCATGACTTTGTATGTGTGCTGTACAGTGCAGTACCCATGTGAAGTATGAAAATAAAGGCGAAAGAAAGCATTTCTCCTTCATAACACCTGATTGAAGGGTGCGCTGACGCTAAACCCTGTCTACTTTATTTAGTAAATTGTGTTTACCTTCAGGGACCTCGGGTGGTTGCATGGGAATGCCCATGCACCACTCATGGTATGCCCCCTTGGAGCTACTTCGCGTTACTTTCACATTATTTCTAGCGCTTGACAGGTTTAAGAAAAAAAATCAGACAATAAGATTTTATTGTGACGCAAACACGGCATAAAATCTTAGTAAATCTGCCCCCAAGTGTCAAGCACTAGAAACAGACGGCAGTTGTCCATCTGGTCACTACTATATTAAGAGCTAAACAACATCCATCTGGAGAAGGCACGGCTTATATAACCACCTTAAATATGTGCTACCGGATGTTGGTGGTGGGCATCGGCCCTCATTTTTTGGGCTTGGGGCGTATTTTTCATCCCCAGACTTTGACCAAGAGAGAGGACGGCAGAAAGAAGGAGGAAGAGAAAGATAGGAAAACGGATGCCAAAGGAGGAAACAGAGATGGAAAAGAACCATAAGTATGAGAAAAGAGCCAGGAAGTGTAGAGTGGTTGAAGAAATGAGGCAGGATGGAATTAGGACTCAGCAGTGTTGGTGTTTGGCAACCTCAGCGGGCCC
This sequence comes from Triturus cristatus, assembly GCF_964204655.1. Classification (NCBI taxonomy): domain Eukaryota; kingdom Metazoa; phylum Chordata; class Amphibia; order Caudata; family Salamandridae; genus Triturus; species Triturus cristatus. Next base: position 1,100,835,674 of record NC_140591.1, on the reverse strand, counting down.
GATTCACAGAACTATCTTAAGACAAAATCCTAAGCTTACTACTTTTGGTGTTCACAGAAGTTAGGATTTTGTCTTAAGTTTGTCTTAAGACAAACTTAAGACAGACTTAAGACAGACTTAAGACAGACTTAAATTAGGATTTTGTCTTAAATCTGTTTTAAGTCTGTCTTAAGTCTGTCTTAAGTTTGTCTTTAGACAAATTTAAGACAAAATCCTAACTTCTGTGAATATCAAAAGTAGTAAGTTTAGGATTTTGTCTTAAGTTAGTTCTGTGAATCGGCCCCAAAATTCGGCAGCCACATCAATGGGCTCCTAAGAAAAACTTTTGGCCCATGCATTTATTTATTTATTTTTACAAATTAAGAACTGCATTTGCATGTAGTGTGACATATGGCCAAACATATACAAATGTAATATACAGCTGTGAACGATCGGGAGGCATAGAGACACAGCAAATGTCATATTTTCTTTTTGATGTATGTTAATTCTAAAAACATTTTATATATTTCTTTGCACTTACTGACTTTGTGCATCGAGCACTGACTCAAATGCTTTCGTTCACAAGGAAACAGTAGAAACTGGTGGCAATGTGTTATTCCCACGGAAACAACTATGCTTTGAAAAACAGTTTAGCCAAAGAAATCAGGGGCACATTTACAAGCCCCTTGCGCCACTTTCCCGTCACTTTTAACATGGGAAAAGTGACGCAAAAGTGGCGCAAGGGGCTTGTAAATCTGCCCCTGAGTATTTAAAAATTCTCCATTCGAGAAAAATGAAAAAAAAGTAATATAGTTGTGACTGAAAGTAATCATTGGGAGTTTTGCACATCCGAATAAAATGGAACAAAGCAAACTTGGATTTCGGAAAACAGGGATTAGGTAATTTTGTGACAGTGAAACTGTAAACACAGCATGAGCGACCATAAGAGGGCAAGATGAATTAAGGAGGAAAGGTTATGGGTGGGGCAGGGGGAAGAAGTATGCGCCTGTCTCTGGCTGTGTGCTTGCGCCGAGGGAATTGCCTGCTTCCTGAAGACACTGGTTCACTCTTCTGCTGTGCTTTCCAACCTGCACTCTGATACAGCCAGAGCTCGAGGGGGGAGGGAGAAACTGAGGTACTTTTTTCACCTCCACACGGTGGGAGTATTTGTGACGCAGTTTCCAAGCTTAGCTTCACACTCAAAGCAGTGAAAAGGGTGACGTTTCTCAAGCTGGACCTGGGATATATGTCCTCTTGCATATATTTTTGTGTTTTTTGTAAACTTTCTCATGGAGTTCTCTAGAGCCCTGGCACTTTGGCTCATCTTCATCACAGAAAACAGTAAGTAGTGTGTGTGTTTGTGTGTGTGAGAGTGAGTGAGAGTGGTATGTCACTTTAAAATGCAAAAAGATGTACATAAGTGAAGAGACTTTTATAGCGCCAAACCGTAAATTCAGCTACCCCTAGGTATTCACAGATAAAAGTAATTATGCTTGTTTAGTGTATACGTAGCACTTAACATTGTTCAACCCGTTTCTAAGCACCTTCAATACTGACAGATAAGGAAACAGACTTAATTTTGGTTCGCGACAGAAAAGTCAAGATTGGAATCCTCATTTATGGGTTAGAGGGTCAGCTATTTAGACAAAAACACATCTTTAATATTATAGCATATATTTTATTGTACCTGCGAATGTTACAAAATAGCCAGTAACATAGCTTAGTGGGGTTAGAATTCCCTGCTTCATATTTGTATGTGAGCCGTAGATCACGAGTTATTCTTAACCATGGCTAGCTCAGACATTCATCCTTGTGAGGTCGATAGCGGAGAACTCCTAAATTGATTACCAGTAATGGCCCTGCTTACTGTGTTAGTCGCCTGATATATTGTTGTAACTTGTGATACAGGTAAGAGGGAAGTGTTAAAGGATATGTTTAATGTATCTTTGCCGCTGAAGAAAATAAGGCATTTTGTCAGCACTTGTAAGGATTAGATCACAAAATGCACGTCGTCTCCCTACAGAACAGAGCGCGTGGCGGTGAAATTCCTCCACAAACGGCTGCAGATTTTCAAACGACAGCCTAATTTTCTGTAGTAAATTTACAGTTGATGTCCATTGTGTTTTTTTCTTGCTGTATTATTGATGTCCACCGAGTCTCTTTACTATCCTGAAAGCATGTCAACTACATCAAAGCAAAGAGCTCCAAACAGGGCAGAACACGTCTGTGATGGTTGAGCATCTTTGAGAGATGCCACTCTTTGGCTGTCACAATCGCATATGTAAAGAGGCACTGCTTAAGTGTCTTATGGCACGAATCTGAGATTTTTCAAATAACTGTTGAAGATGATAGGGGGCGACCCTGCCTGCTCCATGCTCCTAGACTGAAATCTCTTGATTAATAGCTGCAGGGCATGGGGGCTCTGTGCTGTATGGCTGGCGGTCATAGAGAATGCTTCTTTTTACCGCAAATGATAATTGACAGTTTTTTTTTTACTGTGTTTATTCGGTTTGTCCTTAAGATTGTTTCGTACTGTGATTATGACTTACACTGCTAAACGAAACCACACCTCCCCAGCCCGCATTGTGCAATGCAGGCATTTGTGGACTTCGAGATGTTTCTGACTAAACTGGACAGTATGCAATCAGTAGGAGTAATTGAGCTGTTGGGGGCGGGGAGAAGCGGACACGTCAACCTTGAATGCTGATGTAAACGCAGACATTCGGATTGGAAGTGAAGTTCTAGAAACAATCTGTTTAACACTTCATTTGATGTAACTACCATGTGGAATGGAGCTATAGTACACGAACCCGACAGTAACTGAATAGAAGCATGGCTGTAATTGTCTAATTACAGGTCTAGGTGTGATGCCACTAGTCACCTGTAATAAGACAATGGCATCTCTATTGCTTGTAAAATGCAAGTCTTACTACTAAGATTTAAAAAATGACAAAGTTAACTATTCATTTAGCTATTTCTTCTGAACTTTTTTGCTCAAAACATTCAAAGTTACTAGGATTTGGTCTAAAGAAAGATTTAGGCTTATTGGTAGCCTCATAATTTATCAAAAAATCATAATAACAATACATGCATATAGGGAGCTTTTACTCCACCCTGTGTCCACTGGGGTGCTCAAATGTCATTCAAATTGTGCTCCCTCCCTCCACAGAACACATAGGGCAAAAACTCCGCCCACTTCAACAATTGGATACCTTTACTTTGAGTAGCTGCATTTTGCTTATGCACATATATACATGCACCTACAAAAATAGTCCCCCAGCGTTAGACATTTAAAGGTACTTCGTAGATTTCGCCTACAGCACGTATGTACTGTCAGCGGAATTTATTGTTAATTCAAAAAAAGCTTAAAAATGCGTTTAGAGCATACCCCATACTCAGTGCCTAACTTGAGCCTGTGGTACCCGGTACTCGGCACCGGCACTTAAATATCAACAACTGCACTTAGGACAGTCCCCCACATGGTGGTGCTGTCTGCCTAATTTTGAGATGAGCACAATAGCATTTATTTAATAATTCAGTATACACAAGTGCCAATGTCTGCCAAGTAACTCAAATTTGTGTATAACTGGAGATGAGACACGACCTAAATGTCAGAAGATGTGACTTAGGTTAGCATATGGGATTGCCAAGAGAAATATTGCCCAAGCCTGGGGACAGAGGGTACCCGGCGAGCTGCAGACTGGGAGGCGCATGTAAACTGGTGTCAAAGAACAGAGCAGGCGGTCTATCAGCGTCGGGTCTGCCCAAAGAAATGGGAGAAAGTCTGGGACGCTTGTCGCAAATATAGAGAGGCAACTGTGGGACAGGGCGGGCGGGAGTGGTTCCACTCTGTAGGACCCGGAGATTCAAGAAATCTATTCTTGTGTGCATGAACAATTCTGTCTGCATAATGTTCATTACTATGTCTCACAGTGCTAATTTCATGACTATGATAATTTGTTTTGAGGTGAAGTCCTTTCAATAGCCGATAATATGTAGTCATGCTTCTTGTATACTGACCAACAGTTTAATAAAAAGAGTTAAACTAAAAAATAATTCAATATACTTTAATAATGACGAATTCTTATCAAGCCATTCTTACAGCTGTGGGTGGCCTGGAATAGTCCGAATTGTCACACTTGTAAGAGTGTGATGGTTTGTAGCTTTCTTGGTACTGTTATTGGCCACACTGGTCTGAGCAGTGGTTGGTACAAGCTCTCAGTGGACTTCTGACAAGGGCCCTGGCACTCATTTTCTTACAAATTAAGCACTGCATGCTAACTGTTACTAACCATTGGTTGGCTCCCTTTTCGGTCTCATTTCCTTGCTTCTCATTGGTCAGGGCCTCCGGCTGCTTCCACTTTTTCTACAGTTCTTCCATTTTCCGGAGTCCTTGGAGCTTAGAAAAAGTACAATTTCATGTGTCTGTGGCCAGTGTTTTTCCACTGGCCGCCACTTGGTACCGGTACTTAAAAAAGTCTAGCACTCCTTAAGAGTGCATGTATTTGCAGTCCCTCTCTACCTTCCCCTCCCCTCCCCTCCCCATCCCTCCCACCCCTCACATGTCCTGGTTGTTTGCCCTGTCCCTCCCACCCCCTCTCGCTTCATTTTTGCCACCCCTTCCACCCCCTCTTGTGTCCTTTTTGACCCCTGCCTCTGAACAAAAAGTGCTATGAAGGCCAGCGCTGGTTGTGCTGTAGTGCTTTGTTTCTATTAGTTTGTAAGACATCTTTAAAAACATTAACAAAGTCAAATAGCTAGCGCAGAGCTTTTGTCTTTGTTATTGTTTTTAAAAGATGTTGCACAGCATTGCGGGCTGCTGTGTAATATGGCTTAAAGTAAATAAAAACAAAGTTCTTTGGCACGGTCAATACTGGCCGCACCATAGCCCTTTGGTTTATTTACCTTTAGCCATGTCGCACAGTAGCTTGAGCTGCTGTGCAACCCCTTTAAAACATGGACAATGCCAATAGGTCTTGCATTGGCCTTGCCAACACTTGTATTTACCAGTGACTGCTACATCCTGATTCACAAATGCCAACTTACACTTTTGTGTAAGTTTACGATTGTTTGCGATTCACAAAGACATTTTAATAGAAGTATCTTTACAACTGCGGAGTCTCTGCACGTTGAAAGATAGGACTGTCCTTTCTTTTTATGTGTGGAGACTCCACAGATGTAAATGTACTACTTGCAAAATATCTTTGTGACTAGCAAACAATCGTAAACTTACACAAAAGTGTACGTTTACCTTTGTGAATCAGGCCCCTAGTGTCTATGTATAGTAGTGTGCCATCACTTACTTGGATGAAAATCAAGAAATGTATTGAAATCTGCAATATTAACTTATTATCATAAACCACATTTAAAGCATATTTATTTATCCTCTGAAAAAAATCACACATCATTAAAAAAGTAAGGGAGTGTATGAAATCTTACAAGTTAAAGCCACACTCTGTCAGCTTGATGAAGTTCATTTGAAGCTCTTGCATCTGACTCCAGCGGGATATCTAGTAACCACTTGAGGCATTGCAACTAAATGAAAGACTTTCCAGGTTTTGGAATCTAACTCAAAGGGGTGCCCTAGTAAGGTATTTTGGCACTGCAGGTTTGTGGAGATTTCAGTTGGATCTGACCGGAGGGGGGCACATAGGAATCACTTGAAGTACTGCAGCTTTGTGAAAGAATTCTGAGGATTTTGGATTTGACTCGAGAGAGACCTCTAGCAATGACTTGAGGCATTGCAAGTTAAATCTATAGTAAAACAGACACACATACCGGCACGCACACATGCATGCACAAACACACACACACACACAAACAAACTTTTCATCAAATATCTTTATCAATTGCTTTGCTCCACCGACATTGGTGTCTTGCTTCTCCCTACCACAGCAGACAGCAATAAGCAGCTGCAATTATTGGCACACAGGTATAATTTCACTCAAAAAGTCAGTTTGCTAAGAATAAGGTTGAAGGCACTTGAATTAACCAGTGACTGCCAGCATGTATGTAAATCAAGATGTCCATCACTTTGAAAGAAAGATGAATATTGGCTCATGATCACAAACCAGCTTTGGTATATTTACTTATCCATAGAAACCAAGCATAATTCATTAGAGTAGCAGAAAATGTAGAGGTATGTTTTTAAACATCCACTCAGCTTTGTGAAGGATATTTGAAGCAGTTGCATCTGACACGAGAGGAACATCTGATAACAACTTGAGCTACTGCAATTTGTAATGTCTTGCCAGTCACAACAATCCATAGAAAAATACGTACACACACACATGTATGTATTTTCTATGTATATATATATATTGCGCTCCTGTTTTGCACCTTGAAGCCAAAGCACTCAGAGGCGGGTGCTAGTCGTGGCGGTGCTCCACGTTTCAATCAGCGCTACAAAGACTTAATCACCTTTTTAAGTAAAGTCCAGCACTCGGAGGGTATCATCACTGTTTTTTAATCAGCCACACAAAACAGACACGTTTCGGAAATTCCTTCGTCATTGTTTACAATGATCGCTGAGAGGAAGCATATTTAAATTGTTCACGTCATCTCTGCAACAACATAGACGACAGTATACAATACTGGTCACACTGCACATTTTGCGGCGGCCATCTTGGCACGGTACTGTTTATACAAATTGGTGCATTAATACCATAGCTACAGTAAATATATTTCTCTATCAGCCCAAATTTGACTACCGAAAAAATTATGTGATTTCATCACTTTTAACAAATGTGGTTCTGCTCAATATAGTCTTCGCAAAATATACAAAATATATGCGCTATATGCGACGAGCCTCTAAGGTCCTTGCTCGTACTATGACAATTACGCCGTGCATCGGCATTGGAAAGAAGCTGTACGTTTCTCACTATGCTGAGCCTAAAATATGTCTTATGACACTCTTTGTGGCAGATTACATACTGAAAAGTACTATATAAGTACTGATAACTGAAACATCATACCGTGGATCGGTGACAGCAAGAGCAATTCCACAATTGTAACAGGCTAGAGAAGCTAATTTCATGTAGACATGGACATGGACATTTTTGAGCAATGTGAATCAGATATAATTAAAGTTGATGGTCAAGAAAAATTTGCAAAGCATTCCATTAGATTAAAATCATCTCCCTAAGTGGACTGTGAGTTCCTCCCCACCTTCCAGCCCATGTGGTGCCTTGGTCTGTAAATCAATTATATAACGGGATTCTAGTCTCCGCAACCTCAGTACCCTGTCGCCACCCCTCAAACTTATCGGTACATGGTCTATACCGAAATATTGCAACAGCTCCCTGTTGCTCTGATGTTTAGAGGCAAAGTGCCTCGCCACAGGATAATTAATATCCTTATTGGCAATGGCACGTTGGTGTTCGAGAATACGTAATTTAACATTATGTATGGTGCTCCCTACGTACCTCAGCCCGCAGGGGCCGACTAGACAATATACCACATGAGATGTTAAGCATGTGATAAATTTGTTGATCACTTTTTGTTTTTTTACGCCTGGGATGTTATAATTCAGGACTCTTTTACTATTCGCACATGCCCTGCATTTCCCTCAGGGAAAGAAACCCTTCATATCTTTCAATGTTCCTGTTTTTTGTACAGTGGGTGGCAGGTTGCTCTGGACCAGTTTGTCCTTGAGCAATCTAGCTTTGCGAAAGGTGATTAATGGTGCTGGGGGAAGGTCCCTACCTATTACTGAATCCGTTTGGAGGATATGCCAGTTCTTTTTCAGCATTTTCCTCAAAGTATTGGCATCATCTGAGTATGTGTTATCATACAAAATGCGCCACTCTCCAGATCTAAATTTCTTTCAGCACTCCCTACTTCTTTTACCTTCAAAAGCTCTTTTCTGGGAATTCTCTGCACCTTGTTATATGCAGCATTCAATAGATCTGGTTCATAACCTCTCATTCTGAATATGGCTATGCAACTCTCTGCTGCCCCTTTAAAGTCCATGTCAATAGAGCAGTTTAGTTTCAAATGGAGGAGTTCGCCATATGGTATGCTGTTAATCAATTTAGGAGGATGACAACTGCCGGCATGCAAGATCGAATTGCCGGCAGTAGGTTTTCTCTACAATTCGGTCTCTAATACTCCCTCCTTAACATACACTCTGAGATCTAAGTAGTTCACTGCCACTGAACTGATTTCATGTGTGAATTTCAGGTTAAAGTTGTTATCATTCAATTCTTGAATGAACTCCTCCGCTTGTTCGACTGACCCCCTCCATACAAGGAAGAGGTTGTCGATATAACAATGCCAGACAACCACCTGCTCAGCCCATTTAGCCCTACTCCCGGCCAGGACCACCTGCTCCTCCCTCCAGCCAACAAATAAATTCACATAGCTAGGGGCGAAGCAGGTGCACATCGCCACACCGGAGATCTGTCTGTATAGATCTCCTTGAAACAGAAACATTTTATGGAGTAGACAAAATTCAATTAACTCAATCAGCATAAGGCTGTGTGCCATGAATTTGAGTGGCCTTTTGTTTAAGAAGTATTTCATGGCTTCAATTCCCTGTGTGTGATCTATGCACGTATAAAGACTGGTTATGTCTAAGGTAATTAATACAAATGTTGGTTCCCATTGTATATCACTGATTTGAGATGAAGTCTTTAGTGTCCTTGACATATGAAGTAAGTTGCATAACCATCTGAAAAAGAAACTAACTATATCAGGCCTGAAACCTATGGTTTTTTCAGTGAATTTCAAAGGTTTTGTAAATGACAATTTTTAATGTATTAATTGTTATACTGATTTTTTTGATACTAATTTACTACATTTTTAAAACGATTTATTTTTAGATATTTTTTTTTAATTACATTATAATTACATTATACATTACAATACAAAATATACTTTCTCAGAATGAATTACTTTAGTTTAAATACTTTGCAAATAGGCAATAGATTTTTAAGTACAGTAGTTACAGTTGTTGCAATGGGCAACACAATTTCAAACACAATGCAACATTGAGCTCAATGTGAATTTCTAGTCAAATGCAATTAGTTACTTTATGGATTACTGTTCTAACCACAGGACTGGATCCTAGATTCAGTCCTTGGATATTTCCTGTAAACAGTTGAGTAAAAGCCTTTTGGTTACAGTAGTGATTTTTAAGGAATATTATTGTATTTTAAAAGTTGACACAAATTTTTTCACATAGAATCACCAATGTTATCCTATGGCAGAAAATTCACTTAGCAGGTAAGTAGTGTTATCGTTACTTTTTCTAACTCGGTGGTGGATCCTGGATCCAGCACTGGTGAATCTCCTGTAAACAGTTGAAAGAATGTGTTTAAGTCATACAGATGATTTTTTAGGAATATTTTTAGTTTGTGAAAATAGACACTTAGAAACTCTTCTGGTGAAAACCACACAATGGATTCCTATGGAAGGAAATACAAGTTACTGGTAAGTACGCTTAGAATTACTTTTCGGAGTCAGTGCTGGTCTACAAGATGCAGCCCTGGGTTCTCTCCTGATAACAGGTGAGTAAATCGGAATACGTAGTTCAGCTGATTTTAGAGGAATATTTGTACGTTTCAAAAATGGACACAGAAACTTTTCTAGTGAAGACCACACAATGGATTCCTATGGACGGAAATACAAGTTACTGGTAAGTACGCTTAGAATTACTTTTCAGGGTCAGTGCTGTGCTAAAACATGCAGCACTGGGTTCTCTCCTGATAACAGGTGAGTCAATCGGAATTCATAGTTCGGCTGATTTTAGAGGAATATTTGTACAATGGTGAAGGAAGGGGGCGGGGCCTGAGGTGACGTGTGCAAACACGCCCTGTGGCACGTTTTAAGTTGGGGAATTAATTCCTCTTCAATCCTGCGGTCCCCTGGGGGCCAACTAGCCCACCAGGTACCTCCAGTATGCGCCAGGGAGCTGTGTTGCAGAGAGGTGTTCAGAGGCCAAGCCCCTTTTTACAACACTCTGCAACACAGCTCCGTGGCGCTTACTGGAGGTACCTGGTGGGCTAGTTGGCCCTTAGGGGACCTCTGGATTGAAGAGGAATCAATTCCCCAACTTAAAACGCTCCACAGGGCGTGTTTGCACACATATCACCTCAGGCCCCGCCCCCTACCTTCACTACTGTGCAAACGCGCCCCGTGGTGTGTTGTAAATTGGGGGATTAAGCCCCCTTGAATCCTGAGTGTTGGACTTGGCCCTTTTTGCAGGGTCATCCCAGAAATTTTTACCTTCCTCCTGTATTTTTTCTGACCTGTTGTTGGCTGTAATATGACTCTGGGCACTTTACCACTGCTGATCAGTGCTAAAGTGCATATGCTCTCCCTACTATAAAATGTATATGTTGGTTGGATTCCATGATTGGCTTATTTGGTTTACTGTCAGACCCCAGTAAAGTGCACCAGGAGTGCCCAGGGCTTGTAAATCCAAATGCTGCTAGTGGGCTTGCAGCACTGGTTGTGCCACCCACAGAAGCAGCCTTGTAAAATGTGTCTAAGGTCTGCCATTGCAGGACCTGCGTGTAGTCTGGTACTGTCATGCTGACTGGGCAAGTGCACCCACGTGCCAGTCCCTAAACCTTCCCTTAACTTCATATTAGTCACCCCTATGGTTGGCCCAAGGGCAGGGTGCATTGTAAGCATAAGGTAGGACAAGCCCTGATGTGTGTGGCATGTTCTAATAGTGAATTACAGCCAATTTCGTTTTTCACTATTGTAAGGCTACCTGTTCTCCATAGGCCAGAATGGGCTGTTAGAATTGTTACATTCTATGATCCTAACAGACCCAGGGAACATGGTAGAAATTCGAGTTTAGTATGCCTGAACTCAGAATACTAAAATACATCTTTTAGTAAAGTTTATTTTAATATTCTGTGTTTGCAAATGCCACTTTTAGAAAGTTGGTATTTGCTTGCCTAACCATTTCAGCCCGCCTCTGCTAGGATGTGTATCTGCTGTCTGGTTTCTGTGAGTGACAGGGCTGGGGAATTCCAGGAGACAGGCTGGGGCAGCCCGTTGGTGAATAGAGAGATCTACATCCAGATGGGTGGGAGGAGTACACCTGGACTCTGAATAGGGCTGTGCTCTGCCTCCACAATGCTGGCTCCACCTCCTGTGGAGCGGCTCATGTCTCTGCCCTGCACCCTGAATAGAAAGTCAGAGTCATGTCAACAAAGTGCTCAGGAACTGGTTTGGACTGGGCAAAGGCCCCTCTACCCCAGAGGAACAAAGGAATTAGGGGTATAAGTATTGGGACCCTGCTCCCAAGAAATTAGATCCTGCTTGACAAGAAAAACCTCTGCCTGAGGAGAAGGAACTGGGAAAGCTGTAAGGAGGAGTACTGTCCCTGACCTGGGGGATTGGCCTGCAGTGGTTGCCTTGCTGCTGAAGGAGAGGAGAAAGACTACAAAAGACTTTATTTCAACTTGTGCTTAAAAAGATCTCCAAGGGCCTGAGTAGAGCTGGACTCCTGTTAAGAAGTCCCAGGAACAAAAGGACTTCACCCGCAGCTTCCCCCTGAACTCTGCTGTGTGAGTTCTGCCCCTCCTAGAGTGCTGGAACCAGTTTTGGGGCCTCTGGGAGCTGTGCCTGCTGTTGGGAAGCTGGCCAAGAAGAAAGAAATCAAAGATCTCCACTTTTTCACGCACAGCCGGCTTAGCGAGAAAATTTCCGTCGCACCGCTCGTTAGCGTTCAGAATTTTATCGCTGAGGACATCGTCGCAGAGCCTGCTGCCGCTGAGCCCGATCAGCGCTGGGAAAATCATCGCACCGCTCGTTAGCCGACCGAATTTGATCGCTACCAGCCCAAGATCCCCGCTTCGCCTGTTAGCGGGCAGAATTCTATCGCTGCGAACATCGTCGCAGAGCCTGCTGCCGCTGAGCCCGATCAGCACTGGGAATATCGTCACCCCGCTCGTTAGCGGACCGAATTTGATCGCTACCAGCCCAAGATCCACGCTCCGCCTGTTAGCGGGAAGAATTCTATCGCTGTGAACTTCGTCGCAGAGCCTGCCGCTGCTGTGTGAAGTCGTCGCAGAACAAGCCAAGATCATCGTACCACTCGTTAGCGTGAGTAATTTTATCGCTGCGAAAATCGTCGCAGACCCAACCAAGATAACGGCTGGTGAAATTGTTGCCCCGCTCATAGAAGGCCGAATTTTGTTGCATTGTGCCTTAGCGAGTACATTTCTACCGGATAAGCTACACCTTGATTTTAAACGCTGGAGTGCCGCTAGGAACTTTTTATCGCATCATAAGGTACTGTGGGTTAACCCCTTCCATGCGAGGCGGATTCCCCCGCGGTGCTGACCGTTGCTTGCGCGGGCGTGGTCATGACGGAACGGTTCCGTCATGAGCACAGCTCAACCGACGCTCATGACGGAACCGTTCCGTCATGAGCACCGAAGGGGTTAAAACGGAGGCTAAGGTGAAGGATTTTGTCGCTAACCTAAGAACTCTTTCTGAAAGCATATCCTTGAACTGTGTATGTCATTTTTGTCGTTATTTGGTCTTGTGCTAAGCCTTATATAAAAGATCACTATTTTTGACATAAATCTAGTGTGGTGTCCATTTGTGGTGTTGTCACTGAGTTACTGTATATGGTCACAAATGCTTAACCTATAACACTCTGAGATAAGCCTTGTCTGCTCACGCCAAGCTACCTAGAGCGTGAGCAGGGGTTGTGTTAGGAGTGTAACCCCTTACCCTGACTAGAGGAGAGGGTCCCTGCTTGTCACAAGTACCTATCTGTGCCAACCAGAGATCCCCAATGCTAAAATTGGTGGTCAGCGGTGAGGATCCTGTATTTGCATTTGTGATTCATGTACAGTGATTGGTGAACACCACTTAGTGAGTTCAGACCATAACGCAGCTACATACTTTTTGATTTTTGTTTGCCAAGAAATCTCCAGTTTTTAAATCATGCCTGGTTCAGTCATTGTTGAGAAAGCACCATCTGTAGTCTCTGAAGGCGAAGATGTAGAATGGGAAGGGGAGAGACTAGAGAGCTACACCTAGGCCCAGCTGAAGGGCTTCTGCAAAAAATTCAAAGTTCCTCATGTTGGATGTAAGGTCAAGCCAGATCTACTCAAGGCGCTGAGGGCCTGGGTAGAAGCAAGGAATGCCTCTAATGATGATAATGCAGAGGAGCAGCTGGATGGGCCATTGGGTCCAAGAGGAAGGAGAACCACTTCCCCTGCCGGTAGCAGTGTTTCTGTTAAAAGTCTATCTCCAGAGGAGTTGGCAGATAGAAGAGAGGGAAGGATGCACGAAATGGAGATGGCAAAGCTCAAATTAAATGGGAAACTGGAACTGGAAAGCAAAAAGCTGGCTCTGGAAGAGAGAAAAATCCAAATGGAGCATGAGTTGATTATGAGGAAACTTGACTTAGAGCTCGAGAGGCTTGAGACCATGAGTGTCTCAGCCAAGCAACAAGAAATGTTTCTAGCTCAGAGATTGAGCTTTGCTGAGTGGGAGGAGGAATCCAGCTCAGATGGTGGCAGCAATATTGAATTTTCTAGTGCTGAGAGAGTAGTACACACACCCAGAGAAGTGGCGCCTGACTTGAAGGAGGGGGTTAATTTACACCAGGAGGTTAAAGGATTTGAGGTAGCTCCAGTGGTGCGCAGTGTTCTTGAGGTGAATTGGGAAACTGGCACAGGGGTTCATAGTCCTAGTGGTGGGAGGTATTCCCCCATAGTTGAGATCCTGGTGTGTGAGTGTGAAGACCACCCAGAAGAGTGTGGGTTGAGTGACAGGGACAGTCAGATACTGTCTTGCCAATCTCAGGAGAGTGGTGTGGAGCATGTGTGTGAGGCACTGGATGGGGAGGTGAAGGATAGTTTGGTTAACCCTGCTAGGGGGCTGTGTGATCCAATTATGGGAGAGCATATTGTAAGTCCCTGTTTTCCAGAGCTATGCCAACACCTGTGGGAGAGTGAGTTCTCTGACCGCAGGGAGCTCACATTGGAGGCAGACCTTTTGGTGGAGTTCAAAGGGTCTAGAAAGGCATTGGGGAGTGATTCCAAGATGAGTGGTTCGGGTATCTTTCAAATCCAATGTGGTGGAAGTGGCTCAGAGCAGCCTAACGAGGTCCTGTAGTAGTGAGAGGGGTGTAGGGCCTCACATCCTGTCTTTAAGGGGAAGGAGTGAGAATGTGTAATGTCCCGGTAGTGCCCAACCACAGTCTCAGAGCCTGGATGGTTCTTTGAGGGAACACCAGGTGGGGAGCCTAGTCTGTCCTGAGGGGCTGCCCGTTGTGCGGGACCCCCTAGTATCTGGTGAACGGGGAGTGTCTGTAAGCAGGCCTCCATCAGTTCTGGTGTCTGGCAGTACCGCTCCAGTTGGGAGGGTGCAGAAGTCCAGAATGAGGGGTGAGAGGGGGAAAGAGTCCCCAGTGGAAGAACCAGTGGGTCAGGGGCCAGCCAGAAGGGCTGCGTGACACCACTTCTGTCCTGGGGGATCTTCGCGCACTGTCAGATGGACAGGGGTTGGGAGATCTGCGCCAAGCAGACTGTCACACGACATAGGAGTTATGTGTCACCCTCAGGGGGGGCATGCGTGCTCCCCGGGAAGTCCTGGTGCACCAGGCGAGCGTTCAACCGCATGGGTTGGTCCCAGGGTTGGGAAGCCAGGTTCAGGTGTTGTCTGACCTGGAGGGTGGGACAACTGTAATCAGTGTCCTGACCCATGTTGCTTCTAGGGGTACCACGCCAGTTGGGAGTGTGCAGTACTCTGGAAGGGGGTGAAGAGGGAGGGAGTCCTCGCCTCTGACCCCGGTGCAGCCTGAGAATTTAGACCCTAGGTTGGAGAGCCAGGTTCAGGTGTTGTCTGACCTGGAGGGAGGGACATCTGTAATCAGTGTCCTGACCCATGTTGCTTCTTGGTGTACCATTCCAGGTGGGAGGGTACAGACATCTGGAAGGGGGTGCAGAGGGAGGGAGTCCTCGCCTCTGACCCCGGCTCAACTGAAGGGTTTAGACCCTAGGTTGGAGGGCCAGGTTCAGGGTGTCCCCCCTGACCTGGACGCCCAGTTGCAGGATAGAACCCCTGAACTGGTGGGCGAATCCCGTAGGACATCTGCCACAGGTGCCCTGGCAATTCTGGAAGGGGGTACCACTCCAAGTGGGAGGGTGCAGAGCCCCAAGGAGGAGGACCGGGTGTGGGAGAGGCTACCCCAGTCTTCGGTCCAGCTGCCGGGTACAGGCCTGGGGCTGGTGGGTCAGTGCCAGGATGTCATACCTGACCTGACAGGAGGGAGAATGGACAAAGGTTGCCAAGCACCTGGGGCTACTGCCCCCCGCTCCCTGGTATCATAGAGGTTTGAGAGCCCTGAGAGGCATACGGACTGGGTCTCATCCCTGACTACTGTCAATGGCCACTGTAGCATTTTGCTGTCTGTCTGTTTGGACACACCTGTGAGCCAGTTACGGTTAGGTGCTGCACAGGTGGTGTCCACAGGTGAGGAGAAGGGTTCCCCATGGATTGGCTTGGTGGGCCCTGAGAGTATGGACAGAGGGATTCCAATAGGTTCAGATTGGCGTAGAACTGGAGTCTGCCCCTGCAGTTGCGGGCCAGGTCCTTGTTCTATCGCCCGAAGCAGGGAAGCCCATCACGGTGGTGATTGGGCTACCCTGCGTTTTGGCTGGAAGGGGGTCGTATTGGACTTGGCTGTTTTTGCAGGGTCATCCCTGAAATTTTTACCTTCCTTCTGTATTTTTTCTGACCTGTTGTTGGCTGTTCTATGACTCTGGGCACTTTACCACTGCTGATCAGTGCTAAAGTGCATATGCTCGCCCTACTATAAAATGTATATGTTGGTTGGATTCCATGATTGGCTTATTTGGTTTACTGTCAGACCCCAGTAAAGTGCACCAGGAGTGCCCAGGGCTTGTAAATCAAAATGCTGCTAGTGGGCTTGCAGCACTGGTTGTGCCACCCACAGAAGCAGCCATATAAAAGGACCTGCGTGCAGTCTGGTACTGTCATGCTGACTGGGCAAGTGCACCCACTTGCCAGTCCCTAAACCTTCCCTTAACTTCATATTAGTCACCCCTATGGTAGGCCCAAGGGCAGGGTGCATTGTAAGCATAAGGTAGGACAAGCCCTGATGTGTGTGGCATGTCCTAATAGTGAATTACAGCCAATTTTGTTTTTCACTATTGTAAGGCTACCTGTTCTCCATAGGCCAGAATGGGCTGTTAGAATTGTTACATTCTATGACCCTAACAGACCCAGGGAACATGGTAGAAATTTGAGTTTAGTATGCCTGAACTCAGAATAATAAAATACATCTTTTAGTAAAGTTTATTTTAATATTCTGTGTTTGCAAATGCCACTTTTAGAAAGTTGGTATTTGCTTGCCTAACTATTTAAGCCCGCCTCTGCTAGGATGTGTATCTGCTGTCTTGTTTCTGTGAGTGACAGGGCTGGGGAATTCCAAGAGACAGGCTGGGGCAGCCCGGTGGTGAAAAGAGAGATCTACATCCAGATGGGTGGGAGGAGTACACCTGGACTCTGAATCGGGCTGTGCTCTGCCTCCACAATGCTGGCTCCACCTCCTGTGGAGCGGCTCATGTCTCTGCCCTGCATCCTGAATAGAAAGTCAGAGTCATGTCAAAAAAGTGCTCAGGAACTTGTTTAGACTGGGCAAAGGCCCCTCTACCCCAGAGGAACAAAGGAATTAGGGGTATATGTATTGGGACCCTGCTCCCAAGAAATTAGATCCTGCTTGACAAGAAGAACCTCTGCCTGAGGAGAAGGAACTGGGAAAGCTGTAAGGAGGAGTACTGTCCCTGACCTGGGGGATTGGCCTGCAGTGGTTGCCTTGCTGCTGAAGGAGAGGAGAAAGACTACAAAAGACTTTATTTCAACTTGTGCTTAAAAAGATCTCCAAGGGCCTGAGTAGAGCTGTCCTCCTGTCAAGAAGTCCCAGGAACAAAAGGACTTCACCCCCAGCTTCCCCCTGAACTCTGCTGTGTGAGTTCTGCCCCTCCTAGAGTGCTGGAACCAGTTTTGGGGCCTCTGGGAGCTGTGCCTGCTGTTGGGAAGCTGGCCAAGAAGAAAGAAATCAAAGATCTCTACTTTTTCACGCACAGCCGGCTTAGCGAGAAAATTTCCGTCGCACCGCTCGTTAGCGTGCAGAATTTTATCGCTGAGGACATCGTTGCAGAGCCTGCTGCCGCTGAGCCCGATCAGCGCTGGGAAAATCGTCGCACCGCTCGTTAGCCGACCGAATTTGATCGCTACCAGCCCAAGATCCCCGCTCCGCCTGTTAGTGGGCAGAATTCTATCGCTGCGAACATCGTCGCAGAGCCTTCTGCCGCTGAGCCCGATCAGCGCTGGGAAAATCTTCGCCCGCTCGTTAGCGGACCGAATTTGATCGCTACCAGCCCAAGATCCACGCTCCGCCTGTTAGCGGGAAGAATTCTATCGCTGCGAACTTCATCGCAGAGCCTGCCGCTGCTGTGTGAAATCGTCGCAGAACAAGCCAAGATCATCGCACCGCTCGTTGGCGTGAGTAATTTTATCGCTGCGAAAAATGTCGCAGACCCAACCAAGATAACCGCTGGTGAAATTGTTGCCCTGCTCGTTAGCAGGCCGAATTTTGTCTCATGGTGCCTTAGCGAGTAAATTTCTACCGGATCAGCTACACCTTGATTTTCAACTCTGGAGTGCCGCTAGGAACTTTTTATCGCATCATAAGGTACTGTGGGTTAAAACGGACGCTAAGGTGAATGATTTTGTCGCTAACCTAAGAACTCTTTCTGAAAGAATATTCCTGTACTGTGTATGTCATTTTTGTCGTTATTTGGTGTTGTGCTAAGCCTTATATAAAAGATTACTATTTTTTATAGAAATCTAGTGTGGTGTCCATTTGTGGTGTTGTCACTGAGTTACTGTTTATGGTCACATATGCTTAACCTATAACGCTCTGAGATAAGCCTTGTCTGCTCGCGCCAAGCTACCTTGAGGGTGAGCAGGGGTTGTGTTAGGAGTGTAACCCCTTACCCTGACAAGAGGAGAGGGTCCCTGCTTGTTACAAGTACCTACCTGTGCCAACCAGAGATCCCCAATTCTAACACTGAGGTCCTCTGGTGGTCAACTAGCCCACCAGGTGCCTCCAGTATGCGCCAGGCAGCTGCGTTGCCAAGAAGTGTTCAGAGGCCATGCCCCTTTTTACAACACTCTAGCTCCGTGGCGCTTACTGGAGGCACCTGGTGGGCTAGTTGGCCCCTAGGGGACCTCTGGATTGAAGAGGAATTAATTCCCCAACTTAAAACGCACCACAGGGCGTGTTTGCACAGTATCACCTCAGGTCCCGCGCCCCTACCTTCACCACTGTGCAAACGCGCCCTGTGGTGCGTTTTAAGTTGGGGGACTAAGTCCCCTTGAATCCTGAGGTCCCCTGGCAGCCAACTAGGCCACCAGGTACCTCCAGTAAGTGCCACGGAGCTGCGTTGCAGAGAGGTGTAAAAAGGGGCGTGGCCTCATTACACCTCTCGGCAACGCAGCCCCCTGGCGCATACTGGAGGTTCCTGGTGGGCTAGTTGGCCCCCAGGGACCCCCAGTATTCAAGGGGAATTAGTTCCCCCTCTGCAAACGCGCCAGGGGATAACAGGGGTTAGCGCTACTTTTCTTGCCGCTATGCTTCATAGCGTGGGGCTTGATGATAGGAGAAATGCCGCTTAGCGACATTTCTCCTGTCATGTTATGTCAGGAACGCCCACTTTGCATCTCATTAGAGATGCAAAGCTGGGCGTTAAGATTTCGTGCGCTCCTGCAAGGTTTCACGCGTTAGCGTGACCTTGCTAATTAGGCGATAGTCATAAAAGAAAAGGCGATTTACTCTTCCTCTGATTGGGCACATGACAAGACAAACAAGCATTGGCATAGCCAATAGGTCTCGCTTTTGGACCTGATAAGTATTTAGTCATGCAGCACAATATCATTGGTGCAACAACATCAACTGTTGCATGGCTAAACACTTAGAAGGTACCAAAGGCCAGACCTATTGGCTATGCCAATGCTTGTTTTTTTATCTCTGCTGTTGGGTAGAAGGGAGGGAAATGCTTTATACTTGGGCTTCTGTTATGGTGCTGTTCTATTCTGGGCAACCCGCCCTTTCTCCTTGTAATGCGCAGTAGAATGATTCCACTCGAGTTAGTTAATCCGTGGGTGGAGAAGGGAGGAATCACGCTCCGTATTGCTGTGTGTCAATAAAGCCTTCCTGTTTCTTCGATGGTGTGAGAGTCACTTCAACGTAATCCTGACTGAAAACCCCTCGCGCCCGAAACTGTTGCCACAGAGGGGGGGCTGCTACAAAATAATTCTTTTTTTTGGTTTAATGGGTCTAAAATGTGTTTTACTGGTGTATAACTTGCAGCCAAATTAATCCGTGGGTGCCTTCCTCTGCAGTGGGGACCGTGTCTGGTCGGAGGAAGGCTGAACTGATCTTTTTTCATAGAACCAGGCGACTTGTGCAGGCTGTGGGCAGCGCAGCCTTGGTGCTGCAGTCGTTGGTTTAGTAGCTCTTTTGGCGTGGTGTTGTATAGGGACAACAAACATGAAGTCAGTAAGAGTCACGGTGGTGCTAGCCTTCCCACCCTTGTGTCAGTGCGGCGGTGTTGTGTGCTGTTTATAGACTCGCAGAGGTGATTCACGAGCGGGTGTGTGCTTTACTCGCCACTCTGTCAATGGTTAAGCCTCATGTGGTGTGGAATTTATGGATTTCTGTCCCTGGTTACATGCATTTCTCCCCTGTGTGATGCTAGTAGTGTCATGGTCCCTAGTGCAAGGAAGGGAAACCCCTGGCTGCTCTTTGATTTGTTATATGCAACAATAAGGGCGCTCTGGGCTGAATTAGAGTTGGTGTAATTAAGTACAACTTCTTAAATGAAAGCAAGCATAATTGTCTGAATAATTCCGCATAAGGTGATTGCTCCTTACTGCACATCCTTAGTTTAAAACGCTTCTTTCGAACTTGCATATCACAAAAAAAATGATTCAACACATTAACCCCTCCACGTCTAAGATTCTTTAAGGACAAATGATGTTTGTGGTGTTGCTGAGGCCAATTCAGATAAATATTTGGTTCAGAAAGGTTAACCGTAAACGACCTGAGACATGGGAAAAAGGGCGTTGGTGATTGACGGTGGGAAAAATAACAAGCACAAGCGCGCGTGCCTCGCGCGGCAGCAGGGGTAGGGGGGAGAGAGGAGGGGGCCTGCGCGATTTACTTGCGGGAGCGAGCAGCTGGCACCATGATAATTGATAACATATGGCGCCAGCCGCTCGCTCCCGCAAGTGAATCTCCAGACGTGCACGCGTTGCCATTGAAGGCAATGGAACGCGTGCACGTTTTTGGCTGAAAAGCCGAAGCCATTCCAAAAGGTCTTTTTGCCTACGCAGCGCATGCGCGCTGCGTAGGCGAGACCTAAAAAAGCAGGTTAGAAATGTGGGTCTCATTTATGGGGAATTGTCATCGAGCAGTGCCACAAGCCTTCTTTCTGCGCTGGTCTATGCCAATGTGAATGGGCAGGAGTGCTCCGTATTTATGAAATACGGTGAATTCCTGTCCTTCCTAGCTGCGCAGGCGAACAATTTACTGCCTAGCTTCAATGTACGCACCCTTGCACCATGGTGCCTCCTTTGCAAGCAGAATAGTTTTTGTGCAAGACAGGGCACCTTCCTGCACAAAAACAATCCCAAGATGCATTTTCCTCTTGCTATGAGTGCTGCTGAATGCAGCACACATGGAAAGAGGAAAAACGAGGGGAAATAATAATATTTCTCCTCACTAGGCCTGCTCTGAGGAGGTGTAAGGTTTTGGCGCTGTGCCAGGTTTACGTGATTAAGTAAGACCATGGGTATTGCGTGGGAACACTCACCGCCCGTGGAACTTCTCCTTGACTCAGAGAAAGGCAACGCAGCGACTTGCAGTGTTTTGTCTTACTCCATATCTATGAGGCCATGCAAAGCCATGAATGGTGGCTACGTCGCCTCATAGATATGATTGAGAGGCCTGCGCCAGTGGAGAATCAAAAAAGTGACGCTCCTTCAGCTCAAGTCTCTGATAAATAAGCCCCTATGTTCTCAACCCTCATCTTGTTAAATGGTAGCGGCAGTTTCAGTCGGTAACCTTTCAAGTATTGCCCGGCGGTAATCGCCTCTTATACCATTCGATGATTTACCAATAAAAGAGGCAGGCGCCGGAGACTGGAAGGCAGGAAACAAAGTTTTATTCTCTCCGGAGGAGAACACATCAGATCAGACCCACAGGGAATCTTCTCGAGATGCTCTAACCACATCTCTGAAGCCTGGCCTCTTATACACAGGTTTATTGTTTTATTATCGGTTTATTATACATGGCACATTCTTGAGGTTGTTTTGATACATGAAAGAACATCCTCGGAATCCCCGGCTTAGATCCGCTCCCACACATAACTACAGTGAAAGTCCCCATCCCACCCACAGCAGGAGATGGCTATCACACAGCTGGGCATTCCGCCAATTCCCGGGGGTGCGTGCGACTGATCGGGTCACAGGGGTTGGGGGCCTTGATCTACTGCAATCCCTTAGATGTGAGGTGCTTTCTTTATAATAGGGGCAATAAAACTGCGTCCGCAGGGCTAGGTGATGGCCTGGGATCAGTTCGGACGATCAGGCGTGGAGGAAGGGGTTACCGAAAGGATGTATGACCATGTAAGGGATAAAAAGAGGTGTTGGCCAGGTGCGGGATGTGGTTTCATGGCAGGGTCGCGCAGAAGGAGAGGGTTCATGGCCTATGTATGAGAGAGCGGGGGGTGACCGGCGTGCGGGGGATGTTTTGCAGCGCCTAGGGAACGCGCTGGTGGTCGGCGGGGGGGAGGGGCAGAGGGGCCATGGCGCTTTCAAAAATGGTTACTGCTTGAGGGAGCGTGCGGGCCTGAGAGGGGACAAGATGGTGCCGATTATGTTGACATTGCAAACCAGATTTTAACAGTCCTCCCTTTTCAACATATCTAGCCAGCTTGTCTAGCCGACATTCACCTTCGTTAACCTTTTAGCCATAATATCGTAAATGCTTTCATGCGTTCCTGTTTTAAAAGTACAGAGTTTTAGGACAGACAGGAACAATCTGACACAATTGTACATAGTTACATGTGGTTGATGTGACAGGCGAGGAGGTAGCGTATACAAAATTACATCAGCTGCGTCATATGTCAGACCCGGAGATAGGTGGAGGGAAGCTCGCTTGAACACAAATTTGATACCGTAAGAGGTGGCCCGGCAAGACAAGGAATATTATGCACATTACTCAAGGCCTAGAATTTTGTGTGGATCAAACTAAACAGCATAGTCATGTGTACGGCTGATGCTATACAATTGTCATTTATACCAAGCTAATGTTTCTTAGATATTAGTGTGTAGTTGGAAGTGACCGATAAAGGACCTTGGAAACTTGATTGGAAGATAGTCAATTCAAAAGTGGTTGGGAGAGGAATACAACTCAACATGAGTTACAGTCAGGGAGGGGGGGGGTTTCTTCTTTCGTTGGCACTGTTGAGCACCGGCGGTGGAGCTAAGGTCCAGCTCAAATCCAGGCTTTCGCGTTGCAGGGTGTGACCATTCTTTGCTCTTGGATCACAGTCCTGTTTTGTCCTGTCCCTTGACTGGTCTTATCATAGGTACCTTGAGACGAAGTACCCGCTTCTCAGTCTTCTTTTGTCAAGTCAAGTTCAAAAATGGGGGTGCTTTGGGAGGCCGAGGGAAGAGGGGGTGGAGTGGGATCGGATCAAAAAGTGGGCCAAGGAGAGCAGAATCTTTCAGCACTGGGCCCATCAATCGGGCCCGACGGGTTGGGACTTCAGGCACGAGCTGATCAGCGAGCAGGGGGCTTCGGGATAGCCCTTCGTTCTATCGCTCTCCATGCTGAGAATGGTGCCTCGTCCCGCATCCTTTTGCTTCGTGGCTCCCCCTTGGTCGATGCCATAGGTGTTCCATGATCCGCAGCCAGGCTGTGCGTCACGTCCGACCCCTCTCTTCCGATGACCGCATGTTATCTTTGAATGAGTACAAGAAACAAAATCTTAGAGAGCTGGCAGGGAAGACATTTACACACTTCATTCTCTCTCCCAACCACCGAGTAGTCGGGGAAAGGTTTTATCAGTCGCTCTATGATGGATGTCTATTAACTCTTATGTCGGTGTATGTTACCAACTTAATAATAATTTACTGTGGTGCAGGTTTTGTGGGTGTTCCTGCAAATTTCCATCGTCTGGCCTGCTAGGTGTCGATTCCTGTACCTTATAATCGTGGCAGGAGGCCTGACATCTGTCAACTTTCTGGTCTATCAAAATTCGAACCGGCTTCTCCAGTAGAGACTCGTTCTTCTAACACAAGCTCTGTTAATTCACATTTTTCTCCGAGGACTGCTAAGTTTATGAAAAAGTGCGAGGTGCTACTGTTATGGGTTCACAAATATCTATTTCGGGGAGGGACACAAGCTAAACATTTTTCTTGCTGGAGACAATAGGTAACCCTCATCAGTTTTGGCGATGTATCTTCAGAAAATAAAGTCATCAGCTGTATTGTTCAAAATACCCTGGGACGGCTAGTAGAGAACTGGGGCTATTCTGGGAGGACGGGGTGCTTAGACGTTCCAGTTCTGAGCAATTGGGCGGGGCGATTCTGAGCGGTGGAGGTGGTGTCGTTAGAGCTCTAAAACGAAAACCACTGACATATAGTCCCCGTGATGAGGGCCAGATTGGGAGACATCAGTCGTCTTAACTGTCCTTTCTTTCTCAGCCAGTTAAGTTCAACATTTTACAGAAAGGAGATGTAGTAATGTGGTAAAATACGGTCGTTTTGCTTCTGTCAATTTGTTCGAACACTGTCGTTTTTTTTTGTTTAGGCCAATTATACACATACTGAGGAGGTATAGTGTCGTTAATTTATTCAAAAAGAGGGCAAGAGAGCCTTCAGCGAGGGAGAGAGAGAGAGAGAGAGAGAGAGAGAGAGAGAGAGAGAGAGACGTGCGCATCAAGTAGGCTATTTGGTATACGTACGACATAAAACGAGAGAGAGAGAGAGAGAGACATGTGTACGATAATAGGCTACTTGGTGTACACACAACATGGAGTAGCACGGGTTAGTTCTACGTAGGAAAACACAAGCGGGGGAAAAACATAAATTCGGCGTTCACGTACACACAATTACCGGATAGGGTGTAACAGTACATACATCAAGCGCAGAAACTTAAGACGAAGACACAGAGCTACGTTGAGTATGGGGACCTCTCCTTTCCTGTCCTCTTTCCTATGCATGCTGAGTATTTTGAGTATTTTCCGTAATTCATTTTGGGGGGGTGTCGGACTTTCTACTCCCCTCCCTTTGATCGATAGACAAGCACTTCAGTCATACGATGACGTTCTCTTCCAGCGACCCAAGCATATGTAATGCATACACATTCATACCGTACAATCAGGGCACATACGCACAGTCATACCATACAGTTTTTCACGTTCCCAGTGGTGGTCTGTACTTCACGCACCATCCCACAACGTTTGTCTATGTTTTTCCCTACATTGAGCACGGTGCGGTCCATGTCCACTCCATTCTTCAGTCGGAACTCCGATGTGACCTATAGAGAAAAAAAGAAGGGGGGGGTGTGCAGCATTCAAAGTACGTTAGCGCGCGTAGACACGAAAAAGTTCTACTTACCACGTACCAGGCTAGCTGCAGGAGCGGGTAATACCACAGACCTACTATATCCTTCCTCTTGATTATACAAGGATGCTCCATTTTATTCGTCTCCTAAATTCGGGTTCCTTCGTCGTGCATTTGTTTCTCAACCGGTCGCATATTATGGGGCAAGGTACCGTACCTTGCGTTCGGCAGACACCTTAAGCTATAGTCAACCATTCTCTAACAACTCTTGAAAAAGGAGGTGTGATGGGTACAAATTTCATCAATCCAAAGTTCAGGCAAAAAGAGAAAAGGGTCTGCATTATCTGCTTTCTATTGCTTGGGAGTAACAGTCATTATTCAAAACCATTACCAACCTAGATGATTTGTTATGACGCTGATTCCGTAATTCCCTCAAAAACCCTTTATTGAAAACAATGTCAGTATACAAATACGGGCCTACAACCGTACAGGCCGGCCACGGTGTGAGAGGCGTCGAGTATCATGAGCAACACTACCTTAACACGAAAAAAATAAAAAATGATAATAAAAATGGGAAGGCCAGCATCAATAAGGTTGTTCGTATGCCCGATCAGTACCCTCCCCGTCCCTCCGCCCATCATGTGTGAAAACATCGCATTCATATCCTTTTAACATAAATGTCAAGTAACCGAAACGCCATAAGGAGTTGTAGGCTCCTCCTACATCGGCGCCATTTTGGGGCGAGGTCAGGTGGGTCCAGTGTACAGTCTAAGTCCTTCCACTAACTAGCTGCCGGACCAGAATCCCTTTCGGCAGTTCCAGAACTTTCGTTAGCGCCAACGGAAAGAACAGACAGCATGAATCGTGATTCGGGGGTGGGGAAGCACAGTTTTTGTTCCTACCGGGTCATGTTGAGGTTCCACCGGAACTGATCCGAGCGGATAGCCTACAGTGTCTCTTGATAATTCAAACAGAAGCTTGCGTCAGCATGGCGTCACCGCGGTCTTGCAGCAATGCCGTGGTCCGTTCTTAGGGCGGGACAGCAGGCGGGTCTCTCTGCCGGCGCCTTGAATCAGTCTCTCTCACGGCGCCAAACGGAGGCAAGATGGCTGCCGCCCGGGGCAAAGACAAGTTAATGTGGAATGATCGAGCAATAGCGGCGGTTGCCCCCACCGGAAGTCCGCGGGAGTCGAGGGCCAATGACTCCCGCAGAATCTGCAAAGCTGAGAGGACGTTTTCAAGGGTGTGGCCCACGCCCGAGCAGGCAAGCTTCCGAGTTCCAAGGTAGCCCAGAGCCATCTTTTAGTGGACCAGGCCTGAATCTGAAGAGCCGACCGCCATTTTGAGAGTCCAGTGGCAGCAGCAGCTCTTCGTTACAGCCACTGGGGTGGGTCCCCCCGACCACTTGGCTGCGGGGGCCCACTTCTTGCGTCGAACGCTAATGGCAATCTTGGTGCAGAAAGGAACCCGCGCCTGGGTGGTCGTCCGGCAGGCGAGACGTAAATGGCTCCCCTGCTGCAGCTGGCCGGTGAGTGCAGGGGTGCCTACTCAGCTGGACGGCGAGTGAAACGGCAGGGGTGCCTTCTCAGCTGGTCGGCGAGTGCAGGGGCGCCTACTCAGCTGGACGGCGAGTGAAACGGCAGGGGTGCCTTCTCAGCTGGTCGGCGAGTGCAGGGGCGCCTACTCATCTGGAGAGCCTCCACCTGGGGAGGCGGGGGAGGCCCGTTCGCGTCGCTTCCCCCCGCCAGGGCACCCTTCGTTGTCGATCTGTGCAGCATAGTAGATTGGCAAGACCAGTACACTTGTTTGACACCACCTCTTATGCCGTCCTGGTCTTGGCGCGTCGTGTAGCCTCCGGCCTATTCGCACAATATTCCACCACTGATGCCGCCTCACAGGCCGATGGACTTTGTGGGCCTTTTATAGCCCAAGCCGACCAAAAGACCGCCCAAAACAGGCCAATGTTGCTATTTCGAGGAAGGAGGGGCGAGGACTATGTCATGTGGACGTGAATGCTTTGGGATTTGCAGCAGGCTGTCATGTAAATAGTTGTTTAAAAACGTGTTTTAGCGTGTTTACCCTGTTGGAGTGTTGCATATACCTACAAGTTATTAAAACGTTTTAACCATACTACTTTGTTGGAGTGTTGTACATATTTGTAATCCGGCAACGAGCACAAGGACGTTACTGCATAACCGGAAAACGACCTAGCCCAAGTGTGCGCGATCTAACCCAGTTCGGTAACGTCGATGGTGGGTATTAGCAGACTTCCATTTGTGCAGGATTTTGTAATGTGTTTACTGGGCGGGGTGGGTGGTAGGGCAGACATGTTTAGGTAGCGAGAGCGATGGAGCCGAGCTACCTCGTGGCCATCTCGACCGTGAGCTTGGCTCCTTCCCCTAGTTTCATATTTTTCGCAAAGGGCTATTTCCTAGTGTTTCTTATTTTTGTAGGGTCAAAAGGATCCCATCAGTGGTCTACTGGTCTCGCTCGATTATTTTTGTTTCTCTATAGCGATTTTTATGCCCTAGTTTGTTGTAGGCTACAGCGACTGATCCATATTTAGTAAATATGTCCTTATTAGTGGTGCCCTCCAGTGGAGCCGGATGGTTCATCTCTAACAAGCGGTCCGGGCGGAACCAACTACCAATCAGTGGGGAGAAGATAGGCATGACGGGTTACAACGGGGACAAAGGTCTGCACTACCTATCTTTTCACTGCTTGCAAAGACTAGACAGAATATCTCTATTCCACGTTATTTGCAAGCAGAGAATACCTCCAAAGAACCAATATCGAACAACTAGTGTTCGGACAATCAATCAATCAATGGTGAGAAAAGAGATAAGCACGACGGGTTACAATGGGGGACAAAAGTCCGCGTTACTTATCCTTCACTGTCTGCAAAGACTTAGGCAGAATATTTCTATTCTACGTTATTTGTAAACAGAGAATATCTCAAGAAGTACTATTCTTCAAAACAATCAATATTCGGTCAATCAATCAGTGGGGAGGAAAATAGGCGCGACAGATTACAATGGGGGACAAAAGTCCGCGCTACCTACCCTTCACTATCTGCAAAGGAAGAGAGAGTATTTCTACTCTTCCCCGTTTGTAGGCAGCGAATACCTCAAAAAGAACAATCAATAAGTAATACTAGTATTTTCAATCAATTAGTCAATCATTTAGCAATTCGTCGTATTTCACGACCTTACCCGGACCGCGTGGACAGTTTTCTCGTCTTCCGCCTCCAGCGCCCGATCGTCCTCTGCTCTCCGTTATTGCCGCGGCACTCCTGATGGTTCCCCGTCAGGACCGTAGATCACTCGAGAGAGGTCTGCTCGGAACCAGTGAAGTTCGGATGATCGGCTGCCAGACGAGGGTCTATCGGGCAGGAGCTCTTTCCGATCGTTGCAGTCGTTCACTCTGTCGTCAGGACCTCTCCCACTGGATCCACGTGTCACTGATGGGACCCATGCTTGGGACGCCAATTGTTAAATGGTAGCGGCAGTTTCAGTCGGTAACCTTTCAAGTATTGTCCGGCGGTAATCGCCTCTTATACCATTCGATGATTTACCAATAAAAGAGGCAGGCGCCGGAGACTGGAAGGCAGGAAACAAAGTTTTATTCTTTCCGGAGGAGAACACATCAGATCAGACCCACAGGGAATCTTCTCGAGATGCTCTAACCACATCTCTGAGGCCTGGCCTCTTATACACAGGTTTATTGTTTTATTATCGGTTTATTGTACATGGCACATTCTTGAGGTTGTTTTGATACATGAAAGAACATCCTCGGAATCCCCGGCTTAGATCCGCTCCCACACATAACTACAGTGAAAGTCCCCATCCCACCCACAGCAGGAGATGGCTATCACACAGCTGGGCATTCCGCCAATTCCCGGGGGTGCGTGCGACTGATCGGGTCACAGGGGTTGGGGGCCTTGATCTACTGCAATCCCTTAGATGTGAGGTGCTTTCTTTATAGTAGGGGCAATGAAACTGCGTCCGCAGGGCTAGGTGATGGCCTGGGATCAGTTTGGACGATCAGGCGTGGAGGAAGGGGTTACCGAAAGGATGTATGACCATGTAAGGGATAAAAGGAGGTGTTGGCCAGGTGCGAGATGTGGTTTCATGGCAGGGTCGCGCAGAAGGAGAGGGTTCATGGCCTATGTATGAGAGAGCGGGGGGTGACCGGCGTGCGGGGGATGTTTTGCAGCGCCTAGGGAACGCGCTGGTGGTCGGCGGGGGGGAGGGTCAGAGGGGCCATGGCGCTTTCAAAAATGGTTACTGCTTGAGGGAGCGTGCGGGCCTGAGAGGGGACAAGATGGTGCCGATTATGTTGACATTGCAAACCAGATTTTAACAATCTGACCAATGAAACCACTTTGCAAATCAGCAGTATCAACTTTATTTGGGGTGCTATAACGCCCATAAAAGTAGCATAGCAATACATAAATAATTACAATTGTATA
The DNA here is from genome assembly GCF_964204655.1 of Triturus cristatus. Taxonomy (NCBI): domain Eukaryota; kingdom Metazoa; phylum Chordata; class Amphibia; order Caudata; family Salamandridae; genus Triturus; species Triturus cristatus. The sequence goes on along the minus strand of NC_140591.1, from coordinate 1,100,806,582 downwards.
GTATAAAAGCAGTTAAAAAGTGATACTTTGTGGCTGCATTTAGGACAACATATATATAATAGGACTGTATTAGAGGCGTAATTATGAATGCAAGATGCTGCAACCCTCACACCAAATCTTAAAAAGGAGCCAACGTGCAAAATAGCTTCATCATCAGGTAGTTGCTAAAAGAAAGTAAAAGCTGATCTGCAATTCTGAGAATATGACATTTCTTTTTTTTTAAACGGAATTAAAAATAGTCTTGTATACCTTCCATAAAATGTATAGAAAAATATAAAGTACAACACTGATTGTCCTGACTTCCCATCTCGTGAGCATGGGCTGACATCTAGCTTCTTTATAAATGCTAGTGGGAAACACAACAGATACGTTACTGTGTCAGCTTTAAAACGAAATAGCAGAGAGCATTCCCAGCACCCCAGTGCTCACCAAAGATGCTCTGTAGGACAGTTCAATGCAGTCAGAGTCTGGTAAGCAACAATAGTTGGCTTCCCTGCCTCACTACTTTTTCTCCCTATTCTCACACAATCAAAAACATACTTGCTGGACTTGCCTTTTACTTAGATCTTTACAGGTGTTTGCCTCCATAAAGGCACCCTGCAAACCGATTTTAAAATATATCAATTGACATATGCCAGCCAGGAAATTCAGAGATCACTATCACATGAAAGGCAGTCCATTATAATATCTCTTGACAGGGCTGCCTCCTCATTTGTCCAAATCGCCAACCACAGTAATGCCGGCCGGGCACTAATATGGTCTTCTAAGTAAAGCAGATCAAGGGCGGCCATACAATCCACAAAAGCAAGCACTAACAGACTCAGTGCTTTTGGTGTATGTTATGTTATGTTATGTTATGTTATGTTAATGGGCCATTACTGAGAAAAGAAAAAAGAGAACAGAAACATAACAGAATTACTGATTAAAAAGCCAGGTTTTCAAGGCCTTTCTAAAGGCAAACAGGTTGGGAATAAGACGGAGATCAACAGGAAGGGAGTTCCATAGTTTGGGAGCGAGATATTTAAAGGAACGTCCACCAATTCTGACTTTCCTAATGGGAGGCACCATTGCCAGGCCAAGATTTTCCGACCGGCGAGATCTGGAGGGTTTGTAAAAAGAAAGCCGTTTCTGAATGTAGGAGGCCCCCACCAAATGGAATGCCTTATGGGCCAGTGTAAGAGCTTTGAATGTGATTCGCTTCTTGATCGGAAGCCAGTGAAGGGAGGAAAGCAACTCAGATGATCTGGCTTGCCGGGGTAGGCCGAAGATGGCTCTTGCCGCTGAATTATGTACAACCTGGAGTTTATGCAAGAGATAGTCCGGCAAACCCAGGTAGAGGACATTCGAATAATCAAGCCTGGAACAGACCAGAGCTTGTACTGTCAGCTTCCTGTGGGCTAAAGGGAGCAAAGGAAGGAATTTACGCATCATTTTAGGTAGACCAAAACAGGTACCCGTGAGACCTGTGATCTGTGTTTTCAGAGCCAGGGTGTTATCGATTTTGACCCCAAGGTTTTTAGCGACCAAAGAGGAAGAGGAAGGGGGGGACATGCAAACCGGCCACCATTCCTGCCAGGGCGGTTCTGCCTGACAGCCGAAGAAGAGCACCTCGGATTTATCCGGGTTGCACTTAAGGCTGCTCCGCTGAAACCAGTTGAAGACAGCCCCAAGGCAGCCACAGATGCTCTCCCCGTCAAACTCCATGCCCTTCTTGCAGGTGAAGAGGAGCTGGGTGTCGTCAGCGTATGATATGATCTGGGCACCCATCGACTCCGCCAGTATCGCCAATGGAGTCATGAAGATGTTAAAAAGGGTCGGGCTCAGCACCGATCCTTGAGGGACTCCGACATTCATAGGCGGCACCTCGGCGGAGTACGGGGGGGCCCAGACCACTTGTCGACGACCCGCTAGGTAAGATCTCAGCCAGCTCAACACCGTCCCTCTGAGACCGATCTCGTGAAGTCTTCTCAAGAGGGCCTCATGCGGGACGGTGTCGAAGGCCGCCGACAGATCCAACATCACCAGCATTGCTCTTCCTCCTGAGTCGAGAACTTCCTTAATGGCTTCATTACCTTCCAAAAGAGCGGTCTCCGTGCTCAAGTTGGAGCGGAAGCCAGATTGGGTAGAGTGGAGTAACCCATGGTCTTCAAGGAAGGAAGAAAGCACAGAGTGGACGTGCTTCTCGACGATCTTAGCCAAGCTGGGCAGGAGAGAAATGGGCCTATAGTTAGCATGTATCTCTGGGTCGAGGCCTGGTTTTTTAAGAAGGGGAACGACCATTGCCTTCTTCCAGGCTGGCGGAACAGTGCCGCTGGACAAAGATAGGTTCAAAACAGGAGAGATTAAGGAATTCAGAATCTTGGCAGTCCTGGCTAAAAAGCTCGCTGGGCATGGATCGAGCGGAGAGCCAGATTTAATCCTGAGTAAAAGATCCAGAGAATTAGATTCCAATAAAGGGGGAAACTCCGATAAAATGGGGCAAGAATCAGGAGGTAAAGTCATCAAGATGGAGTCATGCACTGAGGCACTTGGGGCAGCTGGTGGAAAAGATTCTTGAATCAATTTGATTTTCGTATTAAAGAAAGTGGCCAGCTCCTTTACCCAAGATTCGGAGAACTTATGCTGGACTATGCTAGATTTAGGAGAGATAAACTCTTTAACAATGGTAAAAATTTCTTTACTGGAATTTGAAGCAGACTCAATTCTATTTGCAAAATAGTTCTTTTTGGCCTCAAGAATGTCAGAGTGGTAAGATTTAATAGAAAGTTTATAGGCAGACTTAGCTTCTTGGTCATATTGCTTCCGCCAGAGTCTTTCGGCTAACTTACAGTTACGCCGTGCCAGAGCAAGTGACTTAGAGAACCAAGGAGCCGAACTGCGCTTGACAGATGAAAAGGGGGTAGAAAGAGGAGCAAGATCATCAAGCCTTCCAACTAACCATTCCTGGAAAGTTTCAAGGTCCCTCTCCAGATGGCCGGATAGGATACAGGGATATTCGTGAAGCGCTAGAGCAAGATTCTCAAGGGTGATTTTATGCAAAGGTCGTCTGGGGTGCCTAAGGTGGTCTGGGTTAGTATAAGATGTTTTACTTCTGCCCTGAATTAAAAAACTAATCAAAGAATGGTCGGACCAGAGAACAGGGGTGGGACGGGACATAATAAGGGGAAAGGTGGAGAACACTTGGTCAAGCGTGTGGCCCTTATCATGAGTCGCACTTGAGATGTAAGGAGTTAGACCAAGAGGAACAGTGATGTCCTTGATTTTGACCGCTTCACTGTCCAACTCAACGTCCATGTGGATGTTAAAGTCCCCTAACATTATGCAGTTTTCCACCTTCAAGCAAAGAGCAGTAATAACAGATTGAAGGTCGTCAAAGAAGGAACCCCGCAGACCCGGAGGTCGGTAGACCAAAAGCCCAAAAAAAGATTGATGCGGGGAGAGTGCAATGGAAAAGGCGAGGGATTCGCAGCCAGAAATAGGCTGAGATGGGATAATTGTGCAGGCAAAAGATCTAAGAACTGCAAGTGCAACCCCACCACCTTTACCCACTGTCCTATCCTGTCTGTAAACAATATACTCTGGCGGAAAGGCTGCCGCGATGTCAGGATTAGACGACTCACAGAGCCATGTTTCTGTGAGCAAGAGACAGAGTGGGTTCTCCGAGGTAAGTAAATCAAAGATGTCCAAAGCGTGCCTAAGCACTGAGTCATCTGCATATAAAAGTGTGGGTAACAACATGTCCTTAATTTTAAGTATGTTGGGGGTGATTGTAGGTAAAAAAGGGTGAATCTAGTTTATATATGAAATGAATAAAAGAAGGGCCAGCACTTACCCCTGTCTCACACCGCATAAGATATTTGTCATTGGATACCTCTCCATGTGTACTAATTCTGACCCTGGCTCTCATGCCTTTGTGCAACTAAGTGAGAAAGTGCACAAGTGCTTCATCCAGCCCTTGGGAAATAAACATTTGCCATAGCTTTGAATGACTAACGCAGTCAAATCCTGAGGTTAAGTCCATAAACGCCATGTAGAGGTGGGTTTGTTTGGCAGCACTGTATTTACCAAGAACCAGATTTAGATTCAGACATTGTTTGATTGTCCCAACTTTAGTTTTGAACCCATACTAGCATAGATATAGGACTTACTCTACTTGGATCCACTCCTTCCTTCTGTTGTATAATACCCAGCCAGGAATTTTGACCGTAGTATCGATCAGTGAGATGGGCCTATAGCATTCTGGTTCTGACCGATCGCCTTTTTAAAATATGGGTGCTATAACGGATGTAGTCCAGGAAACAGGCAACGTGGAGTGGGCAAGATTATTAAAAACATTAGTCAATAGTGGGGCCCAAAAGTCAGTGTTATATTTTATCAGATCAATTGGAACACCGTCAGGCCCTGGTGCCTTGCCATTAATGCTCTGATGTATGGCATCCTCCACTTCACCTACGGTTGTTTTAAAACCAGATGGTTACTATCTAATATCAAAACCCCATCAGAGGAAAGAGCAGCGTACATTTTTCCAAAATGATCCTCCAAGGTTGTGCTGGAAATATGACATGTGATTGAGGAAACGGACGGAATTTTTCGTCTCGTATCCGAGACAGCAGTCCAAAAGGATTTGCTATCCTTCACAGAGGCCGCCTGCACTAATGTGCCCCATTGCTGCGGTATTACTTCTTGCCAGTGTTTTGTGATGGTCTTTGTATATTGCTTCCGTAAAGTAGCCACTGCTCGGCTGTCCCTGGGTTTGGCTACATGAGCCCTACTCAGCTCAAGATTAGCCTCCGCATAGTTGCGATTAAACCATCGATGTGATTTGACTGTGGGGCAGAGGCTACAAAATAGCCTCCCTAATGTTAGAACATGGACCATTAATTGCTTCGACAACCTGATGGTCAACATCCTCCTCCACTAAACCTCCCTCAACCAGCCCCATATTCTCCCTAATTATTGACTTAAAAAATTGGGCCGGTTCTTGCATTCGCCACAGCAGTCTTAGGTTATCCATGGAGGGCTGGAGATTGCTTGCCCCTTTGCCTACTCGGGGCCTTACTTGTGGACACATTATAAGGGCAATCTCAATGGAATTATGATTGCTATGTGTAGAAGGGACTACTGTTCCATATAGGAATATTTCTTCCAGATTGCATGTGATAAAAATATAGTCTGCTATGGAGGGCCTACCTCTGCCCCTATAAGGAGGCAGGGCGGAATCATTTATACCAGCAACCTACATTGCATTTACTAAGTCAAGGGGAACAAGATAGGACACCAACTCCTGACTTCTGGGCTCAGTGTTTACGTGACAGCAAGTTTCAGTGCAAGGTGTACTAAAAGTGGAAGTGAGTCGAACATTAAAATCTCCTGCCAGACAGAGATAAAATGGCCGACCTTTGTTGGTGATTTTGTCTAACAGCAGCGTAATGTGATTAAACAACACTGGAAATGTAGTGTTCTGGATATTATTAAAATCGCTGTTATAAAAGTTGACTAGATAGAGGCTCAGATGTCTCTTCAATTATACTCAGCAGTATTTGTGGCTGCTGATAGGCCAAGTATCAACAGTGCAACTACATGTTAGTGATATCTCAACCTTACATTTGCTTTCTGGTGTCCATTAGGTTGGTTTCGCTCCCTCACAAGCATGGAGCAGGTCATATTAAAAATCAGCAAGTAAAAAAGTAATTCAAGAAATTCAGACCAGTGATGGCTTGTTGTCTTTCCAGAACATTCACAATAAATGGAGGTTACATTTGGGCTACATTTATTTATAGATTGATTTCCAAAGTGCAAAATCACTGGATGGTGTCTTGGCGCAAAGAACTAGTGATGACAGGGTGGAGAAATTGGCAAAGTGTTTGAGCAAAAGAGGAGTGGGCTTGGAGTCCAACCTGCAGCTACTAAGCTCATCGCTGCTCAGGAGGAACCTCTGTGATGAAGGCATCACAGCCCTGGAGAGCGAGCAGCGGCTTCTGGAGAGAACTGCATTACAGAATAAATTATTGACAGAGCCATAGGTTTTAATTCCTAGTAACTTCATTTCACCATCTTGAACCTAGACGGTGTGTCTGTTCCCAATGTGTGCCATGGTTCCCCAGCCTAGAGTTTGCTCCTCTTCCTCAACTCATTGCCCCCAGTGCCATGGACTCTGTTTCCACGCCCACTCCTTGCCCTTTGCTCCCCAATCTGTTGCTTATATTTGTGTCCAGTGCCACAGACCGTGTGCTCTAACCTGATTTATGCCAAAGCCTATGTACCTTTTTGCCCTCTAGCATGTGTGGCCCTTCTGCATCGAGACTCAATACCTCATTGTAAGAAATGTTAATATTATTTGGGGGGGGGGGTAACTTACTACCTCATGGAACAATCATAACTCTTGTCAGGATGAACCTGGAAAGTCACTAAACAAACCTGAGCTCAACCCACAGAGTAGACAGGCTTAACTTAGGGCATCGTGTAAAGTATTTAAGCAGTACCAAAACAGTAATGAAGTCAAAATGAAAACAATAATAATCACAAACAGAATTAGAAAAATAGAGTAAAACGCAATAAACAAAATAACAGCAAACCGAGAAAAATAAGAACTCCTAGGATTGCACGTCCCCCCAGAGGTGGGGGTCACATTGGACACTGGCTGTTAGAAAAGAGACGCACAACACAGAAGCGATAGCACTTAATGAAGTCTCAAGGAGACTAAATACTGAATCATGTCCCCTACAAGGGAGAAAACAGGTATGCCTGTTTATTCCACCCTCAGTTGTTTGCCCACCAATTTCCCGGTATAACATGCATGTACTAAGGTTGCATATTACTAGACACTATGCTCTATGCTCCTTTCAGCTGGGCACCACGAGATGGTACAGGAGCATGGAGAGTGAACTTGAAATTTTGCACCATAGGTAAGCATGATTAGAACATAGTTAAATAGAGTACACAATGTATAATGTTTACAAAAATTGAATATGGTTACACCACATTAACATGATTATTTTTTCACAGTAAACGAATCCCTCTGAAGGGAAGAGGGTCATTGAACAACTGACTGCCTAGTTCCAGTAGTGGCCAGCATAATTTTCCTTGTTTGTTATCACATATGCAGAGTGACTTTTCAGTTTTGGTCCTGACGAATGCCTTCGATCCCTCTAGGGGACCAACTAATAGCAGAAACATGTTGACCTTATAAACTAGGGTATATCTGCAGAATCTGTAGCCTGCTTGCATTTTTAATCATGTCCTTGTGATCACCCAATAAAAATTTAGTGGATCCAGAGAGACATTTTTAAATCACTTACTCACTTCTCTGCACTCTGCCCTTCATTTATCTGTACTCTCTTACCCCCATCTTCAGAGAAAACACCTCAGCTCCTCCCCTCAGGGAGTCGTAGCCCACACCACGGTGTGAGGAGGGAACCCATATGATGAAAGCATGTCACCTAACGGTGAGTGAGGGTTCTTGTCATGAAGGGAATTTCTCCCTCCTTCTCCCTTAACACTACATAGACTCTATTTTCCTTTTCCTTCCTTCTTGTTGACGCACTGCCAGATGGACTTTTGTGTGTGTAGGAATTCTCTCGAGGGATCAGTACCCTCTGGCTTTCACAGATCCCCCTTTGATCCCAAGTGTGTTTATGACTAAAGTTTTCAGTAGAAATACAATTTTTAGACCTGTCAACCATAGGGTGGCCTTCCCCTAAATCTTTTGCCTACTTACCTCCAATTTTTGATGATATTCATTTTTGTTGGCCTTAGGAATCTGTGCACTTTACCACTGCTGACCAGTGCTAAAGTGGTTGTGGTCACTCCCCTAAACATGATTTGATGTACCTAATTGGCTTATTTAATTTACTTATAAGTCCCTTGTATAGTGATATACTAAAAGCCTAGGTCTTGAAAATTAAATGCGACCAGTGGGCCTGCAGCACTTACTATACCACCCGCTTTAGTAGCACCCTTAAACATGTCCCAGGCCTGTCTTTGCAGACAGAATGCAGTTTTTCACTGCCATGTCTACTTGGCATTTAAACCCCTTTGTAAAGCCTTAAGCGCCCCTTTTATTAAATGTAAGTCACCCTGAAGGTAGGACCTGGGTAGCCCATAGGGTGCTATATAATTAAAAGGTTGGACATGTACTTTTAAGTTTGACATGTGCTTTTAGTGAAAAACTCCGAATTTTGTTTTTCACCACTGCGAGTCCTAACCCTCCCATAGGATAACACTGGGGATCACTTCTTACAGTTAATGAGTATCATTTCCAATTGGGAGCAGGTTGGGTTTTTCATACAATTTTGAAAATGCCACTTTCAGAAAGTTGGCATTTTCCTGCCCTTTTTGCCTACAGCCTGCCTTGGGTCACATGACTAGGTGTAGCTGACAGACTTCATGAATTCATCCCAGACAGTCAAACAATATGATTAGGTAGGCCTCAATGAGCCATCAGCTGGCAGGATGGGAGTGGAGCTGAACAGAGCACCACTTACACCCAATTCACCTGTACTCTGTCTTCACACAAATGGCTAAACAACCCTGTAGTGTCACTGCAGCCAGATGAGCCAGGGCAGGGGAGTCAGGAAATTCCATGTACTTCAAAGAACCTTGCCAGAAACTTCTCCCACCTTCCAGAAGAAGGCCACCAGGGTATAAAAATAGAACCTTCAGACCCACTTTTCAATTCACTAATGGACCTGCAGAAGGACTCTCAGAGGACTGCCTGCTTCTGTGACCTGCTGTGCACTCTGCCAGACTGCAGTTGTACCTGGAAGGACTGCTTTGCTGCCTGGAGCCCGCCTTGAACCCTTGTAGGCCAGCCCTGCTGTTGAGCCCTGCATCTTCACCTGCACCCAGGACTACCAGAAGTGACTCCAAGGGATAGTTTGATGGCCTCCTCTTCAGAGCCACAGGGAAAAATTGGCTCCCACCATATTGAACCCACACCTAGACCCAGCCTGAGTGAGTTCTGATCCCCCAAGAGGTGTCCCCCCAGCTTTGGGCCATTGTTTGTGGTGTTAAAGGTGCCCATAAACCTAATTTAAAAACTGAAGAGACAAACAAAATTTGGACAAAAATCTGCCCGAGGTGCATCGCCGGACGGATTGGCTTCACAGATTCTCCTGCAACGTTCTTCTCAGCAACAGCAAATCATTTTCTGCAGCCGTTCGCCAAAGAGGTATCCGACTTCATGGAACTGTCATGGGCTACAGCCCTCTGAAGCGTCCTGGTGGAGATCTTCAACTTTCAATTGAGCAACTAAGTCCGAAATTAGAAATCTCTGTTGTGGCTTCACTCCACGGCCATCCCAAGACGACATTCCCTCCTCAGACACTCCTGCAGCCTTGCTCCACAAAACCTCTACCTTCTCAGACATTTTTCTTTAAGAACTTTTCTAAGTCCAAAGGAAAGCGCTGACCAGGACCAAGCCACTTCTTTTATCCAAACCTTACTCCATCGCAGTCGGCTTTAACTTTTGACTTTGACCCGGTCTTGCCCGACTAGATATCCATGGTTGGCGCTTGAACTTTTAGGGGTTAGTTTACCCAAAAAAAGTTAAAGATTCATAACTCCCGTTTTACTGATTGGATTTTTGTCATTTTATTGTCAAATAATTTATTAAAATGTACTCTATTGATCTAAATTGGTTTGGGATTTTTCTTGTGTTGTAGTTTTACTTTATTACTGTTTGTGTGCTGCATAAATACTTTACACAATACCTCTAAGTTAAGCCTCACTTCTGTTCGTGCAAAGCTACCCAGGGTTAAGCACAGGTTAATTAAGTGATGTTTTGTGGCTAATCCCGCAAGGGATTATGGCTGTTGCTTGATCAGGGCTCACATTCCAGTCAACCAGCTACTCAATTTCTCACTAGTGCCAAAAAGCACAAATGATAATTAGGGTTGCAGTAGACCTTGACCTAGGTGTGACCTGAGGCTGCCCTTGATGGATCGCATGTTGGATACACCAAACAAGTTTGCCCTGGTCAAATATTTTGCCTTCTAAATTAATCTCTTAAATCCCAACCAACCGCAGGGGTACATTTCTAAGTCCTCAGAACCTTAGGGGAGGCACTTAGAGACTCACAGGGTGCCAGGCAGAAGCCAACAGCAGGGTCCAGTCCAGGTCTCTTTGCCACTGGCAAGTTAGTTACTTTCAGTAAAATGCCTTTTGCAGCTTGTTATGGCTCTGTAGTCAAAACAGGAGGTTACCAACTGACCCTTGGAGTCCACTTCTTGGATGAGCACGTCCAGTCCTTCAGGTCACAGACAGCAGGTCCAGTCCTCTTCTGTTCTTTCTCAGGTCCACAATGTGCACTGAAGTGAGTGCCAGTCGATGGCACATCTATGCTCTAGCTAGTGGATGAGGGTGACATCGAGCCGCTCCCTAACCAATGGGGTAAAAGTTCCCAGGCCCTGACATATCTACTTTTTCAGTAGTTCCTTTTTGCCTAACTGCAAACAGGCCTAAAATGCCATGTTTCAGGAAATTTTCAAGATGGGGAAAGTCTTCTGACGCACTAAACTTGGGCTCTGAGGACTGGGTGTGTGTGTGTGGGGAGTGTAATATGGTAATCCTAGTGTCGCCTCACCTCTAATACTAAAATTAATTTTGGATCAGGTACTGTGCCCACAACAAACCCAAAGATAGAAGTCTGGTAGGACAAAAGCATATTATTCCCACAACTGGACAGTGGATGCAGAAGAATTGTCTTGGTATACTGTTCTTCCTTTATCAAGTGTACCCCAAGTGCTTTATGTAAACCCAGCAGACATGTAAAACAGGATTTGGCACTGTATTGTCTAAAGGAGACGCACAGTCCCCATCTTGCATATTCTCTAGAGTTCTGAGTATTCATCTCTGCCCATTCAGGACAGTCGATTGTTTGCTCCTGTGAGGTATGTCACATCTTTTTGGCACCTATTGAAAGGCTAATCTCTGGCTTGGGTAAGCTGGAGAGCCAATGCAAATGAGCCTCCAGGAATTTCAGGCAGTAAAAAGGTAACTTCCCAAAAGTTACTTTTCCTTAATATTTATAAAAAAAATCTGACTTCACCATTGATTTGGATTTTTTGTAAATAATAAAATAGTTATATAATGGATTTTCTAGCTGGTCCTATTGCTGAGATACAGTATTAGTATTTAATATTGCTGCCTATTGCTTTTCTGAGGGCCAGCCAGCCTTCCTACAGTGAAAATAGCTTTAGGGAATTGGTCACTGTAAGGGTAAGTTAACATTACATTTCTACATGCCCTACATTTAAATACCAGACACTCAGGTGCCGATCACGATCCGGTAAAAAATTCCCCCGTGCGACTCGTATCGGGTCTTTTTACCGTACGAATCGTACAAGTGCCGTACGAACTGGCAATCACGATTCGCATGGTAAAAAGTCCATACGAACCGCACTGGGAATCATTCCCCACACGTCCTCGGGTCGGAAAATGTGTCCGACACGTCCTCGGACGATTTACCTTACAAACGTGAAAAACCAAGTCCGACCGAGGAATCACGATCCATCCCGTGCGTCCGAGGTTACAACCGTATGGAAAAAACACCGTCCGCACCGAACTCCTACAGCAACCATGGAGACATGTGCCCGCATACGCGCCCAACACTCCCCCCAGCCCCCGTACGTCCGACACGTACCCCCCGTATATGTATACCCCCACCCGTCTAGGTACACCCCAGTACGTTCCAGTCGAACCCCCACCCCAGTACGTGTCGTACCCCCCGTGTACCTACACCCCAGTACGTGCGAGCCACACCCCCACCCCAGTACGTGTCATAGCCCCGTCTACCCACACCCCAGTACGTTCCAGTCGAACCCCCACCCCAGTACGTGTCATACCCCCCGTGTACCTACACCCCAGTACGTGCGAGCCACACCCCCACCCCAGTACGTGTCATAGCCCCGTCTACCCACACCCCAGTACGTTCCAGTCGTACCCCCACCCCAGTACGTGTCGTACCCCCCGTGTACCTACACCCCAGTACGTGCGAGCCACACCCCCACCCCAGTACGTGTCATAGCCCCGTCTACCCACACCCCAGTACGTTCCAGTCGAACCCCCACCCCAGTACGTGTCGTACCCCCCGTGTACCTACACCCCAGTACGTGCGAGCCACACCCCCACCCCAGTACGTGTCATAGCCCCGTCTACCCACACCCCAGTACGTTCCAGTCGTACCCCCACCCCAGTACGTGTCGTACCCCCCGTGTACCTACACCCCAGTACAAGCGAGCCACACCCCCACCCCAGTACGTGTCATAGCCCCGTCTACCCACACCCCAGTACGTTCCAGTCGTACCCCCACCCCAGTACGTGTCGCACCCCCCGTGTACCTACACCCCAGTACGTGCGAGCCACACCCCCACCGCAGTACGTGTCATAGCCCCGTCTACCCACACCCCAGTACGTTCCAGTCGAACCCCCACCCCAGTACGTGTCGTACCCCCCGTGTACCTACACCCCAGTACGTGCGAGCCACACCCCCACCCCAGTACGTGTCATAGCCCCGTCTACCCACACCCCAGTACGTTCCAGTCGTACCCCCACCCCAGTACGTGTCGTACCCCCCGTGTACCTACACCCCAGTACGTGCGAGCCACACCCCCACCCCAGTACGTGTCATAGCCCCGTCTACCCACACCCCAGTACGTTCCAGTCGTACCCCCACCCCAGTACGTGTCGTACCACCGTCAATGTACACCCCCCCACCCCAGTACGTGTCGTACCACCGTCCATGTACACCCCCCCACCCCTGTACGTGTCGTACCACCGTCCATGTACACCCCAGTACGTTCCAGTCGTACCCCCACCCCAGTACGTGTCGTACCACCGTCAATGTACACCCCCCCACCCCTGTACGTGTCGTACCACCGTCCATGTACACCCCAGTACGTTCCAGTCGTACCCCCACCCCAGTACGTGTCGTACCACTGTCAATGTACACCCCCCCACCCCTGTACGTGTCGTACCACCGTCCATGTACACCCCAGTACGTTCCAGTTGTACCCCCACCCCAGTACGTGTCGTACCACCGTCAATGTACACCCCCCCCACCCCAGTACGTGTCGTACCACCGTCAATGTACACACCCCCACCCCAGTACGTGTCGTACCACCGTCCATGTACACCCCAGTACGTTCCAGTCGTACCCCCACCCCAGTACGTGTCGTACCACCGTCAATGTACACCCCCCCACCCCAGTACGTGTCGTACCACCGTCAATGTACACCCCCCCACCCCAGTACGTGTCGTACCACCGTCCATGTACACCCCCCCACCCCTGTACGTGTCGTACCACCGTCAATGTACACCCCCCCACCCCAGTACGTGTCGTACCACCGTCCATGTACACCCCCCCACCCCTGTACGTGTCGTACCACCGTCCATGTACACCCCAGTACGTTCCAGTCGTACCCCCACCCCAGTACGTGTCGTACCACCGTCCATGTACACCCCCCCACCCCTGTACGTGTCGTACCACCGTCCATGTACACCCCAGTACGTTCCAGTCGAACCCCCACCCCAGTACGTGTCATAGCCCCGTCTACCTACACCCCAGTACGTTCCAGTCGTACCCCCACCCCAGTACGTGTCGTACCACCGTCCATGTACACCCCCCACCCCTGTACGTGTCGTACCACCGTCCATGTACACCCCAGTACGTTCCAGTCGTACCCCCACCCCAGTACGTGTCGTACCACCGTCAATGTACACCCCCCCACCCCAGTACGTGTCGTACCACCGTCAATGTACACCCCCCCACCCCTGTACGTGTCGTACCACCGTCCATGTACACCCCAGTACGTTCCAGTCGTACCCCCACCCCAGTACGTTCCTGGCGCACCCCCAACACAACCTCCTAAGTACGGAGCGCACCCCATGCCCCACCATCACAACCGCATGTACGAGTCGTACAAAGCCACACACAAGGACATAATCGTACAACCAAATGGCCCATGTACACACCGTACACACGCTCAAAACGCACGTACACAACAAGGACAAAACAAAACAACACAAGAATACAACATTCGAAAGGCACACAGCCACTAAACATGGCCAACAACCACTAAAATAACACAATCACTGACCTGCAACTGTCAAAAACAAACAGAGGCCCAATACACCACCACTCCTTATAACACACCCACCCAAAATTCAAACACTGCCACACCCACCCATGGACCAATGAAAAGGGCCCACACACACAAACCATGAGCCTTTGCAACAGTCTCACTGCTGCCAGACACCACAGAACCAGACTACAAGCTACACCACATCTTACACTTGCACACCTTCACACGACCACCCTCACAAACACCCTCTCATCACATTCACACACACACACAACCATCCACACCCCCCCCCAACATCCACACCCCTCCCACACCCACACCATCCCCACCCACACCCCTCACCATGCCCACTACCAAGAATCCAAAGTTCAGTCACCGAGAGTTGGAGGTCCTTGTTGATCAAATCCTCAGAGTCGAGCCACAGATCTTTGGAACATTGGTCAGAAGCACCAGCCAGGCAGCCAAAACAGCCATGTGGCAGACCATCGTCGATGCTGTGAATGCTGTTGCGGACACCAGGAGGACCAAGCAGGATTGCCAGAACAGGTGGTACGATCTGCGGAGGAGGGTCAGAGCCAAGAGACAGGAGGAACACGACCAGGCCAACGCCACCGGAGGAGGGCCCTCCCGCAGAGCCGTACAGTACCATCCCTGGGAGGAGAGGGTGATGGCCATACTGCCGGTGGAGGCAGTTGAAGGAGTAGAAGGACTCCGAGACCCGGGTGAGTACACAAACAACGCACCTCACATGGGGGGAACTGCAACCACAACCAAAATTAATAACACGCACGCAACCACCACAAGCCATCGCATTACTCAACCACACTCCATGAGCAGGCACATGTCACTGCTGCCACCATGCCCCATGCACCCAGCTGGACAATGTCAAGTCACAGGCCACAGAAGACAACAACACATGACACGGTAACCCGGATGGCGGGAGGCTGGGCACCAAGAATCACATAGTGCGACTCCAAAGCAGACAACAATGCCCTCTGCCCATATGGCCTAGGTCACAGCCAGACAAACACTGTGTCCCAACACAGGAATGACTTGCCAGCAAATGGCGGACGCCTTGCATCAACAAATGGGGGTGAAGGCACTGTTTTGCACATGCCAGCAGCTAATGAACAGCCAACATTGTGAAAGAGTGGCAGCACACACCACCACAGCAGCAGCGCACAGACACACAGCAGACAAAATGGGTGCCTGGAGATCAGAAACAAACTCACATCAACAGGCCAAGGGCCACTCAAAGATCTGCTAACAGTGTGTGCCCAGGAAGCTGGGCCAAGGTGACAGAGGGTGACACACGGAGGGAGGGAGAGGGGGACACAGAGGGAGGGAGAGGGGGACTGAGAGGGAGGGAGACGGACAGAGGGAGGAGGCTGACACACAGAGGGAGGGAGAGGGGGACAGAGAGGGAGGGAGAGGGGGACAGAGAGGGAGGGAGACACAGGAAGATGGACACAGGGAGGAGGCTGACACACAGAATGAGGGAGAGGGGGACAGAGAGGGAGGGAGAGGGGGACAGAGAGGGAGGGAGACACAGGAAGATGGACACAGGGAGGAGGCTGACACACAGAGGGAGGGAGAGGGGGACAGAGAGGGAGGGAGAGGGGGACAGAGAAGGAGGGAGACACAGGGAGAGCAAATCAGTCCTTTGGTGTGTGGGAATGTCTGCTCGTCAGCAGGTGGACTGCGTGCATGTAGACAAGGGTGGCCAGTGCCAGAACCCCCCCTCTTCATCATGGCAAAACGCAGGGCCATGTCACAACCTGTACACGAGCACAAGGACAGCCACCTGCATCATATAAGTGTGTGGATCCACTCCATGTGCACATGTACAGTGCTACAAGGAAGGCGCAAATGCATGGCTCGCCACACATGCACACTCCACTGCTGACTGCAGTCACACTTGACGCAGCAAGTAAGACTGTGCCACACATAGTTAAAGGGGCCACATTGGTGCCCAAGGGACACACACATGCACAAGTGCACTGTGAGTGGAATGCAAGACAGATCCTAATTCCAAGAGGAAATGTGCCAACTTTGTAACGGATGAAACATGGATGTTGCATGGATCAAAATTAACATTTTCTCTCTCACACACAGGTCAACGTCGTGCTGCACCCCCCAACACTGGGGGGGAACACTCACAGGACCCGGATCTGCAGGAGACCGATCCCACCGGCAGCGACCACTCTCACCACTCTGCGGACGACCCCGACCGACCTGGCCCCTCTGGTGTCCAACCACCTGCAGCACCTGCGTCAGGTACAACCGTGCCAACCACCACCCCCACTCCTGCCACATCCCAGGAGACACCCAGGATCCCTGCCCCAACACCACAATGCAGCCAGGCTCGCCAGGAGGGACACGGTGTCCCGGGCACCCAGGAGGAGGCAGGCGACAACGCCAATGCCACCCCTCAGGGGTCCCGGAGACCCGATGTGCCCACAAGTGCAGGCCAGACGCAAGTGGGCAGGGGTGGTGGGAGTGGAGGACGGCGGAGGCGCGAGCCTGACCAGTTGGCTGGGGATCCGGTATTTTCCCATGTCCGTAACATCCTGGACTCATACCGGCAGGACACCACGGGCATGGCCCAGGTTGTGTCCGTCCTCGAGGGGATCAAGGTCCAGCAGGCCCAGCAACATGCGGAGCTAATAGCCTGTCTACAGGTACACCAACGGAGGATGGAGGACAGACAGGCTGAGCAAGTGACGGCGTCCCAGGGGATTCACGCGGAACTCCGTCGGATGGCCGACACCATGGCCGACCCTCCCTGTGCCAGAAGGCGGAGAACATCACCACCCACAGGGAGGGATCATGAGGAGGAGGAGGAAACATCCGACGGAGCATCCCAGACGTCGTCACGGCCTGCTGCTGAGGTTCCCCGCAGGAAGCCGGGTCGTCCACGGAAAGGACCGTGAGGGTGGCTGCTACATCACCATCTCCCAGGACACCTGGCCTGGCACCTGGCCCACTGGAGCAACAGCATCACAGCATCAAGAGACATTCTCTGCCACATGGCCCTGCTGGTCACTGGCTGACCAATGTTGACAAAGACTGTGGCATGGACTCTGAGGATTTCCAATGGCAAGGACACCAACTCCCCTACTGAACTTTGGATTCCCTAATCCCGGAAAGCCCCTCACTTTGTCCCCCCCCCCCAATAATAAATCACACTATTAAGAGTAGATGCCTGCTGGTAGCATTATTACCTAACATGTGTCTTGTACAGTCTAAACATGCCTGAGTCATCTGTTCACTTCAACCATCCACACCCTGGGGCCTGAGTCTGGCACAGGACACATGGGTCACAGTTCATTAGGCAAGACAGACATGGAGCACCATACACACCCGTGATGGGCAGAACCAGCTGAGGGGGTGGCCGAACAACCGTGCTGACAGACACATTGAGTACAGCAACAGTCATGCGCAGAGGTCAGGGATCCTGGCCCGTGTCCTGGGGGGCACCCAGGTATGTGTAGACAGGTGGCAGAACCATGTCCTGCAAGCTTGAGTCCGGTGGATGCAGAGAATGGGGTCATGGACAACGTTGGATGCATGGGGATGGCACATGTCACAATACCCACACAGTCATGGACATCATGCACAATACACAGTCTCAGCACACACACACAGCTTGCATCTTGCCACTCGACACATTGACACATAGCCACAATCAGGGAATACCATGCCAGACATGCTGGATGCACCGTGCCAACACACCAGCATTGACTGAGAAGAGGCACCTTGGAGGCATAGGGACACCTTTAATAGTCATGTTTTTGGGATTGCAGAGGCAACTTGAAGTACACATGAACACATCATGTGGAGTAACATGTGGCTCCAACACTGGCACCCCCCTTCTGCAGCACAAATGCGTGATAGCCATGGAACTGGCACACAAGTGTCGGCTAACAGCTAAATACCCACAGCTGCTCACGGAGAGCCTGCCATACACCATACATCATCTGATGTGGAAGTCCCACGCCATGTCAAGACAATGTTAACCGTATGTGTCCGAGGGCAGTGTCACACACATTGATGCCATCATCACAATCCACTATCCCATCACTGATGACTGACAAGCAGGCAGCCCATCTATTCAGGTGTACCCAGCTGCATGTCGTGTCCCATGGGGATGCCACATGTCTGCAGAGGAACCAAACCCCGACCGGGGCAGTGTGCACACATCGTGAACAACTGCCACACCCAATACACCCCAGATGCATCCCTTACCCCATGGAGACTTCTAAACGTGTCCGTGCCTGTAACGCTGAGTCAGCCCACGATGTCATGTCCATGAGGAATAGCAGTGCCACAACAATGCAACCAGCAAACGGCATGCGCAGGTACCTGGGGAAGAGAGACACACAAGAAGTCAGCCACAAAAAGCACAGCCACTTGCATGTGCAGTTACTCGACACATGTATGGATGACAACATGCTAGGTCACAATTATGACTGGGGAAATACTACCATCACTGCCACCATCACTCCAGTGACACACCCACACACACCTCTGACCCACGTGCCATACATGCAGGTGGAGACACACATCACAACGCATGCCACACGGGGACCAATGCGTGCACACTCAGACCCTGGTACTCACCACTAAGCAAAGAAGTCGCGTATGAGCCGAGTCCGGATGTCCTCTTGCGGCTCCACATCCTCCACATCACTAGCCCCATTGCCAAGCCCTTCGTCCTCCACAGGTGGATGGTCCTCGTCATGTTGATTCAGGATGAGTGGCACAGCTCTTTCAACTGCCATGTTGTGCAGCATGCAGCAGACCATGAAGATCTTGCAGACCTTCGCCGGGGCATAAGGGAGTGCACCGCCGGTCTTGTGGAGGCACCGGAATCGGCTCTTCAGCATGCCAAACGTCCTCTCTATCACTCGCCTTGTCCGGCCATGGGCGGTGTTATAGCGGAGCTGGGCCGGCGTGATGGGGTTGCGGAGAGGTGTCAGCAGCCAAGGCATGTTGGGATAGCCAGCGTCCCCTACATGGGAAGCACATGGACATCGTTAGAACTGGTGTAGCCGTCGTGCTGGTCGGCTATACAGAATACAGGACAGACAGACTGTACCCACCAACAACACATGCCCGTTCGTTGCGCAGCTGCATCATCATATCAGGCATCCCGCTACGCCTCATGATGTAGGCATCGTGTGCTGATCCTGGGAAACGAGCACAGACATGTGAAATCACCATATTGGACAGACACACCACAAGGGCATTGATGGAGTGGTAGTGCTTCCGATTGCGGTACGCCACCTCCCGTGCGTGTGGTGGTACCAAACCTACATGTGTCCCATCTATGGACCCAATGACATGGGGCATCCCTCCCAGGGCATAGAATCCACGCTTGACCTCAGTCATCTATTCAGGGGTTGGGAACTTGATGAAGTCATCCAGGTGAATCAACAGGGCCTCCAAGAAATCATGCAGCACACCGCTGAACATGCTCTGGGACATGCCACCAACATGAGCTATGGTATTTTGGAAGGTACCCGTGGCAAGAAAATGTAGGGCAGCCATTACCTTCAGCTGGGGTGTCAGTGCCGTAGGATACCTGTGCTGCGGTTGCAGGTGTGGTGCCAGTCTCGCCGTCAGCTCCAGAATCAACGGTTGGGTGAAGCGGTAGAGCCGGATCCTGTCATTCTCCTGCATGGTGGCCAAGTCTGGAATTCTTCGGGCAACAGGAGGCGCTCTGCAGTAATTTGGAAGTGACAAGGAAGTGTGAGTGCACTACGAGAACAACTCATGTCTACTGAGCACATGTAAATCTGGCAATACACACATGCCACATAGGGAGTCAGGCATGTGCTACATGCCCAGGACACGTATGGATGCAAGGTGACACTCCTTCCAAGACCCAGCTACACACGGTGATTGAGAACCTCCCCATGCCACGCCATGGAAATAGCTGTGTCCCAGTGCAAGTGCACTGCCCGACGCAAGACAGGAGTGACATACACCCACACATCAGCAGAAGTGTGATGCCGATTGCAGAGACTGGTAGCGGAACACTTGAGCCACAGGTCACATGACATTACACTAGTCCAGCCCACACACCTTGCCATGAAGGTGCACATGTCATGACTCACCACACATTCCTTGTGAGTTTGCTGACATGGCCTTGTCACGCTACTCCGTGTCCCATGCATACATGTGCACCTCACATCTGATAACACATGTGGCATGGTGTTGGGAACAGTGTGCAATGACAATCTACACACAGCCACATGTTGGTTGCTGCAACGGCTGCAGCTTTTGAGGGTGCTACAACATCAACCTGATGTAAATCCCGGACACATATATGGCATAGTCACATTGTGCACTGTGGGTGGTGACAAGTCATGTGTCATGACCCCTGTACCGGGCATCATGGGACACTTCCGTGTGTTGGTGTCCGTGCCATGCCAGTGACGCTCACCCCAAGTGCGCAGTCCCACATGCACACATGTCAAAGGAGTCAAGGGCATGCCTGGCACACATTGCACCCTCACACAGTACACATGTACACATCTCATCATACATCTGGTGCCTTCTCCACTCAGGAGGCATGTTCCACATCACAGCCTGTGACACCTGTGCCCCACACATGTAGTAATGCACAGACGATGCCTTGATGTCCATTCCTGGACAAGTATGTCCATCCATGGACAAGTATGTCCGCCCTATTCCTACATGTGTGTCGCCTATCACCACAGTGATGTGTAAAAACCGCCGTACTGCTGCTGAGAGGGCCTGTGCATGTTCCCAAATCACTGTGGGAGTGCTGCCGTATGTGTACCCATCGTGATGGCGAGCGTACAGGCATTTGTACGGTCCGTAGCACTACGGGTACGCATACGCGTGCAGACCCATAGTGATAGTGAGCGTAGATGCGTGTGTACGTTCCGTACCACTACGGGTACGCATACGCGTGCAGACCCATAGTTATAGTGAGCGTAGATGCGTGTGTACGGCCCTATCACTATGGGTCTGCACGCGTATGCGTACCCGTAGTGGTACGGACCGTACACTCGCATGTACGCTCTCTATCACTATGGGTCTGCACGCGTATGCGTACCCGTAGTGGTACGGACCGTACACTCGCATCTACGCTCACTATCACTATGGGTCTGCACGCGTATGCGTACCCGTAGTGCTACGGACCGTACACTCGCATCTACGCTCACTATCACTATGGGTCTGCACGCGTATGCGTACCCGTAGTGGTACGGACCGTACACTCGCATGTACGCTCTCTATCACTATGGGTCTGCACGCGTATGCGTACCCGTAGTGCTACGGACCGTACACTCGCATCTACGCTCACTATCACTATGGGTCTGCACGCGTATGCGTACCCGTAGTGGTACGGACCGTACACTCGCATGTACGCTCACTATCACTACGAGTACGCATACGCGTGCAGACCCATAGTGATAGAGAGCGTACATGCGTGTGTACGGTCCGTAACACTACGGGTACGCATACGCGTGCAGACCCATAGTGATGGAGAGCGTAGGCATGCATGTACGGGCCGTTGCCATGCATTTGGGGTGCCCTAGGGCCCCCAAACGCACCGTACCTGTGTGTGATGCTCCAAATTACATAGGGCACAAGTATTAAGGCCTACATGCATGCTGGTTGTCATGGAGACCAAGTTCAAAATTCGAAATTGTTCTGGAAGGTGCACAGCAGAAGTCAGTTGGAATTCTTCTACTTTGTTGCAATGTGTTTGTGGGGCTGACATCATGCAGGAGAATGAAACCGATAGAGAACCCACAGACTGCTAGCTTTGAAGGGATTGGTGGAAACATAGGATGCAAATGTGAGTGACCAATCACTCTGTACTCCTGTGCATGAGACTGGGCAGAAGGGCACATATAAGGCAGCCAGGTCCCATGAGGGAGCACTTGCCTGCACATCTTTGCATTCGTCGACCCAGCTGCTGCTACTGATTCCCTGGAACCATGTCAAGGGCTGTGGAGAGGACACATCCATTCACCCTGGAGGAGAACATGGCTCTGCTGGATGTGATCCTCCCACAGTACTCCATGCTGTATGGGCGAACAGGGTATCAGGTGAGTGCATAGGCCACTGCCACAGACTGTCCCTATGTTGTGACTGTGACTCCTGCCATTGCGTCCAGGTGTAACACACATGCCATGTACTGTCGGGGGGGTCCCAGGGGGGGGGTGCCTGATGTCTCCCAGCAGTGCCCTGAGACAGGAGGGGTGGGGGCCTATCACTCCCAGCAGTGCCCTGAGACAGGAGGGGTGGGGGCCTATCACTCCCAGCAGTGCCCTGAGACAGGAGGGGTGTGTGCAGAGTCCTCGCAGCAGTGCCCTGAGACAGGAGGGGTGGGGGCCTATCACTCCCAGCAGTGCCCTGAGACAGGAGGGGTGGGGGCCTATCACTCCCAGCAGTGCCCTGAGACAGGAGGGGTGGGGGCCTATCACTCCCAGCAGTGCCCTGAGACAGGAGGGGTGTGTGCAGAGTCCTCCCAGCAGTGCCCTGAGACAGGAGGGGTGGGGGCCTATCACTCCCAGCAGTGCCCTGAGACAGGAGGGGTGGGGGCCTATCACTCCCAGCAGTGCCCTGAGACAGGAGGGGTGTGTGCAAAGTCCTCCCAGCAGTGCCCTGAGACAGGAGGGGTGGGGGCCTATCACTCCCAGCAGTGCCCTGAGACAGGAGGGGTGGGGGCCTATCACTCCCAGCAGTGCCCTGAGACAGGAGGGGTGTGTGCAGAGTCCTCCCAGCAGTGCCCTGAGACAGGAGGGGTGGGGGCCTATCACTCCCAGCAGTGCCCTGAGACAGGAGGGGTGGGGGCCTATCACTCCCAGCAGTGCCCTGAGACAGGAGGGGTGGGTGTGATGCACAGTGTGAGCCTTGATCATTGATTGTGACATTGCCATCATTCCACCTGTGTACCCACTGTGGCACGTACTGCTTTTTCCCTCACCAGGGGATGATGTCCCTATGACAAAGGTGCAATGCGTTGGCTGCATGACATGCCTTGTTGTAACCAGCTAATTTGTACCCATATGTCTCTCTGTGACATGTGGCTGGTGTATTGATGTGGTGTCACTTGTTCCTCCTCACAGGTAGGCGCCACTGCCAAGGAGCAGATCTGGCTGACCGCCGTCAGTGCCGTGAGGGGTGTGGATGGTCGGAGGCGGAGCCTGCCCCAGGTGAGAAAACGCTGGCAGGATATCCGGTGCTGGACGCGGAGGATTGCACGGCTCCTGCTGGGGGACTCACCTGAGAGCCACAAGAACCGCGGCCGCCGCCGTCTGAGCCACCTCCACAGGCGTGTGCTGCCGGTGGTCTTTCCAGACCTGGAGAGGCGCTTACAGGCGATGCAGCAGCCGGAAGGGGGTAGGTACATGTGTGTTCGTTGTGTGTCACCGGCATTTGTAAGGGCACAGTAGCATGAATTAACTGGCAGGGTTTAAAGGTGCTGTGCAGATCCTGTTTGCCCCAGTATAGCGCTGTGCCCCTGCCACCCTTCCCCTCCTTGCAATGTGTTCCCTGGTCTGTGTGTAGTCACTCCTTCACAAGGTGATGTAGGCTGGCGCTTTGTCCACGAGAACAATGACTGTAGCATCATGTGTGGGGGTGGGGTGTAACAGGTTGTGGGACCTTGCCTGTGCACTGTCAAGTTCACTGCATGTGGGTTCCATGTCAGTTGGCACTGATGCTGACTCCAGACATGGGAGTTGGTCTCTCATGTGTCATGCCTTACAGCGCGCATGTCCTATGTGGTGGCCTGTGACATGATGTGCATGAGTGTGCGATACACATAGTGCAGGGATGGTGACGTGTGTTGCAGTCATTACCATTCAGTAGCATGTAGTTGCGTGCCCACTACTGTCCCCTGGGGCACCTTTTCCTCAGTGGTGTATGTGTCATCATACACGTGGACAATCTCAGTGTCTACAGCATAGGTTGTGCTCTGTGCCATTGTCCCCTGTCACCATGTATATAGACGTGCTATTTTGTACAGGTGTCCACTGTGCAGCCTGACCTGATTGTCCTTCTACATACTCACAGTTGCCAGTACCTGTGTGTCTTGTTATACTCATCTGAGGATGGGCACTGGTACCTCATTATTTGTACAGGCGCACCTTGGCTGTTTGGCGTACACTCTTGCTTTTTGCCTGCCCCTGTGTGTATCAGCCAGACTATGAGATGTTGGTGCCACCTGTGTCTCAACAATTTGCCTCGTGTAGGGTCTTGTTGGTGCGGGCAATGCCTACGTGTCAAATCCTGATTTCTACTTGCTGGGTCTGGGCAGTGTGTGATGTGTCTGGACACACACGCAATGTGCAGTGACCGAGTCATGTTGGGCATGTTTTCAGCATTACCTATGCAGCATGTGTCTCAAGTTCATGGATATGGTCCCTGGTCATCGGTATTTTCGCCAACGCTGTGTGGTGCAGATGCAGTGCAGGATTGTCCCCAGGGCCTGGGTGCTATGTCAGACTCCGTTTCCTGTGTTTAGCTATTGTCTCATGCTCTCCATGGTATTTCAGTGGCATGGTGGCTCAACCAACTGTGTGTTTCATGCCCTACATCGGTACCTTGTTTAGTAGATGTTAGGGATCTTCCTTTTCAGGCTATGCAGTGTTACCTATGTCGATTGTACTCATGTGACTGATGTGTACAGCTGTCTGATTAATTTCTGTCTCTCCACCCTGCCCACAGCATCGTCGGGGGACACAGAGGGAGACATGGACACAGGCAAGGCGGAGGGACCGAGCACCAGTGCCAGCCGTGACATCGGGGCTGGCACATCGAGTGGGACAGAGGTGGAGGATAGTGCGGCCGAGGACCTGTCGACTGGCACGTCAGAATACGAAGCTGACAGGTCCGAGGAGGATGTCTCCGAGTGGGCGGAGGCTGCACCAGCAGCTGACAGCGGAACAACACCTCGCACCGCCCCCTCAGTTTCCACCAGCCGCCTCCCACTTGCTCGTGTCCCTTCCCAGCGTGCCCGGTCACAGCATGTCTCCTTCCTGCCAGGCACCGCACCCCCTGCCCCTGTCTCCACTGCTGCCGCCAATGCCGAGTCTGTGGACATCCAGCGGCAACTGCAGGTTGGTCAGGCTGCGATCCTTAATGTCCTCCATGCCCACGGCAAAACCCTCACCAACATCGAGGCTTTCTTGGAGGGCATTCATTCATCGCAGGCTGACCAACGCAACTTGCTGAGGTCCATCGACTCCACACTGACTGCAGCAGTGGGTCTCCTGCAGCGCGACCTCCCCCCACCTACCCCTGCCCCATCCACACTTCCCACTCCCATGCCTGTCCCACGTACACCCAGACGTCGGCATGCACCCACATCAACGGACACGGGCACCACACCAGCAGGGAAGGTCCACCGCACTCCTCCTGACACGCACACACAGGGTGAGGTAGGCACACCCACTGGGTCGGGGGGCAAACGTGTGACACGCAGCCATAGTGGGAGTCCGCATTCCACCCAGTCCACTCCCTCCAAATCCCCTCCCCTCAGCTCTCCTGGCCACATCTCCCCCAAGGACTCCTTCATGGCTGCTCTGTCCCTGAGCCCCACAGTTACACCACCACGCAAGCGGTCAAGGAGGTCCACGGTCAGGGTGGTTGAGTCTCCCCCCCTGTCTCCACCCTCCCCCGGTGGCGCTGCGACCCATCCCTCTGACCCCCCCCCCTCCTTGGGGCCTGAGGTCCCTTCGGGTGCAGGGGACTCCCTGGATGACCTTGCAAAGGTGTGTAGTGCCATCCTGGCCTCCGCCTTTGGCACTGACCCACCCCCTGTGGTGGAGTCCTCCATCCCTGCACCCACAACGCCGCCCCTTTGCCCTGATGTCCCTGCGGTGCCTGTTGCTTCCCCCCCCCCTGATGCCCTCACCAGTGTGGAAGACGATGCCATTTGACTGTGCAGGCAAGGTAGGGGACACGCATCCCACTGTGTCCCCCATCCAGCTGAGAATCATTGACTGCCCTATGGGCTTTGTGAAGATTGAACTGCCTGCGATCCACGGACATTGTGCTCATGCTGAATAAAGCTTAATTTTGTTTTCATTATCACACTACTGCTATGCTGGTATTGGTGTTGGTGGGGCTGCTACATGGTTTTTGGTGGTGTGTAAGGTTTTGGGTGTGTGGGATATGTAGTAGTGTACTGCTCATTGGTGGGACCCTGGGATCTGTGTGCCATCACAAGGTGTTGGCTAACTTTCTTTGTTCATGTAAGCAGTTACTGCATGGTGCACTTGTCCCAGGGTGTATTCCTTCCTCTGTGTACCCAGCTTTCTTCCCTGCAGGGTGTTCCCAATGTTTAGCGCAGAGCTGTGTCTACATGAGCTGTGTGTGTGACGGAGCCCTTCTACTTTGGCCATGCATGCAGGGCCATGTCTCCACCTGCAACAATCGTGGCATCCTTGATGATCACTGTACTTGTGTGTGGAGTCTGTTGACATGAGTTCATGGGGACATGTTCCCTTGTAGCCAGTATGCATGTGGATAATTCTGGCCTCACACACATGTGTTACACCCCTCCTGTCTCAGGGCACTGGTGGGAGGACTCCACACCCACCCCTCCTGTCTCAGGGCACTGCTGGGAGGACTCTGCACACACCCCTCCTGTCTCAGGGCACTGCTGGGAGGACTCTGCACACACCCCTCCTGTCTCAGGGCACTGCTGGGAGTGATAGGCCCCCACCCCTCCTGTCTCAGGGCACTGCTGGGAGGACTCTGCACACACCCCTCCTGTCTCAGGGCACTGCTGGGAGGACTCTGCACACACCCCTCCTGTCTCAGGGCACTGCTGGGAGTGATAGGCCCCCACCCCTCCTGTCTCAGGGCACTGCTGGGAGGACTCTGCACACACCCCTCCTGTTTCAGGGCACTGCTGGGAGGACTCTGCACACACCCCTCCTGTCTCAGGGCACTGCTGGGAGTGATAGGCCCCCACCCCTCCTGTCTCAGGGCACTACTGGGAGGACTCTGCACACACCCCTCCTGTCTCAGGGCACTGCTGGGAGTGATAGGCCCCCACCCCTCCTGTCTCAGGGCACTGCTGGGAGGACTCTGCACACACCCCTCCTGTCTCAGGGCACTGCTGGGAGGACTCTGCACACACCCCTCCTGTCTCAGGGCACTGCTGGGAGTGATAGGCCCCCACCCCTCCTGTCTCAGGGCACTGCTGGGAGGACTCTGCACACACCCCTCCTGTCTCAGGGCACTGCTGGGAGGACTCTGCACACACCCCTCCTGTCTCAGGGCACTGCTGGGAGTGATAGGCCCCCACCCCTCCTGTCTCAGGGCACTGCTGGGTGGACTCTGCACACACACCTCCGATTTCAGGATATGTACGCTTGGCACATACACGGTGGGGGTACGCTCAATGCATTCGAGGTGAGGGTACGAGTCTACTTACACTGGTGTGGTGGGGGTACGCTCCATGCATACGCGGGTGAGGGTACGGGTCGAACTTACACTGTTGGGGTGGGGGTACGCTCCGTACGTCCGCGGGTGGGGGTACGGGTCATACTGACACTGTTGGCATGGGGGGTACGCTCCTTGCATACGCGGGTGGGGGTACGGGTCGTACTTACACTGTTGGGCTGGGGGGTACGCTCCTTGCATTCGCGGGTGGGGGTACGGGTCGAACTTACACTGTTGGGGTGGGTGTACGCTCCGTACGTCCGCGGGTGGGAGTACGGGTCGTACTTACACTGTTGGGCTGGGGGGTACGCTCCTTGCATTCGTGGGTGGGGGTTCGAGTCGTACTTACACTGTTGGGCTGGGGGGTACGCTCCTTGCATTCGCGGGTGGGGGTACGGGTCTTACTTACACTGTTGGGCTGGGGGGTACGCTCCTTGCATTCGCGGGTGGGGGTACGGGTCATACTTACACTGTTGGGCTGGGGGGTACGCTCCTTGCATTCGTGGGTGGGGGTTCGAGTCGTACTTACACTGTTGGCATGGGGGGTACGCTCCATGCATACGCGGGTGAGGGTGCAGGTCGAACTTACACTGTTGGGGTGGGGGTACGCTCCGTACGTCCGCGGGTGGGGGTACGGGTCGTACTGACACTGTTGGCATGGGGGGTACGCTCCTTGCATACGCGGGTGGGGGTACGGGTCGTACTTACACTGTTGGGCTGGGGGGTACGCTCCATGCATACGCGGGTGGGGGTACGGGTCGTACTTGCACTGTTGGGCTGGGGGGTACGCTCCTTGCATACGGGGTGGGGGTAGGGTCCGTACATATCCGTCCCCACGCTATGTGATGTTTGTGCGGCCCGTACCCAGGCCTTTGCCACGTGGGTGCGATCCGTCCCGCCATTGTTGGGGTGACGTGTGTGGGCGTGGTCCGACTCGTACCCACGCTCTTCAGGCGTGGGTACGGGACGTACCTGTCTGGTTGTGTTGCCGGTTCGCGTGGTGACGGACTTCCATTGTGGCGGTCGCTGGCTTATCAGGACACGCCCCCACCCCCTCGTGGTGACCAGGGCATGGGAGTCAGGTATGTCCAGGCCATGTGTGGTGTGTGACTTATGTGGTTGTTTTGTGGCCTGCCCTGGTCGTGCCACCCCCACCCCACCCCACTTTCCCCCCTCCCTTAGTTATTCTGACCTTCTGCGGCGTCTGCGTCGTAACCTGTAGAGGAGGTGTACTGCTATGAGGGCAGGGATGACTCGTAGGTTCGGGTCCATGTCTGTCCGTCGCGTACTGGTGCTCCTTGCTCGCGTCGTCCTGTCGCGTACGGGTCCTCCTTGATCGCGTCGTCCTGTCGCGTACGGGTCCTCCTTGGTGGCGTCGTCCTGTGTGTCCGTCACGTACTGGTCCTCCTTGTTCGCGTCGTCGTCTGTTCGTCGCGTACTGGTGGTCCTTGTTCGCGTCGTCCTGATTTCCCGGCAGTTTTTGGCTGCCGCAAAATATTCACCGTGCGGGGTGACGTCGGTGCGAATCGTGATTCCTGGGTCGTGAATGGCTGGCTGCGAGCGTCCCGACGTCAGGTCGGCGCTTTCCCGGATCGCATTGGTAGGTGTTTTTTTGTTCGGTCGGGCTTTTTTACGATTCGTACGGTAATGGTGTACCCGTGCGAATCGTAATTCCTTGTTTGTGAAAATTGACGACCGGGTACGCGTCGGGCGGAGATTGTGCTCCGTCCGACGGTTCGTACCCGGTTTTTGCAGGATCGTGATCGGCACCACTGTCTTCTGGGCTACATAGCCTACATATGAGTGACCTATTAATATTTAAAAGGAAGGTGTTTAGTTGCCAAAAGGGTTTATTTTGACATGTCAAATGGCAGTTTTTACACTGCTACTGTCAGGCTACAGAGAGTAGTCCTGAAGCCATGTTTGCACTGCTAAGGTAGTGGATGGAACAGCAGGTGCTGCTGTCCACCAGTGCCATTTTAACTTCCAGCCCTGGATGCACTTTCTACACCATATATTAGGGGCTTATGGGCAAGTTGAATGCTCCAGTTATTAACAAACCCGTTTAACTGTGTTTAAAGGTGGAGCACAGGCACTATTCTACTGGTTAGCAGGTGTAAAGTGCATAGAGTTCTAAAACCATCAAAAATGTAGGGTCCAGCAAAAGGCAAATAATCTGGGGCGATCATGCAGAAAAGGGGGATTTCCTACACTCATCCACTGTGCCCAACATAATTTATGTTCCTGTACCCCAGTGTGAGTGTCTAGTGGCCAACCATGCTTGTGTGAGCCCTGTGCCACAGACTGCAGGCTCACGTCTGTCTGTTAAATGTCCCAGACTTCAGGGTCCTTTATTTCTGAATGTGTGTAACAAATGCTTACATAGTGTACCCCAAATATTGAAGACTGTACCCGCCGTGTAGCAGTCCATATGCTCTTTGATGAGGGCAGATTGTGTGTTGGCCCAGGCTTCACATAAAAAATTTCCCCAAGGAGCATGATCCATACAGTGATACTGTTTGTCTAAGACTGTTGACTCCAATGCCCCAGTCTTGTACCTCTGTGTTCATTGATGCCCCTGTCTGCAGAGCTCGCTGCCATAGACTGAGCACAGCAAGTGATGTATGTCATGTGTGCTAGAGTATCATCTGTGTGCCACCATGACCAAGTTTCAATTTTGGAGACTTAGTCAAGGTGGCACATAGACTGATACTCTAGCATACATGGCATACATCACTAATTGTGAACAGTCTATGACAGCAGGCTCTGCAGACAGGTGCCGTTGACTGTGTCTGTGCTCCAGACGGTGCACACCAGATGACAAATGTTAGGCATGCCAAGGCCCCAGACTCTCCTCCTATGTAGCTGTCTTTGTGCCCACCGATTATATTCTAATATATTCTGCACAGTACTGAGTGTCCCAAGTGTCCAATCTGACCTTGTGTCACCAGTTTGCCTACATTACAACCACATTTGAGATGATGCCTTAGACTATGTTGCAATGTGCCCCTCTGCTGCAGACTGACCTTCTCCATACCATGCACTGTTCAGAAAACTTGTCCCAGACTGCCGACACTGTCGCACACCTTGTTCCCATAGCTGTGTTGCCTATCAGTCCTTAATTTGTGCCAGTGTTTTCCGGTACTCAGCACTGGCACTAATGTTTAAAAACTGGCAGCTATTATGGGATTACACCACATGGTGGCACTGTATATCTATTCTTCAACTGGATTTACCAATGTAGTATGTATTTAAAAATGATAATTCTAGCACACAGGTAATGCTCATACTGGCATTCGGCAGCAGTGGCACAGCTGTTGGAGGTGACAGCTCAAGTGGACTCCCTTGAAGCGCCTTGGGGCCCTGGCACTTACATTTTACAAATTAAACACTGTTTTGGCTGCAGACTGCTTTGTCCCTACGCACTAGAGAACATGATGCCAAGCCCCAGTTTACATACAATCATGGACTGACTCAGGGACATTTTAAATATTTTGAGGGCCCTGGGCCAAATATATTTTGGGGGCCCCTGTTCAGAACAGCTTTGAATTTAAGATCCAATTACAGCTATTTCATGCACGCTTTGGTCAGGTCACTGTGGGTGCGCAGGCACACTCAACCAAATTCTCAATGTGTTTACATCTAATATTTAAGGATAGTTACCTGTGTTTTCAATATTGTAATACAGCAGCAGCTCGTTAATATTTCTGCAAATAATCTCTTTGTCACCCTCTTATTTCTCATATGTGAGCTCCTGTTTTGATCTAAAAGAAGCTTTTTTATGGATGTTGCATAAAACATAAACAATATTTCTCTGCAAAATGTCTGTAATAGACTCTCACACATCACTCACATCAAAAATAAA
Source organism: Triturus cristatus (assembly GCF_964204655.1). Lineage (NCBI taxonomy): Eukaryota > Metazoa > Chordata > Amphibia > Caudata > Salamandridae > Triturus > Triturus cristatus. Next base: position 1,100,775,193 of record NC_140591.1, on the reverse strand, counting down.
TTAGAGGGAAACCATATTTAAAACAATCTGTTTAAGAATTTCTAAATGTCGTCAGGCCAAGACTCTCTACCGAACACAGCTGGCTCAATCAGGCCCCCCCCCAAAAGGCTGGGTCCCTGGGCCAGAGCCCACTTTGTCCATGCCTTAAAACGTCTCTGGACTGACTGTGATGAGTTAAGGGTCGTTACTGGATTTCGTGCTTCAAATGCAGCATAAGGCCAGACAATATCAAGCTGCTGTGGACCGGAATTTGGTCAAGTCGATTGTGATGCACGGGTGCTCTCTGGATGTGGGAGGGGAACCAGACCAACAGGCAGCTTTAAGGTAGACAAAGCAGCCATGCAAGTCAGAATAGCCCTGCAACCAGTAAATGAGTTGCCCATCCCTTCTTTATTACACTCCTTTAACGGTTCCTCTCCCTGACAGTTCTCCTGCTTCATCTGCTGTGTATTCTATGCCCTCCTTCTGCTGTATTCTCTCTGACGCCCAGCTGTGTTTTCTTCCCACCCATGCTGTGCTCACATTGGGGCATATGTATAAGGAAATGGCGCAGCGTGGCGCTTCAGTAAACCTTACAGTGCCGTGCTACGTCATTTCCAAACCAAAAGAGACGCACTATATTTACAAGAATATGGCACACCCTTGTGTTTTCCCTAGCGCTGCTGCTAGAAATAGCTGACTAGCGCCAACACAGAAAACCTTGTGCCATAATGCAAAGGAGCCTGTGTTGCAGGGATGATTGTTTATGTGCAGGAAAATGTCCATTCCTGCACATAAACAATCAATAATGGTGATGTGCTTCGTCTATTTGTGCTGCATTCTGCAACACACATAGAAGTAGCAAATCACCATTTTTAATGATGGTTTTTGTGCAGAAAGGCACATTTTCCTGCACAAAAACAATCCTTAATGGCGTTTTGCTCTTTCTATGTGTGCTGAGATTGCAGCGCACATGAAAAAAGAAAAAATTAGAAAGTATTTCTCCTTGTTGCGCCAATCTAACACCTGCTTTTGCATGACATTTGTTTTTGGCGCTGCCTCTGATTTGCAGATCCTTGTAAATCTAGGACAGCATCAAAAAAGCAATGGGTGTTGCAGTGGAATGCCCCCAGCAACACTCGTTGCACGCCCCTTTCACACAGATACCTGAGTGAAAGGGTACCATATTAACAAAGCAGCATTAAACCAAGCAAAGTGGATTAACGGCGCTTGTAAATATGGTGCAGGGCATTGTGCTACTGGAACATTTTTAAAAAGTGATGTTCCGGTGGCGGGATCCCCATATACATACCCCAAGTTCCCCTGCTATGCTTTCTGTATCTTCCACTACTGTGGTCTCCCAGCCTTCCTTTAGCAGTAGTCTCACCTCCTCCCTCATTGCGCCCACTCTGCCGGCTCTCTCCGCCCACTTCTGCTGTACTCCCGCTTCCCTCCTCTGCTGCACACACACCCTGCCTCTCCACTACTGTTTTTCTCTACCCCTCTCTGAGGTGCTCTCTTTGCCCCCACTGATGCAATATCCAGTGGCGGCTCCTCTGCTTAGGCGGATGAGCGTCGCCCCACTGCTCTGCATCAGGAAACATAAAATGATATTATTATCATTTACATTTCCTTCTGCTGCTGCAGCTTTCTTGGCAGGGCGGTCTGCTCCGAGGACAGAGGAGCAGGGACGGAGTGCTTTGCCCACTCCTAAGTGCACATGACTGTTTGGTCAGCCCTCCTGAGTCGCCCAAAACAGTCAGGCGCATTTCCCATATTCTCCATGCAGGCTGCTTTACAGCCTGCATGGAGAACATGCCCAGGCCTCCATTCTCTGGCTGAGCTCCGATCCATGGCACCCAGACCAATCACAACGTTGCATTGCAGCGTTGTGAAAGGCTATCTGGAGCTGGGTGCTTCCTACTGCATCCTGTATCCTGCTGCAGAACTGGAGCAGGAAGAAGAGGACAGAGGAGAGGCGGCGGCCGGCTGGCCATCACAGGTAAGTGGCTTAAAAAAATAGATTTTTTTCACCCCTCCACCCCCGCCCACCACCCAAGCCATTAGCAGACGCTACTGGCAATATCTCTGGTCATCTCTCTTTCTCTTCTCTTTCGATCCTCATAATTGTTCTCTCCACCAACCTCCTGAATTCAAAGAATGGGTGGGTCAAGAACAAACCTGTTGCATTTGTGTGTGAATGCGTCTTTCCAACTTGTCAGTGTATTCACAGCACCCTTTGACTTCCTGATGGCTGCAGTAAATTGTCAGGAACCCCTTATGTGGATGCGCAGACAAGTAAATCTAGAAGGTAACAAATAACAGATTGCAGGAGCAATTCATTTTAAATCAATAGGCATGTACACTGCATGTGTGTAAACAACAAAATTAAGAAAAGCACATTTACCTCGGGGTTCATAAAGATGTTCAACATCTTCTGAGATTCTTGGGGGCATATTTACAATAAAATGTTGGAGGGCGGAGCTGCGCCAAAATTTGGCTGCGCCACTCTGACATTTTCAAAACACATTTTAACGCAGGGATGCACCGTATTCATAAGAATACGGCGCACCCCAGTGTTTCCCCTAGTGCTTTTGCAAAAAAAACTGCCTAGCGTCGGCACAGGCAACCCTGCTGCCATGTTAAAAGAGTGCCTATGCTACAGGGCTGATTGTTTATGAGCAGGAAGGGACACCTTTCTACACATAAGCAATCAATAATGGCGATTTGCACCTTCTATATGTGCTGCAGAATGCGGAAAGAGCAAAAATTGAGGAAAAATTTATAATTTCTCCTCGTATTGCCATTCTAACAACTGGTATTCCCAGAGGCGTAGCTAGAGCTTGTGGCGCCCGGGGCTATCCCTCAGATTGCCGCCCCTGGGGGGGTGTTGCTGAGGAAAAATGGACGGCAATCACTTGAAAGAGGACCGAGAGACACGTAGTATCGCCGCTAATAGTTACCTCGATCATGCAAGTTACACGCACATACATGACACGGTCCAAGGCTACACAGTTGAATACACCGGTGACTGGCAGTGACTGGCAGTACAAAAGAGAACACACAGACTGCATGATCTATCTGGGGACTCAGAAAAACCGCATGTGACATCCATCAGAGAGCTGCGTGAACAATTACCTGGTAATCCCTCAGCACAATGCAAACATGCACATACATGACACTGTTCAGGTATCCATCATCTACAGCTGACATTAAATGACCATTCATCATGGTCCCCCCATTAAAGCAGTGCACTTTGTGATCTTCATGGTACATGTTCTTTGCAGCAGGCACATTAACCCTCTGTGCTACCTTTCCAGGAGTCAACCCTTCCACTAGACAAAACTCGGATCTCTCTCTAGGAAGAACATTAATCACTGTTATCATGACATTTTTATTGTTTCTGAAAATTGCTGGAGGCCAGGAAGGCGGCAGCAAGTTTTTTTTAAACCATAATATACTTGCAAACACTACGTACTCACCCGAAATAGGTACCCAGTGCGGTCACACCGTTTGCACCGCCCTAACCTGCTTAAGGTTCATGTGACCTCAATGACAGAGTCACAGTGACTGGATCACTGTTGCTCTAGGGTGTGCTGCTTCGTAGGCCTGCCCGCAAGACTGGAAATGAACTTCAGTATGGATTATGGTGGACAGGCCTTCAAGGTTAACTCACAAGTGACACCACTAGGGTACACCTGCTTGTGCTAAGACATCAAGCCTTCTAAGGTCTAGTGGGGTCTTCTAAGGTCTAGCATGGGAATATGCTCCCTCAGTAGAGTGGTCTGGTGGACTGGTCATGAAGGCTGAACCCAGTTCCCCAGTTCCAAATTCGACAGCTCTGGCCATAGTGCCACATCCTCTCCCCCACTGAACACCATACTGCCCCACTGAAGAGAAACTCGCACTGCCTTCAGCTACAACCTAATTGTGCCCGCTATAAACACTTGGATGTGGCTCAATTCAAATTATGCACTTGATAAGAGTAATATGCTGCCTAAAAAAGAAAGTAAAAGCAAACACTCATAGGGAATGCAAGATTAAGTAAAGCATGTGAAATGTAAGCAGAAACAACATGGTTACCTTAACGATCTCTCACTCACTATTCAGAAATCAGCGAGTGGTTTTACCTGAAAAGTTAAGGACATGACTACAGGGCCCTGAAGGGAACCGTTTCAACATCCATTGCTTATATCCTTACAAAACGTAAGCAGTATGGTTTAAAAACACCACATCCAATAAACACAGAGCCATGGTACACATTTTGTTTTCCAATCCAACCATCAACCATGTATTGCAGTCCCTCCAGGAATGGTACACTTTCCTACCTGGGGACAACAATGCTGTTCAAAGAAAGACTAGAAAACAAAAGTAGCGCTTCACTGGCAAACTCTGTAAAGTAAGGCTGATGTATTTGGGGATGTGAATAAAACCAATCTGGCCACTTTGCAACCACTATGTCTTGCTTTATTTAGTTATGTATTTATTTTTCATATTTAAAACCTTCTATTCCTCTCCATCCCGCTGCACTTTGGAATTGAAAAATTTCAGAAAAAGGGCATTTCCCGCATGAGTGTTTTTCTTTTTTGGATCCATTTCAAAGGGAAGCAACTAAATGAAAGAAGGAAAGAGGTTGTGAACCGTTTCTTCAAGTTACGGTTTTCAGTAAGTGAGGAGCAAGACAGAAAGAGAGGGAATAATAGAAGTAATCTAAATAGTAATCCCAAGGGCCACACTTACCAGTGGCCCGCAATATCAAGTCAATAATAAGCAGTTGGCAACGTAGAAGGTTCAAGCGTTTATTGGCCACAACAGAACTCTACATAGAGGAGCCTCATCGATCCTCACCCATCAGGTGCACCGAGGAAGACTGCTGGCCCCTTGACAGAATCACACTTATATACATAACAGATTCGACATACAAAGCCTTACAAGTGGAAAAACACCAGTTAGCCCAGGAGCTCCTAAATGAGCTCATACCATATCCAGTTTCAGCTGCACACACAAAAGGTTACTATCTTTACAGAGAAGGTCGGCGGGGTGACTCCCTTCTCGTCCCGGGCCCAGAGGAATTTCGCTTGATACTCCCTACAGCAGATGTGACCTTGGGCCTCAGTCGTAAATACAATTCAACCTGTCTCTAGGCTGGTACGAGCTAAATCATGTAGACGGTAGGCAGAGAGAACCACGTGATCTAAAACACGACTGGTCATAATCCAAGATGGCCGCAGTATGGCTTTTCGGCCCTTTCTATCATACAAGACACAGAAAAGGAATGGGCCATCTTCTAAAGCATGTCTCATTGTTTATGGAGTAGAGATACAGACCAAGATACATTATGCTAACTTCACATGCTGACTTGAATCCCACAGAACGGCCCTTTTTAGCATAATGTAGCTATTCATCGAATTACTCTTCGAAAATACCTTCGTCTATCTGCATTATGTCATGTATCTCTTTCTGCACTAACTGAGCGTTTACCCTGGCGGGGTTTGCTTTAAGTTCAGGTACAGCAAGACGAATTTGGGTGGCACAATGGGAGCAACAGGCAGGCCCACATTGGATGCAAACACAACAAGTAAAAAGGAAACCCACTATTCCTAGGAGGATCATAAATATTTTCCAACCCCAGGTGGTAAGAAGACCCCAGAACCACCCTGAAATAGACCAAGTACCTGTCTCCGTATGAATCTCAGATGCTAATCGATGCAATTTCTGAATGGCCAGATGAACCGAGGGGGCGGAGTCAGGTATATATACGCAGCAGGAGCTGCCAATCACTCTACACGCTCCTCCGCGATCAGCTAGGATAACGTCTAAAACAAGGCGGTTTTGGAGGGTCACAAGTCTGGTCGCTTGAAGCTCCACTGTTATATTAGTCAGTATTCCAGCAGTGGTATTTACCACACCCTCTACTACCCTGGACAATCTTCTAATTTCCTTACTGGTTAAAATGGGTCCCCATATAGGCAGGTCTCCTTTCATGATATCGACAAAGTGTTGGGCCGGGGTATCAGTCTGATCCGTAGCATCTCTATCAGTGGTTCCTGATTCTAAACTCCATCGGTTCAGTGAGTGAGATTTATGATAGTCGGAAGGGGCTATATAAACAGGAGGGTATAGGAAGGACAAGTAACATCTACCTGACCACCCTCTGGGGAGCCAGGTGTAAGCGTTTTCTCCGCACACAAAATATACATTCGGAGGGGTAAGTATGGGTGGGCTGCTAAATGTTTGTAATCTATAGGTATAGTTACATTTACTAAATCCAACAAATAAATGGCCAGTACCATGTATGCAAAAGGAGGACGATGTATTCAACACAGAGACCGGAATGATCCTATCATTTGACACATTTCGTTCCTGAAAAGATCTGAAATACTCAGTAAAATTGAAGGACACAAAATCTAACACTTCGTCCCTCAACCAGGTGTCGTTTTCATGTTCCGTATACACATTCATGCAAGCGGTTGGATCTAGAGTACCGTCTGTACCTTCAGCATTTGGGGTGAATCCCTGGTGCCTTTCTATATATGCCAGAATCAATTCGTAATCCTTTTCTGAAAATCGGTGCTCATCAACAGTATAATGTTCATATATCATTGACAGTAATCTAAACCAAGCTTCACAACTGCCTAAATATGACAAAGGCATTGAAATGAATAGATCATGTTTGTGCATCACTAAGGGAAGAAGGCCACATACCCAGCAATTCGTGGCATTCGTTGAACTATGAGTTTGGTGTAACATTTCAATAAAAGCATTATTCACATAGGTCTGATGATGCCTCTCTTTATGTGGGGCAAAAGTCTGAAAACGGTGCTCCTCGGGGGCGGGGGTGGTAGCTATCAGGGTGTGCACAGGATGACGGAATTCTAGATAGATGAACATTCCCAAACATAATATTAATGAAACAACTATTATGACAATGAAAACAATCTTGGCACGCAAACTCCAGGTAGAAAACATCGGCAGATGTGGATACAAAGGGCGGTGTACTATGGGACGTTCCTCTTCAGGGACAAAACGAGCAAAAGGGTACATTCTCACTAAAAGTCCAGATATAATCTCGGGAAAAAGGAAATCTACAAGCAGTCCAACCTGCCGGAGGGTGCTTCTTTCCTGTGTCCGTATTAGAGCCTCACAGGCAGACTCCTATTGTTCCATGCAACGAAAAAAAGGAAGAAGGGCACAAAAAACTTCTCGCGTCGGAGTTGCACTTGACACAACTCTTGCTGAAAGGGAACTCTACCTGGGCCCCCACCAACTGATCAATGTCTCTATCTTCTTTCTGAACAGAGCTTTATCAAAAAGTTCCAAGCTCTCAACGAGTTCAGTCCAGTGTTTTTGCTTTTCCCAGGGTTTTACTCAGACCTTCATTCTCATTCTCTAGGCTGAACCTGGGATCTTTGCTTTCTGTCGGGGCCGCAGGTTGTAACGAACATGACCCGGTATTTCGGGATTAATGAAAAGAACAGGCACAGTGGGATCAGGTAAAGGACTGGGTGTGTGACTTCCCTTATCAGATATTGCATTCCCATGTGTTAGATTACCTGTTGCAGATGTCTCCGAACTCACGACACCCTCCTTTCGCCCATTCGTTCCTCCTTGGGCTTCTGGGGAAGGTGACTTTTCGGTAAGTTTATCACTTTCGTGCCCTAATACTTCGCACTGGTCCTGCTGATCATCCGGCAAAGGAAGGGGAACCCTTTTCAGATGTGATACATGAATCCAATGCCGTTTCCCTTCAACTTTAACAGCCGTTCTCGTAGCCAGAAGCACTTGAAAGGGCTTGGTCCAGCATGGGTCCAGACTCGATTTTCGTTGGTAGTTCCGAACCAAGACCCACTGTCCAGGCTCCAGGCTGTGTCCAGGACCCTCCGGCAGAGGCTGCAGTACTGCTGATATCTGTTGGTGAATGGAACGAAGATCTTTAGTTAGTGCATAAAGCTAATCCGCCAACATAGGGTACTCAATATCTCTAAGGGATTTTGGTCGTGGCACACCCCATACATTAGCGGGCCTACCGAATATCACCTCATACGGCGTTATCCCACTATGGGAGTGAGGAGTAGTTCTTACAGACAGTAAAGCCAGGGGTAAGAGATCAGGCCATTTTAGCCCTGTTGTATCCTGTAGCTTGGCTAGTTTCAATTTTAAGATCCCATTATATTTTTCCACCAGCCCTGCTGATTGGGGGTGACGGGCAGCGTGGAACTTCTGCTGTATTGACAGGCCCTTGCAAACATGCTCAACAAGGTCAGCATTGAAATGTTTCCCATTGTCACTCCAGATCACCCGTGGTAACCCATAGCGGGGAAAGAACTCCTTTACTAGGGCCTTTGCGATGGCTAGGGCAGTATTTTCCTTGGTGGGGTACGCCTCTACCCACTTGCTGAACGTACAGACCACTACCAAGTCGTATTTGAGATTGTTAACCCGCTCAAATTGAATAAAATCCATTTGTAATACCTCAAAAGGTAGGGTGGGGGGCGCAAATACCAGTCAGAACAGGGATACTACCTCCTGGATTATGCTGTAGACAAATCATGCAATTCTGGACTAGATGCTTTGCAGTCTTATGGATGTTGGTATTATACCACACAGGATCTAGTACTGCGCAAATACCTCGAACCCCAACATGTGCGGGGCCATGTGCCATGGACACTACCGCATTCACAAATGCATTCGGCAGCAGCCATCTACATCTCTCTGACAGGTCAATCCAACATCCATTGTCATCTAGCTTCCCTATCTGTTCCTGCCAGTGCTTTAGTTCTTCAGGGGTCGCTTCTAATTGCAATTCTTTCACACTATCTATAGTGTTATTGAATGTCTCTGTTTCTACCATCCCTTTATACAGACTAGTTACAAACATGGAGGTGGTATTGGATTGGGCAGTTTCTTTAGCGATTCTATCCGCAAAGGAATTTCCCTTACCTACATCATCAATTACAGCTTTATGAGCACTACATTTAACAACGGCTATGGCTTGGGGCAAGGTCAGGGCGGCCAACAATCTCAAAACCAACTGACCATTCTTTATTTTCTGACCATGGGATGTAAGGAAACCTCTCTCTGCCCACAACCTCCCAAAGCTATGTGCTACGCCAAAAGCATACTGGCTATCGGTGTAGACATTTATCCTTAACCCTTCGCCAAATTCATAAGCCCTTAGTAGTGCGACTAACTCAGCAGCCTGGGCCGATCGATAAGGCACCTTGGCCGTTTCGACTACTGTCTGCAGTGTGGTGATCGCATAAGCAGCGGTCGTAGCGCCGCTAGGTAACCTAAAACATGAGCCATCGACATACAATTCCCCTTGAGGGTCAGATAAAGGAATGTCTGTCAAATCTATCCGCCCCTTTGTTTCTTCTTCTGTCCGAAATATGCTATCATGTATATCTTGACTGTGGTCTTCCAGAGGGAGAGGTAGTAACGTAGCAGGGTTCAGGGTGACACATCTTTTGATAGTGATATGTGGTGCGAACAGGGTCAATTCGTACCCTGTAAGACGCGCACTAGTTAAGTGCTGAGTCTGTGTCCTGTTCAATAATACGTCCACAGCGTGGGGCACCATTACTGTCAGGTCCGTATTCAGGACGAGCCCTTCCGATTGTCAAATCGCCACCCCAACCGCAGCCGTGGCTCTCAGACAACTGGGAAGTGCCCTGGCGATATTATCCAATACCGCCGAAAAGTACGCACAAGGTCTTTGCTTACCACCAAATCCTTGTGCTAGCATTGAAAGCGAGCAACCGTCCACCTCATGCACGTAGAGTACAAAAGGCTTCCGGTAATCAGGGGTGCCAAGCACAGGAGCAGAGCAAAGAGCAGATTTCAAAGAAACAAAAGCATTCTGACACTCAGCTGTCCAAGGTAAAGGCTCATGCACATCTTTAGTTGTTAGATGCAAGAAAGGTTTAGTCAGTAGGGAATAGTTAGGGATCCATTGGCGACAGTAAGAAGTTATGCCAAGCAAAGCGCGGACATCACGTTGCGTGCGAGGAACAGGCGTGTTAGATATAGTTATGATGCGATCAGGAGTCAGTCGTCTTCCCTCCTTCGACAGGAGATGACCTAGATAGGTCACCTCCGGTCGACAATATTGAAATTTAGACAACGATACTTTATTACCATGGTTTGCCAAGTGCTTTAACAATGCAGTCTTCGCCGCTCGGCAACCATGCTCGGTATCAGAGGCCACAAGGAGATCGTCTACATACTGCACCAGAACGTTACCGGGTGGCAATTTTAGGGTATCTAATAACGTTTTAAGCGCTTGACTGTAAATACTCGGGCTTTCTGTATAGCCCTGTGGGGCGCGACAAAATCTGAAGCTGCGGCCTCCTAATGAGAAGCCGAAAAGGTAACGACTATCTGGATGAATGGGAATACTAAAGAAAGCATTTTTCAAATCAATGACAGAGAAAAATCTAGCTGTCGGAGGAATCATCGTCAAAATAGTAGTAATGTCAGGTACCACGGGATATTGGGGCACTACAATCTTGTTTATTTCACGCAGGTCAATCACAAAACGATATGTGTCAGCATAATCAGGGCTTTGATCTATCGGGGCTTGTTTAAGAATAGGAAGAATAGGGCTATTACACGTATTGGAAGCTGTCTCCTCCACTACACCGGTGCGGATCAAATCATGAATGTTGGACAACAAAGCTCGTTCACCCGCGGGGGCAATCTTATACTGCGGGACTCTAGGTAACCGGGCATTTTGTTTCAAGGTGATCGAAACAGGTGGTATTTTCAACAAACCCACATCAGTATCTCCGGTAGCCCAAAGGCCCTGGGGAATCTTCGTAAGCTCAGGGGGTAGGGTGTCTGTTTTAGAGAAACATTGTGCTGAAGGAGGAGGGGGTTTCTTGATAGTCAAGTAAACACTGTCTGGAGAGCAATAGATACGGGCATATAAGCTCTTCAGTATATCCATGCCCAAGAGATTCTCACCACACTGCAAGGTTAGAAGGAAGGGTGAATCTATTGAGATTGGTCCCAGAGTAAGAGAAAGAGGTTGTGAAATGGGGCTTACCACCGGAGTTCCAGAGAAACCTACAGACACATTATTCTGGCCAGACAGAGCAGCCCCAGGGACAAGGGCATGTGAAACAGAACTATTCATAGCCCCTGTGTCAACTAGAAACTTACCTGCTGTATCCATTAAACGGGCATGCACATAAGGTCCGTTTTGATCTATTGGAATTGACACATCTCCCCCACTCTGTCCTCGGCTATCCTATACCTGAGAATAGCCTGCCGAGTCATTGCTCACACATCCTTCATTGTAATATTGCTTCCCCTGACCATTGTCAAAATAATTCTAACTATTCTCACCTTGTCCTAAACCTTCCTGTCTCGTATGTCCACCCCGATGACCCCCAGCACGGCCTCTCCCTTGGCCCCTCGGAACGCCGTTTTGTGCATTCAACAACGGACACTGAGCTCGCCAATGCCCTTCCTGTTTACAGAATGCGCACTGATTTATTCCCAAATCTGTTCGTCCTACACTCTGCCTGGGACCAGCCCCTCGTGGGGCGAAGTTCTGTGTTCCCCGACCCCTCCCTCGGCCTCTTTCAACTTGCTGTAACAGGACCCGTGTCTTCAAATCTTTCGATTTCTTTTCCGTTTTTTCTTTACTCTCGTTCTCCCGATGCTCATAGTATTGAGCCATACTTAAGATGGTCGAAGGGGTAGATGTCGTCCAGGTACTCTCCGCGGCCTGAAGTCGGACTGATATCTCAGGTAATAGGTTAGTTACAAACCTATTAACAAACAAGCGTATGCCACCCTCTTTGGACAGATCTTGCCCGCTAAAATCAATGAAAACCCCTTCGAACCTTGTAAAGAAATCTGACACACTCTCATCCTTCTTTTGTTTACACGCGGTCAATTTGTCCCAATCTACTTTCCTGGGAGGGATTAGTGAATGCATGTAAGTGATTATTTTCTCCGGCAAAATCAATATTTCAGTTCTAGGCTTATCTCCTGGTTTACGATCCCTATCCCAGTCCCTCAATTGCTCCCAGGTTCCCCCAAAGTCCGTCACATGGTCCTGGTCATGCACCTGCCGCCATATGTCCACCGGCACCAATAGAGCAAAAAATAGCTCGATATCAGCCAGTGTCATCACCGCCGAGGAGGCGGCTTCCGTAAGTTCCTTATAGTATGCCGTAGGATTCTTCCTGGGGTCAGGCAACTGAGTTTTCAATGAAAGTACCTCACTGCGTTTCCACTGTTCCTGAAAACGGGCGTCCCATGTGCGCCTACTATTTCAGTTACTTCCGGGTGATAAATGGGGTGTACCTCACGCATTGGGAACTGCTGTACCCCTGCGGGAATAGCAGCTTGTAGCCGCATTCTGTAATTTACCAGAGTTCTCACATTCCCATATACCGCTTCTGGACTTAACTGAGATTTATGTGTTTGGTCATGAATATCATACAGTATGGACGGAGCTCTCCCCCCTCTATAAACTTGCTCCCACAATGAGATGAGGCGTTCGGCCATGTGTGCTAACGCGTGCTGCTGCATCACTGGTTCATAATCTTTCATGGTGCTCCATATGTCAGACAGGGTATAAATAGATTGCCGCATCCATTGGGATGCCTGCACTGCAATGGTCTCCTTTTCCTCTGTTCCTAGAGCTGATCGAGTGAACAGCTTCTTGCCATCAAGAGAACCGGCCGGATGTGCTGGGGTTGAAACAGCTGCAAAAGGAGTTGCACTCGCGGAAGAGGAGGTCAAGGCAGAAGGAGAATACATGGCTCCTGGTGAGAACTGGGGAGCTTCAGCTGTTGTGGCTGACAACAAATTGGGCAATAAAGCCATAACTTCCGAGACAGAGGAAGACAACCGAGAGAGATCAGTTACAGGCGTAGGGAGGGAGGGAGGCTGAGGCGCCGATGCAACAGGAGTTGCTGTGGAGGCAACTAGAGCCGGCGTAGGGGCGACTGTCCCTGCCCCAGCCGATACAATAGCCGCTGGTACCTCCGGATATAACCGTTGCGGGACATAAGGGGGCGGTGGCCGCATGTCCAGCGAGTCTTCTATTTCATCCTCCGCGTTAGGTCGAGCCACATAACTTTTATCGACCTTCAATCTAAACTCACGATTCATACAGTCGATTCCTTTTTCCACCCTAGCTCTGTCATAGGCTACAGCTTTCTGAGTTATGGTCTGCCCAGCCTTAGCTCTTGCTAGCTTTCCCTCCCTCATTCGTCGTTGTTTTGCTTCTTTCTGCCAGGTGTTTAAGGCTTCAAACATAGATTGCCTACTGCGCCTAGAAAATAGTTGTTCCTGTAAAAAGGCAATTTTCTTTTCATCAAATGAGCCAGTCTTTGGCCACTGCAACTCTTCATCTTCATTACCTTTAGTATACTTATGCCACAAGGTGTTGAACAATAGGGGGGCAATTCCGTGCTTCACATACATATAATGGCTAGGGCTGCCCTCCGGAGGGGCGGGCTGACTCTCAGCCAAACGAGAGTCGCTAGTCCGGCAACAACAACCGAAACAATTCAATTTGCTGAACACGACATGTTGGTTAGTAGACAGACACAAATAACATATAACTGACTTTATATCACATATAACATATATGTCAACATTATTCTCTGCAGTTCAACCTATCCAAACTTGATGCATCCAAACAAATGAACCGAGCCCGTCGACTCCTGTTCGTGGAGAATTATTCAAAAGGACCAACGGAATCACAACAAGCAGTCTCTCAACCGACTGGCAAGAGACAGTTAGACAGAGGTAACCACAAACGGTACTACGGACCACTCCGCTGCATCCCTGGTTCACCACTTGAGACTATTCCGACGTGGTCCAAGCCACACCTCAGATATGTCTCGTGGCTACCCAGTTTTTGCCACGGGGTTTCCCGAGTACAGTTCGGCTGCGCGTCCCGCCCAGATAACAACCAGACATCTGACCAGTATCTTCAAATCACAAAAGATCCGTGGAGTCCCTACAGTCAGTCCCTACCGGACCACCCTGTAAGACCTCCTTAATTCTCCTGAGCTCATTACGACTCCTCAATCAAATCCAAATGTACCGCTCAATAGTGCGTACTTCAAACAAATGCACCGCTCCACAGCGCGTGCTTCAAACAAATGCACCGCTCCACTGCGTGTGCTTCAAACAAATGCACCGCTCCACAGCGCGTGCTTCAAACAATTTCAAATTACTCACCGGGTGCACCCAGGTACGAATGTTCGTTCTCCGCTGCCAACTTCTTACGACCAACACGGTCAATTCCTGGGTTAAGCCCGTAGGACCCCGGTGAAGGGCGACTAGCAGCAGAGGGCACCCCGATCGGGAGTACAGAGTGGACGTCGGACTCCGCTCAGCCCGCCTGGCCAAGACGCCCTCAATCCTGCCACCCGAATACGGGGGAGAAAAGACCCTATCACGGGGTCCCTTCGTGGTCGCCAACTGAAGTCATCTAAATAGTAATCCCAAGGGCCACACTTACCAGTGGCCCGCAATGTCAAGTCAATAATAAGCAGTTGGCAACGTAGAAGGTTCAAGCGTTTATTGGCCACAACAGAACTCTACATAGAGGAGCCTCATCGATCCTCACCCATCAGGTGCGCCGAGGAAGACTGCTGGCCCCTTGACAGAATCACACTTATATACATAACAGATTCGACATACAAAGCCTTACAAGTGGAAAAACACCAGTTAGCCCAGGAGCTCCTAAATGAGCTCATACCATATCCAGTTTCAGATGCACACACAAAAGGTTAGTATCTTTACAGAGAAGGTCGGCGGGGTGACTCCCTTCTCGTCTCGGGCCCAGAGGAATTTTGCTTGATACTCCCTACAGCAGATGCGACCTTGGGCCTCAGTCGTAAATACAATTCAACCTGTCTCTAGGCTGGTACGAGCTAAATCATGTAGACGGTAGGCAGAGAGAACCACGTGATCTAAAACACGACTGGTCATAATCCAAGATGGCCGCAGTATGGCTTTTCGGCCCTTTCTATCATACAAGACACAGAAAAGGAATGGGCCATCTTCTAAAGCATGTCTCATTGTTTATGGAGTAGAGATACAGACCAAGATACATTATGCTAACTTCACATGCTGACTTGAATCCCACAGAAGAGAGGGGGGGACAGCTGCCAGCACAGAAAAGAAGAGGACATTGCCCGAGTTCTATTCCTTCTCTGCCCGTCCCCGAACGTCCACGAAAGTAAGCCGAGCCTTAACTGAATGCCTTTGTCCGCCCGCCTGGGGCGGACCACCCCCACCGCCCCCCCCTAGCTACGCCACTGGGTATTCCATGGCATCAGTTTTTGGCGCTGCCTCAGCTTTGTAAATCTGGGGCAGCTTCAAAAAGCAGTGGGTTTTAAGGTGGAACGCCCACAGCATTACCCATTGCATGCCCCTTTGCCACAGAGGACTGCGGCGGAAAGGGGCATATTTAGAAGGTGGCGTTAAGCCACGCAAAGTGACTTAGTGCCACCTTGTAAATATGGAAAATGGCGCTGCGCCCCCGAGCGCCAAAAAAAGTGACGCCCCGGTGGTGGTGAGGACTTGTAAATTGTCCCTTGGTGTTCTATTTTCATAACCTCGTATTGCACTATCCAGTTAGACTGTCAAAAAAACACCAAGTAGAGTTTAAAACAAAAGAAAAACTTAAAAAAGAAACAATGTTTTATTTGGTAATATGACATAGGTCTGTATCCTTTTATTTTAGTAATACATGCCCCTCATTTTCATAGTTTCACTGTATCTATTACCACATTTCTCCTCATTTCTTTAAATGTCTACACTGTCATTGGGGAAGATATGTATAGAAACTATATGCTGGCTAGATGTAACAAAGGGAAGCATTACAGAGAATTTGTTTTCAATTTACTAATAAAATAGTGTTTTCCATATGAAGATAAAATGACTCTAAACGTCCTGCCCACTTTCCTCGCAAAACTAAATTCTATCTTTCTTGGAAATCTCCCTCTTCAGAAGGAGTCCTTCTTTGGAGACTTAAAAACACAGAGAATTTCTCATGAGGAATGTTGACTCTGGCTAGATAAAAATGAAAGTAACCAGTGCCTGGGATTATCTGAGTATGAGTTCCCAGGACTGTTCTTTTATCAATGATGTAGAGGCTGGCAGGGAACTGTGCTTAGTGGAAATCGGAAACCCCAGTTTTTATCCCACCTCCCCTCCCCATACTTGATCAATTGTTATGATCCAAGACAAATAGGTGTGCATCCTGTTCTCTATTACCCTTATCTTACAGAATTGGAACAGGGCTATCACCAGTGTAGGAGCCCTAATTTGGAATTGAGTATAATCCTCCTAAAAGCAGTGGGGATATAATTTTCAACTGAGTATAATTTTCACTGAAGGATTTGCCATCGGAGGAATTACCACTCCCATCCTTTCGAATGGCAAGACTAATTCCTCCTAGGAAAAATCCTCCAGTGAAAATGACACTGGTGGAGTAACTCCTGTAACCGCACATACCGGAATTATGTCTTTTGACTATTAATGAAAACTGAATCTTCCAGATACATTTTTAGGCTTCAATTGCTGATATTTATTGGTAGAAAAAATACTTGATAAAAACTAGAATAGGAGGTTTTTCCTACGTTAAGAACCAAAATCCCTGTGTCATTTCAAATTTTTGGGGAAAAACTTATAATTGATAAATAACAAATCCCATGGTCTTAATATTTATCAGGTACAATACATATTGTGCCACACTCCAATCCACTCGTGATGTGGGCCTTAGCGTAAGAAAAGAGTGCAATCTCTAATGTTCCTAAAAGAGGTAAAATCAATTACCTCATATATAGGAATTTATCAGCCACTCCTAATGAGGACCTTAATGTGCTTGAGCCGGAACTGATGCAAATGTAATTTGTGGTCGTTTTAACACTAGGACCTAACAGATCTTGTATTCACACGGCCTAGTTCCACTGGATCTTACCTGGTGGTAATTCACGATGAAAACTATAATTCTAGTGGGAATTATGCACACCAGATGCTGTCTTTGATTCCACATGTAATTCCCCATTTTTTTTGTGCAAATTTGGAATATTAGTTCTTTGCTGCACCAGGAGTGGTATTACAGAAGGGGCCGCAGATGATTGTTCATCCCATTTGGCATTATTGATAACACTGGGGCACATGTAACAACAGCACTGCCATAAGAGGGCGTTCCCTCGTTTACATGTGGTGTGACGTTATGCAAATGAGGGGATCACGTTGCCTCCCCACCCACGCCATATTACCGACATGGGCGCAGAGGCAACCATGCCTTTCGGAGATGCACTGAAAGTGTGCCATAAAAAGGTGGTGCACAGAAAGTGTGCGTCCTAAAGGCAGCCCTCTGGGGGGGAATGGGGGTCCCATGGACCCCCCAGACATCCCCCTGCAAGTGAGTCCCTGCAAGGGGATCTCTCTCCCCTCTTAAAACAGCCGCTTCAAATTTCTTTTGAATTGATTGCTCCCAGGGCAGCACGCATTCAAAGCTGCACTGGTGGAAGCGCATTGGTGGAAGCACATTCTGCATAATGCGGCACACTTTTCCTGTTTGCACCCGGCGAACCTTTTGAAAGGTGTGCCATGGTACAAATAGGAAAAGTGTGCTGTATATATAATTCGGCCCCTGGTAATTTTACAGGCGCAACGGTCTTCACAGGAGGTGGTAAATGCCGCACCCTTTATCAGCCCACTCAGACCCAATGATTTGGACCTGATTCACAAAGCGCCTCCGCACTTGTGACAGAGGCCCCGCACTCGTCAGGGAGGCCTCCCGGTCATGGGGGTTCTAAACATTGCAGGACTGCAGGGCATCCCCCTCGAGTGTGGAGGCCCTTTATGCTTTATGTATTAAAAAATGAAGATATTAATTACTTTATTTTTTACTTGCAGGTGTTGTTAATGCTGGCTGTCAGAGGGTAGGACATCTCATAAACGGCCATGCCTTCTTCCGGTACAATGGCATCTATGTGACTTTTACCTGCAATCCTGGATTTTGGCTATTTGGGCACCGTAGTAGCAGTTGTGTAGCTGGAAAGTGGAGACGCTCTCCTCCGGTGTGTGTAGGTAAGCGATGCACCCCGTCTAAAATGCTCTCTTCAGGATGTGGTTGCTAAGAATGAAGGTGAATGTAGAGCATAAGGAGGAGAACTTTACAACAGCCAAATTTGTCCACGTCACTTCCTGGCTCTACAGCTGGCACGTGTACACCAATATTCCTTTTAATGATGGTGGCCTCTCAAGCATATGAATAATGGGAGTCCAGTGAAATTCTACACTCAAAATGTTATCTTTTCATGTTTTTTCTGTGTATGGAAGGGTAAAATGTGTGATCAGCTGTACAGAACTTATAAATGACATTTAGGGGCTTATTACGATATCCGCACCGCTGCAGATTGGGAACCACTCGACCTTAGGTCGGCAGTTCCGATAGCAGTATTTGGATGCGACCGCCCATAGGGCGCTCGGAAACATACATTTTTCAATGGAGGGTTGGGTGGCAGGCAGAAAAGGCCCGCAGCACAAGCTTCAGTTGAAAAATGTATGTTTTCAAACATCCCTGCACCGTGTGGCAGGCACCACTTGCTGACAACCTTTCCATGTTGGAAAGACCGACATGGAATGGCTGTCAGAAACTGACATCATAATCCCGACGGCAGATCCACCATCATTAAGGGATTATGAAGGGTTTCCAACGCACCGACAGGCTCCTTGAGCCCTTCGGAAGGGTCGCGGAATGTCCCTTTGCCTGCTGCCTCCAACTGCATGCATTTTAATGCTTCGGTCGGACCGCACTGGCAGGTTGTGGTTGGACCGCAACCAACGAGCGGTCGGTTGCGGTCCGACCACCATCGTAATAGGCCCCTCAATGTGAAATGGATATTAGAAATCTTTAAAAAGTAATTTCCCATAAATACTCCTCTAGCTTATAGCTCTTCCCTCTGAATTAAAAATGTTTTATAAAAACGTGTCTGCAGAGATCCTTTTGTTTTGGTATTAATATAGCACTTTCCATATCCCTTGTAAGGCCTGTCGGGCAGACTGCCAGATGGGCCAGTTTGAAAGGGCCAGAGTATGGGCCTACACACTGGTCCTTTCAAGCTGACCCATGTGGCAGTGCCAGACTGTCCAACATGCAAATCCAACATTGGGCCTAAAGCGCTTTCTAGGTAGTCCAATTCATTATTTATATAGCGCTTCATATCCCTGCCTGGTGAGGACATAAAGCTTTCCAATTTGTATTGGGTTCCTGGGTCCCCTTCGGATTGCATGGTTGAAAGGGTGTTGTATGGGACTACCATTAATTTGCTGTTCAAATACCGAAATATGATTTCTGATAAAAAACAAAACAAAAGTGATTTGTGAAGAATTCACATAAGATCATTAAATAATGAGAATTCTCCAAATGCATGTGTCAATCAGTGCAGAACATTTATATAGCAGCTTTGCTTGTTAGTAAGGAGATTAAAAGTAATATTTACTTTCCTTGTTCTTAACTTGATGGTCATTGGAGAAAGAGAAAGGTCATATCTTATGAGGTCTTCTCATCCTTTCATCATTTTACAGTTGATAACATGATTACCAGTTTCATTGAATAATAACTGCTGTGTCTACTTACTGCTCTTAAAAAGTTGTTACATCTGGATGTGAAATAGTACATAATTTTTTGTTGATAAACGAATGCAGCAAAGTTGTACTAGGCTGTGCTATTGTATGTCATGGTTCGCTATGGTATGTTATAAACTAACTTGTCTATCATGGTGTTCACCATAGGGTTTCATGCTTTGTTGGAAATGTGTAGAGAATGACAGTCTGAGATGGAAAATGTACATATAGTCGGAGAACAGCCCGGTTTTTATGGACTTCGCTTTTTCAGGTGGACCTTTTCTAACCTGAGGAATTTCATAGCAACATCACCATAATCTTTAGATTATGGGTTTTTCAGTGTGCTATAGCATTCAGATGTGCAAGAGAGCGGGAAGAAATGTGGGAGAGGCACACAGGTGCACAGAAAGGACCGCGTCCCAACCTGCAATGTGTGAGGGACACTGATGGCCGATTCTTAAAGCTAGTATTAAACCTACATCTGCAGGTTGAAGCCTTTGGTTGGGTGCAGATTCATGAACATCTATGCCCGTATTATATATCAGATGCACTGTTCGTGTTTGTGCATGCACTGCAGCATGAATGGGAGGTTAAGGTTCGTGTTAGGTGGTTATTTTTGAGAATGACAAAAAAAACATTTTGTTCTTGATTGAGCTGTAACCAGTTATTACCCAACAAAGTTTGACAGCCAGCAAACTGTAAATATGGAGTAGAGTCTACTGGATGAATTTCTCCATCACATGGTGGAGAAATGTTAGCCAATAGATTCTACTCCTTATTGAGGGCCTCATTACGATGCCGGTTGGACGAGTGTCCGACCTGCATCGTGTCCGAAACAGGATTTCCCAACAAGGAGTCGGCAGTCCCGCTTCCCAAATTAGGATACGACTGCCTTCACAGCAGTCGGAAAGTGTATATTTCCTATTGCGGCTTGTGCTGCGGGCTGCAGCACAAGCCACAATAGGAAAATGACACTGTAAAAATCCATGCAACGCATGGTGCCTGCCACACGATGCATGGATGTTTGGGGGGGAGCCACACAGGTGCCCCAAGGCCTCATAGCAAAGGCCGCAGAGGAATGGGAGGGCCCCAAAGTCCGTTTCCAACAGCCTTTCTATGGCGGTTGGATTGCCATAGAAAGGCAGTCAGAAACCTACATCGTAATCCACAAGGCGGTGCCTGAGCAGGCAACACCTCCATTTTGGGGATTACGATCCACCCTCCGACCAACTGGCTCCTTGACCCTGAGGCCCAGCGGATTGCCCCCACAGGCATCAGTCAGAACGTCTGATTCATAATACCGCGGCCGGATCAATGCCTCAGATGTTCGGCGGAATGCCACAGATGGCCTTATCCTGACATCATAATGAGGCCCCAAGTTTCCTACAAAAATTCGAAGATTTATTGTTTCAAAAAAATGCAACGATATAGTTTATAATAAACATGTAATATTTAATATGCAAGCTTACATAAAAGAAGAGTTTAAAAAATGATGGAAATTTTACACAACTGCCACATTTATAGGTACTAGGCCTGCACTGTCAAAAGTTGTTCATTTAGAAATGCTAACTCAGAAATACATTTGTTTGTTAAAATGAGAACATGTAAAATGAAGTTATTGCAAAATGTGTAACTCTTGACCTCCTCTAAAGATGTTATTTCATAATAAGATTACAATTTTCTAAAATGATTCACATATTTCTTGTAGAAATGTTGCTGCATCAATAGAGCTTATTGTTATAATTGATTAGTATGTCTTTTAAATGGTATATGCGCAACCATGTATGAAGTATCAGTGAATAATTTGGATGTTGACCTCTTAAACAAACTTGTATTTCCTTTTCAGAACGTGTCATCGTAAACATTTTTATTTTCATGTAAAGATGTTTCAACTTCTACATAACTTACTTTAGCCTGAACGATAGATTGGTACAAGTATATGTGGGAAAACTCAGCCAAAAGGGGAGCTGATGTTCGATATTAGTTGTAACAATATTAACTAACATATTTGATAGTTCATTGTTCTCTCGAAGTGATGATGAGATGTAATCCTGTTCCCAGGAGAATCTCTGACAATGATTGGATGGAAGAGTACGGCAGAGGCAACTGTTAAATTCTAAAAAAATTATTGTTTATATAAGTGTGTGTTCCTAGATTAGTTCGGACTTCTTCTCCAGACTTCTCGAGGCTGACTTCTCAAACTTCTCTTCTTACCTCCCTTATCAACTTCCCACTGGCTCTCATTCACAGACACTCTTGACCGCAGAGCTTTGATTGAGAACTTTCCCCATTTGCCCCACTTCCTGTGCTATATTGTGCTGAAAATCTACTGAGTTTCTTGAACTTCTTTTTATGAGATATTCTGCCTTGATTTTTCTCACATTTTTAAAAAGAATTTATCGAACACTTATGCTTGCTCTTAGTCTCTTGACTTAATGAGTTCTAATTGACTTCTTTCACCTAATTCTAGAATGGGGATTCTTTCCTTTATGGAACTCGCTTATTAATGATTTTTGCATCGTATTGATTAACCTGATTTAAATTATTTTAAATTATTTTTTTTAAACTCTTTTTTATTGGTACGAGCATAATGATTTGTACATACAAGGATTCAATATATTGAAGTGACTTTACATTTTTCATTTGTATAGCTTGTAATTTACAATATCCATTATTGATAACTAGCAACAGGTCTGTTATATCACAGTGCATTCTTTATAGACCCCGGTAAGTCTGCCACCCCCCCCCCAGATTTTCTCTCCCTTCTTGAGGCACCCCCTACTCTTATAGATCGTGAGCTCAGCCTGCCAACACCAGTCCAGATCATAATCCCACTCTTCAAGTGCTGAGTGTGAGGCAACCCCCTATATCTTTGCCACATTCTGCTTTGCCACCACTGCTGCCAAAGTTAACCAGTGCTGCACATGTCTCGGCCACTTCATTTCCTTCAATTATTAGCAGAAACCATTTAGGTGCAAGCGGGACCTCCAATCCCACCACGGCAGCAATTGTCGCAGCAACTCTCTGCCAATACCTCTGCAGGACCAGGCATTCCCATATCAGGTGGTAAAAGGTCCCTTCCAGTCTACAGCCCCCGTGGCACTGCATGCTTTCACATCCCCCCCATCCGCTGTAACACTGACCTGGGGTAGTACAACCTATGTAGCACCTTCAGCTGGATCAAGCAGAACCTTGCCTGTATTGCTACTTCTCTCGGGCCTTGGAGCTCCTCTACCCATTCCTCATCTTTCATTGAGACTACTTTGTGTTCCCAGGTCATTCTCAAGGTGCCTATTGGGCCTGGGGCATTGTTTGTTATTTTTTTGTACAGAAGGGAAATGGCTTTAACGTGCAGGTGGTCTGTCAAGATCCTATCTTCTAATGGTGTGGTGGCTTCCAGTGTCTCCCCTTCTCTCAAATATTGCCTCAGGGAATGTCCCAGCTGGGTGTATCTGAACCACTTGCCTTTCCCTAGTTCATATTCCTGTTGTAGGTCCGTGAACGAGATATAGGCCCGTTGTTTCCATATGTCTCCCAGGGGGAACAGCCATTACAACGCGGTTTTTACCACGCAGTGCAGTTACATCGCATGCGTTACAACGCATGCGATGTTACAACGCTATGCCATTACAACGCAAGTCTGTACATCGACTTGCGCTAGATGGCGTGCTAACATTACAAATAGTGTAGTTTACTATCCCAACACCTTCCCTACTGTTAAGTGGACTGGAGTTGGAATAGTAAATTACACTTTTTTAATGTTAGCACGCCATCTAGCGCAAGTCGATGTAAAGACTTGCGTTGGAATGGCATAGCGTTGTAACATCGCATGCGTTGTAACGCATGCGATGTAACTGCACGCGTGGTAAAAACCCGCGTTGTAATATCATACATCCGTCTCCCAGCATTTCCAAACCCAGTAGCTCCTACTTGGTGAAGCCCTCTAGCTTATTTCTTTCTTTCAGACGGTGTCAATTCTGTGAGCCTGCCCTCCCATTCCAGGTATTTTGTCACTGCTATCCATGCTTTGGCCACTGCTTTCGTGTGACTCAGAAGATCCCCACGCCCTTGTTTTGCATACAGAATTGCTCTTAGACCTTTACCTCCCATGGCTAGTCTTTCCACTCTATATGCTGGGTCCGATCTGTTGTCCAACATCCAGACATTTACTGTTACTAACTGGGCTGCCCAATAGTAAACGCGGATGTCAGGTACTGCTAGGTCACCATCGTAGATCCTTTTTTAAGTTTACTCAGGGCTATGAGCGAGGTTGCCCCGCACCATAACAATGCCCAAAGCTCACGCCTTGAAAAAATGGGGGGGGGGCACCTCCTAGGGTGTGTTTTGTAAAGTGTATAATAGTTGGGGGAGAAACATCATTTTGAACATGGCTGCCGTCCCATCATGGTCAGAGGCAGGGTCCGCCAGTGTTTGCCATCCGCAATGAATGTCTAGTTGTTTGCCCAAATTCATTCAATAGAATTCTTCAGTATCTCTTGTTACATGGATTCCCAGATAATTAAAGCCATTCGTTTCAATAGGTATATCACATCTAGATGTAAGGACCGGTATGCCTCCCGACAGGGGATATAGCAACGACTTGTCCCACTTGATTCGTTATCCCGGATACTCTCCATGAATACGGAAGATCTGCAATATTCGATCTACCGAATGCCTGGGCTTCCTCACCTAAAGGAGGATGTCATCTCCATACAACGAGATTCTGTCCTCCCATTCTTCTCCTATTGGTATCCCCCAGATCATGGGATCCTTCCAAACCCACGCCGCCCGCGGCTCAAGGGCAAGCGCGATCAGGATCGGGGATAACAGGCAACCATATCTGGTTCCCCACTGGAGGGCAAACACTCGAGACAATGTGGCGTTTACCCGCACTCTGGCTCTGTTCATACAGGTGTCTGACCCATTTCATAAATTTGGGGCCCATACCTACTCTTTCAAGCACAGTGAAGACGTAGTTCTACTCCACACTGTTAAATGCCATTTTGGCGTCTAGGGACAGGAAAGCAGATTTCTCTGTTGAGCCTTCCCCGTTAAATACAGTATACCAAACAACCTGCGGAGGTTTAGTCATGTACCCCTGTGGGGCATAATCCCCGACTAGTTCGGGTGTATAAGAGTGGTGATCACCCCGGCAAGGCGCCTCGACAGGAGTTTAGCCAAGCCCTTGACTGTGTAATTGAGTAGGGAGATCAGTCTTTACGACCCACACTCCGTTGGTAGTTTTCCTGCTTTCGGTATTACCACAATAACACCACCCTTTGATCGGCTGGAAGTATGCCCTCTTGTTGTGTCTGCACGAACATGTTTACTAGGTGTTCTGCGATTATGTCAAGCATTCTTTTGTACATCTCAACAGATAGGCTGTTCGGCCCCATTGCCTTCCCTGGTTGCAGGGCACGGGCAGCTAATTTTATTTCCTCCACTGTCAGATCACCCTCAAGCATCTCCCTGTCCTCCTCTGTAAGTCTTCGCAGGGTGATATCGTGCAGAAATTCCCTGCATTCTTCTTCTGTGTATGTTTTTTTTTTTTTTTTTGAAACCGTTTATTACAGAATCCAAAAGATATACAAAGATGGGCCTACAACCTTCAGGCCGGCCGCTAGCAAACAGGAAGAGCATATAATACAAACAGTAGAACACACGCTGCGGCAGAAGAGAGATCACAGGAGTTGAAAGAAGCGTTGGCAGCCACACCATCCGGACCCCACACAACGGTTTCATTTTTATATAAATAACGACAAAAAACAAGTCCACAAGGCAACCCACAATCGGAAACAGCAGCATGTGCTCCCCTAGGGGGGGGACCCTACCGACCCACAGGAATATCAAGGGGGGGGATAGGTCGGGACGGAGACAAAATGGACTCAATGCCCAGAACCAGGAAGACAGGCAGGCTAAGGAGACGGGGCCGGTGACGGATCAGGCATCAGCGGCGGGGTACAGATTCCCCCACGGTAGGCGTTCCAGGGGCCCCACACTTTCACCCATTTCCCAGGCTTACCTCTCGCAACATACACCACCTTTTCCCGAAACATACACCAATCCATGTTGTCCTTCCACGCCGAAACAGTCGGTGACCTCTGGGAACCCCACAATTGCGCAATATCACGCTTGGCCACCATATATCCCAGAGTCACCCACCACGTCTGCGGCACTGAGTAGTCGGTTGGCTCCCACACATTCAGAAGACATCTCCTCGCCTCGGGCAGCAGCGGCACATGCGTGACTGCCTGCAAAACCTCATGCACACCACGCCAGAATCGCGCCACCTCCGGGCATTCCCACAAAATATGGAGAAAGGTCCCCAAAGAACCACACCCACGCTTACACAACCCGTCCACAGCATAGCCCATACGCATCAGACTCGGCCCGTAACATAGACCCTATGGAGTATCTTGAGCTGGACGAAGCGAAGGCGAGCCGGTATGGCCACCTCTTTCGGGGAGGCCACCGCAGACACCCAGTCCTCGT
Organism: Triturus cristatus; assembly: GCF_964204655.1. Classification (NCBI taxonomy): domain Eukaryota; kingdom Metazoa; phylum Chordata; class Amphibia; order Caudata; family Salamandridae; genus Triturus; species Triturus cristatus. The sequence continues at coordinate 1,100,749,099 of NC_140591.1, read as the reverse complement.
CATCCAGCTCCAATCCATCCGCCCCCCACGCCTCACGAAGGCTAGTCAGCAGTCCCGAGCGATCATTGATGAGTTTTTTGTAAATTAATGAAATCGTGCCGTCCGGTACATGCCCATCTAGCACTCTCCAGAGGGGAGTACTCCGGGATGGAGGCAACGTCCGGGAATACGGAGCACAACGCATGACGGATCTGCATATATCGAAAGTACTCCCTGTCCTGCAACTGGAATTCCGTCTGCAGCACATCGAACGTTTTGAATCCCCCCCTCGTCCAGAGATCGCCCACCCTGCTGATGCCTATCATGTCCCACTTCTCAAAGCCCTTCGAGGTCCACAGGGAGCCCAGCCGCTTAGATGCGTATAGTGGCGTCGCCCGGGTCAAACGATCCTTCCACCCCATCGCCACGTTAGCCGCGTGCCACACTCGTACCATGACCCGCGTGGGGCCCGTCAGACGTGCGTCGAGCGAGCTAGAATAAAGCGCCCGGTTATAGTCGCCACCCGGCAGTAACATTTTATCCATCTCAAAGCCCGGGTTTAGAGCGGGCCCGTAAAGGCCGTGATTTATCGCAGCCAGCTGGGAGGCCCAGTAATATCGCTTGATGTCTGGGAGGGCAATCCCCCCGTCGTACCACGGGAGCGTCAGCTTCGCCAGGGCGATACGCGGTCTACCCTCCCAGAACAGGCGGCGCTGCAAACTCTCCACCTCGCGAAAGTAGCGCGCCGGGACAACGTCCATTGTATTCTGTAAAGCGTACAGGAAACGTGGCAGCGACATCATCTTAAACAATGCCGCCCGGCCGAGCGGCGAGAGCGGCAAGCGCCTCCAACGCGCGACGTCATCCTTCAGGCGCTGGAGGGGTGGAAGCAAGTTTTGTTTATATCGGGCCTCCGCGTCCAGGGTAATGAAGACACCCAGGTACCTAAATCCCCGCGGGGCGATCTGGATAGGACAACCCCGCGGAAGGATAGGAACCTCCCCAGAGAGGACATACACACACGATTTAGCCCAATTGATGACAAGGCCGGAGTTGAGGCCAAATGAGTGCAATACATCAACCAGTACTATCAGCGATTTACGCGGGGAAGCCAGGTACAAAAGAATATCATCAGCGTAAAGAGATACGCGGTCCTCATACTCGGGGGTCCATCGGAGACCACGGATAGAAGGATGCCACCTCAGCCACTCCGCCAGGGGCTCCAAGGCAAGCGCGAAGAGGAGCGGTGATAACGGGCAGCCCTGCCGAGTGCCGCTGCCCAGCTCAAACGGAGCCGACACTCTACCGTTCACAGCCACCTGTGCCAGCGGTCCAGAATACAACAATTTCACCCAACCGATGAATCCCGGGCCAAACCCAAACTTCGCCAGCGTCGCCCAAATATATGGCCACTCAAGTGTGTCAAACGCCATAGTGGCGTCCAGGGACGCCAAAATGGCCGGCTCCCGTATGAACGGGACACGCGCGAGCACCCCATGCAAGCGCCGCAGGTTGAGCACAGTGTTGCGATGAGGGATAAAGCCGGACTGATCCTGATGAATCAAATCGCACACCACGCCAACCAGCCGATTGGCCAACACCTTGGCGAGAATTTTGGGTTCCGCATTCAGCAGCGAAATAGGCCGGTAGGACGTGACCCGGTCCCGCGGCCTCCCCTCCTTATAAATAACCACGATAGTAGCCAGACGCTGGTCTAGCGGGAGGGAACCCGCCGAACAGGCCGCGAGGATCATAGCACGGAGATGCGGCGCCAGCGTATCCGGTCGCAGCTTGTACAATTCGATGGGAAGACCATTAGGACCCATGGCCTTGCCGGAAGCGACCGAACGTATGGCGAGGGCAATTTCCTCAAATGTTGGGGCGGCGTCCAACGACACTCTGTCCTCCTCCGAAAGGGAAGGCAGCGCGATATCCCTAAGCAGGGCATGGGAATCCTCTTCCGAGCGGGAGGACACCGGGGAATACACCCCACGGAAATATTCTGCGAAGCAATCAACAATTTCTTCTGGTTCAGTGACACACACACCATCCAGTTTCTCAATCGACGGGACAACTCGACTCGCTCTCTCCTTTTTATCCAGCCACGCAATCAATTTCCCAGCCTTATCACCCACATCATACAGTCTCCCCTGTTGCTCTCTACTGAGGCCCCTGGCCGCCTCCGTGACGAGGGCCTTATCGGCCGCCTGCTTGAGTCGGAGAACATGTAATTTGTCATCCGTCACCCCACATTCTAGATCACCCTCCAACTCGGTTATCTCAGTTTCAACACGGGTCACCTCCTCCCGCTCGCGATTCCGGGAATGGGAAATAAGGGACAGGGCCTCCCCCCGAAGTACCGTCTTGAACGCCTCCCACAGAGAGACCGCCGATGACACAGACCCCACATTATCATCAAAATATCGCTTAAGGGATTTAACCAACTCTGCGCGAATGGTGGGGTCACGCAGGTACCAGGGATTAATCGGGACCACCCTACCCTCCCCCCTCGGGAGAATGTCGAATTGCAACAAGAGCGGGGAGTGGTCTGAAATACCCCGCGCCAAATGGCGCACCTCCCCGATCCTCCCCGCATGCGCCGCCGGCACCAGGACATAATCTAGCCTTGAGAGACTGCCATGGGCCCCGGAATGAAAGGTGTACTGTATCTGCGTAGGATGTTTCAAACGCCAACAATCCACCAGCCCCAAGGTATCCAAGAGGCCGGACAACCACGCTTGGGCACGGGGGAGATCCCTAGGGGGGTGACGGTCCTCAGTTCCGGAAACCACAGCGTTAAAATCCCCCCCAACCACTAGAATCCCCTCCGGAAGGCCAAGGAGGAGGCGCCCCAGATCCGCAAAAGTAGTCGTTTGCAACCCTGGCGGGACATAGACAGAAACAAAAACAATCACTTTGCCCTCCATTCTACCCACCAGAACCGTGTAACGTCCCCTGTCATCATGGAGCACCTCATCAACTTCCAACGGGAGCGAGGTCTTAGCCATGATGCCCACACCCCTTGAACCAGACGTGAAGCCCGAATGGGCCAGAAGGCGGTAGCCCCTTCGATTCATAGCACGAAAGGAGTTGCCAATGAGGTGTGTCTCCTGCAGAAAAACTATGTCAGGTGAAATTCGTTTCAGGAACTGCAGGACCACACCCCGTTTTATCCTGTCCCCCAGTCCATTAACATTCCAGGACAAAAGACTCAGTCCTCTACCCCCCATCATAGCCAAAAGCGATCAATCGTCCCCCCGAGAGCACTTTAGGAATAACACAACAATACCTTTGCCTTGTGGTACAAATGAACAATACCCCACCCCAACCCAACTGCCCCAACAAAACTCCCCCCTCCCTGCACCCCTGCATGCGCCCAGACAGCCCCCCCAACTTGCAGTGTGCCTGTCGCCCCTATATAATTGGAACTAGTTAGACCCCCTAGAGGAGGAAAGAGTACCCCCTCAAGACCCCGCACCGCCTCCAAAGGAGGGAAGACGAGTACAACAAACGAAAGACCCTAAGCTTGGCCGAAAGTGGCAGTATCGTCGTCCGGAGTGAGCCCCGGCATCAGTACCTCAGACCCGGTCCGGTGGGCCGTCTCCTCCCGCAGCCCCCCCCCCCGCCATCCCGATCATGACCCCCAGACAAAGTGTCCAGCCAGTCCCCGGCCGTTTCAGGACGGTCAAAAAAGTGAGTGCGACCATCCACCTCCACCCGTAGCCTGGCCGGGAAGAGCATGGCGTATTTTAAGTTCATGCCTCGAAGCCGCCGCTTGACGCCCAGGAAACTCAGTCTCTGCTTCTGGACCGCTTGGGTGAAGTCAGGATAAAAGTTCACCTCCATGTTCTCCAGCTTAATCGGCCCTTGCAGTCTGGATGCTTGCAAAATCGCATCCCTGTCCCAAAAGTTAAAAATACGGGCAATAAGAGGCCACGGAGGGGCTCCGACCTTCGGTCTGCCCCCGGGAACTCTATGGGCCCTCTCCACGGCAAAGAATTTACTCAGTCCCCGAGGCTGGAGATGGGTAGTGATCAGGTCCTCCACAAAGAGATCCGCCGCCGAATCCTCCCGTCCCGCGGGTACTCCGATGATGCGGATATTATTCCTCCGGGCCCGGCTCTCGGAGTCCTCCAGGCGCCGATCCATGAGCGCACTCGCTTGACGGAGCCGGTGCACCTCCGTTTGAAGGGCCGCCACCTCAGTCGTGAGGGCCAAAGAATCGACCCGGTCGTTAGTCTTAGAGAGATCAGCTCTCACAAGGTTGACATCAACGAGGACCGCGTCGATTTTGTGCGCTAAAGTGTCGAACTGCTGGCCCACCGAGGCCTTCATCTCAGCAATGGCGCTCATGACGTCTTGCAGAGACAGCTCCGTGGGGAAATCCGGGGCATCCGGGGGGCACTCAGAGGACTTGTGCGATCCGCCGGGAGACCCCTTCGGGAGGGTGTAGCGGTCTATGATGTTGGCCTGATGTGCGGCGCCACGCCGGGTCGACTTGGCCTTCAACCGATCCCCATCCTGCTTCGTGGCCATCGTCGCGGGTCTCACACCCGCACCAGCCACGCAGTGGAGAGCAAGCAATCCAGGCCACGAGCTCCGGGGGGCCACCCCAGGACGGCAGAGCGGGCCACAGCAGGCAGGCAGGCAGGCAGGGTTTCCCAGCGAGGCCACCCCAACACAAAGAACGCCGCGATCCCACTTGCGAAAACGGCAAGGGGGTGCGAAAGTGAAAGTGAAAGTGTGGGGTACGCGACTCGCCAAGCCCAGCCCGCCGTTGTTGTTCACTTTGCCACTGGGTCGTCCCCAAACGCGAATCCGGGGTCAGGAGAGAAATAGGCGTCAAACTTCAATCGGTGCTCACTCCGGCACCCGAGGTCCGATTCGAAAACGGGAAACGGGTACCACCTCGGCTCAGGCTCACCGACACAGTCCCCTCAACCGATGCAGGATGAAGGCAGGATAAACGTAGGAGGTTGCGGAGGTCCTCGGGAGCCTTGCACCTACGCGGCCATCTTGGTTGCGCGCTAGGCTCCTCCTCTTCTGTGTATGTTGATTGGGATACGTAGATCTCCTCATAATATCTGGCGAAATCCTCAGCTATTTCTGCCCCCGTCTCATATCTGCATCCCTCTTCATCTATTAGCCCGGGAACCCACCCCTGCTCGATCGTCCCTTATCTAACCAGGCCAACAGTTTGTTTGCGTTATCTCCCACTTCGTGGAGTTTGTGCTGCGTGGCCAGTGCCTGCGTCTTGGCACTGTCTTCCAATAGTTCCCAAAGTTCTTTTTGTCACACCTTGAGGCGCTGCCTGTTTGAGTTTACCTTTAGGTCAATTCCTACAGCCTGAGCCTCCAATTGAATTATGTCTTTTTCAAAAGCAAGACATTTAAGATTTCTTTCCTTTTTTAAAGCCCCGATTTTAACTTGGGCCCTGCCTCTGAGGACTGACTTAAATGCCTCCCCTAAGGTCCCACATGAGCTAACCAAACCAACATTGTCTGCAAAGTATTGCTCCGCCCCTTCTCTCATGTCCTCCCTAAAGTCCTCATCTCTGAAGTACCATGGGTTTATTCGCTGTGCAGAGTTTGGTCTTTTACTGGGCTAGATAGTCTTGCCCCTACTGGGGAATGATCTGATACTCCACGGCCCACATGTGTGTCATCCACAAATTCACCCAGTCCGGGGGCCTGTGTATTAAGCTAGTCCAGCCTAGCGAGACTACCTATTGTGGCTGATAAATGAGTGTACTGCTTTGCAGCTGGATTTTGGTGCCTCCAGATGTCGCCCAATCCCATTGCTTCAAGGAATCTCCCTAATTGACCGGCCTGTCTTATGATGGTTGTACCTGAGGGGCCCCTACCCACCACATCTAACCCTGATGACACTATGTCATTCATGTCGCCACCCATGACCAGTCTACCCTCCGGTAGTTGCATCAGCAGAGGGCCTAACTCCTCAAGTGTGGCCGTCTGCAGACCTGTAGGAGCGTATAGTGAGCCCAGGTTGAGTCTCTTCCCCTACCTCATTCCACTCAGCAATGTGTATCTCCCTATGTGGGTCCGTCCATATCTTACTTTGGATGAAGGGAAAAGCTTTCCTGACTAATACTCCCACACCCCTGGAGCCTGAGGTATATCCAGTATGGGCTAGCAGGATATAACCATACCTGTCTAAGGCTTTACAGTAGTTACCCTTCAGGTGTGTCTCCTGTAAGAGGACCACATCTGGTGCATGCACTTTAAAAAAAAAAGAAAATCCATTATTTTTTAATTTTAATTTTTATTACAAGGAACAGGCACAAATCACAAAATAAAACACATTGTCTTGGTGGCGACCCTGCCGGGCACCAAGACATCAACAATCCAATATAGTTAGTTGACAGGAGGATAAGAATAATAACCCACAGCGTCCCACAATCTGCTCTATCTTACAGACTCTTCAATCCATTCTGTGATTGGCCTCCAAATTTTTAACCCCCTTATGCTCTTTCTAAGTCCCTTTGTTTTGTAAATTGCAGATTCCATATTAAACATTGCCAAAAGTCTGGCCCTCCAAGCACAAAATGACGGAGGGTCAGAAGAGATCCAATCTTTTGTAATACAAGCGCGAAAAATCGCCATACAGATAAACAGAAAGGAAGTTATAGATTTCGGTCTTCCTTGCGCTTCAGCATCTGATTTAATTCCTAATAATACCATTTCCCCAGTAATACACACTGGTGATCCCAGTACCACAACCAAAAAAGATTGAATTGAAGATAAAAGATCCCCCAGTTTTGGGCATGAGTAAAACATATGGATAGCGTCTGCAGCTAAAGTACCACACCTATTGCACTTAGTTCCTGGTCCTGTTCCCCATTTCGAAATCTTGCACGGTGTGTAGCATAAATCATAGATAGCCATATAATGTTGTGCACGCATCCTACCTGTCATTAAAATTTCGTTCGCCAAAGTAATAGAGGTGTCTAACGCAATTGTCTCTATATTTAACTTCCTTTTCCATCTTTCCTGTCAATACTGCAAGTCATCGGGCATTAAATTTATAAAAGTTGAATAGAAGAAACCTATAGGCATATTTTCCCCCAACTGTTCTATTACGGGGAACTTTCTAAATTGGTGCATACCATCTGAAGCTACTGTATTACAGAAGCTTCGATTTGCAAATATTTAAAGAAATCATATTTTGATAATCCATATAGTAATTTAAGCTCTGTAAAAGATAAAAATTGTCCATCTGGACAGAGATCTCCTAGACGAGAGATCCCTTTCTGCATCCATCTATTAATAATATAGTCTCGAAAAATTGGTGGAAGCACCCCTAAAGCATCAAGAGGGATGTAGGCATTTATTTTCGGAAGAGCTAGAAGCCGTTTAACTCTCCTCCAGATAGCAAAGGCTGCCTTATACATTTTAAACTTTGTTTTTTATAGTATCTGGGTTCCGTGAATTTTACTAGACAGGAATTTGCCTTTTCCCCTAATCCGAATTAATAAATTGAAGAGCTGTGGCAGGGCAACAGCTTAGCCCTATCTCCCACTACCAGTGGAGACATAAATTTCATTGCTGCCGCCCAATAGTAAACCAAAAATACGGGATCCCCCAGCCTCCCACGGTTCTAGGTAGCACCATCTTTTTGTATGCCCTTCTATGCCTTTTATGGTCCCATAGAAATCTAGAACTAATATTCTCAAATCTTTTGAAATAAATCGATGGGAATTCCAATGGTATAGTTCTAAACAGGTATAACAGTTTGGGTAGCACCAACATCTTTAAAACATATGACTTTCCATGCAGCGACAAATGAAGATTATTTATTCTGTCTAAGGTAGCATGAATCCTATCTAATACTGGGTTCAAGTTAATTTCAGGGATTTTATTAACAGGAGAGCATAGCTTGATTCCCAAATAAGTAGCTTCTGAGAGAGTAGAGATACCATCCGGAGGGTTACCCCCCACACAAAGAATCTGAGTTTTACTCAGGTTTAATTTATAGCCGGACATTGAACCCTACTGTAAAGCAAGATGTTCAATTGTTGAAAGAGCAGATGGAATATCAGTGGTGAGAATAACAATATCATCTGCGTATGAAAGTGCTGTATACTTAATGTCACCCACTTCAACAGGTTTAATCTCTTCAGATTGATTTAATTTAACTAAAAAAAAATCAATATATAAGGCAAATAATAAAGGTGAGCTGGGACAACCTTGCCGCGTACCCCGGCTTATAGTGAAAGATTCTGACTCTCTACCCGAGAGACGTATACACGCATTAGGTGACTGATACAGTGACTTAATGGCTTGAATTATACCTGGCCCAAAATCCTTCAGCTGCATTACTTCCCAAAGGAAATCAATCAATCAATCAATCAAAAAATTTGTATAGCGCGCTACTCACCCGGAGGGTCTCAAGGCGCTAGGGGGAGTGGGGTCTGCTACTGCTCGAACAGCCAGGTCTTGAGTTGCTACCTGAAGGAGAGGTGGTCTTGCGTCTGACGGAGGTGGATGGGGAGGGAGTTCCAAGTCTTGGCTGCCAGGTAGGAGAAGGATCTTCCTCCCATGGTGGCTCTTCGGATGCTTGGCACGGCGGCGAGGGCGTGGTTGGTCGAACGATGCTGGCGGGTGGGAGTGTAGAAGGTCAGGCGGTTGTTGAGGTACCTGGGTCCCAGGTCGTGGAGGGCCTTGTGTGCGTGGGTGAGGAGACGGAACTTGATTCTCTTGTTGACGGGGAGCCAGTGCAGGTCTCTCAGGTGCCCGGAGATGTGGTTGTGGAGGGGGATGTCCAGGATGAGTCGTGCGGAGGCGTTCTGGATGCGTTGGAGTCTCTTCTGAAGTTTGGCTGTGGTTCCGGTGTAGAGGGTGTTTCCGTAGTCCAGTCGACTGGTGACGAGTGCCTGTGTGACCGTCTTCCTGGTTTCGGTGGGGATCCATCGGAAGATCTTCCGGAGTATGCGCAGGATGTTGAAGCACGAGGACGAAATGACGTTTACTTGTCTGGTCATCGAGAGGGAGGAGTCCAGGATGAAGCCCAGGTTGCGTGCGTGGTCCGTAGGTTTGGGAGCGCTGCCCAGGGCAGGGGGCCACCAGGAGTCGTCCCAGGCGTAGGAAGATGGTCCCAGGATGAGGACTTCCGTCTTGTCTGAGTTGAGCTTCAGGCGGCTGGTCCTCATCCACTCGGCTACTTCTTTCAACCCATCGTGTAGGTTGGTTCTGGTGGTGGCTGGGTCGTTGGTGAGGGAGAGGATCAGCTGAGTGTCGTCGGCGTAGGAGATGATGTTGAGGTTGTGTTGGCGTGCGATGGTCGCGAGGGGGCTCATGTAGATGTTGAAGAGGGTGGGGCTGAGTGATGATCCTTGCGGTACGCCGCAGATGACTTCGGTGGCCTCGGATCTGAACGGGGGGAGGCGGACTCTCTGGGTTCTTCCGGCGAGGAACGAGATGATCCACTTCAGCGCCTTCTCTCGGATTCCGATGTTGCTGAGGCGTTGAACTAGGGTGCGGTGGCAGACAGTGTCGAACGCTGCGGAGAGATCCAGGAGGATGAGGGCAGCTGTTTTCCCATTGTCGAGCAGGGCTCGGATGTCGTCAGTGGCTGCGATGAGGGCGGTCTCGGTGCTGTGGTTGGCTCGGAAGCCGGACTGCGAGGGGTCGAGGGATCCGTTCGCCTCGAGGAAGGCGGGAAGCTGTCGGTTGACGGTCTTCTCGATGACTTTGGCAGGAAACGGGAGGAGCGAGATGGGGCGGTAGTTCTTGAGGTCAGTGGGGTCAGCTGATGGTTTCTTCAAGAGGGCGCTGAGTTCGGCATGCTTTCATCTCTCCGGGAAGGTGGCGTTGTTGAAGGAGCAGTTGATGACGTCTCGGAGTTGGGGTGCGATGGCGGAGGCGGCCTTGTTGAAGATGTGGTGGGGGCATGGGTCGGTTGGTGATCCGGAGTGGATGGTGTTCATCGTGTGGATGGTGTCTTCGGTGCTGATCGGGGTCCAGGCGCGGAGGGTGATGGTGGGAGTCGTCGGTTCGGTGGTTGGGTGCGTGGGCTGAGTGCCGAAGCTGTTGTGTATGTTGGCGATCTTGCTGTGAAAGAACGAGGCGAGTGAGTCGCAGAGTTCTTGCGAGGGGGTGATGTCGTTGGATCCGGCGTTGGGGTTCGAGAGCTCTTTGACTATGTTGAAGAGTTCTTTGCTGTTGTGCGCGTTGTTGTCTAGTCATTCCTTGAATGCTGTCTTCTTGGTGGCGTGGATAAGCTGGTGGTGTTTGCGGGTGGCGTGCTTGAGGGCAGTCATGTTATCTGTAGTCGGGTCTTTGCGCCAGGCTTTCTCGAGGGTGCGGCAGTTCTTCTTGGAGTTCAGGAGATCGTCGTTGAACCAGGAAGCCTTCTTGCTGCCGGGTCTGCTGGGGTGGTTTTTCAGGGGTGCGAGGTCGTCAGCGCAGTTGGTGATCCACTGTGTGAGGTTGTTGGCTGCCTGGTTGGGGTCCGTTGTGCTGGCAGGAGGAATCAGGTTCAGGGATGTGGTGAGCTGGTCGGTGGTGATCTTGTTCCAGCTCTTGCGGGGAGCCTGTTGCGGGTGGTGGTGGGTTGTGGTCCTTTTTAAGCTGAAGTGGACGCAGCTGTGGTCTGTCCAGTGGTGTCCGGTGGAGTGACTGAAGGAGACGTCCTTGCTGGAAGAGAAGACGGGGTCAAGCGTGTGTCCGGCGCGGTGGGTGGGGGTGTTCACCAGTTGCTTGAGTCCGAGGTTGGCGAGGTTGTCCAGCAGGGTGGTGGTGTTGCTGTCCTTGTTGTTCTCCAGGTGGAAGTTGAGGTCCCCTAGGAGGATGTAGTCAGCGGAGGAGAGGGCGTGCGGGCTGATGAAGTCTGCGATGTCTTCGCTGAATTGTGTGCGGGGTCCTGGGGGTCTGTAGATGAGGGCGCCTCTGAGTGTGGTTTTGGGGTCGGTGTGTATCTGGAAGTGGAGATGTTCGGCGGTTGTGAGGGTGTCGTCGGAGTTGGTCGTGATGCGGATGGTGTTCTTGTGGACGATGGCGATGCCTCCTCCTGTCTGGTTGGCGCGGTTCCTCCGGGTGATCTTGTATCCGTCCGGGATGGCGATGGCGATGTCGGGCGCTGAGAAGGCGTTCATCCATGTTTCTGTGAGGAAGGCGACGTCTGGAGATGTGGTGTCGAGCAGGTTCCAGAGTTCCACGGCGTGTCTGTGGACAGAGCGGGTGTTGAGCAGGATGCACTTCAGGTGGTTGCTGCTGGTGCTCGGCTTGGCAGGTGCGGTGCAGGTCCGGATGCAGGAGAACTTGCAGGATTGGCAGCGGAAGGGTCCGTGGGTGCGACGTGGGGTGGCTCGGTAACATCCGGGGATTCGGCCAGTGTTGAGTGCGTTGAGGGTGGCAGCGTCGTAAGTCCGGCGGGTGGGCTGGCATCTGCGGGGGCCAGGGGGTCTGGCGCTGGGCGCAGTCCAGGCGCGGACGGGCGCAGACGGGCGCAGACGGGCTTGCCTTGGGCGCGCCTTCGGCGCACCAACGGCGCGCCCACTGCGCGTGAACGCTGCGCATGCGTGGGGGCATCATAAGAAGGGAGCCGGGAGGGAGGGTCCGCTGGGTGGCGGGAGCAGGGGCACCAATCGGCTGGCGGGGGGCGGGGCCGCAGGGAGGCAGCGGCGGGAAAGTCGAGTGCGGGCGGGCGGGCGGCTCAGCGGCGGCTGGGTCGCCTGCAGCGGAGCAATCAGCAATCAGGAACAGGTAGCAGGAGGAGCGTGGGGGCGACCAGGCCTGGGCAAGGCTCAGTGGTCGCTCTCAAATAGAAGGCTGAAGTCCCCTTAAGAAGGGAGCCGGGAGGGAGGGTCCGCTGGGTGGCGGGAGCAGGGGCACCAATCGGCTGGCGGGGGGCGGGGCCGCAGGAATGCAGCGGCGGGAAAGTCGAGTGAGGGCGGGCGGGCGGCTCAGCGGCGGCTGGGTCGCCTACAGCGGAGCAATCAGCAATCAGGAACAGGTAGCAGGAGGAGTGTGGGGGTGACCAGGCCTGGGCAAGGCTCAGTGGCCTGGTCACCCTGTCGAATGCCCTCTCAGCATCCAACAGGATGATTCCAATAGGGGTTTTTGTAGCTTCTGCCCAGTCCATTAATGCTATCACACGACGCACGTGATCAGTCATATCACGGCCAGGGATAAGCCTGTGCTGAAGTGGGGAGACAAGGGTGGCGATAATACTCTATAGACGAGCAGCCAGAACTTTGGAATAAATTTTACTATCAGCATTAATCAATGAGATAGGTCTGTATGAGGCAGGCGACACCGGAGATTTATCCTTTTTTAAGAAATACTGTGATTATTGATTTCTGCCAAGACAGAGGGGGAAGCCCTTCTGAGTATCTAGAAACATGGCCAAGAGTTCATTTCTTAGAAGTGAAAAAAAGGTTCTAAAGAATTCCAGAGGAATCCCATCTTGACCAACCGCCTTACCTACCGCAAGGGATAATATTGCTGCCTCTATTTCCTTAATAGAGATATCGGCCTCTAGCCCTTCTTTTTGTTCAGGAGTTAATTTTAAAATCTCATTATCTCCCCAAAACCTCGCAAAGTTGCCTTCTATATCAGTAAGATATTCGTATGAGTACAACTGGGTATAAAAATTATTGAAGATCTCCAAGATTTTTATGGGATCCGAATGCGTTTGCCCAGCTTCATCCTGAATTAATTCCACCCTCCGAGCGACCTCTTTCTGCTTTAATCTTTTTGCAAGTAAGCAACCCGAGTTTTCACTTACCTCATATAATCTGACCAATGAACTGCGATTTGGGCCGCTACAGCAGTAGCAATGTTTTGATACACCTTCATTTTCTGAACGGCCAGATCTTTTGCTATCTGCTCGTAATTCTGAGTAGTGATAAGGGCCGTCATAAACTTGACTTCTAAAGCTCTCAATTTGTTCAACTGCTCGTCTTGTTCTATCTTTATTCTACGTTGTTTGTTAATCGAATATCTAAGGGTCTCCCCCCGCACCCCAGCCTTAAAGGCATCCCAAATCATACCACTTGAAGCAGATCCGCGATTAAATTCGAAAAGCTCAACTATCCACTTAGACATTTGATCCTGATAGAGAGGGTCAAGCAATAACCGTCGCTCAAATGTCCAGGTTTTTTAAAAGATCTATACATTGTCTCTACCTCTAATTCCATAATAATAGGGTTATGGTCAGATATAATTTTTGGTTGGATGTTGATCTGAGCATTAGACAATAATTCTAAAGAAGTAAAAAAATAATCCAGTCGGACATGTTTCTGATGAGGGGCAGAAAAAAAAGTGTAACCGGGGTCGTTAGGTCTTTTCAACCACCAGATATCAACTAACCGGAAATCATTAAGAAGACCCTTGGTGGCCTTGAAAACCTTTGTCTTTTTCCCTTTATATTTCATGTTGCTACTAATATTCTCATCTCCTTGCAAATGTAAGTTAAAGTCTCCACACAGGATTATAGGAGAGGGCCATAAAGCCAGTGAAAATACTGATGTCATTCAACATATCAGGGTCGTCAGCGTTAGGCCCATATATCGAGCACAAAGTAAAAAGAAGACCATCTATCATCACCTCAGTAATGGCCGACCGAATTGATCAGCCTTAATACGGTTACACTCACCCCATCCATATTTTTTTTAAATTGCAACACCCCTTGTGTTTGACCCTTGCCGAGTACAACAAGCTAGCTCTAAGCCAAGATCTTTAAGACAGGCCCTATTATTCCATGCTATATGCGTTTCCTGAATACATAGGACTTCTACCCTCATTGTTTTCAGTATCTGAGCTATCATCTCTCTTTTATTCCTGTTATTCAGCCCATACACATTCCATGAACAAATAGCAAATTTACCCATCTTTAATAAAATCTAGCTTTATCAGGGTTGTCAAACCAATTAGATATCGACTCCAAGTAATAACATGCTTGAGACTTGATTTCACCAGAGACTCTCCCCAAAAAGTTATTCGTAAGAACAGCTTACCAAACCAAAACATGCCTTGTAACTTTACTGGTCCCACCGTCGTGCCGCTATATTGCCCATGTTCCTTGTCCCATACCCTCCCCCCCACCCCCTTCCCCACTGCAACCCCTACCCCCCGCACTCCCCCATGAACCCACCCAAAGAGGACCAAAGGACTGACTAGTCCCTATTAATGATGGAAAGAGAGGATAAAGCACTCTCCCGCTCCCCTACCCCCCATCTGACTGCGAAAATATAGAGCTACTCTTGCTAAACTCACTGACCATTACAGTGTCCCCAAAAATTCCTTCGCAGCTAGCTCAGAGGTAAAAAATGACGTTTTATCCTTAACTATGACTTTAAGCTTAGCCAGGTTTAGTAGATAGGCTTGTGCCCCTTTCGCTTGCAGAGGTGGAATTAAATGGCGCATATGCCATCTAAGCTGTACTGTTGCCTGACAATAGTCATGAGTCATGAAAAACTCACACCCTTTAGCTCTCCGCTTACGGTTGGGGCGAGCTAGGTCGTATAGACGCTCACGAAGTAAATGTTATTAAGACAGATCAAGATTGCCCTGGGCTTAGTCGCTACCCCTCTAGAACCTGCCCTTATCTGAAAGGGGAATCTATGAACCCTCTGCAGTTCAAGCTCCCATTTCCAATTAGTTAAATCAGGAAAAGCCTCAGTTAATAGTTCGATCATAAATTGCCGAATGTCATTCCCTTCCAACCCCTCAAGGACGCCAAGTACATGCAGGTTATTTCTTCTTGACTTGTTTTCAATGTCAGTTAGCTTCCAGTTTATGTCATTATGTGTTGATTGAAGGGCTGACACATCAGACTTCTGGACTACCATCACATCCTCTAATGAAGAAATTCTACATTCATCTTCTCCTATTCCGGCTGATAGCTCTGAGCCGGATTTAGCCACGCGCCACACCATATTTTGTAGTTTGCGTACTGCCCCCTGAACCCGGAGGCTCTCAGCCTTTGTCTCCTCTCTATGTGACATAATGGCATAATATATTGTCGATAGTGGCACCTCATTATCAGATTCTTCCAAGATAGAGTTTGGATCTACCGTGGTGTTACTTGGTAGCGTGGCTTGTCGTGCTAAATGGGGGTCAGTATAAGATTCTAAACTTGGTGATCCATCGTTAGTTATCACTTGCCCTAGCAAAAGATCAGTAGGGCGAGACAAGTCTTATACCTTTCGCACCGTGCCTCCCCCTTCTTGTAGTGATGTATTCAACTCCTCCTCGACTGGGGCGGAACTCGTACGGCTTCTGTCATCCGCCCAATCAAGATCCAAACTTTCCCCTTCTGACACAACTGAAACATCTGACATTGAGTAGAATTTGGCCCCAGAGCCACAGGAGTCCACCTCTATGGCGGTTTCTGCAATAATGGGATGATTATCAGCAGCCAGGTCACCAGTTTCTACAGTCGTTAGGCCAGCAAAGTCATGGGACTTATTAAACAGTTGTTTGACATTATTTCCTACCCTAGGATTTGTAGGATCGCTAAGCGAGGATGAAGTAGGGAGAGTCCCTATGCCACTTGCTGCCATTTTTGCTGTGTTTAGCATACTAACTGGTGTTCCCTTGCCCTGGCTCTTGCTCATCGGTGTCAGCATGGTCTGACTTTGATTCCCATTTATATTAGTACTGGAGACCTGCTTCTTTTTCTTAAAAATCCCCGCCACTGCAATTCTTGAGCCTGACCCAGTCACTGCCACCGGCCCCTGATTGGGCAGGGCGTCGGGTAGCCCTTTGAGGCCGGATTCACTGGTAGAGCGAGAGCTTTCCTGTAACGATGAGAGTACACCAGCCAAATCCTGATTGAGAGTTATTTGTTCTGCATTTGGAGTAGTAATCACGGTTACTGAAGCGGCAGTGGCTGCGCGCGTCTTTGGTCCTTTAGGAGCACTGAAATTAGCATTTTTGGGCCTCATAGTTACTCCTGTCCCGGGCTTCCCTAGCCCAGAGACACCTCAGCGTGCACCTAGTCTCTTCTCCAGGGGACCGGAGACCAGTCTCGAGGCCAATGCAGCGCCTACTAACGCGAGCGCCAACGCCAAGATGGAGGAAGCACCAGCAAAAAATAACCCAGCTCGGCGTCTAAGGGGAAAAGTATCAAGCAGCTGTACCAGCCACAATATAACCCCCTCCCCCAGTCCCCGCTACCGACAACGGAGAACGATAGGTGCCGCAGGATTGCCAGCGGTCCTGCAGACCCCCAGTCTCTGCTCCCAGTTTCACTCACGTTTCGCTTCAATCCGCTTCAATCCGCTCCGCTCCGACTCTGACTTCACCGCTTCACCGCTGTAGATGAGAACAAGCAACAGGTAAGCCAGAGCTCTACTCCATCCATAACGTTTTTGTTTGCCGTCATAGCCGCTCACTCCATACCACCTTCTTCCCGACCGGATCACAACACGGTCGGAAAGACAGCAGGTAAACAGAACTGAGCCGCCGCTCCGGGCCGCTTCGACTCCGTACACAGTTTTCACGAGCCGCTTTGCTTCTTCCGTGGCAGTGTCTTTGCCGTTTTTTGCCGCCCTCACCGAACCACCCTGCTTACAACCTCACGATCATCCTGAGACAGGCGGCAGGCGGCAGCTAAGCCGGGCCATCCGCGTTTCACAGGGAGGGATGGAGTCCTGGAGAGCGCTGCAATCCGTCTCAATCGGACACAGCCGCGTCCGCCATCTTGGTCCGTTGAAAATAATTTTTTTATAATTTTTTAATCCTGGTGCATGCATTTTAATAAATTGTAAAACGGTTGCCCTTTTTAATTTGCAGTTAAACCCGTTGACGTTCATGCACCATACTTTCGCTAGGGACTGTTGTTTGTGCTTTCCATTTTAGCATGTGTTTTAAATCGATACCCTTTGGTATGGTGGGCGTTGTCACCACTGCAGACTTATACTCGCTCCCATTGCATATCTCAGTAATTACGTACCTAACTGTTAACTTCCCTCCCCAACATTCCCTCCACCCCCACCCTGCTACCCTGCTATTAAGGTTGCGAAAATCCCAACTCTCCAACCCACAAAGCGCCTGTTGCCCTTGACATTGCAATTCAGTTCTAACTGATAACTTGGGGGGTGCTCAGTCCAGCAGAACCTCTGTCTGTTAATTCCTTCTGTGCCTTTCCCCCCTGAGCCCTTTATAGTTCAATGGCCTCTATGAAGGCCCAGGTGATGTGGGCTGCTGTTATGGTCTTGCTCTGATCCCTCCACATCTTTTGCTGTGTCCACCTCTCCATCTCGGTTTGCGGTCTTTGTCTTGACAGCTATTCGCCAGCCCTCTAGCCACTCCTGGGCCTCCTCCAGATTCATGAAGTGCTATGTCTTCCCCTTGGCTATCAAATGTAGCCTGGCTGGAAAGAGCATCATGTATTTCATATCCCTTGCTCTCAGTTCTTTTATCGCCGAGTCAAAACTCCTTCTTTGGTGTTGTACTTGCTGGGTATAGTCCCGAAAGAATCGGATCACGGTGTTCTCATATGGCAAGTCGCATTTCAGTCTTGCCGCTTACAGTATGGCATCTCTGTCCCGGTGGTTGAATATCCTCGCAATGATTGTGCATGGTGGGGCCCCGGGACGCGGAGGTGGCATCGGTACCCGATGCGCCCTCTCGACGGAGAAGAACGTGGAGAGTCTTTGGGGCTGCAACTTGTTGGTTATCAGATCTTGGAGGAACAGATCCACACCCTGCCCCTCTGCCCCTTCTGGCACCCCCACAACCCATAAGTTGTTCCTTCTCGTGCGTCCCTCCTGATCCTCAATTTGTGCAGCCATGTGCGTGGCCTGCTGTGTTAACATATGCACTTGCTCCTCAAGACATTTTGTCTTTGACTGGAGCTGGGATATCTGAGTCTCTGCTGTGGAAACCCTCTCACTCAGCTTGGATAGATCCTCCCTAATCGGGGTGACCTCAATGGATACTGAGTCTATTTTGGGTTCTAGGGACTCCTTCATGTCCTGGATCGCCGCCATGATGGTGGCCAATGAGGACTCCGCGGGCCCTCCTTCCTCCTCTTCTGCACTTGTGGCAGATCTTGTGATAGCGTAGTTGTCCATTTTGTTAGATTGGATGGGGCCTGTGCCTCTGGGCTTTCCCATTTTTACTTTGTCCTCTCTGTCTGTCGCCAGGATTATGTGTATGTGGAACCGTTGCTCGTACCCTTGGTGCTCCATGTGTCGGGCCCCCTCTGGTTAATAGTTTATGGCCTTGACTGTGATTTTTTTGTGACCCTAGGGCCTCAGCTCGGGCCTGCAACGGTTAGCTCTCCAGCTAGTTGTAATGGGGTTTGTCGAGCTGTTCTCGCCCCTGGGTGCGCTTCTGCCTTGTGTCTGGGGCCGCCTCCATTGGGGCCTCTGCTCCCTTTAGGGACGCTTATTATAATGTCCCCACCTGCGTTCGCTTTTTTGATCCCAGTGGGCCTGTTCCGCCCGCTTTAGGAGTTGCGGTAGACCTCTGTTCCCCCCTCCGGTCCGTTCAGTCAACTGCAAGGGCGAGGGGGGAAAGCCTCTCTCACAACACTGTCTCTCCCACCCCGGGCCGGTTATTGTCTCATGCAGCCTATGTCCCTCTAACCTCTGCAAGCTAGCTTCCGGGCCCTGTCGCCTTTCCCTTCTTGGCCGCTGTCCTGATGACGGCCGCCTTTGCTCGTCTGGGATTAGGATTAGCTTCAGGGACGATCGCTCTTACTTATCTTCCTCAGCGATCCCAAGTACATTACAGGCGGACCCAGGCCATGTGTCTCTTGCTGGGCGTGGCCTCATCAGCGGCTGCCGTGCCTCTTGTCCACGGTGAGGTCCATGCTGCTCCGCCTTACTGATCTTTTTCCATTCGTCAGGCCTCTCCAGTGTCTGCCTGGCTCCGCTATCGATGTGCGGCCCACACGCTGTTTAGGCTCAGCTTTGGAGGTGTGAGTCTTGCTACATGTTCCTCGTGGCCAGCTCCCCAGGCCCGATCTCTTTTCTGCCGCGTCGGCTCGAATTTAAGTTTCACCATTTTCAACCGGCACTCGGGGAGTAGTCCCCTTTATTTCATGCTAGTGTAGGCAATTGGATGCCCCTCAGGGCCAGGATTATTAACACATTTTCCAGGCTCGGTTCGGAGCTCTGCTAACCTGCGGCCATCTTCTTCCGTGGTCAAGCCACGCCCCCTGATTTGAATTATTGATTGATGAATAAAAATGACCAAATAAAGTTAAGCTGCTAAAAATTGAAATTAATAAAATCTTTAAAGCTTCCTAAAAACTCTTTTAATTGACTCACACCTAATATTAATTATTGATGATAAATTGTTGAAGTGATTAATGATTCGATTTCTCTTCTTGCCACAATGACAAGATCCACCAGCCTGCATGGCGGGAATCTCGGCGGGACTCCCTTCAGCATCCGCTCCAGCCTCTAATGCCGCAGATGTGGGAGGCAGATCCTAGCGGACTTGGCGGGACTGCGGCTGTCTTCCCTCCAATGCTAATGCCCAGCCAACATCTAAATTGGGCGGGCAGGCCACTGTACATGTGTTTGTATATATATATATATTATATATATATATATATATATATATATATATATATTATCTACTGGCGGTCGCCAGTCGATAGTTATAGTTAGGGCCATGTTTCCATAGGAAATCTCAAAATTCTATATGGAATAACTTTGGCGCCGGTTGACGAATCCTCGCGAAATTTTCAAAACTAATGGGGCGCTACGGTCCGCTCCTACCCTGAAAGTCTCGGGGGGATTCGTCAAGCGGGGGCTGAGAAAAAAGGGGGGTCCCAAAACGCGTTTTCCCCATGCATTTTTCCATAGGACCTTTAGACACAGCTACAGCCCGAACGGCTGAACAGAAATACTTGAAATTTGGCAGAGAGGTAGTCCTCAGGTCAAGGATGTGCCTTTTGTAGGTCTGGTGTAAATCTGTTCAGTAGGTCCTGAGAAAATAGCATTTAAATCAATATATATATCTGTAAGCGCGCTCCGTGCGCTTACCGTAAGCTTACCGTACGCGTACGGTGCCGTGCGCGAGCTCAATTCTGATTGGTGGTTACATGACTGTAAACATTCGAATCGGTCAAAATCAGGAAGTGTCGGCCGCCATTTTCTGTCTCTCGCACTGAGAAACAAAGGTGGGGAACGTGAAACGGGGGCAACGAAGAGAGTTGCAGACCCCCTAGTGTTTGTCAGGGGGTCCAAGAAGGACCCAAAAGTACAAAAAATAAATTTAATAATTTTAAAAAAAAATCGCGGGGTACGCGTACGGTAAGCTTACCGTACGCGCACGGCAAAAAAAATAAATAAATAAAAAATAAAGAAGTAGCAATCACATTTATTTAATAAATTAAAGGACCCACAAGGGAGAAAAAAACAAATGTTACTGCGAAAAAAAAGGCGAGGCGCGCACGGCATGGACTGCGCAACGTGGGTGCTCGGTGCGCGAAGCGCAACGCGCGCCCACAGCGTGCGCACGGTGCGCGAAGCGCACCGTGCGCGCAGGGTGTGCGCATAGTGAAAAACCAGAAAAAAAAATGAAAAATAAATACATAACTTAGCATTTAAAAAACCGTACAAATTCACTGAAAAACCATAGGTTTCACACACGTTATAGTTAGGAATTATCATTTACAAAACCTTGCAAATTCACTTGAAAAACCATAGGTTTCACACATGTTATAGTTAGCTGTACATTTCACTCGTAAAAAACCAATGAAATTCCACGTTATAGTTAGATGAGGTAACTATAACTTGCGCGACCGCAATCCACAATGTGTAATTTCAGATGTCATCATTGATGTCATGAGTGATGTCACTGACCATTTCATGAGTGATGTACTATGTGACGTCATCAGCAGTTTATTGTGGGCGCGCAAGTTATAGTTACCTCATCTAACTATAACGTGGAATTTCATTGGTTTTTTACGAGTGAAATGTACAGCTAACTATAACATGTGTGAAACCTATGGTTTTTTAAGTGAATTTGCAAGGTTTTGTAAATGATAATTCCTAACTATAACGTGTGTGAAACCTATGGTTTTTTCAGTGAATATATATATATATATATAAACCACAGTGATAGTGTGTGGTTATTGGGATGTGCAAGATCGCACACAGAGATTGTGTGATTATTGCGATGTTCAAGACCCCACAAGGGCAATTTGTAGTTACTAGGATGTTCAAGTCCCCACGGAGATAGTGTGTGGTTATTGAGGTTCGAAATCTCACATAGATGGTGTAAGAATGTAAGAATGTAAGCATATTCCAGTCCCGCTTAAAGTTAGTGTGAACATATTTACAAGCCCCTACCGCCACATAAATGTCACTTTTTCCAATGTTCCTGTGGCGAAAGGGGCTTTGCCTTATTCACAAGGTGGCGTTAAGCCACTTAATGTGGCTTAAGTCCGCCTTGTCAATAAGGCACCCTTTCATGCTATACTTAGCGTGAAAGGTGTGGGCACTGGGTGTTGCGGTGGGTGTTCCACTGCAGCACCCATTGATTTTGACAGGTAAAAAGAGGAGAAATGCTCTATTCTCCTCGTTTTTGCTGTTTCTATGTGTGCTGCATTGTGCCGATGAGCATTCCTGCGCTAGAATGATGAGAGGAGCTGACATTGGTAACTGATCAGGGCTGTCCCTGTCTCCACACAAAGAAGTCACCATCCCCTGTAGTATGTCTGGAGTCAGGGCAGGGAAGGACAGGGTCTTGTGCACTACAAATACCTTACTTTGAAGTCTCCCTAATTTGAAGGCCAAAATGGGAATAAGTACAAGACCCGTGACACCATATATTCGGAACACTTCTGGACTGAGGACATTTTGCCAGGAAGAGGAGTTGTCGTGCTGCCAGTAGGAACTGCCACTTTACTGTTTGCTTTGCTGTGTTGGCCTGCTGTTTGCTGCTTCTGCTCTGGGAGTAAGAGGACTGAACTTTACTCTCTCCATCCTGCTTTCTAAGGTTCTCCAAGGGCTTGCTTGAACTTGCCTCCTGTTTCTGAAGTCTCAGGGACATCAAAGACCTCACCTGCATCTTGCTTCTAGCACCTGAGCTCCTCTGCTGTGAGTCTTGTCCTGCCAAGTGGTCCCTAATCCAGTCCTGGGCCCCGTGGAGGTGAATTTGGTGCTGCAATCAAGAGACCAATGCATCGACTCCAAGCGTCGCCACATTGCCGCTCCCTGCACTGAAGCTGTGGTCTCTGCTCACGCAACAAACGCAACTTACAATGCAGTCCTGACTTTGCCAATACATTGCCTCCAAAGAACTGCTGCTGTATGAGTCTTGAGCCTCACTTCACTGAGGTCTGTGACACACCACTACAACTCCGACACAGCCAGGTGACTTTCGTTCGACGCAGAGCCTTCAGTCCAGCAGTTCAACATCGACGCCGAAGAATCAATGCAGTGTGCTTTCAACATCGACACCACATCACCTTCAGGAACCGAGGTCTAGCACAAGTACTGATGTATCACCTCCTCATCAGCGACACCTCACCTCCTCTGTGCCACGCATCGTCCTTGATTTCCGATACATCCAAGGCACTGTAAGGGGATCTGCTTGAATCCTGTATCCAACCCGTGCTCCGCAGCAGTCAGACTGAACTTTTGGATTTCTCCTAGTCAAGCTCGACCAGATAGCTCCGTCCTGAGCTATTGTTTCCAAAGAACTAGAACTTTATTTAACCTTGAAGAATTCATTACTTGATTGTGTATGTTGGATTTATTTTGTCGTTCTGGCCTTGTTTTATGCAGATAAACTGGTGTGGAGTATCTTTGTGGTGATTTCAGTGTGTTACTGTGGGTGTGTACACAAATACTTTACACATTGCCTCTAGAGATAAGCCTGACTGCTCTCTGACAAGCATCCAAGGGGGGTAAGCACAGGTTATCTTTGGTGTGTAACTTACTTACCTTGACTAGGATTGTGGGTCCCTACGTGGACAGGGTGTATACCATCATTTCTAACAACCATCAACAATAATCTTTTACAGCTTGCTGGACACTCAGTCTTGATCTTTACTACCAGCCAGAGCAGCAGGTCCAGTGCCCCATTTACATGGAGCTCACCCCTCACTAGGAACAAGCCCCTTCCTTCCTGTTTGCTCACACAGGGAAACATATTCTTAGGTAGGCAGGTTTGCAGCCTGTGGTAAATGAAACATATACCATCAATCAAAAACTTGGTCAAAATAGTTTGGGCCACATGATAACCTTCACTCTAAGTAAGGAATTTAGACTTGATCATTTACATAATCCTCTCCCTAATGATTCAGGTGTTTATGAATCTGCAGGACATGACTCCCCAGGGAGTCCACAGTTGATCCTATGGTTTTCCTCCCATTAATTTCACTCCCTCATGATCTCCTCACAAATATCTTAATGTTTTCATGATAAGATCGAAACCTTTGTCCCATTTGTGTATGTGTTTTCCTTTAGAATCACCTATTATGTTTGTATAATGACCATTTTGCGAACTAATGTTAGAAGCCTTCAGCCTCTCTGGTCTGTTTGTAGTCTCTCCTATATCCCAAATACCCCTTCTGATTTCATTACACTGGAGCCCCCAGAGGTGACCACAACTGTGATCTTTTGTGCTCCTACTCCCTGACAATCTTTCCCTGGTAGCTGCCAGACAACCTCCATAGATGCTCTAGTGTTCTAGCACATTGCGCAAGTGATCTCTCTATTCACTCGTGTTCTGTAACCTTTTTTTGTTCCTTTTATCTATTTCCACACTGCTCTAATTACTGGTAACTTTTCTTCTGTGTTTCTTTACCTCCCTCCATCACTTCTTTTGTCCCCCCAATTGTTTCCCTCCTTTTCACGTTAGCTTCTCTTTTCCCTCCCCCCTAGCACTGACCTCCCTCTCTCACCCTCTTGCCCCCTGATTCCCCACTTACTTTATTTCTTCCCCTCCTCCTCAACTCAGTGACTTGTCATGTCCCCCCTCAATCACTCCTCCTCCCCCCAAGACTCTACCCTCACCAGACATGGCCCCAACTCTTGGACCATCCTTTACCCTCCCAATCTCTCCAAAAACACCAAGAAAAATTGTAAACATAAATTACTGATTCGGCACCCTGAAACATTAATTGTTGATAACTACCACAGCCTCTCCTCCCTTATAAAAACCAACTACATCTTCTACTCCAAACACCCCTCCAAATGGAAAAGCATCATCCTCCACCACCTCCCTGTATCTACATCAAGCAAAATTCTCTATGTATTTAAACTGTCCACTACCCTTTCCCCTGCTTTTCGGGGTGAAATTGACATCTCCAAATTTAAAACTGGTTATATCCTCAAACAAGACTCCGAAACCCACATCACCATCTTTGAGCTCCACTTCAATACCTTGTCATACCAACTATTCAAACCTTCTCCTAATCCCTCATCTACCCAACCTCTTGGCGCCCTTTCGTTCTCCTTCTCCCTCCTGACTATAACCATCCCTCCTCTTGGCCTCTCAACTGCTAATGCTGTCTTCCAAAACATGACATCCAATTATTCTCCGTCTCTTGCGCCCCTCCCTCTCCCCCGCATTTCAACTTCACACTCTGTCTCCCAAACTCACACACCCCCCAATGTCCGACTCCCTCCAACCCCCAACACAACTCCGAACCTCACTCCTACCTCCCAGCCACCCCCCTCCTGGAATTCCCTAATGTTCCCCTCCTGGTCCCAATTTCTCCCTCTCCGAACTGCATTCCACCCGTATACCCGATGCCGTCTCTCCCCTCTCTCCTCATGCCCCCCTTATCACCTCAAACCACTCCTCCTGACTCTAGGAATGTCCCGTCCTTCTCCTCGCACTTTCTTCGTCCAACAGCCCGAGCACTCCTCTTACCCCCCTTCCCGGCCTCTCACCCCCTCCGCACATCAAATTCCCTCCCCCGATCAACACTTAACACATCCTATCCCCCCCTCTTTCTTAACTGCGTCTCCTTTCTATCTTTTTACCCAGACACTGTCAAACATAGAACGCAATCTCTCAATCCTGATGACCGAAATTTCACGACTGAGAGAAGATTTCAACTCCCTCAACTCCAGATCCCTCATTATTTGTTCTAACTCCCCTGGTTCTTGCTTACCATGCATCTCTAATCCTAAACCTTGGAGTACTACTCCTCTCTGGTGCCGTACTCATAGACCCCTCCGCACTTCGAGTCATCTCTTCTCTTCCGACCTTCTTGACCTCGACAACTCTTACCTTCCTAATTCCTCCATTAATGATCCTCCCCCCCTCACTCCAGCATTCCCATTATTCTGGGGACTAGCAGAATCCCCTCTTCTCCCCTCTCCCCAGACCCCCACCCTAACTTACCACCATCCATTCGAGCTCTATCCCCAAAGACAACCCTAAACCCCTCTCCTGCATGCTTGTGAACTGCCGGTCAGCTGTCCGACATGCTATCGAAATTTCTGAAACTATCCTTAGCGAAGCTATTGAAATCACCTTCCTCATGGAAACCTGGCTCAATTACCACTCAACGTCCAGCCTTAACTTATTCTCACCCCCGGTTACTGTATCATCAGAAAGGACAGAACTAAGAGAATAGGGGGTGGATTAGCTATAATCTTTAAAAATGAGCTTCAACTTTCCCTAGTTAAGGACTGACCGCTCAACCTTTGAGTACCTTGAAGCTGAACTCAAGTTTCAAGGTTTCCCCCCAATTCGACTACATAATATATACCACCCTCCTGGTGACCCTCTTCCCTTCTCTAAGGAACTAACCGACCTTCTTACTCAATCCTTACTTTCTAACTCTAAAAATCTCTTCCTAGGAAATTTTAACCTCCACTGGAATGAGACCGAAGATCCCAGTCAACCTCCTCAATACTCTTCTTGAGATCAGTGACCTCAAACAACTCTGCCATTCTCCAACCCACACCAAAGGGGCCGCTCTCGACGCCATCATTGCCAACAATGACTTGGCCTCCCTCTCCAACATCATCCCCATCCACTGGTCTGACCATTACCTCATTCTGTTCTCAATCACATCCACGGCTCTACCACCCCCCCACCAACAATATCTAATCCAAGAAATGGACCAGAAATCTTAATTGTATCCCCCCCGGTGAACTGGAGTCTAAACTCCAAGCACAACTTCTTCGCACCCCTCTCTCCCAAAATGCTTACAAACTCACCGAGCATTTTAATAAAACTGTCTTTGATGTCTTAGACCAAATTGCTCCATCTAAACTAAAAAGTCTAAGAAATATGCCTTCCAAATAGTGGTTCAATTCAAATCTCAACAACGAAAGACGCGCTCTTAGACTAACTGAATGAACCTGGAGACAACACCCATCTCCCGCCCATCTTGCCCTCCTCAGATCCGCTAGATCCACTTACAAGAAACACATTTCCTCTGAAAAAACCTCCTTCTTCCGCATACTACTCGATCCCAGAGAGCTGTTCAACATAGTTCGAAACCAAGAATCTTCTGCCCCCCCTAAATTGATGGCCTCGACCGAAAGATGCGAAGAAATTGCAAACTTCTTCTCCGATAAAAATTGCCAAAATAGATCAATCCTTCTTTGTAACTCTAATCCCTCCCAACCCCCTACCTACCGCTGACTCTACCTCTAAATCACCCTCCCTATTAACTCTCCCCCTGATTCCTTCTCTCACCTTCATGCCACTACCCCTCCGGAATCCTGCCTTTCAAACTCACAACTTAAAAACAATACCTCCTGGCATAAGTTCTACCCCGTAACTGAGTTCGAAGTCTTTAACATCATTTCTAAACTCAAACCTTCCTCTCACACTAAAGAACCTCTCCCTTATAACCTTGTCCAAAAGCTAAACCACATCATTACCCTTTATTGGACTACTATCATCAACTCCTCCCTTTCCATGGGATGTGTCCCTGTCTCCCTCCAACTCGGACAAATCTCTCCCATTCTTAAAAACCTCAATACCGACCCTAACAGCCTGAACAATCTCCACCCTATCTCCAACCCCCCCCTGCTTTCTAAAGCCCTTGAAAAATGAGCCCTGCTCCAACTGGACAAACACATTGAAACTTTTGACCTACTGGACTCCCTATAACCCGGCTTCCGAAAAGGCTGCATTACAGAAACTGCCATACTAAATATAGTTGATGACATCCACCACTCCCTTGATAATGGCTAGACCTGCCTACTTATTCTCCTCGACCTCTCAGCCGCGTTTGACACAGTTAACCCTGCTGCCCTACTTAACGTGCTCAAAGTTCGCTTTGGCCTCAATGGTCCTGTCCTCAAATGGTTCACCTCCTACCTCCAACACAGAACACAACAAATCAAATTCTACAACTGACTCTGTAACCCTACACCTGTCTCCCTAGGTGTCCCCCAAGGATCTATCCTTTCTCCCTCTCTCTTCAACCTCTTTATGGAACCCCTCTCCCTCATTCTAAAACAAGCTGGAATCAACTAAATCCTCTATGCTGATGACACACAACTTTATTACAAGATTTAATCCCACTCTGATATTCTGCATCTTAACAACACCCTGTCAAAGATCCAATTCTGGTTCCACTCCAATCATCGTAAACTTAACCCTAAAAAAACGGAAATCATTCTCTTGTCTTCAAAAAGCCATCCTCTACCTATCCAAACATGGATCTCTGACCTTAATGCCCTCAACTGTCCGCTTTCCTTATCCAACTCTGTAAAATCAGTTAGTTTCTCCATTGAAAACTGCCTAACTCTTAATGTCACATAAAAAACTCGGCCAAAGGAGCACTCTTCACTCTCCGCCATCTTAAGAAAATTAAACCCTGCATTTCAGCTGACAACTTTAAATCGGTTGTCCAATCTCTTGTTGTTAGAGCTGGCACCATTGGCGTGGCTCTCCCTTCCATTTTTTTGCTATGTGTTTTGCCTAAATGCTTTGGGCACTTTACCACTGCTATTCAGTGCCAAAGTGCAAGTGCTCCCTATTTTAAATTAGTGTAATGGATTAGTGACTCCATGATTGGCTTATTTGATTGACTTGTCAGACCTTAGTACAGTACACTATGTGTGCCCAGGGCCTATAAATCAAATGCTGCTGATGGGTTTGCAGCACTGGTTGTGCCACCCACAGAAGCAGCTTGTAAAATGTGGCTCAGCCCTGCCATTGCAGAGCCTGTGTGCAGCCTGGGGCTGCCATGTTGACTTGGCAAGTGCACCCACTTGCCAGTCCCTAAACCTTCCCTTTTATACATGTTAGTCACCCCTAAGGTAGGCCCAAGATACCCCCATGGGCAGGGTGCATTGTATGTAAATGGTAGAACATGCCCTGATGTGTGTGGCATGTCCTGATAGTGAATTACAGCCAATTTCGTTTTTCTCTATTGCAAGGCTACCTGTTCCCATAGGCCAGAACGGGCAGTTTGATTATAACATCTTATAATCCTAACTGACTCAGGAAACTAGGTAGAAATTCGAGTTTAGTGTGCCTGAACTCAGAATGTTAAAATACATCGTTTAGTGAAGGTGGTTTTTACATTCTGTGTTTCAAAATACCACTTTCAGAAAGTAGGTACTTTCTTGCCTAACCATCCAGCATGACTCTGCTAGGTTTGTGTATTCCATGTCTGGTTTGAGAGGGACAGGGGGCTGGAGAGGGCCTTGGCTCCAGCAGTCTGATGAGTCAGGGCTGGGCTGAATAGGGCCTGCACTGAATAGAGAGTGGGGTGCGGATATTTCCTTTCACTGACCTGAGCCCTCATAGAATAGAGAGTAGGGGGAGGAGATTTCCTTTCAGCTACCTGGGCCAGGTCTGCTTTCAACAATGCTGTCTCCACCTGCTGCCAGGAAGCTGCTCAGAACGGGTTTTGGCTGAGCACAGGCACCCTCTGCCTTCAGAGGACTAATGATTTACTGGTTTAAATATTGGGGCCCAGAACTTGAGAACACTTCTAGGAATCAAGATGAACCTTTGCCAAGGAGAAGAACCAATGAAGCTGAAGGAGGAGACTGCCCCTGTACTGTTTTGCTATTTCTGGGGTTGGCCTGCAGTGGTTACTTTATTGTCAAGGAAAGGAGAAAAGGAACTTTGTGTGTACTTTTCCTATCTTGAGGAAGATCTCCAAGGGCTTGAAGCTGAGCTTGCCTCCTGTTCTGAAGTCTCAGGGACACAAAGACTTCACCACCAGCTCTCCCTGAATTTCCTTGCAGGGAATTCTACCTGCAGAGAGGTGCCTACTGTTGTTTGGGCCCTCTGAGAAGACTGCGTGTCGCTGGGAGCTGGAAGCACGACGCAACAAGGAGAAGCGTGTCGCAGCAGTTGCCGTCGCATCGCCGAAGAAGCGTGCCGCCGCCACAGCTGTTCGCTGTCACATCACCGACGAAGCGGGCCGCATCACCAGAGAAGCATGTTTCCGCCGCAGAGGTCGCCATCGCATCACCGGAGAAGCGTGTCGCAGGGCCTGTCGCGGCTCAGAAGTTACCAAGTTGGCCACACGGCCGTCGGGCGTGCACGCATCGCAGCCAATGTTGTTGCTTCGCATCAAGGACGCAATTTTGTCGCATCGCACCGGATCCTCACATCGCAGCGCCATCTTGCCGCATCGTCACCGGGCCACAGTAAGAAACAACGCATCAATTCCCCACACAGTAAGGAAGCGAGCCTCAACTCCCCTGCGCAGCAGTAAGGAACCGATGCATCCACTCCCCTGAGTGTAAAGAACGGCGCATCAACTTCCCTACGACCCTTTTGCTTGTACTGCGTAACGCATCTAAAGTACTTTGAGAGTAAAGTGTTGCATTTACCATGTACATTGAACTAAGCTATTTCTACCATTTTAAAGTCTAGTTTTGATTACAGTATTGTGGATTTTTGTCGTTTGGTCTTCTGTTAAGTCTAGTAAAGATTACTTATTTCTCTAAACTGGTGTGGTGTCCATTTGTAGTGTTTTCACTGCATTACTGTATGTGTTCACAAATGCTTTACACACTGCCACTGAGATAAGCCAGTCTACTCGTGCCAAGCTACCAAGGGGGTAAGCAGGGGTTATTTTAGAGGTGTAGCCCCTTACCCTGACTAGAAGTACGGGTCCCCATTTGGTCAACTGGCGACCCCCAATTCTAACACTCGTCCTCTCAAGAATTGACAATGGTA
The DNA here is from genome assembly GCF_964204655.1 of Triturus cristatus. Lineage (NCBI taxonomy): Eukaryota > Metazoa > Chordata > Amphibia > Caudata > Salamandridae > Triturus > Triturus cristatus. The sequence continues at coordinate 1,100,719,061 of NC_140591.1, read as the reverse complement.
ACGCTATCCTCTCCGGAACTCCTAAAGTTCACCTAGCTCCACTCAAATCTGTGCTCAACCTTGCGGCCAGGCTGATCTCCGACTGCAAACGTTTTGACCACATCTCCCCAGCCCTTAAATGGCTTCCCATCGAAGGCAGATCCTCCTACAAGATTGCATGCATTACGCACAAAGCCCTTCATCAAGATGCCCCGCTGTATCTCACTAATAAACTCAACAAAGCGGGCTGCTCCAGACCACTGAGAAGCACCACCGCTCTCATCCTTGTCCCACCTCTGTTAAAAAAGAAAACCACACAATCTCGCTCTTTCTACGGAAACGCCCCTAACATCTGGAATGCCCTCCCAAAAGACCTGCGTTGTAACCCCTCCTACATCAGCTTTAGAAAAGACCTCAAACTGCACCTGCTCACCAAATATTGGGGTCCGTAATTCTTTCCATTTCCCACTTGTTCTACTCCTCCCACCATTAAGCTTACCTCCTTCTCGTGTTACTGTACAAAATATGTTTACCTGTATCCTTTTTATTTATGTAGATAGCCCTCTGACATATCTAAATTGTATTTATTCTATTTGCCCTATATTCCTGTACTATATTCATTCTCATGTAAAGTGCTCTGATACCCCCGGGTCTAGCCAGCGCTATATAAAAGCTTTAAATAAATATGCCACATTTTTCCTTACTTGATACGCACCAAAATATAGTACTAGTACTTCCCTGTTTAGATTGCATCAAAATGATGTACTTTTTTGCATTCAATGAATTGATTCAGAAGCTACAGAGAATCCAGTGAACAGTTGTCAGACAGCTCTTAACTTTGGCTCTTATTATAAAAAATCCACAGGGGGCATAACATTCATGCACCTCGGTGTCACTTTGGCATTAGAGTAGGGGCCACAGGAGCATGCATGGCTTCTTCTGGAATATGGTTTACAATGGCTCAGAATGTGTGGCAGCATGACCACAAGGTGACACACTGACTGTTTACCATGGTAGCAGCCAGTGCAGAATGAATGCACCACCACAGAAGGTGGTGCACAGTCAATGCAGACCTCAAGGGCAGTCCTTGGGAGGGTATTACAGGAATTCCACTGGTCCTTCAGGCATCCCTCTGAAGGTTGTTATATTAACACACTATATTGTACTGTGGGAAATCCCTGCACCCTCTTAGAACAGAGAAAAGTGAAGGTAAATAAATGAGCTGTGGTTTCAACCTGCGGCTCTGTCTTTCACTTTTGCACTCTTTTTGCAAATGTACTACTAAATATTGAACAAAGAAATATCATGATACAAGAATACAGTGGACAACTTATTGAGGACCAAAATATTGTTAAGGTATGTGCACATAGAGTTAGTATAGATTTTCTATTCTATCTCCACATCTGTGCACTTTGAAGAGACATATATATATATATGTATGAATATATATATATATATATATATAGTTATAGTTAGGACCACGTTTCCATAGGAAATCTGCAACATTCTATTTTGAATAACTTTGGCGCCGGTCGACGAATCCTCGCGTATTTTTCAAAATAGGTGGGGGGCTATGCTCCGCTCCTACCCTGAAAGTCTCGGGTGGATTCGTTAAGCGGGGGCTGAGATAAAAGGGGGGTCCCAAAACACGTTTTTCCCATGCATTTTTCCATAGGACCTTTAGACAGGGCTACAGCCCGAACGGCTGAACAGAATTACTTGAAATTTGGCAGAGAGGTAGTCCCTAGGTCAAGGAAGTGCCTTTTGTAGGTTTGGTGTAAATCTGTTCAGTAGAATCTGAGAAAATAGCCTTTTAATCAATATATATATCTGTGGCAGCTTACCGTGCGCTTACGGTGCGCTTACCGTACGCGTACGGTGGCGTGCGCGAGCACGATTCTGATTGGCTGTTAGATCTTAGTAAACATTCGAATCGGTCGAAACCAGGAAGCGGCGGCCGCCATTTCGTGTGTTTCACTCAGAAAAAAAAGAGTGATATCTTGAAAAGGGGGCAAGGTGGAGAGTTACAGACCCCCTAACATTTGTAAGGGGGTCAAAGAAGAACAGAAAAGTTCAAAGAAAACATTTATTGATTTTAAAAAAAAATCGCGGGGTACGCGTACGGTAAGCTTACGGTAAGCTTACCGTACGCGTACGGTAGAAAAATAAAATAAAAAGAGAAATAAAATTCAGATTTAAGTGTTTAGATATTAGGGGGCTCTAAAAAGAGCCGTTGTGTTTATGAAGTGATTTTTTAGTGGTACCTACAAGTAAGTACCGATGCAGAGTCTAAGGTTCAAGAGGAAGACTCTGTTCCCTTCATCATTGAAGTGCACACCATCTCCTCTATAAATGTCTTGCATGTCATAACGCAAGTTGTTGTGGTAAATGGAACCCATACCATAGTCACGGAGGAAAGCAGAAACAGATTTGTGGACGTGCTTTCTTGCTTTGTCAATCTGCGGACAGAAATGATTGGACCAGTTCCATTTTTGCCTTTGGCATATGTTAGAAAACACAAAGGCAGTTTTAGGGAAAAGTGAAAACAGTTGTGCAAAGGTGTCCTTCATAAGCATTTCCAGACCTACCCCAGTCAAAGTGCCTAGGTCATTGCCACCACAGTGCACTATTATGAGGTCAGGGTGTTGGATTTGCATGAAGGATTTCACCAATGGCATCAATTGGTGCCACTTTAACCCTCTCTGACCAATCCATTTAATGTCTACATTTGGCAAAGCAAGGTCTCTCACCATACCTGTTTTCTCTGCAAACTTTTCACTCCAGAAAACATAGCTGTGCCCTACAATCCACACTGTGAACATCTTCCAAGGAGATCTGGATGCACTCAGGAGTTGTAATTCAGTAGAATGGGAAAATGAAATGAAAGACAGTTTGGAAATGGAGGCATATATATTTTTTTCATAAAAAAAAGAACTGATTGGCTGTTTCATACCATTCTAGAATAAAACCTAGGCTGCATGTGTAAATTAATAGAAGCATGTTTTGTATTGGTACAGAAAAATGTGTTACCAAAGAACAGTACTTTGGATTTGCTGTTAGGTTTGAAAAGTCAAGCACTCTTGCTCTGTGGAATTGAAACATTGTTTGGCGAACTTCTGACCTAACTCCACACAGCAGTGTTCCATGAGCTGTTGCTATGGTAGCAGGCAGAAGTCAAGTTGGGGGAAGGGTACTAGGCAGAAGTCAAGTTGGGGGAAGGGTACTTTTGGAAAAGGGTTGGTTTTCAACCAATAGAAAGAGAATAGGAGAGAGGTGTAAAGAAAAGAGATCCTGGCTCTGATAATCTGCTGTTTGAGTGCCACATTTCTTTCACAGCTAACTAATTTTAAAGGTGAGTTTAGAGTTTGAGAGGGGATGTATATGGTAAATTAAGAAATGAATAATAGAAATGGAATTCCTTTTGTTGAAGTTGTGTTTATCATTTTCTGTTTTGGGAGAAATTTAAATGTGAGGAACATGTAAAATAATATGGACTATGTTTTCACGATAAATTAAGGTGTACTGGTATAAAAAAAGAATAGTTTAAGGGTTTGAGGTTGGACTCAGTAATGCAAATACATTCAGCATCACTAAGGCTGGTTGCCCTTGCTGGAATGTAGGCAGTCACCCAGGTTACACATGGTGGTGGTCTGAAAAAGCAGTTTGGACATGTGCAATTAAAAAAATCTGAAAAGTGGATTCATAATGTGTCAGTCTGTAAAAGTGATTATCACTTGTCAAAAAAAAGAGCAGTAAGTGTGCTTTCAAATTGGCAAAGAAATTTCGTTTTGTGACGAATGTGAAAACATGACTCTGTGTGCAAAGAGGAATTATAGGCAGAGATTTATTGTGTGTTGCTCTGGTGATTTCACAGTTGCATTACATGGAAAGGGGGAGCCATTTTTTGGTGCAGAAGCAGACTCTTAGCACACACCCAGCTGCTTACCATGTTGAATCATGCACAGTATTTACAAGCGAGTGGGGTTTGAGGTTTCAATCAGTAATGCAAATACATTCAGCATCACTAAGGCTGGTTGCCCTTGCTGGAATGTAGGCAGTCACCCAGGTTACACATGGTGGTGGTCTGAAAAAGCAGTTTGGACATATGCTATTAAAAAAATCTGAAAAGTGGATTCATAATGTGTCAGTCTGTAAAAGTGATTATGACTTGTCAAAAAAAAGAGCAGTAAGTGTGCTTTCAAATTGGCAAAGAAATTTCGTTTTGTGACTAATGTGAAAACATGACTCTGTGTGCAAAGAGGAATTATAGGCAGAGATTTATTGCGTGTTGCTCTAGTGATTTCACAGTTGCATTACATGGAAAGGGGGAGCCATTTTTTGGTGCAGAAGCAGACTCTTAGCACACACCCAGCTGCTTACCATGTTGAATCATGCACAGTATTTACAAGCGAGTGGGGTTTGAGGTTTCAGTCAGTAATGCAAATACATTCAGCATCACTAAGGCTGGTTGCCCTTGCTGGAATGTAGGCAGTCACCCAGGTTACACATGGTGGTGGTCTGAAAAAGCAGTTTGGACATGTGCAATTAAAAAAATCTGAAAAGTGGATTCATAATGTGTCAGTCTGTAAAAGTGATTATCACTTGTCAAAAAAAAGAGCAGTAAGTGTGCTTTCAAATTGGCAAAGAAATTTCGTTTTGTGACTAATGTGAAAACATGACTCTGTGTGCAAAGAGGAATTATAGGCAGAGATTTATTGCGTATTGCTCTGGTGATTTCACAGTTGCATTAGATGGAAAAGGGGAGCCATTTTTTGGTGCAGAAGCAGACTCTTAGCACACACCCAGCTGCTTACCATGTTGAATCATGCACAGTATTTACAAGCGAGTGGGGTTTGAGGTTTCAATCAGTAATGCAAATACATTCAGCATCACTAAGGCTGGTTGCCCTTGCTGGAATGTAGGCAGTCACCCAGGTTACACATGGTGGTGGTCTGAAAAAGCAGTTTGGACATGTGCTTTTAAAAAAATCTGAAAAGTGGATTCATAATGTGTCAGTCTGTAAAAGTGATACAATTACATTTTAATTATAAATTAAATTGTTGGGTGGGACAGGTAAGTGAGAAATTAGAAGGTCTCTTTCTTCCACTTTATCCCAAAAAGATTTTTAAAAATTAGTTATTAATTTCTCAAGGATCTTGAGATGTGGTAATTGATTTTTAGTGTTTTAAAAAAAAAAAAAAAAAAAAAATACGCTTACGCGTACGGTAAAAAAAAAAAAAAAGTTTCAAAGAAAAAATAAAAAAAAGTTGAGAGGTAAGGTTGGCTCTTATAAGAGCCGTTGGGTTCATACAGGGATGGAGGAAAGAAAGAATGGGAGTATTATGAGCGTCTACAAACATGCTGGTCTATCTTATTGTTAATAAGGGTAAGACTGATCTCCCCAAAAACAATAAGACCACCACATCTTGTACACCTCATTTCAACCCTCCCAAATCGAGGGTTGATGTCCACAGGAAAAGAAGAAGGTGATGCTCCAACATCAGAGGAAGGGCTCAGCTGAGCTGCCGATGATGTACTCGGCTGAGCATCTGAGGCTGGGCTCTGGTGACTTACTGAAGAGTTTTCTCCAGTATGTCGAGCAAAGGTCCTTGGGTGTCTGTCCTGGAGGTGTCTCTTCATAGAGTGATTTCCAAAGGAATATTTCTTCCTTGGATTTCCTCTTGATAAAACACGACCACAAAGTATGCAAGTGACCAATTGAGCATTCACCTTTTTCTCCCCCTCTGGAAAAGTGAAATACTCCCATACAAAAGAAGTCTTTTGTTTCCTCCTTCTCTGGATCATGGTGGTGCTGCTAGCCTCACTCTCAGAAGAGGTCTGCTGTTCTGCCATTGTATCCCAATGTCAATCCAGCTCCTGCTCCTAGAGAATCACAAGCAGAAATGAGGGGAATGGGTGTGGTGTGGGAAGAATCTGGAACTGAAAGTAGTTTCAACCAATGAAAAGTGTTCTTTCAAGCAGTAATGAGGGGAATGGGTGTGGTGTGGGAAGTTTCTGGAAGTGAAAGTAATTTCAACCAATAAAAAGTGTTCTTTGTAAGTCACATGACCTGCCGTGCGCGCACGTGACGCTTACGGTGCGCTTACGAAGCGCGTATGTCACACTCGCGCATGCGCATTACACGCCCCTGCGTAACCGCGACGTTGCTTCCGGGTGTACGCGTACGTCACGCACGTATTGCGTATCGCGCATGCACATTACACGCCCCTGCGTAACCGCGACGTTGCTTCCGGGTGTACGCGTACGTCACGCACGTATCACGTACGCGCACCGTACTTATGACGTACGAAGCGCGTACCGTCAGCTTACCGTACGCGCACGGAAAAAAATGCATTAAAAAAAAAAAACCTTTCCATAATGCAGGATATAGTACATATATTATTTTATACAAAGGCTTACAAAAAATGACAAAAAAAAATTTGCATTTAAAAATCCGTACAAATTCACTGAAAAAAACATGGGTTTCACACACGTTATAGTTAGAAATTAGCATTTTAAAAACCTTGCAAATTCACTGAAAAAACAATAGGTTTCAAACATGTTATAGTTAGGGATTAGCATTTAAAAAACCTTACAAATTCACTGAAAAAACCATAGGTTTCACACACGTTATAGTTAGGAATTAGCATTTAAAAAACCTTAGAAATTCACTGAAAAAACCATAGGTTTCAGGGGCGTTATAGTTAGCTGGACTTTTCACTCGTACAAAACCATTGAAATTCCCCCGTTATAGTTAGTTCAGCTAACTATAACTCGCGCGCCCACAATGCACTGCTGATGACGTCACATATTACATCACTCATGACATGGTCAGTGACATCACTCATGACATCACTGATGACATCTCAAATGACATCACTGATGACATCACTGATGACATCATCCTTGTGATAGAGTGGCAGACCTCCTCTCACCCTAATATAACCTTTGATACACACATTCAAAAATGGAGACTGAAATTTTCCAAAAAATGGACATACCAATACCAATTACAACAACCTCTTCAATAATTCTAAGAACCACATACACATCCACTCATTTACCAACAGTCCTGTACAGTCACTCATTCGTGTACTCACACATCATATGTATTCATACACCTATACATCCTGTTACAAAACACCACTCATCCATAGAGTTACTCACACACATAGTCACTCATGCTAATAAAGATCCAAACATCCATTTACTTGCATATACAGTTATACACACACCACCACACTTACTTCTATGGAAACTTACACATACTTAGTCTTTTAAACAATCACTTATAGAAACACATACTTATTCATACAGGAACTCTTCCAATCTCTCACTCTCACATATACTCACTTATATACACCAATAGTCACATATACTAGTTTAAAACATATGTAGTTACTCATAAAGACACTATTGAGACAGTCATTCACTCACTAACACACCCATACACACACTCATCCACCCATACAGTCCTGCACACATGCTGTCTTCAACACATAAAAACAGTGAGTCACTCATTCATGCACCTATGCACTACATAATACCCCCCACCGAACCATGCAGTCACTCAGACTGATACTCAAAAAACAACCTAAAATCCAATATAAACACCCATGTAGCTACTCACCAACCCATGCAGACACTTATACACAAAGTGAGAGACTGATACAGATATTTACATATTTAAACATTACTCACTAAGCCATGTATTCACTATGATACACTTAATCAGTCAGTTACACAATCAATTTTTCAAAAACAAATCATCCATTTAGACACTTATATACCCATTTATTCTTCCATCAACCTTGAGATATACATATATAAAACATATGTAATTTTCAGAAAAACACACATTCACTGGATGATGTCATCAGTGATGTCATCAGTGATGTCATTTGAGATGTCATCAATGATGTCATGAGTGATGTCACTGACCATGTCATGAGTGATGTAATATGTAACGTCATCAGCAGTGCATTGCGGGCGCGCGAGTTATAGTTAGCTTAACTAACTATAACGGGAACATTTCATTGGTTTTTTACGAGTGAAATGTCCAGCTAACTATAACATGTGTGAAACCTTTGGTTTTTTCATTGAATATATATATATATATATATATATATATATATATATCAAGCTCCAAGGTTGCCACACGAATTAGGAAGCACTCAGCAGCTACGAAGGTCTCAACCTTTAAACCATTAATGAAAGGTACGGGCGGTGCACAACAAGCTGGAAACATTGTAGCAATAAGTTCGTCATGCCTGACGCGTTTCGAATAACTTCTTCTTCAGAGGCTTAGACGACAAATGGCAAACCGGCACTCCCCCACATCTTAAATGCTCGATGCCACGCCCTGGATGGGCCGCCCAAATGAGACTGTGTCCTATTGCATTCTGGGAGTTGGAGTGCCGCACTTTAAAATCCATAGATGGGTGCACTTTCTTGTTACAAATAAAGACTCTGGATGAGCCCCCACTCGTGTCACCGTCCTCAATCCTGACGTAGATGCCCCACTGTAAGGTAGGTAAATACCGTCCCCGTGGCCCCCAATGATCAAGGGGTGGTGCATTCCCTACGGCTGAGGCTGCCGCACATATATCAAGCTCCAAGGTTCGTAGCTGCTGAGCTTCCTAATTCGTGTGGCAACCTTGGAGCATGATATATATATATATATATATATATATATATATATATATATATATATATATATATATATATATATATATATATATATATATATATATATATATATATATATATATATATATATCCACAAAAACTCCTCCCAGAAAGAAAGAGCAGAGGCAGAGGAGGCTTCTTTATTTGAAATTGTTTGGCGAATGCATTTCAGCCTAGTCCGGCCTTCATCAGCGCCATGATGTAACAGGAGGCTTTTTCACGCTGTGCATTTAAATGTATCTTGCCGCACTGCGATTGGTGCATAGTCCGCTACTCCCCTCTGATGCTGTGTTCACCTATCACAGTTCCCAAGTTGCTTTAAGGACTGCGGTTTCCAGGGTGCATCTGGCAGCTCCCAGGTAAGTGATGCGTGGAGTTATGCTTAGAATAGTCTTAAGTATTTCGCGGAAGGCAGGATATTGCTCACAACGATAGAAGTCCCCTGCTAATTAAAAAACAAGTTACCACCTCGGGTCCCCTTTGACCGCTTCAGCCCTCTTGTCCAGATTTCAAGTAGGCGGGGGCAAATATGCCGATGCATTTCGCCCTGACCGAGGTTGATACCCTCGCTGCACCACTGTGTGTTCAACCGAACTTGAAGGCGTGCCTGGATCCTTCAATACCTTGAATATATATATATTATCTACTGGCGGTAGCCAGTAGATAGTTATAGTTAGGAACGAGTTCCCATAGGAAATCTGAAAATTCTATTTTGAATAACTTTGGCGCCGGTTGACTTATCTTCGTGAAATTTTCAAAACTAATGGGGCGCTACGCTCAGCTCCTACCCTGAAAGTCTCGGGGTGATTCGTCAAGCAGTGGCTGAGAAAAAAGGGGGGGGTCCCAAAACGCGTTTTCCCCATGCATTTTCCCATAGGACCTTTAGTCGAAGGTACAGCCCGAAAGGCTGAACAGAATTACTTGAAATTTGGCAAAGAGGTAGTCCTCAGGACAGGCATGTGCCTTTTGCATATATGGTGTCAATCTGTTCAGTAGTTCCTGAGAAAATTGCTGTTAAAAGTACATAAATATCTATATGCACGCACCGTGCTCGCACGGGGCGCGCACCAAATGTCCGCGAGCGTAATTCTGATTGGTGGTTAGATGTCAGTCAACATTCCAATCGGTCGAAATCAGGAAGTGTCGGACGCCATTTTGTGTGTGACAGTGAAAAAGAAAGTTGGAGAACGTGAAAAGGGGGCAGGGTAGAGAGTTCCTGACCCCCTAGCCTTTGTCAGGGGGTCCCTGAAGGACCCCGAAGGGTGAAAATAACATTTTATTTTTTTTCAAAAAATCGCGGGGTGCGCGCACGGTGCGCGCACCCCCCAGCTGCCATTTTGAGTTTTAGAGGCAGAAGGGAGCTAAAAACACAAGTGAAGAACGTGAAAAGGGGGCAGGGTAGAGAGTCCCTGACCCCCTAGGCCTTCTCAGGGGGACCATGAAAGACCCCTAAGGTCCCAAAAAAAACCCATTTTTTATAAATATTGCGCGCTGCGCGCACGGCAGTTAAAAATTCAGAAAAAAAATAGAATTGAAAATCAAGTTTAAGTGTTTAGATGTTGGTTGGCTCTAAAAAGAGCCGTTGTGTTAATTGAGTGTTTTTTTGTACCTACAAGTAAGTACCGATGCAGAGTCTAAAGTTCAAGAGGAAGACTCTGTTCCCTTCATCTGTGAAATGTACACCGTCTCCTCTATAAATGCCTTGCATGTTGTAACGCAAGTTGTTGTGGTATATAGAACCCATACCATAGTCTCTGAGGACAGCAGAAACAGACATATTGACGTGCTTTTTTGCTTTCTCAATCTGCGGACAATATTGGTTGGACCAGTTCCACTTTTGCCTTTGGCATCTATTAGAATATACAAAGGTAGTTTGTGGAAAAAGTGACATTAATTGCACAAAGGTGTCCTTAACAAGCATTTCCAGACCTACCCCAGTTAAAGTGCCTAGGTCATTTCCACCATAGTGCACAATTATAAGGTCAGGCTGTGGGAGATGTAGAAAGGATTTCACCAAAGGCATTAATTGGTGCCACTTTAACCCTCTCTGACCAATCCATTTAATGTCTACATTTGGCAAAGCAAGGACTTTCACAATACCTCTTTTTTCCGCATACTTTTCACTCCAGTAGACATAACTATGACCTACAATCCACACTGTGAACATCTTTCAAGGAGATCTGGATGCATTCAGAAGGTGTCTTTCAGTAGAATGGCAATATGAAAAGAAAGATAGTTGTAAAATGGAGGCTTACATACTTTTTTTTAATAAAAAGAACTCATTGGCTGTTTCAGACCACTCAACACTAAAAACTAGGCTGTATGTTTAAATTTTTAAAAGCATGTTTTGTATTGGTTCAGAAAAATGTGTTCCCACAGAAGATTACTTTGGATATGCTGTTAGGTTTGAAAAGTCAAGCACTCTTGCTCTTTGGATTAGAAACATTGTGTGCTGAACTTCTGACCTCTCTGCTCACACCAGTGTTCCATGATCTGTTGCTATGGTAGCAGGCAGAAGTCATGTTGGGGGTAGGAATCATTTGGAAAGGGTTGAAATTTGCAACTAATAGAAATGTGTGTTTCCATTTAAAAAAATGTGGGAAGCAATGTGATTTGAAGTTAACATGTATATGTGTGAAAAAAGAGAGGGACATTTTGCCATTTAGTGGTTCTGGTGAGAGGAGTACAGCTCAGAGATTCTGGCTCTGATAATCTGCTGTGTGAATGGCACATTTCTTTCTCCACTAACTACTTTTAAAGGCGAGTTATGAATTTGCGAGGGGATGTATGTGGTGTATTTTGATATAAATAATAGAAATTTGTTTCTTCTTTTAAAGTTGTGTTTTACATTTTATGTTTTGGTAGATATTTAACTGCCTTGAACTTGTAAGATATTATGGAGTATGTCTTCACCATAAGTTAAGGTGTACTGGTATCACCCAGGAATACTGTTTTGTGCCTAGAATCACATCATGAGTCTGTGTGCACACAGGAATTGTTGTCAGAGATTTAATTCGTGTTGCTCTTGTTCTGTAAGACTTGCACTCGTAGGAAAGGGCAGCTTGTTTTCTTGAACTGTGATGATAAGCATTCAGCAGAAATCACTATCTCACAGATGAGAGGCAAATGCTACCACATTTGAAAACAATAGGGTAGATTTTCCTTCCACTCTTGCAATGGGTGAGGTAGTTCCTACATGTTTAAAACTCCAATTAACCCTTACCACAGATGATCTTACATACATCTCTGCAGTCTTCATGTAGTTGTGCAAGCGTCCATGCAGATCTCTCTTGCACCTGACAATACACAGTCTCCAGAAACACACTCTTAGCACACAGGCAGCTGCTTCTCCTGCACTCCCATGCTTACTATTCAGCACTGTGTGGTATTTCAGATAGCAGTGTGTAACGCTAACACATTCAACATCACCAAGGCTCATTTCCTTTGCTCTAGTCTAATCACTCACCCAGGTTCCACATGCTCATGGTCTCAAGTAGCTGTTAGGACATGTGCTCTTTTCCGCCTCTCTAAACTATAAGGAAAATGTGTAAGGATGTTGCAGTAATCATCACTTGCTCTACCACAGTACTAAATGTGCTTTGAAATTGCCAATCAAATATCGTTTTCTGCCTAGAATCACACCATGAGTCTGTGTGCACACAGGAATTGTTGTCAGAGATTTAATTTGTGTTGCTCTTGTTCTGTAAGACTTGCACTCGTAGGAAAGGGGCAGCTTGTTTTCTTGAACTGTGATGGTTAGCATACAGCACACATCACCATCTCACAGATGAGAGGCAAATGCTAACACATTTGAAAACAACAGGGTAGATTTTCCTTGCAGTACTGTAATGAGTGAGGTAGTTCCTACATGTTCATAAGCCCAATTAACCCTTACCACATGTGCTCTTACATACATCTCTGCAGTCTTCATGCAGTTGTGCAAGCGTCCATGCAGATCTCTCTTGCACCTGACAATACACAGTCTCCAGAAACACACTCTTAACACACAGGCAGCTGTTTCTCCTGCACTCCCATGCTTACTATTCAGCACTGTGGGGTATTTCAGATAGCAGTGTGTAACGCTAGCACATTCAACATCACCAAGGCTCATTTCCTTTGCTCTAGTCTAATCACTCACCCTGGTTCCAGATGCTCATGGTCTCAAGTAGCTGTTAGGACATGTGCTCTTTTCTGCCTCTCTAAACTATAAGGAAAATGTGTCAAGCTGTTACAGTAATTGTCACTTGCTCTACCACAGTAGTAAATGTGCTTTGAAATTGCCAATCAAATATCGTTTTCTGCCTAGAATCACACCATGAGTCTGTGTGCACACAGGAATTGTTGTCAGAGATTTAATTCGTGTTGCTCTTGTTGTGTAAGACTTGCACTCGTAGGGAAGGGGCAGCTTGTTTTCTTGAACTGTGATGGTTAGCATTCAGCACAAATCACTATCTCACAGATGAGAGGCAAATGCTAACACATTTGAAAACAACAGGGTAGATTTTCCTTCCACTCCTGCAATGGGTGAGGTAGTTCCTACATGTTCAAAACTCCAATTAACCCTTACCACAGGTGATCTTACATACATCTCTGCAGTCTTCATGCAGTTGTGCAAGCGTCCATGTGCAGATCTCTCTTGCACCTGACAATACACAGTCTCCAGAAACACACTCTTAGCACACAGGCACCTGCTTCTCCTGCCCTCCCATGCTTACTATTCAGCACTGTGTGGTATTTCAGATAGCAGTGTGTAACGCTAACACATTCAACATCACAAAGGCTCATTTCCTTTGCTCTAGTCTAATCACTCACCCAGGTTCCACATGCTCATGGTCTCAAGTAGCTGTTAGGACATGTGCTCTTTTCTGCCTCTCTAAACTATAAGGAAAATATGTCAGGCTGTTACAGTAATTATCACTTGCTCTACCACAGTAGTAAATGTGCTTTGAAATTGCCAATCAAATATCGTTTTCTGCCTAGAATCACACCATGAGACTGTGTGCACACCAGAATTGTTGTCAGAGATTTAATTCGTGATGCTCTTGTTCTGTAAGACTTGCACTCGTAGGAAAGGGGCAGCTTGTTTTCTTGAACTGTGATGGTTAGCATTCAGCACAAATCACTATCTCACAGATGAGAGGCAAATGCTAACACATTTGAAAACAACAGGGTAGATTTTCCTTCCACTCCTGCAATGGGTGAGGTAGTTCCTACATGTTCAAAACTCCAATTAACCCTTACCACAGGTGATCTTACATACATCTCTGCAGTCTTCATGCAGTTGTGCAAGCGTCCATGTGCAGATCTCTCTTGCACCTGACAATACACAGTCTCCAGAAACACACTCTTAGCACACAGGCAGCTGCTTCTCCTGCAGTCCCATGCTTACTATTCAGCACTGTGTGGTATTTCAGATAGCAGTGTGTAACGCTAACACATTCAACATCACCAAGGCTCATTTCCTTTGCTCTAGTCTAATCACTCACCCAGGTTCCACATGCTCATGGTCTCAAGTAGCTGTTAGGACATGTGCTCTTTTCTGCCTCTCTAAACTATAAGGAAAATGTGTCAGGCTGTTACAGTAATTATCACTTGCTCTACCACAGTAGTAAATGTGCTTTGAAATTGCCAATCAAATATTGTTTTCTGCCTAGAATCACACCATGAGTCTGTGTGCACACAGGAATTGTTGTCAGAGATTTAATTCGTGTTGCTCTTGTTTTGTAAGACTTGCACTCGTAGGAAAGGGGCAGCTTGTTTTCTTGAACTGTGATGGTTAGCATACAGCATACATCACCATCTCACAGATGAGAGGCAAATGCTAACACATTTGAAAACAACAGGGTAGATTTTCCTTGCAGTACTGTGAAGAGTGAGGTAGTTCCTACATGTTCATAAGCCCAATTAACCCTTACCACATGTGCTCTTACAGACATCTCTGCAGCCTTCATGCAGTTGTGCAAGCGTCCATGCAGATCTCTCTTGCACCTGACAATACACAGTCTCCAGAAACACACTCTTAGCACACAGGCAGCTGCTTCTCCTGCACTCCCATGCTTACTATTCAGCACTGTGTGGTATTTCAGATAGCAGTGTGTAACTCTAACACATTCAACATCACCAAGGCTCATTTCCTTTGCTCTCGTCTAATCACTCACCCAGGTTTCACATGCTCATGGTCTCAAGTAGCTGTTAGGACATGTGCTCTTTTCTGCCTCTCTAAACTATAAGGAAAATGTGTCAGGCTGTTACAGTAATTATCACTTGCTCTACCACAGTAGTAAATGTGCTTTGAAATTGCCAATCAAATATCGTTTTCTGCCTAGAATCACACCATGAGTCTGTGTGCACACAGGAATCGTTGTCAGAGATTTAATTTGTGTTGCCCTTGTTCTGTAAGACTTGCACTAGTAGGAAAGGGGCATCTTGTTTTCATGAACTGCGATGGTTAGCATTCAGCACAAATCACTATCTCACGGATAAGAGGCAAATGCCAACACATTTGAAAACAACAGGGTAGATTTTCCTTCCACTCCTGCAATGGGTGAGGTAGTTCCTACATGTTCAAAACTCCAATTAACCCTTACCACAGGTGATCTTACATACATCTCTGCAGTCTTCATGCAGTTGTGCAAGCGTCCATGCAGATATCTCTTGCACCTGACAATACACAGTCTCCAGAAACACACTCTTAGCACACAGGCAGCTGCTTCTCCTGCACTCCCATGCTTACTATTCAGCACTGTGTGGTATTTCAGATAGCAGTGTGTAACGCTAACACATTTAAAATCACCAAGGCTCATTTCCTTTGCTCTAGTCTAATCACTCACCCAGGTTCCCCATGCTCATGGTCTCAAGTAGCTGTTAGGACATGTGCTCTTTTCTGCCTCTCTAAACTATAAGGAAAATGTGTCAGGCTGTTACCGTAATTATCACTTGCTCTACCACAGTAGTAAATGTGCTTTGAAATTGCCAATCAAATATCGTTTTCTGCCAAGAATCACACCATGAGTCTGTGTGCACACAGGAATTGTTGTCAGAGATTTAATTCGTGTTGCTCTTGTTTTGTAAGACTTGCACTCGTAGGAAAGGGGCAGCTTGTTTTCTTGAACTGTGATGGTTAGCATACAGCATACATCACCATCTCACAGATGAGAGGCAAATGCTAACACATTTGAAAACAACAGGGTAGATTTTCCTTGCAGTACTGTGAAGAGTGAGGTAGTTCCTACATGTTCATAAGCCCAATTAACCCTTACCACATGTGCTCTTACATACATCTCTGCAGTCTTCATGCAGTTGTGCAAGCGTCCATGCAGATCTCTTGCACCTGACAATACACAGTCTCCAGAAACACACTCTTAGCACAGAGGCAGCTGCTTCTCCTGCACTCCCATGCTTACTATTCAGCACTGTGTGGTATTTCAGATAGCAGTGTGTAACTCTAACACATTCAACATCACCAAGGCTCATTTCCTTTGCTCTCGTCTAATCACTCACCCAGGTTTCACATGCTCATGGTCTCAAGTAGCTGTTAGGACATGTGCTCTTTTCTGCCTCTCTAAACTATAAGGAAAATGTGTCAGGCTGTTACAGTAATTATCACTTGCTCTACCACAGTAGTAAATGTGCTTTGAAATTGCCAATCAAATATCGTTTTCTGCCTAGAATCACACCATGAGTCTGTGTGCACACAGGAATCGTTGTCAGAGATTTAATTTGTGTTGCCCTTGTTCTGTAAGACTTGCACTAGTAGGAAAGGGGCATCTTGTTTTCATGAACTGCGATGGTTAGCATTCAGCACAAATCACTATCTCACGGATAAGAGGCAAATGCCAACACATTTGAAAACAACAGGGTAGATTTTCCTTCCACTCCTGCAATGGGTGAGGTAGTTCCTACATGTTCAAAACTCCAATTAACCCTTACCACAGGTGATCTTACATACATCTCTGCAGTCTTCATGCAGTTGTGCAAGCGTCCATGCAGATATCTCTTGCACCTGACAATACACAGTCTCCAGAAACACACTCTTAGCACACAGGCAGCTGCTTCTCCTGCACTCCCATGCTTACTATTCAGCACTGTGTGGTATTTCAGATAGCAGTGTGTAACGCTAACACATTTAAAATCACCAAGGCTCATTTCCTTTGCTCTAGTCTAATCACTCACCCAGGTTCCCCATGCTCATGGTCTCAAGTAGCTGTTAGGACATGTGCTCTTTTCTGCCTCTCTAAACTATAAGGAAAATGTGTCAGGCTGTTACCGTAATTATCACTTGCTCTACCACAGTAGTAAATGTGCTTTGAAATTGCCAATCAAATATCGTTTTCTGCCAAGAATCACACCATGAGTCTGTGTGCACACAGGAATTGTTGTCAGAGATTTAATTTGTGTTGCTCTTGTTCTGTAAGACTTGCACTCGTAGGAAAGGGGCAGCTTGTTTTCTTGAACTGTGATGGTTAGCATACAGCACACATCACCATCTCACAGATGAGAGGCAAATGCTAACACATTTGAAAACAACAGGGTAGATTTTCCTTGCAGTACTGTAATGAGTGAGGTAGTTCCTACATGTTCATAAGCCCAATTAACCCTTACCACATGTGCTCTTACAGACATCTCTGCAGCCTTCATGCAGTTGTGCAAGCGTCCATGCAGATCTCTCTTGCACCTGACAATACACAGTCTCCAGAAACACACTCTTAGCACACATGCAGCTGCTTCTCCTGCACATTATTATTATTATTATTATTATTATTATTATTAATATTATTATTATTATTATATGATATTTGATTAAGCGCACGGCTACCCCCAACAGGGGCGTCCCGGCGCTGTGGACAAACAGCGGCACGGAGCAGAAAGGCTAGCAGCTAGCAAATAGCCAGGTCTTCAGATTACGTCTGAACAGGGGTTCGGAGTTGATCATACGGATATTGAGTGGGAGGGCATTCCATAGCCTTGCCGTAATTACCGCAAAGGCTCTTCCGCCTTTCCTCGATCTATGGTATCTGGGGGGAAGCAGAAGTCAAAGGTGATTTGATCTGAGCGTCCGGAAGGAGTGAACTTGCTTCAGCCTTTGTCTGAGTTATCCTGGCCCCCTACCATTCAAGGCCCTGAAAGTAAGGACCAGGGCTTTAAAGTGTCGCCAGAAACACACTCTTAGCACACAGGCAGCTGCTTCTCCTGCATTCCCATGCTTTCCTTTGCTCTAGTCTAATCACTCACCCAGGTTCCACATGCTCATGGTCTCAAGTAGCTGTTAGGACATGTGCTCTTTTCTGCCTCTCTAAACTATAAGGAAAATGTGTCAGGCTGTTACAGTAATTGTCACTTGCTCTACCACAGTAGTAAATGCGCTTTGAAATTGCCAATCAAATATCGTTTTCTACATAGAATCACACCTGCACACAGGAATTGTTGTCAGAGATTTAATTTGTGTTGCTCTTGTTCTGGAAGACTTGCACTCGTAGGAAAGGGGCAGCTCATATGATAGGATTTGAAAAGCTCAAAAAAAATATAGTAATATATTTAAATTACATAAAGGTATTTTTGTTTTAGTTTCCTTTAGGTATTGCTGAACAACACTGAAATAAATTAAACATGCCTATAAAATCAAGAAAGAGAAAAGAACAGCAAAAACATCTATATTTGAAGACAACTGGACAACAAAAATTAGTTGAAGAACCTCATGTTGGAAAAAAGAAAAAGTCTTCTGGTAAGCAGACTAAGGATTTTTTTTAAAATATCCTCAAACATAGGAAAAATGTACAAAGTATATCCACTGCAAATAGTGTTTCAAGAAGAAAACAACAAGACAATAGAAAGAAAAAACAAAATGCTAATGTACAATCCGAAGCAAGAAAGAATGACTTAAAAAGAAAAACAGAATTTCAAAACATTCGCAAAAAAATGTTTCAGAGAAGAGTGGTGTTCAATTTGCTAAAGGATGTGAAAATATATAGGAAGAAAGCAATATTGTATAAGAAAAAGAAACATATTGAATCAATTGTTGCAAAGGCTTTGGAATTAAAAAGAAAACTATTCATTTTAATTTTGAACAGGATCCGTACATTAGATAAAATAGTCAATGTAATGAAGTCAAAAAGCAAAAGGAAAAGAGTAGTGAAAGAAAATAACTTTTGTAATGAGTTCTTAGGAGAATGGAAGCATAGTTCAAGTACTGAACCATTTTTTAATGAAGAGAGTTATCTTCAAAGTAATAGTTTGCTGCATGCAGTTGACACCAGTGGTCGAACTTATGAAGTTAAAGATGGTTGTGTAATGGAAAAGGAGAAAATGGTTCCAAGAAATGAGGAAGAAGTGTTAGCTGATGAGGTTATGGGGAAACGTCCTAAAGCCCCAGGGTACACTTGGAATTATAGTAGTATTTTTACTGTACAACAAGAATCTATTGATAAATTACGTGACTTTCTAAGAGAATATAGTAAAAAAAGTGTTAAACAGAAGATTAAGGTGCTTCAAAGACTAGTTCCATGCAGAGTGAGAAAGAATACTGGTTTGCAAGGACATTCTCTGGCTTGTCTTTCTAGGAAAGTTTGTCAAAGTGTTTTTCACCATTTTAGGATGCTGGCAGTACATCATACTGAAATGAGAAAGTTTGTGAGAAGATTGTATTTTGCTAAAAGTCCAGCACTAAAGTTAAATGAGTTGAATAGTGCTCTGTTGCGTGGATCTGTATCAGATGTAGAGAAGGTTACTGATGATATTCAGTTTTGTTACTTTGGTCCAGAACAAGAAAGTGCAGGAAATGACACAGTTATTGAAGAAAATGTGGAAGAGAATGTAGAACCCACTGTTAGTAAAAATTTTGAAGATCAAATGATAAAATTTACTATCATCTCTAATGAAAGACCAAATATTACTTGTATTTGTTGCCGGAGAAGCCATTATAAGACTCAAACAAGGAATGTTGATCTCTATAAAAAAAGTGAAAAAGAAAATAATTATGAGTGGAAGGATTTTGCTACATATTTGTTTCTGGAAAATTGTTTTGATTTGGGTGAAGATCAGCGTATTTGTAAATACTGTTATAACAAGTTAGAAGAAAATAAAATGCCAGCTAGAGCTGTACATAATAATTTAGAATTGGTTGATATTCCTGCAGAACTTAGTGATTTAAATACATATGAGTCTATACTCATTCAATGTGTCCATCCGTTTCAGACTACAGTTCGTATGGAGCCCAAAACAGGTAAATTACCTTCTTCAGATTTACAAAGAGGTTTAAAAGGAAGAGTTGTCTATTTGCCATTAGATTTGAAAAATAAAATTGAAACAATTGTTGCAGATAGTTTGGAAACTGAACCATTAGTTATTCTGGTTAATGGTGTACCTACAAAGAATAAGAAAATTTGGCAGGAGCTAGTAGATGTACAAAAAGTACAAAGAGCAAATTTATATTTCAAAAGAAATAAAAAGTACTATGAATCAATTTATATTGATGAAGATGAAGAAGTTTTACTTGCAGACACAGGAATACCAACTGGGCAAGTTGAAAAAGTGGATAAGTCAAAAGAAGAAGAAATTTATGAACATTTCAGCATACATCCTCTTCATTCTAAAGAAGTTATGGGAAACACTATTGATCTGTTTCAGATGAAAAAAGCAAAAGGAACTCCCGTGAGTGTATGGGAGGAGAGCTTGGAAGCTCGTTGTTTTCCCCAGCTGTTTCCTACGGGAAAAGGTGGACGATATGATGAACGTCCAATACAAATTCCTGCTTCTGAGTATCGGACTACAAGATTATATGCAGAAGATCCAAGATTTCGTCAAAGTATTCCTTATTTGTTCCATCTTTTATTTGAAAGTGACTTGTCTGCACTATCTTATGCAGTAAATCACATTTTAAAAACTGGAGTACATCTACATAATGTGTCTGCAAAGGATTTTATGAACAAAGTACAACAGCGAGATGATCATTTGGAATCTCAATTGATTAATCTGATGGCTTGTCAGCGTGGAACTAATGAATATTGGTACCGACGCCATGGAGAATTGAAATGTATGTTACGGAATTTAGGAACTCCTACATGGTTCCTTACCCTAAGCTGTGCTGAGTACGCTTGGGATGATTTACTGGATTTTCTTCGAGGGGCAAATTCAAATATTGAAAACATCCAATACAACACAGCAGGAGAATTGTGCTCATTGGATCCGGTTAATGTTTGCAGATATTTCAATCATAGATTTGAGGCTATGATGTCCTTCATCTGCAATAAAAAAAATCCACCTCTTGGAGAAGTTGTGGATTTCTTGTGGAGAAAAGAGTACCAAGCAAGAGGTGCTCCTCATATTCATATGCTGTTGTGGATCAAGGATGCCCCAAAATTTGGAACAGATTCTGATGATGCAGTTTTATCTTTCATTGAAGAATATGCAACATGTGCTATACCTAAAAGCACAGAAGAAAAAAACTTAAAAGAGCAAGTTTTACGTTTCCAAAGTCATCGGTGTGGAAAATACTGTTGACGAAAGTATAAGAGGAAAGATAAATTCTACACAAAATGTCGATTTGGATTTCCACGACCTGTTCTTTCAAAAGGAAGAGTAAACAGTTTTATGTCAGCTGTGCGACATACCATTACAAGAAAATCTCCGAAAAATACCTACAACCTAAGAAGAAAAGAAGAGTCAAAATATATAAATGACTACAACCCAGTCATTTTATCCATGTGGAATGCTAACATGGATATTCAGTATGTTGCTGACAATTCTATTGCTGTTGCTCGGTATGTCACATCTTACATCACTAAATCTGAGAAAACGGAATTGAAAGAAATGTGGGAAGAGATTTCTCATGAGAAGACTGTCAGTAAAAAGCTATACAGTTTCAGTTTAAAGATGTTATCGCATCGAGAAATTGGGTCATACGAATGCTCAGATAGGTTATCATCTGCAAGTCTGTACTCCAAACCCAGAAGAATAATTTGGGTAAGTTTAGGCCTTGCAGGAATGCGAAATCGGGTACTGAAATCTATTTGAGAAATTGAATATTTAGCAGAGAACAAACCAGAAAGTACAGACATTTTGAAAACAAATATGTTGGACACATATTACCCAAACAGAAGTCATCATCTTGAGAACATTTGTCTCTATGAAGTGCTGCAGAACTACATTTTTACACGGAATGCCACAGAAGACATCAACAATGGAAAATATAAAGTCATTGGTGAGGAAGGATGTTTGGTGAAACAAACAAAAGGAAGTTTGATTGATCACAGGAAGCTGAGTTGCGACACTACTGACAAAAAGGAATTTTACTACTTAGCACTTTTACAGCTGTTTAAACCATGGCGTTCAGAGGATGAATTACTTGGAGATTTTCAGAGCTATGAAGATTCCTTTAATGCATGTAAAGATAGCATAGAATGCAGTACTTTCACAAATTATGTACAAATGTTAAATGAAGAAATTGAACAAGAAGCTACAATTGCAGCAGAAGTAGCTAGAGACAGTTCTCAAGACAGTCAAAGTTCTGGTACGCTCAGTCATCCCCTAGGACAACCAATCGTAGAAAATGAAGCTGCAATACCCATGACTGAAGTGGAAATAGCTATGAATCAAGCTCAGGAAGATTTAATAGACTTACCAAATTTGGAACAACAACTGAATGATGAACAACAACAAATTTATGAAGAAGTCACAAAACAAATTGATCATGGATTACTACATGAAAATAAAGAGTGCTCATGCACATCATTTGAACCAATCAGAATGTATGTGAGTGGACAAGCTGGAACTGGAAAAAGTTTCTTAATTAAAGTAATTAGAGGCTACCTACAGAAAAAAACTGATTCAACTTTGTCTTGTGTTGTTACTGCTCCAACTGGGTTAGCAGCATATAACATAAAAGGAATTACCTTACATCGTTTGCTAATGTTACCAGTAGAGCATGAGAACAAAATAGAATACCACAAGCTAACAGGAGAAGCATGTTTTGAAGTTTCAAGAGTGTTGAAGAAAATGAAAGTTCTCATTATTGATGAGGTAAGCATGGTATCAAGCTTAATGCTTGCCTTTGTTCATTTAAGAATGCAGCAAATTCTAAAGACAGACTATGACGTGTTATTTGGAGGAAAACATGTTATAGTTTTTGGGGATCTACTGCAGCTCACTCCAGTTAAAGGACAACCAGTATTTAATACTCTTGCACATGAAGACACGAAAAAGTCATTAGGAAGTATAGGTAATGTGAATATTTGGTCATACTTTGAGTACAAAGAACTGATTACCAATATGCGGCAAGGCAATGATGATGATTATGCAAGTATTCTCAAGGATATCAGAATTGGACTACTCCCAGAACATGGCAGAAAAGCTTTACAGAGTCGATTGCTATGTAATTTGTTTCCAACAGAACAAATAGTTCCAGAGAAAATATACAAGAAAATTGCAGAAAAAAATACTGTAATCTGCTTAATGCCAACACTACATGAATGCTCTATATTCAATGAAGAACTTTTGAAATTGGAAAATGAAGAGATTATGAAAATGGAAGCCGTGGATAAAATACAGCATGAAGGAACAACTATTATATATACAGGCAAATTGAAAACTAAATTGGATTCTCTAGAGAAAAACATATCGAAAACAGCTGGTTTAGAAAACAATCTTTATGTATGTGTGAACTGTCGAGTAATTTTAAGACGTAATTTGAATGTAGAAAAAGGTTTAGTGAATGGAGCTATGGGTAAAGTTGTGGGTTTTGTTAATTACCAGAAAAAAGGTGGAATTGAATTTTTAAAAATAAAATTTGATCAGATTGAAGAGGTTAAAGACATTAGTCGTTGTTCAGTTCGTTTTTTGCTTGTGAAAGACTTATATGTACGTAGGAAGCAGTTTCCGTTTTCTCTAGCATATGCTGTAACTATTCACAAATCTCAAGGATTAACTGTAGATAGTGCTTTTGTAAACATTGGATCTAGTGTGTTTAAAGAAGGTATGGCATATGTTGCTTTGTCACGAGTGAAAAAATTATCTGGTTTATTCATGATAGAAACTGTGGAAAGGAGTATGATAGATTAAGAAGAAGCTATGCTCCTCATTTAGGTCAGTATCCTGTGTTTGAAAAACGTGTTGTTTGTCGGAAAAGGAGAATTGAGAATATCTGTAATGAGGATGAACAGAAGAGAAAACAAAAAGAGAGTGATGTGATTGCAAGCAAAAAGAAAAAGGACAGTGTTGAAGAGGGTGTTGGTTGTCATTTTGAAAATAGCTCTGGTGTCAACTGCTACGCTAATGTAGTGCTGAATGGTGTATTTTATCTTGAAAGTTTGCAAGAGCAGATAATACTAAATCATGAAAAAAGATTTTGTTCTCTGCTGAGTTTCCTTTATGAGAAGTTGAGTAATGATAAAACTAAAATAGAAAGTGCTTTTGATGTTAGAAATCTTTTAGATGTATGTTCTGGATGTACACAGTTTACACAAAATGTCCAGCAAGATGCACAGGAATTCTTAATGTATATGCTTATGGTACTGGAAGATGAAGGGGTAGAAATAGAAAATATATTTGGTCTCTCTTATAAATGGGAACATTGTTGTGAAAACTGTATGAACACATGCAGCACTAATGTTGATTCATACATTTAACATTACCAGAGAGTAAATCAGTGACTTTTAGTAAATTAGTTAAAGATGCAAATCACAACATGGAATGTTCTCAATGTAAATCAGAAATGTTATCAACGTTATTTTTAAAGAAATATGGACTGTATATAATTTTAATGATGCAACGTTGTAGAGCTGATGGAACAAAATTGGAAACTTTAATAAAGAAGTTTGTAGGAAATCAATTATCAATATCAGGAAAGACTTTTGTTGCAGTTGCAATAATTTTCCATGATGGACCTTCTATAACTTCTGGTCATTACACAGTTTATCTAAAATGTGAAAAAGGCTGGACACTGTGTAATGATTCTCAATTGATTTTCAAGCAGCGTTTGCCTGCAGAATTACCAAATTCCTACTTAATTTTTCTAAAACCAAAAATTTTAGATACAAATTGCAGCATCTGAAGAAACCATTATTTCGATGTTATAGGATTACCATTGGATATTTCACCTAAAAAGGATTTAAAAATTACCATTTGGCCTCATGGAAAGGTAAATGTTTCTATTGTGGACTTCTTTGACAGATATTATTTTGGTGTATGTGCTTAAGCAACAAGATTTACAGACGTTACTTATTGCAAATAGTTATTGTTCTAAGAAGATATTTTTAATATATATGTTACATTTCTATCAAAGTATGTTTTACTGAGGATAGATTCAGGTCTTTTTTAAACAATCTTTCATATTGTTTATTTTTTTGCCCGCTGATAAGTGATGAATAAAATTGATATCACTATTTTCAGTGAAAATCAATATATTCTGAAAACAGCAAAAAAGGGCAAAAAATTACTTTGTTAAATATGAAAATATGTGTACTGTATTCTAAAATGTATTGTTAAATATTACTACTTTTTTTCTTTTTTTTCAGATCTAGAAAGAAAATTTAGGAAATTGAATCCATTTTTCTTGTAATTAAAAAAACCAATTTATTTCTAATTAAGTTATTTTGTTGGTCAGATAAGTTTAAAATATCTGTATTTCTCACCCCTTCACTTTCATGCTCCCTTTTCTTCACTTCTCCTCACTCTGCTTTTCTCATACCCCTTCCCTCTCTCTTCTTCCTTTACTGCTCTTTCGTAACTCCCTCACTCCTTTTCTACTACTCCCCTAGGTTTACTGCCTCCATCACTATTTTTTCAACCATGTTCTCTCCCTGTCTCCATATGTCTCAGTCATTCTAACTGCCTTACTCCTTCTCAGTTCCCTGGTCTCTGTCTCTGTTTCTGTCTCTCTCCCTTTGTCTGTCTTACCCTTAATTTCCTTAACATCTCTGTTTCTACCACTCCTCCTCTCTCCATCACTCATTTTCCATCTATGTTAATTTTTTAACCTTCTCTGTCATTCTCCTTCCCTCACCTTCCCTAACTGTCACTATCCTTTACTCATAGTCACTCCTATTCTCCTACTTCACTTCCTCCTGTCTGTATCTCACACCCCTTCACCTTTTCACATTCTTTCCTTCACTCTCCCTCACTCTCCTTTGCTCATTGAAATCCTGACTCCCTTTCTCTCACTCCAGTTTCCTAAATCCCTCCATCCCCTCACTCCCCTCACTCCCCATCTTTCACTTTCCCTTACCCCCTTTTCTAATCCTCATACCCCTTATCTCACCATCACTCCACTTCTCTAACTTTCAATCCCTTTGACCTGCTGTACTTCATCCGCTTCATCTGTTACTCCCTTTTCCTATCTCCGTCCCTTACTCTCCTTTTCTCACTCCCCCTCCATCACTCTCCATTACTCACTGCCATTCCCTTACTCGTTCACTCTTCTTACCTGTATCCTCTACCCTTAGTCCTTTTGTTGCAGTCAGTCTTTCACTTCCCTTTCATGACTGATCATACTTTCCTTTTCTCACTCATTCTGTCTGTCCTTTCCTCCTCTTCACTCAGTCATTTCAATCATTTCAATCATTCATGTATACACTACACATTCATTCAATAAAATTACAACACAGTATATTAGGAATATAGCTCTTCTTGGAGAAGTGAAGTGAGTTCTGAAAGAACTGTTTTTTTTGTCTTTTTTGTTTCGTTTTTTTTTTAGTTTTTTAACAATTTTGTATTTTTTTAGAGCACCGAAAAAAACTGGGAATGAAAAACTGTTCAACAGGAACAAAAATAATAAATGAAAAAAATTATGGGCTGGAGCATGTGTGCTGCTGTATTTTGTTTTCGATCAAGTTAATACTGCTCTCAGCGTAGCAAAGAACAGCATTGCACACATTACAATGTATGTGCACCTTCTGGAAAAGTGGGCGGATGTCCAGTGACCTGGTACACGGAGAATCTGCGGCCGCAGATGATGTGCTCGGCTGAGCAGGTGGAGGGTTGTCTCTTAGGGCTCTAGTTGACTCTCGAGCATAAGGTACAGGATGCACTGTCTTGAAGTGTCTCAACATTGAATAAATACTAAACGAGTATTTCTTGGTGGGATCTCCTCTGGAAAACACACTTCCACAAATAGTGCAAGTCACCTTCGGGGCATTGACCTTCTTTTGGCCCTCTGGAAAGGTGAAGAATTTCCAGATAAAAGAGTCTTTTTGTTTGGTCTGCCTTGGTGGTACCACAAAGGTCTCCTCCTCACTCCCTGAAGTAGACTGCTGTTCTGCCATTTTCAAGTAAAATTGTACTAGAATAGCTGTTCAGCTCCTTGTCCCAGGAAATAAGAAGAAATAGTGAGGGGAGTGGGTGTGGTGTTTGAAGATTCTGGAACAGAAACTACTATGAACCAATGAAAAGTGTTGTTTCGTAATCACATGACTTGCCGTGCGCGCACGGTGCTAGCACGTATGCGCGCACGGTGCACGCACGCATCAGAAATGAATGACTTTTAACCCGATTCCTAAAACATGAAAAGGAGGCAGGGAAGACACTCCCTGACCCCCTAGACCTTCTCAGGGGGTCCCTAAAGGACCTCGTAAATAAAAAAAACCCATTTTGTTTAATAAAATAAATTGCCGGTGCGCGCCCCGTGAAAAACCCTTAAAAAAAACAAAAAACATTTTAAACTGTTTATAGGTTTATAGAAGATATTAACTATGCTGTTCAACTTTATCCAAATAAAAAAAAGAAAGAGCTGAGCCATTCCATATTACAGGATACAGTCAATCTATAACTATATACATAGGTAGTTTATTGTAAAATAAATATATAAAAAATATAATAATACATACATAAATTAGCATTTAAAAAACCTTACAAATTCACTAAAAAAAACATAGGTTTCACACACGTTATAGTTAGAAATTAGCATTTAAAAAACCTTGCAAATTCACTTAAAAAACCATAGGTTTCACACACGTTATAGTTAGGAATTAGCATTGAAAAAATCTTGCAAATTCACTGAATAAACCATAGGTTTCAGACACGTTATAGTTAGGAATTAGCATTTAAAAAACCTTGCAAATTCACTGAAAAAACCATAGGTTTCACACATGTTATAGTTAGCTGGACATTTCACTCGTACAAAACCATTGAAATTCCCCCATTATAGTTAGTTCAGCTAACTATAACTCGCGTGACCGCAATCCACTGCTGATGACGTCACATATTACATCACTCATGACATGGTCAGTGACATCACTCCTGACATCACTGATGATATCTCAAAAGACATCACTGATGACATCACTGATGACATCATCCTTGTGTAAGAGTGGCAGACCTCCTCTTATCCTAATATAAACTTTGATACACACATTGAAAAATACAAACTAAAGTTTTTAAAACTATAGAGATACCAATACAAGTTAGAACAACCTATTCAGTAATTCCAAAATCTACATACGCATCCACTCATTCATCAACACTTCTATATAGTCATTCATACATATGTACTCATACACCTATACATCCTGTTACAGACCTACACTCAAACATAGAGTTACTCACACACATACTCACACAAGCAAATAAACATCCATTTACTTGCATATACAGCTATACACACACCACTACACTTACTTCTACAGAAACGTACACATACTTACTCGCTTAAACAATCACTTATATCTCTATCTACATCTACCTCTATCTACATCTACCTCTATCTACATCTACCTCTATCTACATATACCGCTATCTACATCTACCTGTATCTACCTCTACTTACCTCTATCTATCTCTATCTACATCTACCTCTATCTACATCTACCTCTATCTACATCTACCTCTATCTACATCTACATCTATCTACATCTATCTACTTCTATCTACCTCTATCTACAGCTACATCTATCTACCTCTATCTACATCTATCTACCGCTATCTACATGTATCTACCTCTACCTCTATCTACCTTTATCTACATCTATCTACATCTACCTCTATCAACCGCTATCTACCTCTATCTACAGCTACATCTATCTACCTCTGCTTACCTCTACATCTATCTACATCTACCTCTATCTACATCTACCTCTCTCTATATCTACCTCTATCTACATCTACCACTATCTACCTGTATCTACCTGTACCTACCTCTACCTACCTCTATCTACCTCTATCTACATCTACCTCTATCTACATCTACATCTATCTACATCTACCTCTATCTACATCTACCTCTATCTACATCTACCGCTATCTACCTGTATCTACCTCTATCTACCTCTACCTACGTCTATCTACATCTACCTCTAGCTAGATCTACACCTATCTACATCTATCTACCTCTATCTACAGCTACATCTATCTACCTCTATCTACTACCTCTATCAACATCTATCTACCGCTATCTACATGTATCTACCTCTACCTTTATCTACATCTATCTACATCTACATGTATCAACCGCTACCTACCTCTATCTACAGCTACATCTATCTACCTCTATCTACCTCTACCTCTATCTACATCTACCTCTACCTACATCTACCTCTACCTACATCTACCTCTAGCTACATCTACCTCTAGCTACATCTGCCTTTATCTACTGCCATCTACCTCTATATACATCTTTCTACCTCTACCTACCTCTATCTACATCTATCTACCTCTAAAAACCTCTATCTACCTCTACCTCTATCTACATCTACCTCTGCCTACATCTACCTCTACCTACATCTACCTCTATCTAAATATACCTCTATCTACATCTATCTACATCTACCGCTATCTATATCTACCGCTATCTACATCTACAGCTATATAGCTCTATCTACCTCTACCTACATCTATCTACCTCTACCTACCTCTACCTACCTCCATCTACCTCTATCTAACGCTATCTACATCTATCTACCACTATCTACCTCCATCTACCTCTATCTACCGCTATCTACATCTATCTACCACTATCTACATCCATCTACCTCTATCTACCTCTATATATATCTACATCTATATATATATCTACATCTATCTACCTCTATTTACATCTACATCTACACCTATCTACCTCTATCTACATCTACCTCTATCTACATCTATCTACCTCTATCTACCTCTATCTACATCTATCTACCTCTATCTACATCTATCTACCTCTATCTACATCTACCTCTTTTACCTCTCTGTACCTCTATCTCCTTCTACCATCCTCTATCTACATCTACCTCTACCTACCTCTATCTACCTCTACCTACCTCTATCTACATCTACCTACCTCTATCTACATCTACCTCTGTCTATCGCTATCTACCACTATCTACATCTATCTACCTCGATCTACCTCTATATATATATATCTACATGTATCTACCTCTATCTACATCTATCTACCGCTATCTACATGTATCTACCTCTACCTCTATCTACCTTTATCTACATCTATCTACATCTACCTCTATCAACCGCTATCTACCTCTATCTACAGCTACATCTATCTACCTCTGCTTACCTCTACATCTATCTACATCTACCTCTAGCTACATCTACCTCTCTCTATATCTACCTCTATCTACATCTACCACTATCTACCTGTATCTACCTGTACCTACCTCTACCTACCTCTATCTACCTCTATCTACATCTACCTCTATCTACATCTATCTACATCTACCTCTATCTACATCTACCTCTATCTACATCTACCGCTATCTACCTGTATCTACCTCTATCTACCTCTACCTACGTCTATCTACATCTACCTCTAGCTAGATCTACACCTATCTACATCTATCTACCTCTATCTACAGCTACATCTATCTACCTCTATCTACTACCTCTATCAACATCTATCTACCGCTATCTACATGTATCTACCTCTACCTTTATCTACATCTATCTACATCTACATGTATCAACCGCTACCTACCTCTATCTACAGCTACATCTATCTACCTCTATCTACCTCTACCTCTATCTACATCTACCTCTACCTACATCTACCTCTACCTACATCTACCTCTAGCTACATCTACCTCTAGCTACATCTGCCTTTATCTACTGCCATCTACCTCTATATACATCTTTCTACCTCTACCTACCTCTATCTACCTCTATCTACCTCTATCAACCTCTATCTACCTCTACCTCTATCTACATCTACCTCTGCCTACATCTACCTCTACCTACATCTACCTCTATCTAAATATACCTCTATCTACATCTATCTACATCTACCGCTATCTATATCTACCGCTATCTACATCTACAGCTATATAGCTCTATCTACCTCTACCTACATCTATCTACCTCTACCTACCTCCATCTACCTCTATCTAACGCTATCTACATCTATCTACCACTATCTACCTCCATCTACCGCTATCTACCGCTATCTACATCTATCTACCACTATCTACATCCATCTACCTCTATCTACCTCTATATATATCTACATCTATATATATATCTACATCTATCTACCTCTATCTACATCTACATCTACACCTATCTACCTCTATCTACATCTACCTCTATCTACATCTATCTACCTCTATCTACCTCTATCTACATCTATCTACCTCTATCTACATCTATCTACCTCTGTCTACATCTACCTCTTTTACCTCTCTGTACCTCTATCTCCCTCTACCATCCTCTATCTACATCTACCTCTACCTACCTCTATCTACCTCTACCTACCTCTATCTACATCTACCTACCTCTATCTACATCTACCTCTGTCTATCGCTATCTACCACTATCTACATCTATCTACCTCGATCTACCTCTATATATATATATCTACATGTATCTACCTCTATCTACATCTATCTACCGCTATCTACATGTATCTACCTCTACCTCTATCTACCTTTATCTACATCTATCTACATCTACCTCTATCAACCGCTATCTACCTCTATCTACAGCTACATCTATCTACCTCTGCTTACCTCTACATCTATCTACATCTACCTCTAGCTACATCTACCTCTCTCTATATCTACCTCTATCTACATCTACCACTATCTACCTGTATCTACCTGTACCTACCTCTACCTACCTCTATCTACCTCTATCTACATCTACCTCTATCTACATCTATCTACATCTACCTCTATCTACATCTACCTCTATCTACATCTACCGCTATCTACCTGTATCTACCTCTATCTACCTCTACCTACGTCTATCTACATCTACCTCTAGCTAGATCTACACCTATCTACATCTATCTACCTCTATCTACAGCTACATCTATCTACCTCTATCTACTACCTCTATCAACATCTATCTACCGCTATCTACATGTATCTACCTCTACCTTTATCTACATCTATCTACATCTACATGTATCAACCGCTACCTACCTCTATCTACAGCTACATCTATCTACCTCTATCTACCTCTACCTCTATCTACATCTACCTCTACCTACATCTACCTCTACCTACATCTACCTCTAGCTACATCTACCTCTAGCTACATCTGCCTTTATCTACTGCCATCTACCTCTATATACATCTTTCTACCTCTACCTACCTCTATCTACCTCTATCTACCTCTATCAACCTCTATCTACCTCTACCTCTATCTACATCTACCTCTGCCTACATCTACCTCTACCTACATCTACCTCTATCTAAATATACCTCTATCTACATCTATCTACATCTACCGCTATCTATATCTACCGCTATCTACATCTACAGCTATATAGCTCTATCTACCTCTACCTACATCTATCTACCTCTACCTACCTCTACCTACCTCCATCTACCTCTATCTAACGCTATCTACATCTATCTACCACTATCTACCTCCATCTACCGCTATCTACCGCTATCTACATCTATCTACCACTATCTACATCCATCTACCTCTATCTATATCTACATCTATATATATATCTACATCTATCTACCTCTATCTACATCTACATCTACACCTATCTACCTCTATCTACATCTACCTCTATCTACATCTATCTACCTCTATCTACCTCTATCTACATCTATCTACCTCTATCTACATCTATCTACCTCTGTCTACATCTACCTCTTTTACCTCTCTGTACCTCTATCTCCCTCTACCATCCTCTATCTACATCTACCTCTACCTACCTCTATCTACCTCTACCTACCTCTATCTACATCTACCTACCTCTATCTACATCTACCTCTGTCTACCTCTGTCCACATCTACCTCTGTCTATCGCTATCTACCACTATCTACATCTATCTACCTCGATCTACCTCTATATATATATATCTACATGTATCTACCTCTATCTACATCTACCTCTGTCTACCTCTGTCCACACATACCTCTGTCTATCGCTATCTACCACTATCTACATCTATCTACCTCGATCTACCTTTATATATATATACATCTATATATATCTACATCAATCTACCTCTATCTACATCTACATCTACATCTATCTACATCTACCTCTATCTACCTATATCTACATCTATCTACCTCTATCTACATCTACCTCTTTTACCTCTAACTACCTACCTCTACCTACCTCTACCTACCTCTATCTACCTCTATCTACCTCTACCTACCTCTATCTACATCTACCTACCTGTATCTACATCTACCTCTGTCTACCTCTGTCTACATCTACCTCTGTCTATCGCTATCCACCACTATCTACATCTATCTACCGCTATATATATCTACATCTAGATATATCTACATCTATCTACCTCAACATCTATCTACCTCAACATCTATCTACCTCTATCTACATCTATATATCCACATCTATCTACCTCTATCTATATCTACCTCTATCTACATCCGTCTACCTCTATCTATATCTACCTCTACCTACCTCTATCTAGATCTACATCTATCTACATTTACCTCCATCTACATCTACCTCTATCTACATCTACCTCTATCTACATCTATCTCCCTTTATATACCGCTATCTACCTCTATCTACAGCTACATCTTTCTACCTCTATTTATATCTACATCTATCTACCTCTAAATCTACATTTACCTCCATCTACATCTAACTCTCTCTACCTCTATCTACCTCTATCTACCTCTATCTACATCTATCTACCTCTAGCTACATCTACCTCTATCTACATCTACCTCTATCTACATCTACCTCTATCTACCTGTATCTACCACTATCTACCTGTATCTACCGCTATCTACCTCTATCTACCGCTATCTACCGCTATCTACCGCTATCTACTGCTATCTACCGCTATCTACCTCTACCTACCTCTACCTACCTCTACCTACCTCTATCTACCTCTACCTACATCTACCTCTATCTACATCTACCTCTATCTACATCTATCTACCTCTATCTACCGCTATCTACCTCTATCTACAGCTACATCTTTCTACCGCTATTCATATCTACATCTATCTACCTCTAAATCTACATTTACCTCCATCTACATCTACCTCTCTCTACCTCTATCTACCTCTATCTATATCTACATCTATCTACATCTACCTCTATCAACCACTATCTACCACTATCGACATCTACCTCTATCTACATCTATCTACATCTACCTCTGTCTACATCTACATCTATCTACATCTACCTCTGTCTACATCTACCTCTATCTACGTCTATCTACATCTACGTCTATCTACATCTACGTCTATCTACATCTACGTCTATCTACATCTAACTCTATCTACATCTACCGGTATCTACCTGTATATACCTCTACCTGCCTCTATCTACCTCTATCTACATCTACCTCTATCTACATCTATCTACATCTACCTCTATCTACATCTACCTTCATATACATATACCGCTATCTACATCTACCGCTATCTACCTGTATCTACCTGTATTTACCTCTACTTACCTCTATCTACCTCTATCTACATCTACCTCTATCTACATCTACCTCTATCTACATCTACCTCTATCTACATCTACATCTATCTACATCTATCTACTTCTATCTACCTCTATCTACAGCTACATCTATCTACCTGTATCTACCTCTATCTACTACCTCTATCTACATCTATCTACCGCTATCTACATGTATCTACCTCTACCTCTATCTACCTTTATCTACATCTATCTACATCTACCTCTATCAACCACTATCTACCTCTATCTACAGCTACATCTATCTACCTCTGCTTACCTCTACATCTATCTACATCTACCTCTATCTACATCTACCTCTCTCTATATCTACCTCTATCAACATCTACCACTATCTACCTGTATCTACCTGTACCTACCTCTACCTACCTCTATCTACCTCTATCTACATCTACCTCTATCGACATCTACATCTATCTAAATCTACCTCTATTTACATCTACCTCTATCTACATCTACCGCTATCTACATCTATCTACCTCTATCTACCTCTATCTACAGCTACATCTATCTACCTCTATCTACCTCTATCTACAGCTACATCTATCTACCTCTATCTACTACCTCTATCTACATCTATCTACCGCTATCTACATGTATCTACCTCTACCTTTATCTACATCTATCTACATCTACCTCTATCAACCGCTACCTACCTCTATCTACAGCTACATCTATCTACCTCTATCTACCTCTACCTCTATCTACATCTACCTCTACCTACATCTACCTCTACCTACATCTACCTCTAGCTACATCTACCTCTAGCTACATCTGCCTTTATCTACTGCCATCTACCTCTATATACATCTTTCTACCTCTACCTACCTCTATCTACCTCTATCTACCTCTATCAACCTGTATCTACCTCTACCTCTATCTACATCTACCTCTGCCTACATCTACCTCTACCTACATCTACCTCTATCTAAATATACCTCTATCTACATCTATCTACATCTACCGCTATCTATATCTACCGCTATCTACATCTACAGCTATATAGCTCTATCTACCTCTACCTACATCTATCTACCTCTACCTACCTCTACCTACCTCCATCTACCTCTATCTAACGCTATCTACATCTATCTACCACTATCTACCTCCATCTACCTCTATCTACCGCTATCTACATCTATCTACCACTATCTACATCCATCTACCTCTATCTACCTCTATATATATCTACATCTATATATATATCTACATCTATCTACCTCTATCTACATCTACATCTACACCTATCTACCTCTATCTACATCTACCTCTATCTACATCTATCTACATCTATCTACCTCTATCTACATCTATCTACCTCTATCTACATCTATCTACCTCTATCTACATCTACCTCTTTTACCTCTCTGTACCTCTATCTCCCTCTACCATCCTCTATCTACATCTACCTCTACCTACCTCTATCTACCTCTACCTACCTCTATCTACATCTACCTACCTCTATCTACATCTACCTCTGTCTACCTCTGTCCACATCTACCTCTGTCTATCGCTATCTACCACTATCTACATCTATCTACCTCGATCTACCTCTATATATATATATCTACATGTATCTACCTCTATCTACATCTACCTCTGTCTACCTCTGTCCACACATACCTCTGTCTATCGCTATCTACCACTATCTACATCTATCTACCTCGATCTACCTTTATATATATATACATCTATATATATCTACATCAATCTACCTCTATCTACATCTACATCTATCTACATCTACCTCTATCTACCTATATCTACATCTATCTACCTCTATCTACATCTACCTCTTTTACCTCTAACTACCTACCTCTACCTACCTCTACCTACCTCTATCTACCTCTATCTACCTCTACCTACCTCTATCTACATCTACCTACCTGTATCTACATCTACATCTGTCTACCTCTGTCCACATCTACCTCTGTCTATCGCTATCCACCACTATCTACATCTATCTACCGCTATATATATCTACATCTATATATATCTACATCTATCTACCTCAACATCTATCTACCTCAACATCTATCTACCTCTATCTACATCTATATATCCACATCTATCTACCTCTATCTATATCTACCTCTATCTACATCCGTCTACCTCTATCTATATCTACCTCTACCTACCTCTATCTAGATCTACATCTATTTACATTTACCTCCATCTACATCTACCTCTATCTACATCTACCTCTATCTACATCTATCTCCCTTTATCTACCGCTATCTACCTCTATGTACAGCTACATCTTTCTACCTCTATTTATTTCTACATCTATCTACCTCTAAATCTACATTTACCTCCATCTACATCTACCTCTCTATACCTCTATCTACCTCTATCTACATTTATCTACCTCTATCTACATCTACCTCTTTCTACATCTACCTCTATCTACATCTACCTCTATCTACCTGTATCTACCACTATCTACCTCTATCTACCACTATCTACCTCTATCTACAGCTATCTACCGCTATCTACCGCTATCTACCGCTATCTACCTCTACCTACCTCTACCTACCTCTACCTACCTCTATCTACCTCTACCTACATCTACCTCTAACTACATCTACCTCTATCTACATCTATCTACCTTTATCTACAGGTACATCTATCTACTGTTACCTACCTCTACCTACCTCTATCTACATCTACCTCTATCTACCTCTCTCTACATCTACCTCTATCTACATCTACCTCTATCTACAACTAATTACCTCTATCTACCTTTATCTACCTCTTGCTACCTCTAGCTACCTCTAGCTACCTTTATCTACAGCTACATCTATCTACCTTTACCTGCCTCTACCTACCTCTATCTACATCTACCTCTATCTACCTCTTGCTACCTCTAGCTACCTCTAGCTACCTCTAGCTACCTCTAGCTACATCTACATCTATCTACATCTACCTCTACCTCTATCATCTACCTCTATCATTTACCTCAACCTACATCTACCTCTATCTACATCTTCCTCTATTTACATCTACCTCTATTTACATCTACCTCTATCTACCTCTATCTACATCTGTCTATCTCTACCTACCTCTACCTACCTCTACCTCTATCTACCTCTATCTGCATCTGTCTACCTCTTCCTACCTCTACCTACCTCATTTCTATCTACCTCTATCTACATCTACATCTACCGCTATCTACATCTACCTCTATCTACATCTACCACTATCTACCTCTATCTACATCTACCCCTAGCTACCGCCAGCTACATCTACATCTGTCTACATCTACCTCTACCTCTATCATCTACCTCTAGCTACATCTACCGCTATCTACATGTATCTACCTCTATCTACCTCTACCTACATCTACCTCTACCTCTACCTCTATCTACCTCTATCTACATCTACCTCTATCTACCGCTAGCTACCTCTATCTACATCTACCTCTATCTACCGCTATCTACCTCCATCTACCGCTATCTACCGCTATCTACCTCTATCTACCTCTACCTACATCTACCTCTACCTCTATCTACCTCTGTCTACATCTACCGCTATCTACCTCTATCTACATTTACCACTATCTACCTCTACGTACCTCTAACTATCTATATCTATCTATCTACATCTATCTATCTACATCTACCTCTATCCACCTACATCTACATCTATCTACATCTTCCTCTATCAACCGCTATCTATCTCTATCAACCGATATCTACCTCTATCAACTGCTATCTACCTCTATCACCCTCTACCTCTATTTACATCTATCTACCTCTATCTACATTTGCATCTATCTTCCTCTATCTACATCTACCTCAGCTATCTCTGTCTACCTCTGACTACATCTACCACTATCTACTTCCGTCTACATTTACCTCTATCTACCTCTACCTACCTCTATCTATCTACATCTATCTATATTTATCTATCTACATCTACCTCTATCTATCTACATCTACCTCTATCTATCTACATCTACCTCTATCTACATCTACCTCTATCTATCTACATCTACCTCTATCTACATCTACCTCTACCTACCTCTACCTACGGCTACCTGCATCTATCTACCTTGATCTACATCTACCTCTATCTACATATACCTCTATCTACATCTACCTCTACCTCCATCTACCTCCATCTACTGCCATCTACCTCCATCTACCTTTGTCTACATCTATCTACCTCTATCTACCTCTATCTACATCTATCTACATCTATCTACATCTATCTACCTCTATCTACATCTATCTACATCTATCTACATCTATCTACATCTATATACCTCTATCTACATCTATCTACCTCTATCTACATCTATCTACCTAGATCTACATCTACCTCTATCTACATCTACCTCTATCTACATCTTCCTCTATCAACCGCTATCTATCTCTATCAACCGCTATCTACCTCTATCAACTGCTTTCTACCTCTATCACCCTCTACCTCTATTTACATCTATCTACCTCTATCTACATTTGCATCTATCTTCCTCTATCTACATCTACCTCTATCTATCTCTGTCTACCTCTGACTACATCTACCACTATCTACCTCCATCTACATTTACCTCTATCTACCTCTACCTACCTCCATCTATCTACATCTATCTATATCTATCTATCTACATCTACCTCTACCTATCTACATCTACCTCTATCTATCTACATCTACCTCTATCTACATCTACCTCTATCTATTTACATCTACCTCTATCAACCGCTATCTACCTCTATCAACTGCTATCTACCTCTATCACCATCTACCTCTATTTACATCTATCTACCTCTATCTACGTTTGCATCTATCTTCCTCTATCTACTTCTACCTCTATCTATCTCTGTCTACCTCTGACTACATCTACCACTATCTACCTCCATCTACATTTACCTCTATCTACCTCTACCTACCTCTATCTATCTACATCTATCTATATCTATCTATCTACATCTACCTCTATCTATCTACATCTACCTCTATCTATCTACATCTACCTCTATCTACATCTACCTCTATCTATCTACATCTACCTCTATCAAACGCTATCTACCTCTATCAACTGCTATCTACCTCTATCACCCTCTACCTCTATTTACATCTATCTACCTCTATCTACATTTGCATCTATCTTCCTCTATCTACTTCTACCTCTATCTATCTCTGTCTACCTCTGACTACATCTACCACTATCTACCTCCATCTACATTTACCTCTATCTACCTCTACCTACCTCTATCTATCTACATCTATCTATATCTATCTATCTACATCTACCTCTACCTATCTACATCTACCTCTATCTATCTACATCTACCTCTATCTACATCTACCTCTATCTATCTACATCTACCTCTATCAAACGCTATCTACCTCTATCAACTGCTATCTACCTCTATCACCCTCTACCTCTATTTACATCTATCTACCTCTATCTACATTTGCATCTATCTTCCTCTATCTACTTCTACCTCTATCTATCTCTGTCTACCTCTGACTACATCTACCACTATCTACCTCCATCTACATTTACCTCTATCTATGTCTACCTACCTCTATCTATCTACATCTATCTATATCTATCTATCTACATCTACCTCTATCTATCTACATCTACCTCTATCTATCTACATCTACCTCTATCTACATCTACCTCTATCTATCTACATCTACCTCTATCAACCGCAATCTACCTCTATCAACTGCTATCTACCTCTATCACCCTCTACCTCTATTTACATCTATCTACCTCTATCTACATTTGCATCTATCTTCCTCTATCTACATCTACCTCTAGCTATCTCTGTCTACCTCTGACTACATCTACCACCATCTACCTCTGTCTACATTTACCTCTATCTACCTCTACCTACCTCTATCTATCTACATCTATCTATATCTATCTATCTACGTCTACCTCTATCTATCTACATCTACCTCTTTCTATCTACATCTACCTCTATCTATCTACATCTACCTCTATCTACATCTACCTATATCTACATCTACCTCTATCTATCTACATCTACCTCTATCTACATCTACCTATACCTACCTCTACCTACCGCTACCTACATCTATCTACCTTGATCTACATCTACCTCTATCTACATATACCTCTATCTACATCTACCTCTATCTATATCTTCCTCTATCAACCGCTATCTACCTCTATCAACCGCTATCTACCTCTATCAACCGCTATCTACCTCTATCAACTGCTATCTACCTCTATCACCCTCTACCTCTATTTACATCTATCTACCTCTATCTACATTTGCATCTATCTTCCTCTATCTACATCTACCTCTATCTATCTCTGTCTACCTCTGACTACATCTACCACTATCTACCTCCCTCTACATTTACCTCTATCTACATCTACCTACCTCTATCTATGTACATCTATCTATATCTATCTATCTACATCTACCTCTATCTATCTACATCTACCTCTATCTATCTACATCTACCTCTATCTACATCTACCTCTATCTATCTACATCTACCTCTATCTACATCTACCTCTACCTACCTCTACGTACCGCTACCTACATCTATCTACCTCGATCTACATCTACCTCTATCGACATATACCTCTATTTACATTTATCTACCTCTATCTACATCTATCTACATCTATCTACATCTATCTACATCTATATACCTCTATCTACATCTATCTACCTCTATCTACATCTATGTACCTCGATCTACATCTACCTCTATCTACATCCACCTCTATCTACATCTTCCTCTATCAACCGCTATCTATCTCTATCAACCGCTATCTACCTCTATCAACTGCTATCTACCTCTATCACCCTCTACCTCTATTTACATCTATCTACCTTTATCTACATTTGCATCTATCTTCCTCTATCTACATCTACCCTAGCTATCTCTGTCTACCTCTGACTACATCTACCACTATCTACCTCCGTCTACATTTACCTCTATCTACCTCTACCTACCTCTATCTATCTACATCTATCTATATCTATCTATCTACATCTACCTCTATCTATCTACATCTACCTCTTTCTATCTACATCTACCTCTATCTATCTACATCTACTTCTATCTACATCTACCTCTACCTACCGCTACCTACATCTATCTACCTTGATCTACATCTACCTCTATCTATATATACCTCTATCTACATCTACCTCTATCTACATCTTCCTCTATCAACCGCTATCTACCTCTATCAACCGCTATCTACCTCTATCAACCGCTATCTACCTCTATCAACTGCTATCTACCTCTATCACCCTCTAACTCTATTTACCTCTATCTACATTTGCATCTATCTTCCTCTATCTACATCTACCTCTATCTATCTCTGTCTATCTCTGACTACATCTACCACTATCCACCTCCCTCTACATTTACATCTATCTACCTCTACCTACCTCTATCTATCTACATCTATCTATATCTATCTATCTACATCTACCTCTATCTATCTACATCTACCTCTATCTATCTACATCTACATCTATCTACATCTACCTCTATCTCTCTACATCTACCTCTATCTACATCTACCTCTAACTACCTCTACCTACTGCTACCTACATCTATCTACCTTGATCTACATCTACCTCTATCTACATATACCTCTATCTACATCTACCTCTATCTACATCTTCCTCTATCAACCGCTATCTACCTCTATCAACCGCTATCTACCTCTATCAACCACTATCTACCTCTATCAACTGCTATCTACCTCTATCACCCTCTATCTACCTCTATCTACCTCTATATACCTGTCTAACTCTGTCTACCTCTATCTCCCTCTATATACCTGTCTAACTCTGTCTACCTCTGTCTACATCTACTTATACCTACATCTACCTCCATCTTCCTCCATCTACCTCCATCTACCTTCGTCTACCTTCGTCTACCTCTGTCTACCTCTGTCTACCTCTGTCTACCTCTGTCTACCTCTATCTACCTCTATCTACCTCGATCTACATCTACCTCTATCGACATATACCTCTATCGACATGAACCTCTATCTACATTTCCTCTATCAACCGCTATCTACCTCTATCAACCGCTATCTTCCTCTATCAACTGCTATCTACCTCTATCACCCTCTACCTCTACCTACCTTTATCTACCTCTACATACCTATCTAACTCTGTCTACCTCTGTCTACATCTACCTCTACCTACATCTACCTCCATCTACCTCCATCTACTGCCATCTACCTCCATCTACCTTCGTCTACATCTATCTACCTCTACTCTATCTACATCTATCTACATCTATCTACATCTATCTACATCTATATACCTCTATCTACATCTATCTACCTCTATCTACATCTATCTACCTCTATCTACATCTATCTACCTTGATCTACATCTACCTCTATCTACATCTACCTCTATCTATCTTCATCTACCTCTATCTACATCTACCTCTACCTACCTCTACCTACCGCTACCTACATCTATCTACCTTGATCTACATCTACCTCTATCTACATATACCTCTATCTACAGCTACCTCTACCTCTATCTACCTCCATCTACCGCCATCTACCTCCATCTACCTTCGTCTACATCTATCTACCTCCATCTACATCTATCTACATCTATCTACATCTATCTACCTCTATCTACATCTATCTACATCCATCTACATCTATCTACATCTATCTACCTCTATCTACATCTATCTACCTCTATCTACATCTATCTACCTCGATCTACATCTACCTCTATCTACATCTACCTCTTTCTACATCTTCCTCTATCAACCGCTATCTATCTCTATCAACCGCTATCTACCTCTATCAACTGCTATCTACCTCTATCACCCTCTACCTCTATTTACATCTATCTATCTCTATCTACATTTGCATCTATCTTCCTCTATCTATATCTACCTCTATCTATCTCTGTCTACCTCTGACTACATCTACCACTATCTACCTCCATCAACATTTACCTCTATCTACCTCTACCTACCTCTATCTACATCTATCTATATCTATCTATCTACATCTACCTCTATCTATCTACATCTACCTCTATCTATCTACATCTACCTCTATCTATCTACATCTACCTCTATCAAACGCTATCTACCTCTATCAACTGCTATCTACCTCTATCACCCTCTACCTCTATTTACATCTATCTACCTCTATCTACATTTGCATCTAT
This sequence comes from Triturus cristatus, assembly GCF_964204655.1. Classification (NCBI taxonomy): domain Eukaryota; kingdom Metazoa; phylum Chordata; class Amphibia; order Caudata; family Salamandridae; genus Triturus; species Triturus cristatus. The sequence continues at coordinate 1,100,675,357 of NC_140591.1, read as the reverse complement.
CTTCCTCTATCTACTTCTACCTCTATCTATCTCTGTCTACCTCTGACTACATCTACCACTATCTACCTCCATCTACATTTACCTCTATCTACCTCTACCTACCTCTATCTATCTACATCTATCTATATCTATCTATCTACATCTACCTCTACCTATCTACATCTACCTCTATCTATCTACATCTACCTCTATCTACATCTACCTCTATCAAACGCTATCTACCTCTATCAACTGCTATCTACCTCTATCACCCTCTACCTCTATTTACATCTATCTACCTCTATCTACATTTGCATCTATCTTCCTCTATCTACATCTACCTCTAGCTATCTCTGTCTACCTCTGACTACAGCTACCACTATCTACCTCCATCTACATTTACCTCTATCTACCTCTACCTACCTCTATCTATCTACATCTATCTATATCTATCTATCTACATCTACCTCTATCTATCTACATCTACCTCTATCTACATCTACCTCTATGTACATCTACCTCTATCTACATCTACCTCTACCTACCTCTACCTACCGCTACCTACATCTATCTACCTTGATCTACATCTAACTCTATCTACATATACCTCTATCTACATCTACCTCTATCTACATCTTCCTCTATCAACCGCTATCTACCTCTATCAACCGCTATCTACCTCTATCAACCACTATCTACCTCTATCAACTGCTATCTACCTCTATCACCCTCTACCTCTATCTACCTCTATATACCTGTCTAACTCTGTCTACCTCTGTCTACCTCTATCTCCCTCTATATACCAGTCTAACTCTGTCTACATCTACCTATACCTACATCTACCTCCATCTACCTTCATCTTCCTCCATCTACCTTCGTCTACCTTCATCTACCTCTGTCTACCTCTGTCTACCTCTGTCTACATCTATCTACCTCTATCTACATCTGTCTACCTCTATCTACATCTATCTACCTCTATCTACCTCTATCTACCTCTATCTACAACTATCTACATCTATCTACATCTATCTACCTCTATCTATCTACCTACCTCTATCTACCTCTATCTATCTATCTCTATCTACCTCTATCTACCGCTATCTACATCTATCTACCACTATCTACATCTATCTACCTCTATCTACCTCTGCGCCAATCACTTTCGCTGTATATATCACGCCACGTGTCACTTGCGCCATCACAAAGCTTCACGAGCAGGTGTACACAGTATTTTGTAGGTTACATGTCATTTAATGTAACGCAGTGCTATCGTCCCATGTGCTTGTACATATGAAGTGTAATGTGTCCAACATGCTTATCGATTGAAATACAATTTACCTTCACAAGAAAATGTCTCCCTGGTATTCTCCCCCTTTGGATTTTGATCCGTCGCAACTAATTGTGCCACATGTACTTGACCTTAGAACAATACCCTTGTTTGAGACACTGTTGTTTGTTATAGATTATTACCCTAGTCTCCTTGTGGTTTATGGGCTACCTCCTGTAGTCTGATACTGGTTTAGATCTCGGCGGAGTGGTTACTCCATCACAATGATGACGGATATACCATCCCCGAAATATAAATCCCATTATATCCAATGTGATTTATATTTTGGGGGACTGGATATCCGTCACCGTTGTAATGAAGTAACCCGTCCACCAAGATCTAAATCAGGCCCAAAGTCCCAAAGTATCAGTTTTCCACTGAAAATCAAAAACATTAATACCTCTGATGCACTGGAGGTTTTTCTCAGCACATGTACGCCATTAATCCTAAATCATTTTCGCGACTGCTGCAAAGCTCACAAACCTCAGAGCTGGCACAGTGCACCAGTAGGCATTGCTGCTAAGCTTTCTCACCCAATGATTAACTCAAAGAAGCAGATCCATCATTAACTTCAAAACATTCAATGCTGAGGGGATAACAAAAGATATTGAGTTTGAAATGTTTGCAGCTCCTCTCAAAGAAAAGCTGTATGCCACCTTCTTGCAGTCATCTAATAACATTCCCGTACTACGTTTCCTGTAGAGAAACAAATTGATTTTTTCATTCCTATGAGTACATCTAACCTGGGTTGCATGGAATAGATCCAGAGACAAAGTGACAGCACCGGATAAAATACAAGTGTCAAACCCTAGATGGCTACCACATGACATAAATTGTGGATCCTGTGAAAGTAGTGCAGCTTCCAGGAGCACACCAACAGTAGGGCTCAACTCAGGTAGATGCACTATAGCAGCGATTCACATCCTCTTAGGCCTCCATCACACAAGGTGCTGGTACGAGCCAGTCACGTAACAAAAGACTCCACAGCCATTGCAGTGCAGGGGGGGGCCTGAGCTCCAGGGCCCCCTTGCACTGGCAGGCCCCTGACCGCATAGCTTCAGACTGGGTCCAGAGTATGCGGGGCCCCATGCTTGTACTTTTCAGAGGGGTCCCCTCAGGTTTCGTTACGCCACTGGTACGAGCACTCCAGTCCCAACTGCACTGGGATTCTGCAGATCATGCAATCTTCAGTCCTCCACCTCTCATTGCTAATGGTGTTTAACAATACCTTATTGAGTTTCAAATATGTGTGAGTGTCCCTAACTGGGGGAGGTCCTGCCATCTGACGAACAGTGCAGATCTCCTTATTCTCTTTCAACCACCTCTGCATTGTCAGACATCATATCCGGTCCCTCCCATTCTTACCTTTAGAACACACCCTTGATAAAAAAGCATAACACCCTGTTATCCACCACCACTCACAATTTAGGAATCATTAAATATTTCCTTGTAGATCAAGGAAATACAGTGAATATTTGTGAATTAATTTGTGTACCCTTTTTGTACCATTGCACATAAAACCTTCCCCTCAATATACATTTAAAATGAGGAAAACAGTAAAATCAAAGAACTTGAAGAAAATGGTTTCTATCTCACATTTTTCTTTGAATGGTATTGTGATTTTTTGTAATACTAGGTAAGCATTGTTTTAATTTTCCAAAAGAAAAATTATTTGTGTGAGACAATTCATAGGGAAAATGCCATTGGCCACCCAATCCCCTACTTTTGTATTCTTCCAATCCAAAACAGTAGACTCCCTCTTATTGCATCCATAAAAGCAGGTTGCAACTCTGTTTATGTATTAAATGATTATGTAATAATAATAATACTAATACTTTGGAAACATCGCTGCACTGACATTCTAACATGTTAGTAATTGTGTGATTTATCTGAGTAAGTTGGTGAAAACTTATTTTCAAATATTTAAAAAATACATTGAATCCACTGGGAGTTATTATTCAGCAAGGTACATCTAATTTCACAGGAGAATATTTGACACTTAGGGCCCAATTACGAGTCAGGTAGTGGATTATCAGCAGTCCAGCCACCGCCACACCAGCGGTCCATCCGCCCCATTATGACTTGGGCGGCTGGACCGCCATGGGACCGCCACTGTGTTTCCTCTCTGCCATGGAACCGCCATAAAAACCGTTGCAGAGAGGAAACAAAGGGGGCCCTACAGGGCCCCCTTGTGCCTCACGCCCTGTGTGCATCCACACCAGTTTCTGCATGGCTTGGACATACAGTTCATGCCGTGAATGAACCTTGTGAGGCGTTCCCATTGCGGTGCCTTTTTCAAAGGCATCACCGCCTTTGAAACAGGCACCGGAACCACAACACCGCCCGCCGGCCTGCCAGAACCCTTTTAAGTTGTAATCCGCCAGTTTTGCCGTGGCGTGAGCTTTGAGAAGACGCAAAGGTAATTTGCTGTCCTTTGCCCGTTGGTTTGGACTTGTTTGCCGCCAGTGCTGCTAAACAGAGTACGAGTAGATTGTTCTGGAGGTAGCGAAGCCTCCTGCTGGAGCCCGTGTGCCCGCACTCCGTCCCCAACGGTCCTTCAAGGATTCTGGTCTACTGGTACCCAGTGTGGTCTTGTGATACTTCCCGGCTCCCCTAGAGGTTGAGGATTCTCTCCCCTTTTTTGATTGGCCTGACTCGAGTCAGAGACACTTTTGTACTCCATCTTTTATTATGTCCTGAAGAGGCCTATAAGCCAAAGGCCGAAACACATTGACACCTCATTTATGAAGTCTCTGGACGGCTTGGATTACATAATGTATTTAATACACAGAGTGTTGCTTTAAGATCTATGATTTTTTGCTTTGCATATACACACGGACCCCAGAGACTATCATTTAGAGTGATTGTGCAGGAATCTTATGCACAGCCTCCCACAAGTAGATGTGTGGAAGATAGGAGTATTTTTTATAGGGATCAAATCTGACTTTGTACGATTTTTGTAATGTTTTGTACTATTTGGTCTACATTTTTGTATATAGAAGGATTTGAATGTTTTATGTACCACAATTTACAGTAACTCTATTCCAACATGGACAATATGTGAATACTTGGAGGGATCAAATAAAAGAAAGATCTCGTACTTTTTGAGCTGTATCTATGATTAATTGATGTAATCATCAGATTTAATAATAGTTGTATCCTTTCTTGCTTCTCAGTTCTTTTTTTCTAGTATATGACTAGCCCTTGAGAAGTAGGGTGATTAGGGCTTCCCCGTTTTTGTTTTCTTAGTGTCTGGCGGGTAGGCGGTGTTGACTCTTGGCGGTGCGGGGGCATAGCGGTGGTGTGCCGGCCACCTTCGCACCACCAAAAGTTATAATCGGGCTCTTAAAGTAATAAGTATGAGAATGCAAAAATGTTTGAACCATTTGTAATGTACATTTTATGTAGCAGTGTTCTATAAGTATAAGCCTTCATGTAGGTATCAGGAACAATAGTGAAATCCGAAATCGAATTATGTGACTGATGGATGAAACGGTTTCTATTTGTACATGTGAATGCCTTTTTGTTGTGTTTTTTTCTTCAGCTGGTGGGTGTCCAGTACCTCAGAGGAGCATACATGGCCGGATGCGCTCCAGCCACTCAGGCTCCGTAATTACATTTGTATGTGATGAAGGCTACAAACTTTTTGGATCTGCAACTGTTTATTGTGATGGAAAAAGATGGAACAGCACTATGCCTGTGTGTGAAGGTTGGACAAGTATCATTATGGAGAATTGATTGTTATTTGCATCACAACGTACACAGCCACTGTATTTTGACACATTTTCTGATGAATTAACTTGATGTTTTGCTCCTCCAATTTACTCTATGCTGCATCGGCTTCACCAACCGGCCTCCTGAATATGAATATTTTTTGCTGTTAGAGGAGGCTTCCACAAGGAACTAGATACCTCTTTTTAGACCCTTTCAGGGGGCCATGGGGCAAGCAGGGGCCTCGAGGCCTCAACTATGAGGGATGTGGTTGTTTGCCTCTAATGCCCACTATGGCTCTGTAAACTGGGCCAAGTACAACTCCTATAGTACATGACTCAGTCATGATGGTGGTGAGCATTTGTAGGCTTCTCGAAGAGGTAGTGCAGGGTTGGTCGAGTTCAAGACTCAACTATCACACAGCAGTGCAATAACTGTTTTAACACCCAAGGGGCATATTATCAAGGACGGCGTTAACATTATCGCCGGTTTAGCGGCAGAAAACTGCCACTACAATGACGATAATGGGCTTGATAATATGCCCTGGAGAATTCCAATAGAAGCCCATGTTCACACCAGAACATGGACTTCTATTAGAATTCTCAAGGGCATATTATCAAGCCCATTATTGCCGCTTTAGCAGCAGTTTTCTGCCGCTAAACCGGCGATAATGTTTCACGCCGTCCTTATTAATATGCCCCTATGTGATTACTTTCAAGACAATAGGTGCTTTATTGCACACTAGAACTGAATACTGCACAGACAATACTGGCAAGATGCAATTTAGTGTCCTGGTTGCTGGGGCTAGCTGCACCTCTATGTGCAGCTAGCCCAAGTTCCTCCTTTCTGGTCTAGGCAGTTCCCCAACAGCAGTAAACTTAATAGTGTGATGAAGGCTGAGGTGCACATTACCCCTTTAATATAAAAGAGTGCTCAGTCTCTTACACTTCAAATAATACCTGATCTCAACCAGCGAAGGTGGTCCATAAATTGCAAATCAGATCGTTTGCTGCCCACTGGCACCTGTGGCAGGCATATCACTCTTCTCCATCCTCATCTTGCAGACCCCACCAGCACCGGGTTCTCACTGTACCTGGCTTTTCCTGGACAGTCACTCCTCCTGCCGGCACCTCTTGTCTGCCAGAAGTCCGGCAGGCAGGCTGGCTTTTGGCATTTAAGGTCAGATGAACAGCTTTTACGAGCAAGTGATAGCTTCAAGTAATGTCTCCTAACCTATGGGAAGCTGGCTGTCCGGCAGCCAACAGCTCTGACTGCGCAGCAGTCCTCTGAGTACTCTGCAGAGCACTCCCTTCCTTGGTCATAGAGAACGTGGAACTGTACCAGCCAGGGGGTGAGTGGGCCTCACTTTTAGGCAGTCAAAGCAGATAGGAGATGGGGATCCATTGTCTTTGCTTTCAGAACCAGTTTGAGGGGTATTGCTTCCACATATCCTTTCCAGGCCTCACAGCAGACATAGCCTTTATGTAGAATGATGCAACTCACAGCAAAATAGTCTTCAGCCTGGGGCACCCACAAAAGAAGCACAAAAAGGTGTGCACCTGGCTGTCATCAGCCACACTGAATAGTGATCAGGGAAAAGACAAAAGCTGGCCTCACCTAAGCGGCCTCTTTCACCATGAATAACAGACACTGCAGTTTCACCCTTCACTCCCACCATTTACCAAATGTCAGTGCTACATAAATACTAATCAGCAGCTCCTCTCAGCAAATGGTCTAATTAATTTCTGGAGGAGCCTTCTACCATTTCTCCCACTTCAGTAGCTAGGTCTCCTCCCTCCAGCTTCAGAACGGTCAGCAATACACTTTCTCTGTCTGGAAAAACAACCTGCCCTCTATCTTGTGCAGGTGGCCAGGCTAGTGCATACATACATACACAATACATGTACCGTGCAGGCCACACACACACATGTACAAAATACACTTGCAAAGTTAGCTCTAGACTCTGGGTTACCACATAAAAGCTCAATTTTACACAGGTGAGCCAGTAGGCTTCCACTACTGTGACACAGATAAGAAACTGATCACAACTATAGATTTACAAAACATGGAACACTGTCACCACTGCTCTATGTACTAAAGCAAAGACAGAGACGGTAGCCTACTGTGCAATGAGAGCATGCTTGGTGCACTCTTCAAGGTCACAGGACAGGTCCAGGACATAACTCATATCAAGGGACAGGCCAAGGCCTCCGCACACATACTAGATTAGTGTGAGACTAGTGCCAAAGATCCAAAAACAGTATACCATACACATGCAGGCACACACTCAGGTGAGCACAAAAGTACACCATGCAGGGAACATTCCTATCCCGACTTTTTTGTCCCCCAGTGCCTTGCTTGTCTCCATGGGACTTTCCTCAACTGACTGCTCTGCAGGGATATTTTCACTTACTACCACATTTGATGCTTATTAGGAATAAAGAAGCACCTTCAGACTAGCAAACCTATTATTGGATAACAGTGCTTTGACATTGTGGAGACTTGAAAAAGTGATTTTCTTGAAACAAACAATGAAATTAATGTGAAACTACTTACACAAGTAACTATAATTAGACTCGTAATATAGGAATTATAGTGCCAATATAGATCAGCCCTGAGTGGGACCCCTACGTTCACCCCTGCCTGAGGAAATAACTGTATAACAAAATATCTGTCTCCAGTTTGTAGTTTATTGATGACTTTCATATCATTTCAAGTCTATTATCTCCCCCTCAAATGCTCTAACAAACATTTCATAAATTATATGTTTTGCCTTGGAAACAGAAATGCTAACCCCAGGCAAAGTTGAAAAATTAAATACTTTCAGCAAGTGTATGTTTCTAATTGTTTTCAAATAATCAAAATGTATTAAAAATATCATTTTCAGGAGTGTGAATTAACCTATAAATAAACATAAAATCCTATTTAAATGCAGGGTTGGAAGATGCTCCATGGATCAAGGGGTTCAATCCACAGCTACACTGCCTGATTTTTCTTTTGTCCCTTTTGCTTTGCAACTGAAGCTCTGTGAGTGAGGAACTTTGAACAGTTACAAGCAAAAAGTAGAATAAATATTATTTTCTGTGATATCAATTTACTTTTGACTCAATGTCTATCTTTTGTAGTAATGTAGATTATCTCGAACTAATTCCCTACTGCCCATTATCCACTAATCAGTTTTTATCTTTTAAACAGTAAACATAATAAACTACTTCATATGTTAAACTCTTCATTGCGTTAATTACTCTTGTTTGTCTTCTCTGTAGTGCCACAAGTTTGTCAACAGCCTTTTATTTTATGGCGTTCAAAAATTAATAAATAATCAAAAAGTTGTTTTAGCAATACACTATTAATATGAATTATTCATTTCCACCTATGAGGCCTCATGCTATTGACTCAGAGATCTTATAATCCATCACCATCTGCCAATTGTGTACTGAAATTTTGTTTTAGGTCCAACATAAAAGTTGATCACAAGCAAAAATAGTGACTTTAGTAATTGTGTGAAATTGTCTTACTTTTGCAGAGTTTGACATGATGAGTACAGTAATGGAGAAAAATGGTCCAGAGTCAGTCAAATTAAGTCTGCAGATGAACAGACCTTCACCCTTAAACATGCTACAAGAAGATATCCTCGTCTTTCTTCAAGGAAATACAGTGCCCAAGAATGCATTTAAACTGGATCTATTGCCTTCTCAAAACCATGGCACTTTTGCTGAAAAAGAAAACTATATTGTTCCTTTACACAAGGACAGTGGCTACCCCATCAAATATGAATTGTCAAGTGTGGCTAGAGGTCAAGAGCTAAGCAAAGAACGTTCACAAGAATTTCAGAAGAATGCTGCGGCTCAGTCACTGGTGACTGATTCCCCAAGTGCAAAAACAACAGTTTTATTACCCTTTAAAGTCACTGTACCAACACCACAGGGGCAAACAAAAGCAATGACTCACCTCTCACCAAGTATATCATTTCCTTCCACAAGATCAGCTACTATACCATCAACAGCTCTGCCTTCAAGTGTGAAGCCAGATACAATACTGATTTTTTTAAATACCTTACCATTATCAACATCCATCACACCAGAAAAGAAAGTGACTCCAGCACCATCATTTGACTCTGATTCTGACTATTTAAAACATCAGGAAATCAGTAAACTGTCTAGTTTGACCTCCCTCGCACTGTTTTTCAGCACCATACCTGAATCTTTTACCAGATCGGGAAAGTCTAAAACTTTGGAATTGTCAACATCATCATTGTTACCAATCTCACGTATACCCTTTGTACCTCCAACAGCTTCTTCAATTTTACAGTTACATTCTTCAGGGTTTACTGATGGTACTGGCCTTCAATCAGTATTGAAGGATAACTCTAGAACCACCACTCCCCAGGCAAAAGTCATGAACGATTCACAGACTCTTCAAACTCGATCAACACCAGAAACGGAGAGTACCGAACAATACATTGATTCTAGAAGAAAGGAGAAAGTATCCATCACAACCACAAGTTCAACAGTGATGTATAACCAAAATGGCATCATTGTGAATCAGTTGAACAGTGGCTATTATCACCAAAGTTATGCCAGTAAATTGGTTACAACTAAAAGTTATGAATCACCGATGCCACAATCACAACTTGACTCTAAATTGACCATAAATGGGCAGTCAGAGATTGAAACAAACCATACCACTAGATTTTTTAATCACTTCAGCAGTTTACCACAATCTCCAGCGGCTCATGAATCAATTTCATCATCAACAAAGCATAATGAAAAGATTGGAAAAATAGGAAATTCAACAGTCCCACCCAATAGTAGAATTTTGGCGCTCAGCGGAGGAGAATCACATGTGTCCCAAAACAGAAGATCTTTTTGCATGTACCCTCCAGTTCCAGTCCACGGGACATTTCATTTTCGAACTATATTTAATCCTAAACCTCATCAGTTCCGATACTACATTCAGTATACTTGTTATCCAGGATACACTATGACCCATGGTGATATCTACAGTTTCTGCTTGAGCAATGGGACGTGGAGTGGAGTCACACCCGTTTGTTTAGGTTGGTATATGTGCTCATCTATTTTTGATTTCCATTACTTACACCTGTAAATGTAGTGCTTCATTGACTTTTATAATTTAGTCAATTTGTTATGTATGACTCTCATAGAGTCTCTCTATTGTCTATTTCACTTTCTGAAGCTCATAACTCACTACTATGACATAGCAGCAGTCGATAACAAAACTGGTTACCCACTGTTCTGGTATCATAAAGTCCTTCCTGGTTTGGCCGACAGGCCTACTTGAGAGCCTTTCAGCACAGCTCCGTTGTCTGCTTTGACTGAAAGCAGAAGCACAGCTGCAGGAGGGGGAAGGAAGGCAGGGAAGGTCATGGGGTTGGTCAAGGATAACAGGTAAGTTTGTATTTAAACCTTTGAGACAGAGATACATAGCAGACGCAATGTTATGTATAGCTTCCCCATTACTCCTCTGCCACTGCGTACCAGATAAAAGCAAGGACAGATGATTTTTGGGGGCCATAATTAGTGCATTACGAGGATGTTTTTCACGTCGGGGGTCTGGGTGACATCATAGACAACTCATACTTCGCTCTCGTTGTGTATTTGATGTCACTTAAAACCCCTCGGTGACAAACATCCTCGTAATTCACTGTTACTCGTCTATAATTCTTTATGTTATGTATGGCACTAACTGAGAGCTACTATCTTCAACACCAGATCCTAATTCTGGCTGTTCACTGCTATAACGTCACATCAGTGGGTAACAAAAGTTGTTTCCCACTGATGCTACATCATAAAGGATTTCCAGGCTGATCTGACAAGGCTTTCTAGCAGCATTAACTCTAGCACAGCTTTGGAATCAAAGGAGATAGGAGGACACAACATGGTAGGTGACTAGCTATTTTCTTTTTTTTACATTTTGGACAGGATGGAGAGGCCATGTTATAGATGGCACCCTTATTACTCCTCTGCTTCTGTGTAGCAGTTGAAAGCAGTGGCAGAAGATTTAGAGGTGCAATGCATAACATAAAATTATAGATGGATAAAAAGTAAATAGCACAGGTTTTTCTTCATGTGGGTTTTGAGTGTTATCATAGACAACTTGAGCTTCATTCTCATTGTCGTTTGATGTCTCTCATAACCGCTAGATGAAAAACATCTCTATTATTCACTAGTACCCATCTATAATTTTATATATTTACAAACCAAGTGGTACCATTACCATTTCAATTTTCTGCAAGTATAAAGTAAATGGCCAGAATCCTGCCTGGCTCCTTAGTTTTGAAACAAAGTTGGTAAAAATCAGTGAAGGAACACACTGCTATATGAAGATGGTCAGATAAATGCTTAGATTTTCAAAGTACCCATGTGGTCAGTCTAACCCATTAACGCCATTTGTCAACATCCAGTGGACTGGGCTAGGTTTGGGCTTAGCATCACAGATGCACTTGTGCAGATCCAAGCCAGATAGCTGCTGAGCCTGCTTGCATAGCACGAACACTGGATACTTTTGGGTGATTTTTATTTGTCAGCTACCCTGGCACCATAAATTTTGTCCCAATGTTCAATTTAGCTATTAAAGCCATTTCTTTGTCTACGCTGCCACTCAAACATTGAGCGAGGATAGCAATCTGGTTAAGGGATTTCAACTCCTAGGATGATCCTCATTGTTCCTTTAGTATGATGAAGCAAGCTTAATGTTAGCATCCAAGACCATCCGGCGATAGCAAAGATGATGGTTGCCAAATAAAAGCCAAATTGAAGCTCAAGTTCAAAATCTGGTTCTCGACAAAAGTAAAAATCAGATAGGAAACGATCATGGATCCATGAGACATTTGCAAATCAGCTCCTCAAAATATATACCGAACAGCATGCCCAAACCCACTACCACATATGTCGGTTTGGTACCTCAATATGACCCCCACCTACTCAACAAATAATGACCTAGTACTAATGGCTGCTGCTAATCACCATACCAGCACCTGCACTGCAGCGCGCCAGCCCTCCACCTAAAAACAACCATACACACTTCAGATCCTAGCACCTTAGCTGTGGCCATATGCTAAGTCAAGGGAAAGCACTTGTGATACCACGACAACAAAGTCAACGCCAGTCGAACTCTCCATACCAGTACAAGAAACCAAACGCGCCAGGGAGGGCACACCCAAACCACAACTATTGACTTCACCATCACTGCCAGATTTCCTGCAGTGGTTGTCCCACAACATACCCACAACTACAAAATATAAGATAATCAGAAAGGCACGCTGCAGAAAAAGGGACTACATCACCAGCCATTACACCCTCTCCCATCACTTGTACAAGTGAACTCTAACTCCAGCCAAGCTACTGACTTGAGTCAGTGCCACCAACTTCTGAAACCAGCAACAACCCAGTAATTCAGGAGAACATCTCTGATATACCAGAGCCAACTCCATGAAAAAAACAGCCCACAGTACTTGAATGGTAAATGATAACACTTTCAAATGATGCTACTGACAAGCACCCGAAGGTCCTGCGTTATTGCTCTTCTTTCATCCTTTCAGATATTATGCAGTGCTTTTAACAAATGTAAACACAATCAGCCTGCAAGTGAAACAAAGCTGATGGGTCTTTTGTGTTTAGTGCAGAAGTTGCCCCATGCTCCATCAACAATGGCGGCTGTTCTCAGCTCTGCAGCCCGACTGAACAGAAGGGAATAGAGTGCAGATGCCGAGAAGGATTCCAGCTTCTGGACGATGAAAGAACTTGCAGAGGTAAAGCAGGGTACATGAATGCTGCAATAGCATTTTATGAACTACTGCAGTTTGCTTTCAAATATTGTGATGTTGTTTTATCAAAAAATATCGCTTGCAAAAATATCTTTCTTCTTTCAATATTGTAATATTGTGTCCTAAATATCTTTTTTTTTTTTAATCATCCCATTGGGTGTAGATTTTCACTTATTAAGTCCAATGTGGCAATATTTTCGTAAACTGTATTTCCGTCACATGATATTTTGGATACAGTGTTCTGGTTTGTTGTGGACAATAATTATACAGCTTGCATTTTAGTAGCATAGAAGTTAAACTTTGGGGCATATTTAAAAGCCCCTATTTGCCACCACAACGTCACTTTTTCTGACGTTGTGGTGACGATAGGGGTTTCGCCTTATTTACAAGGGAGCGTTAAGCCACTTAACGTGCCTTAATGCTGCCTTGTAAATAAGGCCCCCTTTCACACTATACTCAGCGTGAAATGGCCAGGCAATGGGTGTTGTGGTGGGCGCTCCACCGCAAAACCCATTGATTTTAACGCTGCCCCATATTTACAAGGATGGCGTAAATATGGGGCAGCGCCAAAATTAAGACCAGTGAAAACCTGGTCTTACCCTGGTGCAACGAGGAGAAATGTTTAATTTCTCCTAGTTTTTGCTCTTTCCATGTGTGCTGCGTTGTGCAGCACACATAGAAACAACAAAAAGCCAATGATTGTTTATGTGCAGGAAGGTGTCCCGTCCTGCACATAAACAATCATTAAAAAAATTACGTTTTGCAACTTCTATGTGTCCTGCATTATACAGCACATATTGAAGTTACAAAACACCATTTCAGATTGTTTAACGTGCAGGAAGGGACACCTTCCTGCACATAAACAATCTTCCCCTGCAATGCAGGCACCCTTGCACTATGGTGCAAGGGTGCCTGCGTTGGCGCTAGGTGGCTAAAGTAGCATCAGCGCAGGGGGAAACGCACGGCTGCACCGTATCCTTGTAAATATGGTTCAGCCCTGCATTTCAGAAGTGACGGAGCATGGCAATAAGCCAAGGAGTCTAACGTCGCGCTCCGCCACTTCCTCGTAAATATGCCCCCTTGTTCATTGTGCACAATTTAGAGGGTGAGTATAGTGATAAGACTACATACATTTATTTTTTTCAAAGTAGCTCATTATGGACATTCAAGAGCACCAGAAGTAAACAATCAGCACAAATAGCATGTCCTGGGACCACAGGGTACAAATCCCCTAAAAGAACAGAAAAAACTCCATGACTAATGTCCTGCGTACATAAAAGATACCCACTGAGAAAGGCCACGTACCAGAACCAACCCAGTCCCCATACAGGTCAGAGGGTGAAGTGTACATGGTAATGACTGTGTAAGATCCCTATAGGAAGTCGAGTGTACAGAACAAGGAACAAAAACATGGCAACAAGTCTCAAACATGGGGAAAATCGATAATGTCTGTGGGGTGAGGATCGCCTGTGGGTGCCTCGCAAGAAAACACCATGGCTTTGTGTGTCTCAGCCATTGATGGAGGAGGGTAAGGGCAACCAGCTGTTGATGTCTAACTGTGCAGTGAGTATGTCACCTGCTGGGCACCTGATGGTGATCAGTAATGTCCTATCGACCTCAAAGTGCTACAACCATGCCAGGACACACCCCGCTTTGTTGCCCTCTGCATGCTGTTTGGCAACATGGTCTGCATAGTCCAGCTTCCCAAGTCTGTCTGCCAGAGCCCTATATTCCGCTCTGAGAGAAGTTCATCCAACCAACCACTCTGTCCTCTGCCCAAATCTCTTGATGCACTCATTGCAGCCTCTGTGACCGTCAACTACACATGTAAGGTGAATTTCGCAATATATTCGCTTTAATACAGAGGCCTCGTGTCACCACCTTAAAAGCAGCCCACTCCACCATCCCTGTCAGTCGCAATACCCTCATTAAACGCAAAGTACTGGAAAACATGTGTGCCCATGGTCTCACAAAACTGGTTATCCCGGAGTGCCTTGCTTGGTAATCTCCACATGGGGATTAGAGTCTGTCGCCTACCCCAGTGTAAAGCTACCAAGAGGGTATTATGGTCTGACAACGAACTACCCAAGTACTCAGCAGACATGAACAAAGGGGGTCATTGTGGGGTTGAAGAGAAAAATATAAATTCTCATATGAAGTTGGTGGCCCTGGAAGAAGAGGTAATATTCCAGCATGAGAGGATTTAGGGAGAGCCAGATGTCTCGGAGCCTACTATGTGTCAACCTTTCTCCAAAGGAGTGCGTGGTCTGGGCCGCTTGTCTACCGTGGAGCAAAGGATTGGACCTATCCATGTGAGTGTCATGCACACAATTGAAATCCCCACCCCATATGCTTGGTGCATGGAAATCATGGATCATCACCGGATTGAGGTTATCCAGGAAATGGGACTGACCAGCGTTGGTTGCATAGAGAGCTACGAGAGCAATAGGCGCGCCATCCAACTTTCCTTCAACCACTACAAGACACCCATCGGGGTCCACCCTTTGGCACATGATCTGAAGTGGCACCATAGGAGCCACCCAAATCAACATTCCCTGAGCATATGGCAAATAGACAAAACCCACAACCTATCCCCTCCAATGGCTCCGCAAGCAAACCAACTTCACATCTGTCATAAGTGTCTCCCAGTGGTATACTATGTAAATGTGCCTGTGCTTCAGATAAGAGTACACCTGATGGAGATGGATATGTCTGGGTGTCCCCATCCTCCGCACATTCCTGGATGAAAAATTATAGGTGTAGGGGGACTCAGCAACGTGGTAAGTCATGAGTGAGATGTTTGCCCGCCACGCCCTTCAACGCCCTTTTAGTCACACACACACCGTGTGCCTCCCCGATGACACATTAGCGATTGTACAGAGACAAACAAACAAAAAAGGGCAAACACAGTAACAAAAACCACAACTCCCCTCCCCAGGTCAAAGCAAAAACAAGCCCCAGACCAGTAGCAAGACATAAAACTAAGCAGAACAAACAAAGTCCACCAAGGTCGGGACGGGATATCCAGCAGTGGCGAGATTGTGAGGGCCTGGCTTGCCCACCATACAAAAGTCATGTGACACCCTCACCCACAGAGAGGGACAGCAAACCAATGTACAAAACCACAACAAAGTATATAGGGCTCCAATTCAAATCACTTGGTCCGCCGTCATCGAGATGAGGGCAGGGCCAGCCCGCAGTTCAGGAGGAATGTCAACCAAGGCGTGTGCCTGCTCCCCCTCCAGAAAGGACACAGACTGAGTGAGTGAGAACGTCATGTTGCTGTGGTGAGATTCCAGTTCAGCAATCACCAGAGCCCTCTCCCTCGCAGCCTGCTCCTTCTAAGGTCTGCCCCTGGGTCACTGTCGACAGGGTCACCACTGGTGTCGCCCACCAATACTCGCCATGTTTAGTGGTGGTGGGACCCCCTTAGCCACTCCCAGGCCTCAGTCTGCGATGCAAAGAAACATTTAGTTCCAGAATCTATGATTTGCAGCTTGGCTGGGAAGATCAGGGAGAAGTGCAGTCTCATTTGTCAAAGCTGTCGCTTGACTGACATAAATAATCCCTGCTGGGACTGCAGATTGGGCATATAGTTTGGATAGATATTCACTGGGCTGTTCTCTACCTGCCAGGGGCCTTTTGTGCGCACAACCTACAGGATGTGGTTGCGGTCCCGATAATTGAAGAGCAAGGTCAGACTGGGTACTGACACCAGCCCTGGCAAACTGCTCGGCCGGCCCCCCTGGGGGCGTGGGGGGAGTGCGGCCAAGCTGTTTACCAATATTGCCGGCCCCCAGTACAAAAATGGCCCACAGGGGCCCAAAACCAGCACCCACCATGGTTTACCACCGGGGAAATGCCTGGTGCCAGGTACGGCCAGTTCGGCCCTGTTCAAGAGCCATGCCACCACCAGACAAGACGAGGCCCCTGGGGTAGGTGGTCTAACGGGGACCCTGTGGGTGCACTCCACTGAGAAGAAAGTGTACATCCTCCCATCAAGCACAGTATAAAGCAGCCAGTCTTTAAGAAAAAGGTCAATGTTGGGACCCTCTTTCCCCCCCCCCCCCCGAGAGGCCCACTATGCGGATATTGTTGCACCTCGAGAGACCCCCTGAATCATTCACTAGTCTGCAAAACACTGCTACCTCTGCTGTCGGGCCTTCACTTGGGATTGAATGTCCACCATCTAGGGGCGCAGGGCAGTCAACTCAGATTCATTGGATTCCACCCTATCTCTCAACTTGGCCTGGTTGGCCCTTAGCAGGCTCATTTCAATTGTTACGGCATCCAGCTTAGGATCCAAGATAGCCGTGACATCCCTAATGGCCCCTAAAAGCTCATCAAACCTTTCCACAGATGAGGGCCTACCAGTGCTTAATTTGAGCCGGTGCATTACGGTGCTCGGCACTGGCACTTAATTGTGAGCACCAGCACTTAATTGTCGACACCAGCACTTATGACAGCTGTCACAAGGTGCTGCTGTTTGTATAATTTAGAGATCAGCAGAACGGCAGTTGTTTATTAATTTAGTATTACACAATTGACAAGATTTTGGATATGCGCGAAGGTGTAACCCTGCCATGGTTCTAAGTTACATCATACATATTAATTTAGTATGCCGGCCTCTCGGTCCACAGACATGACATACCTAAGAGAAGATACTGTGGGCTTGCGTTGATATATCATGACACCTTGAACATGAGGGGGGGGCCGTCCTCTTCATTAGTTTGTGAAGCCTTCACGTTTAATGTAACACTTTCTAAGTAACAAGCATTAAAAGGCATGCTCCTCTATCGTCCTACTGGACCTAGAGACAGATTTTTTACAACATAGGGTCCCTCCCAGAAGTTAGTGGTTGTGAAAGGAACTTCACCTTACTAGATGATTTTAATTTCCACCTAGATTACATTTCGCACAAGGACACAGCAACTCTCCTAGACACGTTAGGGTCCTTAGGGCTCACACAAAAAATGTATCTACCCACACACTTAGTTGGACACACATTAGATGGCCTGTTTACTAATAATGAGCTGATTACTATCATGGAGCCTAATATGACCATCGTGCTATTATATTTGAGATAAAATTGTTAGAACGGTCCACTAATATAAGGCCATGCCTACCCAAGCAGTCTCAGTCCTGGAAAAACATAAACAGCTCCCTCCTTACCCAACAGTTAACTAATACTCAACCCAAGTTTTTTTCTGATGAACAGCAGGCCTCGCAAAGCTAAAAAGATTGGCTTCAGGCCGCTTTCTCTAAATTAGTCCCATTCACAAAAGTCTCCAAAAATAGTAAAACACCCTCTGCTCCATGGTTTTCAGAGGTTCCTAGGCTTGAAAAGCAACAATGTAGGAGACAAGAAAGATGATGGCGGTCGCATTATTATCTCCAAGAGAAAATCCATTACAAGCAGGCTTTGGATAAATATAAACATCTCCTAATTAACGAAAAGAGTGTTTACTATATGCAGCAAATAGACCCCGCCAAGGATTCAAGCAAACTGTTGTTTTACGTGGTGTCCGAACTTGTGCCCCCACGAGACAACCATTCTGGCGTCTCTTCACAAGCTTTCTGTGACTCGTTATCACAATGTTTCCAGTCCAAAGTAAACCAAATTTATTCCAAGTTTGAGGCTTCCTTTTTCTCTGAGACTGCATCCGAACCATGTAAGGAGCCCCATGAGATCTGTACTTTCACAGAATTTTCTTTGGTTACCAAGGAACAGATAGTCACAACGGTGAGCAATGCTAAGTCTGACTCGCAGTCGGACCCGTGCCCCCCCACAGTTCTGAAACTTTTCCAGATTTGATAGGTGCAAATCTGGCTGCCATTTTCAATACTATGTTTAATTCTGGAGTTTTCCCCACTCAGTGGAAAAGGGCCTCCATTCTTCTGCTTATAAAGAAACCAAACCTTAACCCAGATAATCCCAACAACTACTGGCCCATCTCGCTTCTCCATCTACCCGCCAAACCTGTAGAAAAAGTGATGAATAGCCAGCTCACTCAATATATTCAAGATAATCAGTTGCTTCATGAGACGCAATTCGGTTTTAGGTCCGGCCATAGCACTAAGACAGCACTGATTAAAGCTACAGAAGAGATAAGGGTCGTGCTTGACAGAGGTGGAGCGGTGGCACTTATTCTCCTTGACCTGTCAGCAGCATTTGACACGGTTGACCATGGGATGCTGATCAACTGTATCCCCACTTAGGGCATTTAGGACAAAGCTAAATCCCTGCTGACATATTTTAATACTGATAGATCACAATCACTAGTGCTGGGCAACTTTGAATCGGCTACTTTCTATCTTCCCTGTGTGGTTCCGCAGGGCTCATCTTTTAGTCTGACTCTGTTTACCATTAATGTTACAGAGATGGCTCTTATAGTCAAATCTTTGGGACTTGTGTCAATTTCCTATACTGACAACACCCAAATTATCTTGACCATTTTTTTAAATGGTACGGAGGTCTCAGCCACTTTCCATGACGGTATGTTGGCTATCATCTCTTGGATGTCCAGTCACTGCCTCAAACTCAACTCAAGTAAAACTGAGGTGATTCTGTTTGGTAATCCACTACCTGCCTGGTCATCTAGCTGTTGGCCAGAAGAACTGGGATCTCCCCCTAATCCAGTTACAAAGGCAAACATTTGGGTGTGTTAATAGATGAAAAGTTAAACTTCAAACCTCAAGTCAACTCCTTAATCTCCTCCTGCTTTTACCTGTTCAGAATGCTCAAAAACCTCTTTCCTTTTATCCCAGTGGAGGCGAGAAAGACAGTAGTTACAACATTGGTCCTTTCCAAACTGTATTACTGCAATGATCTTTATGTTAATGTGCAGGAAAACAACCTTAATAAGCTCCAGATGGTGCAGAATGCGGCTGCTAGGATTCTTACTGGGACCCCTAAATTCATGTCAATAGCCAAAGAAATTCAGAAGTTGCATTGGCTTCCTGTAAAACACCTCATCAAATTGAAGGCTTTGTGCATAGCCTATAAGGCATTGCACAATATTGGCCCTGGGTTTCTCAAACACTCTTTTCAGATATACACTCCTGGTAGACAGCTGCAATCACTAGGGGCAAACCGTATGACCACTTATAGATTTTACAAAGCCAGTTGGAGAGGCAGAAGCTTTGTGGTCAGAACTACTAAGTTATGGAACAATCTTCCATCCCATATCAGAGCTTTTCCCACGCTTATCTCTTTCAGAAAAGAGCTAAAAAGCTGGCTCTTTAATAAAAAGGCTCCCTCCTGCTCAGGTGTAGACAGCACCAAGACACTTCAGGGGATATGTGCGCTTAACAAATTGCTGTAACATAACATAACATTACATAACATAACATTAAAACAACTAATACCTGCCACCCAAGCTATTTTTATACTTTTGGTGCCTTGAATAGGCTGAATTGTCACACTTGTAGCAGTGTGCTGGTTAGTAGTTACTTAGGTACTGTTATTGGCAACACTGGCAGTGGCAATGGGTGGTGCAAGCTGCAGAGGCCTCCTGACTAGAGCCCTAGCACTTATTTTTTCACAAATTAAGTACTGGGGCCTACAAGCTGCCCCAGCGACAACTGCAGCCACTGTGACATCCGATGGGGGATGGGAAGCCCCTGCGCTCTCAGGGCCTCCCCATCCAACAACGCTGCTTGAACATGCTCGAGAAGGTAGGTATCGACGTGCTGAGCAACACAGGCCAGTGAGGTGTCCAAACACCCTAAGAGCGGAGCCCCCAAGAAACCTCCAGGGATGTGGCACACAGTACTCACATACCCTCCCGATAAGTTGGTTCACACAGCAGAAGTTGCAGTCCAAGGAGATGTGTGCAGGGTCTGTAACAGCAGTCACAGGCCCTGGAAGTCTCCATCATTCAGGAACGCCCTGTACCACTTGATAAAGACTGCAGGTCCCCCAGCCCAGTCCGCCATCCATGACACCAGCGGAATCACCAAGGTGCCTACCACAACATGTGTGCCCCACTCAGGCAAGGCGCCATCGATCATCTCGAGCAAGGTGGGTAATGCGTGTTGACGCTGTGAGGCACAAAGCGACAGGGGCCCGATGGCCAAGGAATGACCATGTATGCCAAGTTCAGGTGGGGGAGGGACCCCAAAGTCAATGCCTGCCCTGTGAACAAGTGGCACAGCACAGGGGCCCAAAGCAGCAAAGAGCGTGCCCCACTCAGATGGGAGGGGTACCATCCATCCTCTACGGCAGGAAGGGCAATGCGGGCTGACGCTGTGGAACCCAATATGACAGGGGCCCAATGGCCCAGGGCCGACCTCCTGGACCAAGTCCAGATGAAGGAAGGCCCTCCTGAAGTCTCTCTGCACCCCTTGGGTAGGCGGCATGGTGCGAGGGCCCAAAGCAGCTTGTCCGAGGACCCGTGCAGGAAAGAAGACACCCCCTGTGTCTGCCGCTTGCCTGTTGCTATGGGGCTCACCCTGTCCCCAGTGTGGCCAGATCACGCGTAGCCCCAGCTGCAGCCTAGCTGAGGAAGACACCACACCCACAGGGACTTCTCGCAGTCGCCACAGCAGTCCAGTCATTGTTGCCGCGGAGACCTTCAGGGTCACCACTGCAACGATCAAGTGGGGGTCGCCGGTCTCCAGGATGATGTTGGGTGGGCGAGTCATGCGGAGCTCCTTACCAGGCGTCCGTCCCCTCCGCCATCTTGGGCACGCCCCAATACAATACATTTGTTCGAAAAAAATACAGCTTTATACTACATTAACCCGTTCCCTGCTCATGACGGAACCACTCCGTCATGAGCCACGGGCGCCGTGTGCTCATGACGGAGTGGTTCCGTCATGCTGCGGCCGTTGGCGGCCGCTCCGCCCACGCGGCACTGATTCCCCGCCTGTGCGGGCGATCAATGCGAGTGGGCGGAGTCGTGACGGAACCACTCCGTCATGAGCACAGCGCGCCCGTGGCTCATGACGGAGTGGTTCCGTCACGAGCATGGCGGCGCTGCGCTGACCCCAAACCCCCCCAGCGCCACGGCGGAATTCGTGCCGCGGCGAAGGGGTTAAACTGATTGAAAGATGTTGAGGAAACATTTGCCACTTTGATGGTGGTTTAAGTATGTCTATGAGGATGCACCAATGTCACACAGTCAGGGCTAATTTTCACATGTACGTTTTCTCTTACACTTTTCAGTAACTTTACTACTTTTGGCTATTCACCATTTACGAGTGTAAAGCTGGTCAAAAGTGTAGCCCCACATGTCTACACCCCCTGAACTAGAGGGGGAACCATATTTACAAGTGTAAGTTACTTCAGCTAAAATGCAGAAGTAGTAAGTTCAGCACCAGCCACTGATGCTGCAACACCTTCCCATAGTAAATAATGATGGTAGGAATTTAAAATAGAACTTCATCTGGAATAATCTTATATTAAAAATTGGTATTTTAACATTAAAAAAATATATTTTATTTAAATTGAATGCTAAAAAATAATTAGAAATTTATAAATAAATGTTATTTAATGATAAACTATTTTAATAAACATTTTGGTTAAAAAAACAAATGTAACTATTTAAAAAAAATCAATTAACTCTATACACAACATTTTGTAATTGTTAATACATAATAAGTAAACACAAACATTTTACTTTAGTTGGGATTTTTTAACATGTATTTATATTTAATTTAATGTTTAAATGATTGCAATAATTACTCAAAAAAATAATGTAATATTTTAAAGTTACTACCAGTAACTTTTCGCTTGTAGGTGGAGGTCTACGCCAGTTGGAGGGGGAGATCTCTGTATTGAAAAGTATAGCAAAAAGTATAAAAGTTTACTTTAAAATATATATATATTTTAATGTCAAATATTCATGTAAACTAATTTTTCGTTATTTATTTTTGTTGTAGAAAAGTTGAAAAATGTTTAAACATTAATAACATAATTTAAATTTAAAATGTAGGTGTTTTGAATATTTTAAATTAAATGACAATTATTTTTCAAAGTTTAAATCATAAATAATTCCTACCTAAAGTAAAAACATTTTTTATTATTAACTAAAAATTATTATAAGTCATGTATAGAATTGTAACTTTAGTTAAATAAAAATAGTGTTAAATTAATTTTTCAGTTTAAAAAGGATAATTAAAATATGTTAGATTAAAAAAAATATGTTTTATTTTTCAATAATTTATAGACAATAAATTCCATGTATTTATATTTTTAAATAACTTAATTTAATAAAACCTTAGTTTCTATGGGGTATCATTTAAAGTCCCTTCCTCCATTATTTTCTAAGGAGGGTGATGTAGTAACATGGTTGGCCATCTGTGGTGCTGGACTTACTCCAGGTCTGAGCTGGAGTACATGTGCTACTGTTTTGGGCACTTTTTGGCTGTAGTAACTTTAGATGAGCCGTCCCTGAATAGGAATGAGCTTACTCTTTTGTGGGTGCATGCACGTCCTTCCATTAACCCCTCACATTTTGTAGTACATATTCCCCATTTTCCGGACGATCCCTTCTGCTCATGCCGCATAAAATGTATACTTACCGGTGGAGATCTCTGCAAAGAAATAAAATAGGAGATGTGGAGGCTGAACATCCACATGTAGGTTTGTGAATAGCATTTTGTAGAACATTAGTAGTCCTATTCTAATACTACTAAATGTACTACAAAATGCAGTTTGTGAATAGGGCTTATGTCTACAACAATGATAGTAGTTGCCATGAATCCATCTCTTTGATTCTGAAAGTTATGGCACTGGCCTCTTTCCTATGATGTGAGAAACCTACCCAAAAATTAGCTCTCAAACTGTGCACTCAGACTTTTCTCTCTGAACTGCCTCTGCTAGTGGACAAACAAAGCAAATACTAAGGGGTCTATTTACAAACTATATTTTGTAGTACATAAAGTAGTACTGCAGTAGTACTGCTCATGTAATACAAAAGCCTATTTATAAGCCTACACCAGGAGACCTCTGCATCTCGTATCATTTCCATTTGGAGATCATCACCAACATGGCAGAGATCTCTGCACAGATAAGTATACAATTTAGGTATATATCCAGGAGGGACCAAGAGGAGTGGTAGGAAAATGGTGAATGATTAGTCAAAAATGGAAGGGATTTAGGGAAATGTAAGGAGGGGTTTCAGGGGTTTCAAAAGTGCTTCTTATATGCCATATACAATGAGCTATGGAAGATCTCTCAACTGGAAGCTGCTGAGAGACTGCATGAGATTGATAGGATTCATCTTGGAATGGCTTTGACTGTGGTTGACAGTGGTATGACCACATTAATCAAGCATATATTCACTAGGCAACAGAGTACCTTCTGCAATTGATATAATGCAGCAGGACATGTCTATTTTACAACATGGGCAATCACGACTCCAGTCCATTGTACTACTTAACTAGACACTTTAAACCTTACCTTCTGGCCACGTACCGTGGGGTTATGTTAATAGCAGTAATCTGTTTTCTTCATACGGCCTAACGGAAAAGACAGATATTAATGTCAAGAAGAGATGTGAAGTATACCATGTTGCACATTGAATAATTAGCTCAATTACCTTTCACCGTGGCTGAGACACCATCCACAGATTGGATAATCCATGGGTATAATATTCTACCAGTCACGACTTTCCAATTCCAATATTGTCCACAAAATCACCGGGTAGGCAGATATGAAGAGTTAGGGGAAGGATTTGAGCATAAATACTGGGAATTGCCTTTCAAGTTCAGATGCAGGAACGGGGACACAGAAGTTTTTCTCAGCGCTTCCGACTAAGAGAATGCTTTGAGCGGGTCCTCAGTATGCAAGGACATTTCACTTCATGGGCCTAGTAATGTGTCGGTTGTGAACTTGTCCTGTTATCTGAGGACTCTCCGGCTGCTGTGATTCACCCAGTTTTCAAGCTACTCTCTAACGGGAGTTATTTGATGCTGAATGATCAAGGCTGCTGTGGAATGGAAGCGGGCATCGTTTATCTGGTAACGGTTAATTCCATAGTCACTTGTTGCACGCAAGTACTGTTTCCACCTGCCCGCACAGTTAGGGAGGCAACGCTGTGGCCTTTGATACATGTTTCTTACACACGTTTTGATTCTCTAAGCAAACAAAAAGCCATGCTTTATCAAAAGGATGTGGCCCTTACATCCGCCAGAGAGACGTTTGATCTCCAGGTTGCGGGGTCTTTGTCCGAGATACAGACGCTACTTCATACTAACTTCTCACTGCATTTTGGGGAGCTGGTTCATCGTATCTTTAACATGTCTGATTTTTTTTTTTATAAAACTTTTTATTGGCATTTCTAGTAAACACATAGCAAATATATGCACTTATGGACTTACAGTAAACATATACCCTTGGATCATCGTATACAGATGTGACTAGTGTAGTCCGCGGATCGCACAGGCTTAGAGGGTCCAGGGCCCTGCCCTATCCTGTATCCGGACCCACCCCCGCTGACGCGCACTGTGGATGCCGCATCATATGAGGACTGCTATGTGGATCCATCTTCCCTGAGTGAGTTGCCCCTCAGGTCGGTGAAGCGCGGCCAACTAATTACTATTAATGAACTGGGGACATGTAAACTGGGGAGTGCACCATATCTGGGATTATTGACCGTGTGAGACTAACGTCGGAGAGCAATGTCCCAACTTATCGTCGTGTTAAGTTTTCGCTGACGCGGGGAAGAGTCGAGGGAGGAGAGGTGTAGGGGTTGATGGCGGGAGTATAGATCCCTGTTTGTGTAGGGGGCGACCAGGGTACCAATTACAGTTTCAGGTTAGGGCCCACCGGGTATCCGAGCCTCCTGGTCACCGCCCTCCGGAGTCGCGGAGGCGTCCTGAGAGCCAGCTATTCGCGGGCCCGCCGCCGGTGGTGCTTCTTGTGTGAAGGAGTGCATCAGCATCGCCCAGGATAGGGAAATCGGGTGTTTACGGTGTCCCCGGGCTTCCTCCGTCCGAAGCAGCGTTTCCTCCGCCTTCCCCCATTTCTTAACTGCCCCCACCCAGGCCGCCAAGGGAGGTCCCTCCGGTGCTTTCCAGTGCATAGTGATGCATCTTTTAGCCAGGATAAGTCCCAAGAAAGCAAAACGCCGCTCCACCTTCTCATTTTTGTGTCGCCCATGTATGCCTAAGGCGCTGGCCTCCCATGTGTATAGGTCCTGCAACCCCGTAACTGTACGAATCGTAGTATGCACTGTTTCCCAATAATTATAAAGTGTCGGACAATCCCATAGCATGTGCATGAAAGAGGCAGCCGGCTCGAGACACCTAGGGCAGGCGAACGGTGTATCAGGAAAGTATTTCTGCAGTTTTTCAGGAGTGAGGTACGCTCTGTGTAAAATATGTAACTGTATGTTCTTGAAGCGGTAATTACGGGACACCTTTTTTGTGTATTCCAGGGCCCTGACCCATTCCCTGTCGTGTAATGGCCTGCGAAAGTCCTGTTCCCATTGTTCCCTGAGGGGTGCAAGTGTGGGCTGCCTTAGGGTTCGTACGGCCTTGTATATCCAAGTAACTAAGTGTCGTCCGGGCCCCATCTGCAATATCGCGTGGATGACCGGGTGCGTGGGGGGTTCTGTATCAATCACTCGCCACTGTGCGCGACAGTCTGTAAGAAGCTGTGTATGTCTTAGGAACTGACCCCTAGGGAGCTCGAAATCCTCCACCATCTCTTCAAATGTCCGTGGGCGCCCCTCAAAATATAACATCCCCACCTCCGTCACGGCGTGGTCCGTCCAAATTTGCAACATGCTCTCTGTATACTGTGCTCTGCCCCTGGGGAACCCCACCAACGGCAGAAGCGGAGAGTACGGAAGCACCGCTCGGTCCAGATGGTGGACGCGAGCCAGGCAGGTCCGCGCCGTGCTGACCTGGAGAGGTCCACCCGGAATTGGCGCTGCTCTTGGCAGCAACATACGGTGTATCGTGGAGGTTGGGATACGCCCTGTAGCGGTGGTCAGCTCTCCCCGTGCCCGGTCCGCTGTCCAGCGTGCCACCCATTGCAGCTGTGCGGCCAGGAAATACGCCTCAAACGACGGGGCCGCTAGCCCACCCTGATCCAGGGGCAGTTGTAATTTCGCCAGGGCAATACGTCTGCGGCCAGAACCCCAGATGAGGGACCCCAACAGGGTATCGAGCTCGCGAAAAAATGAACGTGGGGGAACCACCGGGAGGTTTGAAAAAAGATATAACAGTCGCGGCACCAGGATCATTTCCGCGACCGCTATCTTTCCCGGGAGCGCCAGTGGTAGATCTTGCCAAAAGTGAATAGAAGAACGGATGCCTCCCATCACTTTTCGGTAATTCCCCTCATATATATCCTTCGGTGTTTGATATAGTCGAACTCCTAAATATCGTACCGCCTGGGGGCTCCAGGAAAGATCCACACTCCCTACTCGTACGCGGCACGGGGTCCCGTCTGGTGTCAGGGGGTAGACCGTGGATTTAGCCCAGTTGACCCCGAGGCCCGCCACCTCCTCAAAGTCGTGTAGGATGCGTGATATGGAAGTTAGGTCAGCCGCGATGTCCCGGACATATATGAGTACATCATCAGCGTACAATGATACCGAGTGGGTGGAGTCTCCTATTGGGATGCCCCATTCCTCTCCCGCGGCTCGGAGTCTTTAACATGTCTGATACAAAGGTAACAGTGCACTTTTTTTAAATGTATTGGCTTTGGATGGTTGTGTGCCGGAACGAGTTCCTCAACCCCTAAACAACGTGGTCTGAATAGCGACCACGTCTTAACTGTGCATTGCTTTACCACACATGCCTTTGTGACTTATTTTTGTGGTAAGGCATGCCTGGTAAATGAGTATGTGTGGCTAAGGTTGCCACCCCTCCCCGCCGCCCTACGGTACAAACTCTGCCCGCCCCCCTCCCGCACTGAAATGCAAATACCCCTACCCCCTCCATATCCTCATGCTGTGTCCTCCCCCTGCCCTACTGCCTAAAACCCTATCCCATAACCATGTCCCTTAACCTGACCCTGGTCAGCCCTGACCCATCCCTAAAAATTGCCCTGCCCTCTACTAAGCCCTAAAATCTACCTGACTACCCATTCCCCTCCCCCTGAGGCCTAATACCCTAACCCCTAATTAAGAAAACTACCCCAACACTCCCCCTGCCCTAGAAACGACTCCGACCCCTATCAGCCCTGAAAACTACCACTGACCCCCAGTCCTGAAAACTAACCCCAATCCCCCAGCCCTGAAAACTACCTCCAAATCCCCCAGCCCTGAAGACTAGCCCGATTCCCCCAGCCTAGAAAACTACGACGACCCACTCTTCAGCCCAGATAACTACCCTGACCCACCAACAGTCCAGAAAACTACCCCTGGCCCACCCCAGCCCAGTAAACTACCCGACCTCCCCAGCTCACAAAACTATCCCGGCCAACCCCCAGCCCACAAAACTACCCCCAGCCCACAAACGTACTCTGACTCACCCCCAGCCCACAATGGACGTCCCAGTTCAAACCGGAATGAAGAGAGTACTGGCTGTGCTGCAATGCTGTGAGCGCATGATACACTGCTTTGGCGCACCTCAGCTTAGAGAACTGAATGAGCACTGGTTCTTATAGCTCAGGCCTTTGTGGCTTCACTACATAAAGGCAATGGAGATAATTCCTTATATTTCTACTCTGGCATTATGTTTATCGATGCACCACTGTCGATGATGAAAGCTATTGAGCAAACATTTATTTTCAATATAATCTTCAGACAATGTTTGTATGACTTTGATGCTTTGGATGTCAACTTTCTTTGACTGACATTTTTCCTAACAGGCAGCCAGCCCAGCATGCAAACGTTTCTCGGAGGTAAACATCGACATGGCACCACCATCTTCCTCACTTTCACTTGCTATTGAGGCAGAAGAACAGTTTGACGATGATTTAGATGATGATCAACTTCGTTCAGTGTCGATTTTCCTCAATTGATGTCGCCGCTTGGCCTTGTGGGAGTGCGTAGAATATTGCTGTTGGAATGTTCTGGAGGTCATCTTGTTTTTGCGCCGTGATGCCCTTGCTTTTTCCTTTACTTTACAAACAGTCACAAAATGGCTCTCTTTCACACGGCCTTTACATATCTGCAGAATATATACGACGTTACTTTACAACGCAGGCATTACAATGCAAGTCATTACAACGACTTAGGAATAGTATGATTCACTATTCAAACTCTAGCCTACGTAACAATCGGGAAGGTGTTGGAATAGTAAATCATACTATTCCTTAGCTTAGAGCGCCATCCAGCGCAAGTCATTGTAATGACTTGCGTTGTAATACCCGCGTTGTAAAGGTATTGCGGTGTAAACGCGGCGATGCAACCGATGTTTCCCGTAGAAATCACGTGGTATCCTTCAGTCTTTTACTTTAGCTTACATTTTATACTCACAAATGATTCACTCTGGGCACATCCGTCCTCCATGTCAGTAGCTTATCTTTCAGCACGCTCCTCAGCTCTGGCAGCCATCGACACTCACTCCAGACTAAGAGTTTCTCTCCGCATTCATCATCTGAATGAATCTGACAAGCATGCATCAATAACTCTAAGACGCATAGCTCCTTTATCATGAAGTTAATTGAACTTACACTGTTTGATGAGTGTATCGAGTCTCTCTACAAATTCATCAATGGTTTCACCAACTTTTTGGCGTTCTTGACTGAAAATGCATCTTTTTTAATCAACATTTGGTACTTGTATGGAAATGTCTTTTATGATGAAATTATCGAAATAAATACTTATTGAATTGGTACTGAAGTGAACTTGAGATTCAGCATGTATTTAATCTGACAGTATGTAATTTCATCATCAGTTTGCGGCATTTTCTTTATGACTTCTTTAACACCATGCTCAGCAAGATTTTTGAGATGCTTGAAAATAGTTATGTTAATCATTCTCTTCAAGTGCATCAATGAAATCATCAAATGTTTCTATCCAAGCAGTCCAGCTATTGACAATATTTAGCTTTTTGGCGGTATCGGAAGGTGATGATGGTTTCAGGAGCGCATCAGCATTGTAGACCAGTGTGGAACTTACTGACATCGCTGGTGGACCACTTTGACTTGGTGTAGGCAACTTCTCTGTGAGAACTTGTGACGTGCTGGCCTCTGACACATCTTTAATGATGGCTGGGAATGTGACTTTCTTCGCTGCTATCTGAAAAATGTCACTATTTCAACAGTTGCTCTTAGCTCTTTATTCTCCGAAGACCTGTGAAGTTGTTCTAAGCCCCACTCGGCAACTTTGTAAATGAACCGCTTCGGGTATGGACAGCTCTGTAAACACAATCCGAACACTTCTCCTTCAGCAACTTCACAGAGTGCTGTAGTACGATGACTTTAGTGTATTTAAGAAGTCATTTTTTTTTTTCATCTAAATGCCAATTTGCATTTTCTGACACCTGATTGATCTCAGCCTTGTAGCGCTCATGTTCGCAGCGTTATTTTGCAAGTTGTGATTCTCAAAGACTATGCTTCATAAACCGGGTTGAATCCTCCTTCAGCATTAACACTCCGTATAATGTACAACTTTATCTTGCGTGGCAGTGCTGTACCTTTATGTATGGCCTGACCAACGGGTTCTCGACCACCGACGTGTAGATTCTTTGCAACGCTTTCGTTGTCTTCACCTGATTTACAGTGGATGGAGTTGCTCTTTGACTCTACATGCGTGAAGCATCGATTCCGTCCTTCGACAGTGACTCATGTGGCACGCACAAGCAGCTTGCATAGACCACATCAAACTCTCTGGGAGAGCACAGTAATTCTCTGGATTACTTAACCCCTCCTCGTTGCAATTTGTAGCATTTTCCCTCGCCTGGATACCCACCAACGCTACACATGGAGCTTAGTATTACACGTCTTTATTTTGCTGCGTGTAACTGCGAACTCCACATTCTAAAACAAGTTTTCATTTCATTGTGCTCTGACACGTACGTCACAGCTCAGGGAGTCTGTTAGGAGCCAAAAGGGTTCCGTTATTAAACATCGCAAAACATTACAATAAGATGTCTTTGATGTGAACAGGGATATTCTGCTTCCCTTCCAGTTTAGCTCTCCACCCTGTTTGGGTCTGCAGTATGCACCTCCATTTACGGATTTTTTTGGCCTTAGGCTTCCTAAAATGGAACCCACGGCTCCCATGCTATGAACTCTTACAAAGCGGTACAAAAGGGGGTGGTGATGGACGGAGCATCAGAACCAATCAAACACTCACACCCAGTCAACAGATCTGGGTTTGATCCATCACCGTTTTTTAGCCCACTCTGCCACCCCAGTTCAGACATGGCCATATGCAAATCAGTCCGACCCTGTGCCTCATGGGAACAGTCCAGCCCGAACTGCCAAGCCATGCCTTCCCTACGCCGGAAACAAGCTTCCTAGGACCGGTTTCTGGCATTTCAGCCGTCTTCAGCCAGGCTTGCTTGAATCCAGTGGCAAAGTAAGCAAGGGACTCACGTCTGAGCATACCCTGCCAACTTATGGCGAACAAAGCGGTACAAAAGGGGGTGGTGATGGACGGAGCATCAGAACCAATCAAACACTCACACCCAGTCAACAGATCTGGCTTGGCAGTTCGGGCTGGACTGTTCCCATGAGGCACAGGGTCAAGACTGATTTGCATATGGCTGGGTTCAAACTGGAACGGCATGGTGAGCAAAAAAACGATGGATTTAGGCCCAGATCTCTGTACTGGGGTGAATGTATGACATTGTTCTGCATTCTGTCCATCAATTGTTGTTTTTGCATTTGTCACCCCGAGTGGGAAGGGTATGCCCAGACGTGGGTCCCTTGCTCTCCATGCCACTGGAATCAAGCTATCCTGGCTGAAGAGGGGTGAAACCCCGAAACCGGTCCTAGGATGCTATTTTCCAGTCCAGGGAGGACCTGGCTTGGCAGTTCGGGCTGGACTGTTCCCACGAGGCACAGGGTCAAGACTGATTTGCATATGGCTGAGTTCAAACTGGAACGGCATGGTGAGCAAAAAAACGATGGATTTAGGCCCAGATCTCTGTACTGGGGTGAATGTATGACATTGTTCTGCATTCTGTCCATCAATTGTTGTTTTTGCATGTACTCTTACAGGCACACATACATGCAGCCCTTAGCACACATGAGCATGTGACCTCTTCACAACGCTTGACCTAACTATAACTACACAGTGACGACCACCACTGTATGTATATATGTATATATATTCACTGAAAAAAACATAGGTTTCAGGCACGTTATAGTTAGAAATTAGCATCTAAAAAACATTAGAAATTCACTAAAAAAACCATAGGTTTTAGGGACGTTATAGTTAGTTGGACATTTCACTCGTACAAAACCATAGAAATTCCCCCGTTATAGTTAGTTCAGCTAACTATAACTCGCGCCCCCGCAATGCACTGCTGATGACGTCACATATTACATAATTCATGACATGGTCAGTGACATCACTGATGACATCACTGGTGACATCTCAAATGACATCACTGATGACATCATCCAGTGACTGTGTGTTTCTGTAAACTTTAAATATGTTTTATATATATATGCCATGGTGTATTGAAGAATGAGTGGGTGTATAAGTGTCAGGATGAAGGATTTAGTAGGTGCGTGACTGACTGTATAAGTGAGTGATTAAATGTGTCTTACTGAATGCATGGGTTAGAGACTAAACTGTCTGAATGTGAGCATCAGTATGTCTGTTGTTGTGTAAGCTGCAGCATGTGTTGGTCAGTAGCTACATGAGTGTCTATATGGGCTATTGATTGGTTGCCTGAGTATTTGTATGGGAGACTGAGTGTGTGTGTGTGGGTGGCTGGGAGTTGTGTGACTCTGTGCATAGATATGTGAGTGGTTGATTCACTGGGTGTATGGGTTCAAGAGTGCATGTGAAAACAGCTGTATGTGTGGGTTAGTGTGTGTATGGGTGTGTTGGTGACAGATTGGATGTCTCAATGTACATGTCCAAGTAAC
This sequence comes from Triturus cristatus, assembly GCF_964204655.1. Taxonomy (NCBI): domain Eukaryota; kingdom Metazoa; phylum Chordata; class Amphibia; order Caudata; family Salamandridae; genus Triturus; species Triturus cristatus. Next base: position 1,100,642,600 of record NC_140591.1, on the reverse strand, counting down.
TACACATGTAAAAGGTATGTCAGAGTTGGAGTATATGAATGACTATACGTGAGAGTCAGTGATTGTGAGAGTGGCTGTATAGATGAGTGTGTACTTGTATCAGTGATTGTATAAGAGAGTAAGTATGTGTTAGTATATGTTTGAATAAGTGAGGTGTTGTGTGTATAACTGTATAGGTGAGGAAATGGGTGTGTGATTGATTCTTTGCATGACTGACTAGGTGTGTGAGTAACTCCATGGATGAGTGGCGGTCTGTGAGTGTCTGTATAGGTATATGAGTGCATATGATAGTGTTGTATTGATGAGTGACTGTATGTATGAGTGATTGTATGGGTGAATGAGTGGATGTGTGTATAGACCTAGGAATCAGTGAGCGCGTATGTAGTAACTGGTATTGGTGTGTCGGTGGTTTCGAGAATGGTAGTCTGTATTTTACAGTGGGTGTATCAAACGTTATATTAGAGTGTGAGGAGGTGCATCGTATTATCATGTGGATGATGTCATCAGTGATGTCCTCAGTGATGTCATTTGAGATGTCATCAGTGATGTCACTGACCATGTCTTGAATGATGTAATATGTGACGTCATCAGCAGTGCATTGCGGGGGCGCGAGTTGTAGTTAGCTGAACTAATTATAACAGGGGAATTTCTATGGTTTTGTACGAGTGAAATGTCCAACTAACTATAACGTCCCTGAAACCTGTGGTTTTGTCAGTGAATTTCTAAGGTTGTTTAAATGCTAATTTCTAACTACAACGTGCCTGAAACCTGTGGTTTTTTCAGTGAATTTCAATGGTTTTTTAAATGCCTACAGAGTTAGGACATGTGCAGAAAGAGGAAGAAAAGTGCAGCAAGAAGCAAGACAAATGCAGAAAGAGGCAACAGAAGTCCATAAAGACGAAGAAAAATGCAGGAAGAAGCAAGAGATGTGCAGAAAGAACCAACAGAGGAGCAGAAAGTCCTCCTGTGCCCCCAACTTTTTAGTGACGGGTACTGGTGGTAACTGACTCTGACTAACCAGGACCGGAGCAAGTGCTATGCTAAAATACGCTTAGAATACAGTGAAAACACCTACATACACTAGGGAACACTATGATTTGGGGGTACCCCTGTAATGAGCATGACCTCCTTTGTATTTGCCATGAGTTAGCGCCTGGGTCATTGCATGAGTATATGGGTAGTGACTAGATGATTAGAGTGCTGCAATGACAGTGCATGGTGATTTTATAACTGCTTGGGATTTGGCGGAGTGATTGGATAAGTACATGATGTTGGATGGGTGATTGGAGGAGTGCATGGGTAGTGACAGAGGGATTTCTGGAGTGCATGGGTACAACCTGGGTAATTGGAGGAGTGAATCAGTACTGTGCAGGTGGTTAGTGGTCTGCATGGGTAGTGCACAGGGAATTGTAGCAGTGCATGTGTTAGTGCCTGGGTCACACCATGGATACATGGGTACTGACTGGAAAATTAGAGTACTGCAAGGAGAGTGCATAGTGAATTTATAAGTACCTGGGTTTTGGCGGAGTGATTGGATAAGTACATGGTGCTCGCTGGGTGAATGGAGGAGTCCATGGGTAGTGACAGGGCAATGGCTGGACTGCATGGGTACTGCTCAGGATATTGTAGCAGTGCATGAGTTAGTGCATGGGTCATTCCATGAGTGCATGGGTAGTGACTGGATGATTAGAGTGCTGCAAGGAGAGTGCATGGTGAATTTATAAGTGCTTGGGTTTTGGTGGAGTTATTGCATAAGTACACACATGTCCCATCAGGCCCCACCCCCTCCCTTCACCACTGTGCAAACGCGCCCCCTAGCGGGTTTTAATTTGGGGGATTAATTCCCCTTTAATCCTGAGGGTCCCTGGGGGCCAACTAGCCCACCAGGTGCCTCCAGTAAAGGCCACAGAGCTACGTTGCAGAGAGGTGCAAAAAGGGGCGTGGCCTCTGAACACCTCTCTGCAATGCAGCTCCCTGGCCCATACTGGAGGTTCCTGGTGGGCTAGTTGGCCCCCAGGGACCCTCAGTATTCAAAGGGAATTAATTCCCCAACTTGCAATGCACCAGGGGGCGCGTTTGCTGAGTGCTGCAAGGAGGAGGCGGGGCCTAGCCGCGATGCTGTATTTTTATTAAAAAACTATTTAAGAAGGGGGCTGTGTGGCCCCCTTCTGTTGCCTTTTTTTCGGGCCCTGGGGACCCCATACCCCATACCCCAAGGCCTGGCCCCCTTTTTCTTTTTAATTAAAATGTAAATGGGAGGGGGCCGCGTGGGCCCCCTCCCGTGGCCAATTCCATCCCCCTGGGCATGGCCACATATTTTTTTTATAGGAAGGGGGCCACATGGCCCCCCCTCCTGTGGCCTCTATTGGCCCCGGGGACCCCATCCCCCGGGGCCGGCCTTTATTTATAAAAAAAAAATATTTGGGGTGGGGGGCCGCGTGGCCCCCCTCCCGGGTCACTTCTGGCCCCGGGAACCCCATCCCCCGGGGCCTGGCCATCCTTTTTTATTTTTGGGATGGGGGCCACGTGGCCCCCCTCCTCAGGCCAAATATGACCCCAGGGAACCCATCCCCCAGGGCCTGGCCTCTCTGTTTTTTTTTTTTAATTATTCACAGGGGAGGGGAGCCGCTTGGCCCACCTCCCGGGCCACTTCTGGCCCCGGGGACCCCATCCCCCCGGGGCCTGGCCACTTCGTTGGGGACAGTGGGGGAGCCACAATGCCCCCACGGTCCCTGCCGGCTCCCCGCCTCCTGCGTGAGCCGGCATTGCTTTTCCACAGGGGGAGCTGCTGTCATGCAGTTCCTCGTGTGCAAAAGCAATGTGGTTTAATTTTTGAAAGCGAGAGCAGGTTTCCTACTCTTGCTTTCAAAACCCAAACCACAGTTTGCTATGACAGGGCGGGAGCTGCACGGCTCCCGCCCTGTCATAGCAAACAGCAGTGTCCCGGGGGTGGGCACCCTGAGACACTGCAGGAGCCGGCCCTGGGGGGTGGCGGTCCCCATGGCCACGAAGGGCTCCAGGAGGGGGGCCCCCGCATTTGAATATTAGTTCCCTGGTGTGGTGGTGGTCCCCAGGGCGTGTGGGGGGGCTCGAGCCCCCCACACAGGTGTATTTATTTTTACAAAAGCCCCGGAGGTGGCGGTCCCTGGGGCAGCGGTAGGGCCGTGTGCCCCCGCAAAATAATTAATAAAAGCCCCGGCGGTGACTGTCCCCAGGGCTTGGGGGGGCCTTGGAGGTCCCCACAGATCAAAAAACGGGGGTGCGTATCCCAGGGGCTGCGGGAGGCTGCATGCCCTCCGCAACTCATTAATCTTGCCCTGGGGAGGTGGTGGTCCCTGGGGCAGTGTGGGGGGATTGGGGCCACCCACACTTTTCACTTTTCACTGCCCCCGGGACCCAGCCCACCCGGGGGCTTCAATACAATAAAGCGCTGGAGACCGCGCTTCATTTTTTTTTTTTTTTTTTCTCGGCTGGATTCGCGCACCTCTATTGGCCCCGGGGACCCCATCTGGCCCCGGGGACCCCATCCCCTGGGGTTTGGCCACTTCGTTGGGGACCGTGGGGGGAGCCCTAATGCCCCCACGATCCCTGCCGGCTCCCCGCCTCCTGCGGGAGCCGGCATTGCTTTTCCACATGGGGAGCTGCTGACATGCAGCTCCCCGTGTGGAAAAGCAATGTGGTTTGATTTTTGAAAGCGAGAGCAGGTTTCCTGCACTCACTTTCAAAACCCAAACCACAGTTTGCTATGACAGGGCGGGAGCCACAAGGCTCCCGCCCTGTCATAGCAAACAGTAGTGTCCCGAGGGTTGGTACCCCGGGACACTGCAGGAGCCGGCCCTGGGGGGTGGCAGTCCCCAGGGCCATGAAGGGCTACAGGAGAGGGGCCGCGCAGCCCCCTCCCACATAATGCACAGCCCCGGAGAGGTGGTGGTCCCCGGGGCTCGGGGTCCGTAACGGACCCCCGCATTTGAATATTAGTGCCCCAGGGAGGTGGCGGTCCCCGGGGCATGTGGGGGGCTCGAGCCCCCCCACACAGGTGTATTTTTTTTTTTTTTAAAAGCCCCAGGAGTGCCGGTCCCTGAGGCAGCGGGAGGCCGTGTACCCCCGCAAAATAATTAATAAAAGCCCTGGGGGGTGGTGGTCCCCGGGGCTGTGGGGGGCTGCATGCCCCCCGCAACTCATTAATCTTGCCCCGGGAGGTGGCGGTCCCCGGGGCAGTGTGTGGGGGATTGGGGCCCCCACACTTTTTTTCACTGCCCCCGGTGCCTGGTCCACCCTGGGGCTTCAATACAACAAAGCTCCCACGCTTCGTTTTTTAAAAATGTTCTCGCCCGGATTCGCGCACCCAGCGCGAATTCAGCTGATTTTTTTTTTTTTTTAAACCGTTTATTGCAATCTCAAGTATATACAGGTATGGGCCTACAACCTTCCGGCCGGCCGCTAAGACAGAAGCAAATGACTTACATACAGTGAGACCCTTGGCTTTGCAGAGACGCTAATACAGGAGGTAGTAACAACGTGGGCCACGTGACTCTGAGCCCACAGTACGGTTTCATTTTATACAACACAACAACATAAAACCACACCCGCAAGGCAACCCGCGATCGAGAGTGACGACATGTGCTCCTCAAGTGGGGGACCCCAACCATCCCAAGAAATCCAGAGAGGGGAAGGGAAACAGATCCGGGACTGGGAGAACACTGTGCCCGGGGCTGAGGGAGGGGGCCATCTAGGGGGATGGAGCTGGTGAAGCGGGAGGCAACAACGGCGGCTCGCAAATACCCCCGCGGTAGGCGTTCCAGGGGCCCCATATCTTCACCCATGCCCCAGGCTTACCCCGCACCACATACACCACCTTTTCTCGGAACATGCACCAATCCATGTGTTCTTTCCAGGCCGACACCGCCGGGGGCCTCTGGGATCCCCACAGTTGGGCAATGTCCCGTTTAGCTATCATGTATCCCAGAGTCACCCATCGCGTTTGCGGAACCGAGTAGTCGGTCGGTTCCCACACATTCAGCAAGCATCTCCTCGCAGCTGATTTGTTTTTTAAACAAATGCTTTTTTCGGCCCTGAGCAGGCCTTGGGGGTCAAGGTGTTTCTACCCTCCCCTTTTCTTGTTTGTCGCCTTTGTTTTTCTCTTTTCATTGTGTCTCAGTTCTACCGAGTCACAAGATGGCTGCCAACACTTCCTGGTTTGGAGTGTTGACAGACAATTAGAATAAAGCTCGTGGTCGGGAGGGTCCTTGGGGGCCCTTTACCCCTTACACATTAAAGATAAGAATAATAAAACACATAAATAATACTTAAAACTAGATTTGCGGAAATTATCTTAGGGAATGAAACACCCTCCGACCATAGTATTTTCCTACAGTTGGATCATAACACTTAAGGGGGTGGTCAGTAGCCTCAGCCTAATAGTCCAAAATTGGCCAAGAAATTTCGCGACTGCACACACAAATAGTGATCTCGTATCTGATTTTAAGATACGAAGGGCTTCATAATGACTGTGGGTCCCCAACTATCTACATACAGGAGCCAACCAGTTCCTTCTTGGTCTTGCATACGCAGGACATGCAAAAAATACATGGCCAACGGTTTCATTTGGATTTGGGCAAGAGGGACAGCCCTTGGGCTAGCTATTATTCTGCCAAGAATTGGTAAAAGTGTTAATAGGTAGACAGCCGTATCTAAACTGACTATACAGTTTCCTGTCCCCAGGCTCCTTAATGATATCAAAGTAGCTCTCAAGGCATTCAACAGTTTTATTATCTAAAAAACGCATCAGTTAAAGTGGCGACTGGTGGATTTGAAAAGTGGTAGGGCGCATATTTCACATCCACGTTGTAAGCCGTGATTAGCCCCCCCAGACCATCCATTTATTTGCCCAGTTGTAGTACCCTAATGCATTGCCCTGATTTTGGGAGCTTGAAGGCTTTCAGCCCTATCAGAGTTAGTGCACAGAGGGTTCAAAGCCGTGCCTGCCCGTCTCTCCTGGACTTATCATATGCAAAATCCCCTCGTCAGCCACTTCATGTTACCATAATCTTGCTCAGGAAATGGAATGCAGGCCAGGGAAAGGGAGCAGACACGCGATCTACACCCACAAGTACTGATACAAACACACACTTAACTCATACACCCACTCACCTCGGCCACACACTCAAACATAAATATGTGCACTCACACTCAGACATACCCGCATATATACTTATACACACAAACAGTCACGCTCAAGCATACTCATATGGACTTTCATACAGGCAAACTCACTCACACAAATTATTCATGCACCACAAGCGGAAGCTATTTACTTTTCCAATCGCGGCCAGCATGATGGGTGGGGGGAGGGAGGTGGAAATGGGGTTGCGGTCGTCGCGGTGGGGGTATGGGGGAGGCGGGAGGGGTTCGTTTAATTAAAAAATGCATATAAAATAAAACTGAGTTAACTTACCATCCTGCGCCGCTGCCACCTCAGCTGCCATCGGGATGGGTCCACCGTCCGACCGTCCAACTCCCGCCGTGCTGCTTTTCCGAATTCTTAATCCGATTCCTGCATCGTCATTAGGAAGAAAGGCAGCCTCCCTCCCTCCCCTCCGCCAATCACAACGGGGAGGCAAATCGGAGCGCGCCCCACCCGGGCCATTTTCTCTATGTAGGCTGCTGCATACAGCAGCCTACATAGAGAAAAAGGGAGAGTGGGCGGTCCTGCTCGAGGGCAGGGGGGGAGTGGATTACCCACTATTGTGGGTATTGACTGTTTGGTCGGCTCAGGGCCGACAGCCAAACAGTCAGTACCCACAACAGTGGGTAAGCCACTCCCCCCCCTGCCCTCGAGCAGGACCGCCCACCCTCCCGCCCCCAACCAAGCACAGAGGCACTTCTGCTTTCTCGCAATGCGAGAAGGCAGAAACATAAATGGTCGTTTTTACCGTTTATGTTTCTGCCTTCTTGCACCGCGAGAAAGCAGTGGGGCGACGCCCCCACGCCCTAATGGGGGAGCCGCCACTGATCAGTTAGGCTACCATGGCGGATTTTCAAATCATTAATCTGCTCTACCCATGACCAATATTGAAGTTTTATTGTGTCCTTTGTATGCAGGGGCTGGGGACCAACAAGCTCATTTGGGAGACCAATTGCTGCCCGGATGGTATTCACAGATTTAATCCACCCGAACTTTTTATTTCTATATAGGGCAGAGACTTCATTAAAAGCAGCAGCATAAAGGGCCAAATCAGGGGTAGTAACCAGTCTGTACCAAAAGAGCAATGAGCGCAGTCTCGCTTGGTCATTAATTGACCTAACTCTTAGGTCCATTTTCAAGGGGAGACGGGGCGTGCTCTGAGGATGAGATACCACACTCCTAAGAAACTTGTTTTCCACAGTGGTTAGCTTGCTTGCGTCTGCTACACCCCACAATTCTGCCCCATAAAGAACACTGCTCACTACCTTAGCACTATAGAGTTTGAGCGCTGGAGCTACAGGCTTGGTATAAGATAGGAAAATCTCCCGCCGCAAGGCCCCCGTTAGCTGTGAGAATTTCACACTTTAATCATTTTCCCCTGACTCCCAGTCTAATCCCCACAATATACTTTTATTTGGGGCAGTCTGAAATGGCTAGACAGCAAAGTGGACACCTGCAGACACTGGAGCTGCTGCTGCACCAGCAAACAACAGTTCAGTTTAATCTGAGGCAGGAGTCATGAAGTGTGTGGAGCATGCATATCACAGAACAGAATTTTGCAACTAGAGCAGCTTGATGTGAAATTTCTCCATGTGGACTGTGCACCAGCTCAGAGCTAATAGTAGCCCGTATTTTGGATGAGTGGCAGGTGGAGGTGAGGGGGGATAGGGGTAACGAAGGGAGAGGTGCAAAATAAAAAATAATAATAAAAAAAACTTCCCTTCAGCCAACCGTGTCCCGCGTCAGGCTCCTCTGCTTTAGACACAGGCTTCTAGAATGCCCTGCGGCCAATCCTGAAGCTGCTCTCACCAGAGAGTAGCTTCATGATTAGCCTGAGTTCCCTGGATTGGCGCTCCAGGACAGACTGGGAGTCTGCGCCTGCTCTCTCCAACTGCAGCAATGCAGCTGGGGATGGAGAGAGGTTCACTGTGCATGATGGCTTGACCGGCCTGAGATGGCCGGCCAACCCATCATGCGCAGTGAAGGGAGTGCACTACCACTCCCCTCAGTGCTGTCACTCCCCAGGCCCCGCCCCCAAGACTCGTCAGGAAAGGAGAAATAAAATGAGCGGCATTTTTTTTTCTCCTTTCCTGCTGTTTTTGGGGGGGGGACGCTCCTCCACCATAGCGGAGGAGCCGCCGTTACTCAAAGTTCTCCTGATGGTAATTCTTACATGATTTGCAGAAGCAAAACACATAAGCGCTCATTATCAATGTAGTTTTAGGTTGGCCCCCTTTATCTTTCACCTGTGAGAAGAAGAACTCAGAGGTATGACTAAGAAACATCTGTACGTTTTCTTCACTCACAAAGGTTATAGTTTCCTTCGAGGGTATAGGGTAATATTAGGTTTCACATCACAAAAAACAGCTGTAGTAAGATCTTTGAAAAAAAAATGACTTTGTTCCAAATTGTATCTTATACACATTATGGAGCGTGGTAGGTACCACGTGATTTATAGCTCATCTTTTGTAGAATGAGCAATTCTGTTGTGAATATTCCTTGTTATGTGTCTCTGCCACTAAATTGTCTTTCTATTTTATTTCCCTTCAATATCCACTAAGATATTGACGAGTGTGCTGATGCATCACACCAGTGCCATCACAGCTGCACCAACACCTTTGGCTCTTACAGCTGCAGCTGCCGTCCAGGATTTCTTCTAGAAGATGATGAAAAAACATGTAACGGTGAGTGTATACACTCACAAACATCCCAACTCCTATAACCTAAACACAAAGAGGTTTGGATTTTGCTAAATGTTTGAAAGTGGTCTCAGTAATTTTAAGGTCGTCTTGGTAATATCCCAGCACAGTTCTTGCTGTGTTGGAGCCTTGCATAGTGTGAGAGGTGCATTCTCTATTTGTAAGGTAATAATTCAGGACTATAATTAATTTTACCCACTTTTCGAATTTAGGCTATATAAATATGACTTATAGTACTGTATATGCATTTATGTATCTCAGATGCTTTTATTTGACTATGGATGATATGCTGACTAAAAATATCATGAAGAAATTTTATTTTGTGGGTACTTGGCCTTTACAAGACAGCACAGTAGCCAAATATCCTTAGTGACAGCTTCAGCTACATGCGGTCAAGTCCTGACTCCCATGGAACTAATCCTTCAGTGCTCTGGAGGAAACACCTCGTAGTAGGTGAAAGAGCACATTTTCAAAGAAAGAAAGAGCTAGATCTTGACATAAACACCATACATTCTGTTGAGTACAAATAGTCTAGCTCTGTGGCTTAGTTAAAGGATTGAAATATTAGAGTGTTTATTATAGGCTATGTGATCCTCTTCTTAGGTTCTAAGGGCCAGATGTACGAGCGTAATTTGTGGTTGCAAACGGGAAATCGGCCCGATGTGACCGCAAATTTGGTCTGCCCAATGTGCAAACCCTATTATGCGAGTTGTTAACCTTTTACTGACTCTCAAAATAGGGTTTACAACTCGCTATCATGAAGGAGCGTGCCAAGGGCGTCCCTTCCTAATAGCGACTTGAACTTCAATGTATGATTGTTTTGCGACCGCATTAACGGTCGCAAAACACTCACAGTTTACCACCTACTTCAAGTAGGTGATAAAACACTCGCAAACGGGAGTCCCCTTTGTGAGTGTGTGAGAAAATATTTTTTAAGAGCAGGCAGTGGTCCCAGGGACCACTGCCTACTCTTAAAAAATGAAACTGAAACGTTTCATTTTTCTTTTTTAAATGCATCCTGTTTTCTTTTAAGAAAAACATGCTGCATTTAAAAAAAAAAAAAAACTGCTGTATTTAAAAAACACTCACAGACATGGTGTTCTGCTGACCCCAGCAGGCCACCATCCCTGGGAGTGCTAGTCATTCCTAATGTGGTCACAAATAGAGCCTGCCTCATGAATATGAATGAGGCAGACAATTTGCGACCCCATTAGGAATCGCAAACAGTGTCTGAGACACTGTGTAAATTACATTTTGCGAGTCACAATTTGTGGGTCGCAAAGTGACGCAATTAGCGACTCGCACATTGTAAAGGTCGTACATCTGGCTCTAAATGTGTACAAAGGGGTTAAGATTCCATATTTTAATAAACCCACTAAACATTACCCTGCGTTTGCCTGATGTAAGTTGTTTCTGCCACTAGAGCAATGATTAATTGAAGATTATCCTCGGCTTACCTGTAAACTTGGGGCTCGATTCACAAAGGTAAAGTAGGACCAAAAGTCTAAGTTTAGGCCAAAAGTCTAACTATACTACTTTTTGGTATTCACAATGGTAAGTTACGAGTAGTATCTTTACGACTGCGGAGGTTCCGCACCCAGGGTGGAGATTCCACACTCGGGCGGAGATTCTGCATTCGAGGTCTAACTTTACCATTGTGAATCAGGCCCTTGGTCTTCTGCTACTGATAACCTAACCCTATGTTTCCGAAGGTATTTGATACTCTACTCTACAGTGCTGCATCTCCAAATTTCCTGTTCCTGTGTACCCTTGTGGCACTCAACACTGCTATATTTCACAGAAGGTGCGTAAGCAGAGAGGGCAAGAAGGCTTCTCCAATTGAGTCCCACAACAGTGGCACAATTGTGAGTTGTGTGAGAAGTGCACAATGTGCACTAAATGTAATGCTATTTTCAATATTGTACATGATCTTAATTCTTTAAAACTAGGTTACTTTGATACTGACTAAATCTGATGTGAGAGTAAGAGCAGAGGGAACAATTTATTTGCAAATAAACAAGCATAATTGTAACCCAACTCTCCAATAACCTGCTAAACAGTATAAAAGTTGTACTGTCCCCTAAACTACCCAAAGTTCAGAAAAAGCGACTGTAAGCAGGAAAGGGACATGTATGAGATTGGGATGCACAGTGGGCCTGATACACAAAGATGTTCCCTCCACATGTCGTACTTATACAGGGAAAAGGTCTGAAACTATGTATGCAAGACTGACAGGTGATCCACAAAGCCAGTTGTGCACATACACCTACAATATTCCACGCCTGTAAAAGATACCTGGAAAGGGAGTTTAGGTGTTCTAAGGGGAGAGTCCACGGGTGGTCAGGAAAATGTAATGCTAATGAGGTGAACACCCGCACTGTTGTGCATCTCCAGGTATGCACAGACATCTGTGATGCTTTTCAACACTTATCTGTACTTGCAAGCTTGCCCCTCCATGACACACAGGTATAAGTGTAGCATCTATCTGTTTTTTTTCACAGGTGTCTATGGGAAGGAACGAATATTCCATGGAAAACGTTTTTTTTTTAAAAGGAGAAATGAAAATATATATAATACACATGTGTCTATTATCCTAGCTCTTCTTTCACAAATCTTGTCAACCCTGTGCAATGTGATATTCTACACAAGTTTCTATAGACACTCATAGGTAACACCTGTGTGTCCCTTGAATTTGGTAAAAAGTCATAAATCTCCTCATTCAATGTGGGCCTGCCAGAGTGTCTGGAGATTTACAAATTGTTTGTGAATCTGGCCCAATACATTTACATAAGAATAATTCACATATATTATTATATAAAGAAAATACTCAACTACCCCTGCTAGTTCATTTGAGCTTCTTTGCCACATACCTTTGTAACAACATTTAAAGTGGCAGTAGCCTTCAAGTTGATATTACAGGAAAATATATAATCATTAATCTTATCTATAAATGTCCAAGAGGGGCAGTGGGGGACAGAGAAATCAACCACTTAGAATTTCCCAGATGGATTTCACTCAGTTATCAATGACCACCCAAAATACAGAAGCGGCCTTTCCAACTGGATTTGTCACACATGTAAACAAAAGTGGCAATTGTGACTGTGAACAATTTAAGTAAGTTTATCAAATAATCCACCGATCACTAGAACGCTAAGCAGCTTTGTTTTTCTATTTGTGGATATAATAGTTTGGATGCAAAAACAAAATTAAGGAATGCTAGAATAATATTCACAAACTCCATGCAAAATTAAAAGCAGTCAGAGACTATGAGTTAGCTTTATTCAGAGACAATGAAATGTAAACAACACAGGAGAGTACAATGAAAATTCTTGGGGCATCTCAAATGGAAGATTTAGACCTCAAGAGAAGAAATTATTCCAAAAAGCTATTTGTTTCTAGCGACATTACTTGAATAATAAAGAGAGTGTATATAATGTTAAGCACATATAATAGCATCACTAGAGTGTGGCAAACTCCAAGCACTAATATCCATGCAGTATTAATGAAAGGCAAATCATTATGGGTTACCTACAAGCACTGATCTGTGGCATCATTTCCCAGTGATAAAGTTAGCCTCGGTTCTATGCATGATAGAAAATAATGTTCAAAACTATTCCTATCTTTCTTATCCAAACCCTTGTGAGTATTTTCAAACTTAGGCTCAGGAGTTGGTGAAAAATATTCAGTCATGGCAAAGGCGTTCTGTTATTGAGAATAGCCCAACCCAATAGCACGATTTTCATTACAGGGCTGTTTTACCATTCTTTTTAAAACAGATAACAAAGGGGGTGGGGGAAAGTACCATGTGTCATTGTTTAAGGAGATCAGTGTGAGGGCTTTTAATAGCTCCTAAACACCTTACCAAGACCCTCACCCACCATGCTTGTGATTAGATATACACTATACAAACCCTCACTATGACTAGGTGTTTACAAATTAGACCAGGATTACAATACACAAAAAATACCTACAGATTGGATTCAAATTTTATCCAGACCCCCTGCTAACATGATACAAATGTGTTTGGGCAAAGGGCCCATTGTTCCAGTTCTTCATAATCAACATGTTTTAACACTGTATAGCCAACTCGGTCTAGTGCTTATTCTAGGATTTTGATCCACTCCCACACATTTCCCCTGCCTCAGTTCCCCTACTGATACTGTAATGTACTTCATTCCACAAGGATTCCTCTTTTTAATGACCTCTGATCACCTGTTAAAAGCTGAGGTACTTGGTAAGAAGGAGAAGTAACAAGGTCCCAAAATGATGCTCCCACAAGGACATGAACTGAGGCATCAATGGAAAACAACTTAGAAAGGACATGGGTGCATCCATTTTTATAAAAGCTGGGATAGTGTGCATGCTAAGAGAATGGGATTTGTGTATAAATATGTACTCACCACATCCCTGCGTTAGTAAACAAAGCCTCCGCTGGTCCACCAACAGATCCAATTAGTGAACTATGAGGCATTTACCATCTCCTCCTAGCCCTCACACAAAATATTTTGCATCTAACTCCTCAGGTAAGTTTTACTTTGTGCTTTATTTGATTGGTTGCTATGGTGAGGCATGAAAGGCTTGTCCAAAAATGCTTAGTGAAGAAATTGGGAAGAAAGCAGTATAACCTGTGAACTGTAGAATCTCTGAAACTGACATGGCAGTTCTGCACCCAAAAATGGGTCATAGATGTCACTCACTACAGGAAATTAAGTAAATCTGCCTCCACTGGGTAGAATTGTCTCAAAGCTTTGAAGCCCTATTGGTCCAAGCTCTCCTAAGACAATTGTCTGCAGTTGCCTCAGATGCCTCTGACACAGGATATCTACACTGTCCTCTGGATAACTCTCTTCCAGTTAAGCTTGGGACAACCAGCTAAATCAAATTTCTTTAATTTAGCCCACATTATTTATTTCAACAGTATTTATATTGTTTTCTTTGCCCGTGTCTTTCAGAGCCTACAATTGAGACTTGCGATGTTAATACACAATATCATATTAATTGAAAATTAGATTATCTGTACATCAAAAATGATCTAAACCTTTCAAGGCACTCCTTTATTGAAACCTATAAACATGCACCTATAATGTGGCACTCAGCAATTGAAATATGTATATTCTACCCATGTGAAAACAATACAGATCTCATATAGCATTGAACATGCTATAATAAGTAAATATATATTCTGAATCTTTGATCTTTATCATGTCCTTCTTTTCAGATTTGGATGAATGTGCTATTGGTAATGGTGGCTGCTCACACCATTGCGCCAACACCTTTGGGAGCTCAATGTGCTATTGCCGAACTGGATATGAAATTGACGTGGATCAAAAATCATGCAGAGGTATACGACCACCTATAGTTTGCTGAATTCCATGTCTTTAATTTCACACAGGCTGTAAAATGTAATCTGCTAATTTCACTCCCACTTACAGATATTAATGAATGCCTTCTGCCCATTGGATTGGTTGGATGCCCTCTTGGTTGTGTCAATACTCCAGGGAGCTTCCATTGCAATTGCCCCGATGGTTACAGGCTGAGCACTGATAGCTGGTATTGTATTGGTGAGTTTACCTTTTTGTTAACAATATTGGAGGTCACATAAAAGTTGACAGAAGTGGTCAGTAATTTACCTTTGTCTTACCCTAACCCTATATGGGAAGACTTCGTTCCTCAAACTTCCATAAATTCAGCCACTCCTGTTCCTACACGTCTCACTGAGTAGATAGAATTTCTATGTTGACGCTCTTGTCACTGTTTTAAAAAATCATTATCTTGACAACGATACGATGATCTGCAATGTTTTACAGTGGGCAACCAACAAAGAGCCACTTTGTCACTGCAGCTTCTAAGTGCACGGTGACCATGTTAAATGGAAAATCTAGTCATTGACAGGTACATAGTTATCGTGGCTCAAATTGGGCACAAGGTCCATCAAGGTCTACTTACTTCTAGTCTTTTCATGATCTCAGAAATTTTCATGAGCTAATTCCTACTAAGATAAAAAACAAAGACTGCTTTGGATCCTTAAGCAATTTTCATTTGAAGGAAAAAGTCATATTCTTAACCTAAAATAAGCCAAGAAACATTGCCACCACTCCCATCAATTATCTTTGCACCAGAGCTTTGCATTGCAGCTGCTGAACCCCTTACAAACCTCCATTTTACTGTGTAGACCGCAACACCCTACCTACCTTCCTACATGATGCCATCAGTTGCATATTCAAAGATAACATATACAGCCACACTTCCATTGAATGCTTGCTTTTCAAAACCCAAGGCTTCAGTCTCCTGATACTGCCAAGGGCACACTCATTACAAATGTACCCCGAAGACAAAAGCAAACATGTGAGAATTACAGCTGCAGGAAGTACTTGAGTCCCTGAAAACTCTGCAGATCACAGAGAAATCTCATCTCAGAATCCAAACCAACATACTGTGCCAGCCCTCTCAACACAGCTACTAACAGAAGTAGAGCTCTTTTCAAATTTATCAAGCACTACACCCGAATCTCCCCACTAGAATATGCCACAGATAAGTTGAACACAGCAGGTTCTTCATAGATCAATTCAGAGAATACACTGATGAAACCTAAGCAACAACCTTCATTCCTACATTGCCAACTCACAACACCCCTTCACTACCCTGAACATTGATGAGTTGTCAAACATCCTCAATTTTCTTAAAGCTATATGCTACGTAGACAACATAATTCCATCCTCAAAAATTAACTCTATCACCTGTGAAGCACTCAAGCCACTACTGAATTGTATTGAGGTTTCCTTACTCGGGGTACTTTTGTCTACGCCACCAGGACCAGACTGATCTTCCCTCTCTTGAAGAGGCCTGTCTTGACTCCAATTGATTTTGCCAATGACATGTCATTGACCCACCTTCCAATCCTTACCCGAGTCACCTTGAAGGCAGTTGCTTCTCATCTGCACAAATGAATCAATCGAATGCCCTATGTAACCCTGCGCCCTATGTAACTATCAGTCAGTCTTCAGAGACAAAAACCAGCCAGTTGTTTGACAAAGCTTCCCTACATGACTGACAATAACGATTCATCACCTCTTCCCCCTCATCCTCTCTTTAATGTTTGATATGGTCGACCAGCAAGTAACGCAAAACCCCATGGGACATTGTGCATCTATTTATTAGTATTACCCCAGTCCTAGTTGGGTTTAAGGGGTTGGCTCTTGTTTCAAAATATCCAAGATGTGACTAGGGGCACTATTTTTGCCTTGGCATATGCAGAAGGGAGTAAATAAGCTTGCCTGCCCTACTTGTCCGCTCTAGTATTGTTAGTTATACGTTGTGATGGATTAGTTTTAAAGCTGAAGCTCTGTTAAAACCTAAGAAATTAAATTAAACCTAACTTTAATTTCACCTCTATATTATGCTGTTTTAACTGGAATCATGTTCATTTTTAACTATCCTAAGAAATACGGCCTTTGGAACAGACTATATAAGTGTGCCGCTATGGCGGCCATTACAAGCCCCATTTACATCTAGCATTGATTTTTGCCTAAGACGAGTTTCACAAGATTCCATTTAATTTGAGAAGTGTTACACCTTCCCTCAACCCACACCTTGGGTCCGCAATACCACAACTCTGAGAGAAGTAGCAAGGAGAAAATGGGGAAAATGGGGAAGGGAAAACAGAAACAGACACCAGTCACAGTGGCCTCTCATTGGTGCTTTCAGTCTCAAGCAAATGGTTGGTCTCACTTGTCTCTTGTTCTCTTACTTAAGACTAACAACAGTATGACTTAATCAACAAATACATCTTATGGTAATAAATAGGTAGGTACAGTTTCAGTTTATCTTACCAGGCTTAGTAGTTGTGTATGTAGTAAAAAATGTTTGGGCAGTCCAGCAATTCAAACCATCATCTGCAATGACTTGAGAACCTAGACGAACAGTAGGTGCAGGAGCAAAACATATTTACCCTATTCTAGGGCAAGGTGAGAACCCGGGGGCAACCAGAAAGGAAAACTAACCAAAGGTGCAGGAACCAAAGGCTGTGTTAGAATTAGAGAGAAGTGCAGGAAAGTCACTTCAGCCTCGAGACGTTGTTAGGCACTGATTCTCTGCATTGGTTAGATTCTTATATTATCTCTTCATAGCTTAACCAAGAAGTGACTGCCACCACCCTGAAGCGTAATTCTGAAATGTAGTTCCCTGATAAACACCCAGGTGCCACCTAACTGTGTTCCAAAGCTTCCATAGCTTATGATAGATTTTAAGGCACAAATGTGGGATAAAAGTTCACATTTAGCACATTGTGTATGGTGACCCGTGTGCCTAACAAGGACAAACACTCAATGAGCTAACTGGTGTTCTTTAATTGTGCTGAGGCAGTTATTTGAAATGGATCTTCACATATTACAATGGAACATTAACTCTTTCTAAATATTACACTTTGGTGTTTAAATCCTGTATTTGAGCTTGTGGTAATTGTATTTACCAGGTGTGATAAAAACTCAACACTTTTCTTCAAAGCTCATAATTAGGGCCCGTGTGTATATCCATTTGAGGGAGCTTTCTGAGATCCACCTAAATTTGTATTAATATTGGATAATGCAGACATCTTTGACACTGAACAGAATTTAGAGTGAGTTTTGTTGTCTTTTGGTTGTCTACCTACCAAACAAGACTTTTTCACGTAACAATCCTTTGCTCCTGAGCCACAGTTTACACCTGATTGCATTTTAAGACCCTAATTATTAGTAAGTTGTTAATTCAAATCCCTTTGCACCCCTTTTGGTGCAGGGATTGGAATTGTTAGTTAAGTGGTAATAACCACACACCTAATTCCCTGCAATACTCGGCAGTAAGATTTTAGAAAAGTTGATCCTGCCACAATATATCATGGAAAAAATGTACAATACATTTTTCAATCAATTTGAGGTAACCTAGGACTGTAAGGGGTTTATGCACCTAGTAAATACTGAACCCTGGATTATCGGTATCTACTGGGTGTTGTAAATACCTCACCCAGTTCCAGCATACTAATGGTCAGGTCCTAAGAATGTTTGCGTAGAGACAGAGCCTTTCTCTGGTGTTTTAACCTGAGGTATTTAGGCATTTGCAGTTGGTTGCACCCCATCCCTGGGCTGCACTGATTGCATACAAGACATCTTTTGTTCATATGCAAGGATTTCTCTGAACTCTGTAGTTAATCTAAAAGCCTGATCTTTGTTAAGTAATGTTTTTTTACTGTGATCACTGGTTCAGTTTATGGTTGTACCCACCCAGTGGCAGGAAAAAGTAGTTGACTTAAGTAACTGCCTTTTCAGTGGATCCTGGGTATTCTGATCAAACTGTCCCCTTAAAATGGTCTGCAAAGGAACTAGAGGACGAGTCATACAGTGCTTTGATGGCTTGGTAGGCCCACCCAACAAAGCCTCCAAACCATCTTTCAAACCAT
The DNA here is from genome assembly GCF_964204655.1 of Triturus cristatus. Lineage (NCBI taxonomy): Eukaryota > Metazoa > Chordata > Amphibia > Caudata > Salamandridae > Triturus > Triturus cristatus. The sequence continues at coordinate 1,100,624,287 of NC_140591.1, read as the reverse complement.
GAAGTACTTTACCTCAGTTTTGTTTAGTGCCTTTTGACGTCACACAGAGGATCCTTGAGTGACGAGAAGGTGTGTTTAAAAGACGAGGGTCCAGATGTACTCACATTCTTGCAGTTCAGCATAAAATTCTGCAGGGCTGTGCAAAATAAATACAATAGTGCAGTGCCCTATCTAGGAAGAGTAGCCTACTTCTACCTAGCTTAACAACTGCACCCCAGTACAAATTTCAAAGCAACAACAACCACCAAGTCCTGATGCCCATTTTATGCATAGGACTATCACTAGACATGGCGCTTGGACCATTTACCCCAGTTTCATTGGGAGCTAGGATTTCACACAAAGAAAGGTCTCTGTATTTTACTTGATCTGGCTTTGCATGTATTTGTGCTGTTCCTACCCGAACATACCCGCTTTCCATAGATAATCCAGAGGAATGACACGTCACAACACAAGGCGAATTTGTGCTGGAATATTTGTTGGAAATGGAAAAGGAACTGGAAAGTTGATCAGTGCTGCTATCTGCTCTGTTTTGCAACATGAGACAGTTTAGCTACGTGTGATCGCTAAATGATAGAACATTTGGACTAATAATCAAAGTGCCAATTTCTCTTTATTTGTTAAATGTATTTTTTTCATTCATTATTTGTAGATGTTGATGAGTGTCTGGATTTGGAAAATTCTGATCATAGGTGCGAATGGAAGTGCATCAACGTGCCTGGATCCTACTATTGTGTCTGTCCTCGAGGATACAAAGTTACCACCGACCGCTATCACTGTGAAGGCAAGTTGTAGCGCACTGTGTACAATTTTTAAAGCACAGCAAATATTTTTCAATTGAACTAACTTGGGGGGCACTTTACAAACCATTTTATGAGTATGTGTTGTTGTATTAAACAAGTACTACTCTATATACCCATGAAGGCCTTTGTGAATTGACCCACATGGCCTATTCACAAACTGTGGGGCATATGTACAAGCCCCTATCGCCACGGGAACGTCACTTTTTGTGATGTTCCCGTGGTGTTAGGGGCCTTGCCTTATGGACAAGGCAGCGTTAAGCCACTTAACATGGCTTAACGCTGCTATGTTAAGCGTGAAAGGGGCATGCAGTGAGAGTTGTGGTGGGCCTTCCACCGCAACACCCATTGTATTTGACGCTGCCCCTATGTACAAGGGTGGCATACATAGGAGGCAGCATCAAATTTAGGACCAGGAAAACCGTGGTCTTAAGGTGGTGAAACGAGGAGAAATGCATAATTTCTCCTGGTTTTTGCGTTTTCCCTGTGTGCTGCCTTGTGCAGCACACATGGAAAAAGCAAAAGGCATAGTTTGTTTATATACAGGAAGGTGTCCCTTCCTGTACATAAACAAACATTTAAAAAAAAAGCCATTTTGGAACTTTCATGTGTGCTGCATGAAGCAGCACACATGAACGTTACCAAATGGCATTTTAGGATTGTTTATGTGCAGGAAGGGACACCTTCCTACACATAGCCAATCCTCCCCTGCACACAGGCACCCTTGCACTCTGGTGCAAGGGTGCCTGCGTTGGTGCTAAGTTGGGAAACTTAGCACCATCGCAGGGGGAAACGCAAGGCTGCACCACATCCTTGTAATATGATGCAGCCTTGCGTTACCGAAGTGTCGGAGCGTGTCATTAAGCCCAGGAGACTAACGACATGCTCCGCCACTTTGTTGTACATATGGCCCTGTATTTTGTAAAACCTAAAGTCGCACTACAGTAGTACTACAAAATGCTATTCACAAACCTATGGGTGCAGACCTTTCTCTTTACCTCTTCTGTCTTTTCTGTATGGAGATCTCGCACACATACTTATACGTTTCAGTAGTAAATGTGGGAGAGACAAGGAGGAGTGGTTTGAAAATGGGGGAAAATTACTCTTAAATAGGGGGAAGCAGGGAAATCTAGGGACCAGGGCATGCTAATGCAAATATACACTCACAGAGTAAAATCATTGCTGTTCACATTGCTATAACTACACTCCTAAAGTTAATACAGCCTTAATTGTGTCATAAACAGGTGTAAATGTACTCCACACTAGCCTTGGCGAAAGGCAAGCGATCACAGGTACTGTAACGCATTGTCATATAAAACAACAGATGACGGCTGATAGCCAGAAACCGGTCCTAGGATGCTTGATTCCGGTCCAGGGAAGACATGGCTTGGCAGTTCGGGCTGGACTGTTCCCATGAGGCACAGGGTCAAGACTGATTTGCATATGGCCATGTCTGAACTGGGGTGGCGTAGTGGGCAAAAGAACGATGGATTTAACCCAGATCTCTTGACTGGGGGAGAATGTCTGCATTGTCAGCATTCCGTCCATCATTTGTTTGTTGTAATGCTTTTCGCCCTAAGTGGGATGGGTATTCCCAGACGTGGGACCCGTGCTCACTACGCCACTGGAGTCAAGCTATCCTGGCTGATGACGGCTGATAGCCAGAAACCGGTCCTAGGATGCTTGATTCCGGTCCAGGGAAGACATGGCTTGGCAGTTCGGGCTGGACTGTTCCTATGAGGGCAGGGTCAAGACTGATTTGCATATGGCCATGTCTGAACTGGGGTGGCGTAGTGGGCAAAAGAACGATGGATTTAACCCAGATCTCTTGACTGGGGGAGAATGTCTGCATTGTCAGCATTCCGTCCATCATTTGTTTGTTGTAATGCTTTTCGCCCTAAGTGGGATGGGTATTCCCAGACGTGGGACCCGTGCTCACTACACCACTGGAGTCAAGCTATCCTGGCTGATGACGGCTGATAGCCAGAAACCGGTCCTAGGATGCTTGATTCCGGTCCAGGGAAGACATGGCTTGGCAGTTCGGGCTGGACTGTTCCCATGAGGCACAGGGTCAAGACTGATTTGCATATGGCCATGTCTGAACTGGGGTGGCGTAGTGGGCAAAAGAACGATGGATTTAACCCAGATCTCTTGACTGGGGGAGAATGTCTGCATTGTCAGTATTCCGTCCATCATTTGTTTGTTGTAATGCTTTTCGCCCTAAGTGGGATGGGTATTCCCAGACGTGGGACCCGTGCTCACTACGCCACTGGAGTCAAGCTATCCTGGCTGATGACGGCTGATAGCCAGAAACCGGTCCTAGGATGCTTGATTCCGGTCCAGGGAAGACATGGCTTGGCAGTTCGGGCTGGACTGTTCCCATGAGGCACAGCGTCAAGACTGATTTGCATATGGCCATGTCTGAACTGGGGTGGCGTAGTGGGCAAAAGAACGATGGATTTAACCCAGATCTCTTGACTGGGGGAGAATGTCTGCATTGTCAGCATTCCGTCCATCATTTGTTTGTTGTAATGCTTTTCGCCCTAAGTGGGATGGGTATTCCCAGACGTGGGACCCGTGCTCACTACGCCACTGGAGTCAAGCTATCCTGGCTGATGACGGCTGATAGCCAGAAACCGGTCCTAGGATGCTTGATTCCGGTCCAGGGAAGACATGGCTTGGCAGTTCGGGCTGGACTGTTCCCATGAGGCACAGGGTCAAGACTGATTTGCATATGGCCATGTCTGAACTGGGGTGGCGTAGTGGGCAAAAGAACGATGGATTTAACACAGATCTCTTGACTGGGGGAGAATGTCTGCATTGTCAGCATTCCGTCCATCATTTGTTTGTTGTAATGCTTTTCGCCCTAAGTGGGATGGGTATTCCCAGACGTGGGACCCGTGCTCACTACGCCACTGGAGTCAAGATATCCTGGCTGATGACGGCTGATAGCCAGAAACCGGTCCTAGGATGCTTGATTCCGGTCCAGGGAAGACATGGCTTGGCAGTTCGGGCTGGACTGTTCCCATGAGGCACAGGGTCAAGACTGATTTGCATATGGCCATGTCTGAACTGGAGTGGCGTAGTGGGCAAAAGAACGATGGATTTAACCCAGATCTCTTGACTGGGGGAGAATGTCTGCATTGTCAGCATTCCGTCCATCATTTGTTTGTTGTAATGCTTTTCGCCCTAAGTGGGATGGGTATTCCCAGACGTGGGACCCGTGCTCACTACGCCACTGGAGTCAAGCTATCCTGGCTGATGACGGCTGATAGCCAGAAACCGGTCCTAGGATGCTTGATTCTGGTCCAGGGAAGACATGGCTTGGCAGTTCGGGCTGGACTGTTCCCATGCGGCACAGGGTCAAGACTGATTTGCATATGGCCATGTCTGAACTGGGGTGGCGTAGTGGGCAAAAGAACGATGGATTTAACCCAGATCTCTTGACTGGGGGAGAATGTCTGCATTGTCAGCATTCCGTCCATCATTTGTTTGTTGTAATGCTTTTCGCCCTAAGTGGGATGGGTATTCCCAGACGTGGGACCCGTGCTCACTACGCCACTGGAGTCAAGCTATCCTGGCTGATGACGGCTGATAGCCAGAAACCGGTCCTAGGATGCTTGATTCCGGTCCAGGGAAGACATGGCTTGGCAGTTCGGGCTGGACTGTTCCCATGAGGCACAGGGTCAAGACTGATTTGCATATGGCCATGTCTGAACTGGGGTGGCGTAGTGGGCAAAAGAACGATGGATTTAACCCAGATCTCTTGACTGGGGGAGAATGTCTGCATTGTCAGCATTCCGTCCATCATTTGTTTGTTGTAATATAAAACAACAGAGGCACAGAATTAAAATAACACTCAAAAAGAACTAATGTTAAAATCATTAAATTATTTTGGCATGTTATATGTGTGCGCGTGTGTGTTTATTTTTCTATTTTAATATGTGTGTAAAAGCTTTTAAACTTTTAATATGTGTGTAAAAGCTTTTAAACTTTTACTGAAACACTAAATATAATTACAATTTACCAAGCAGATCTTAACAAAATTTGCTATATATTAAATAAATAAATAGTTTGGGAATTATTTCAAATTATTGTTTAAACATTTTTACTTCAAAATTAAATTTATATATTTAAAACAATTAATTATTTAATAGACAGTTACTTTGATGAGTTTATGTGCTGTAACATTTTATTGAATTAGTTTTAGGTTAAACTTTTGTTAATCATTTTTCTGAAGAATAATAATCTTTAATAATTTCCCCCATACCTTCTGAGAAGGAGATCTTCTCTATGGCGGCACGGATCTCTACCTATGTGTGCAAAGTTACTAGTGGTAGCTTTACACTCATAAATATTGTTGTTGCAGGCTCCACCCCCAGGGATGAGGAAATGGAGACATGTAAGTCTACACCTAGGTGTAAGTCTATCCTCACAAATGTTGATTAGCAAAAAAGTGTAGCGATATATCTAGGTGCAGTAGTAAATATACATGTGAGTACATATATACGCATGTATATGTACCTTTTTGAAAAGGCTTCCATGTCTGCAACACTAGTGACAGTATCCTCACAATTCAGCAATCACATCAGACATTTGAAATTTGCTTTATTTTGAGAGTAGGTTTTGGTTGAATTGATAAGAGTTTGCTTTCCTATCTAAATGTGTTTTATCCTGTGTTGTACACATATGGCTCAAATTCACAATCATCTTATATACAATTACATTAGTCTACCGCTCACAAATTCCAATCAATTCAGTCAGAATTATTGTATATTTTTGAGTTGTTGTAGAAGTTTCCATATTAGAAACGCACTACTTTGTTAAGTTTACACTTAAAACCACAATGAATTTGTTAGATTAGTTAAATTAGTTTGAGTATAGATTTCATTCACCTTTGCATCAGTTTGAGGTGATGTAATTAGCTGTGTGAGTTTTCTAAGTTTCAAGATCAAAACAAATGTTGGTAATCCCCCTTGCCCCTGAATTACCAATACTCTGGGCATGGGAGGACTGAATTATTACCTATTTCAAAGTTATGCAGAATAAAATGTGAAAATCAATGCTTCAACACCAGCTCCTCGATATTGTTTCTCGGTATTTCACCCAGATAATCCTCTACATTCAGCAGCCGAAGTGTCATGGTGAAAAACACCAGACCCATGGGATTTGTAATCCATGTGGGGCCAGTCATTGCTCGGAATGAGGCTTCATATAGCAAAAAATAGCGTAGCATAAAATAAAATAGCAAACCATACCTTAATATTGTTTTCATTGACATGTTCCTTGACATGTTCCTATTTGTATTAGAATATTTTACAGAACTTTAGACTACATCATATGTTCATTCTCTTTGTTCTGATCAAGGATTGGGCAAGCACTGTGTTATAAAATGTCTCAACAATTCCCTCCCATATTGTTTAAAGATTGCTTTTGTTTTTTTGTGTCAGATGTTGATGAATGCGTCTTCCAAAAAGCTGGTTGCTCCCATCTTTGTGTCAACACGCCAGGAGGTTACAGGTGTGAGTGTCCAAATGGGCACCAGCTAAGTCCCTACAGTAGGAAAACTTGTCAGCCAATGAGAGCGAAGACCATCAGAATTAAAGGAAAGGCCATCAAAACATCCTGATGAGACTATTGAACTGAACATTTTACCAGTGTGGTGTACGTTCTATGTTTTTAAGAATTACATTGGAGATTCGAATTTAGAATTGAGCTCACAAGATGAACTTTGACGCTGTGTAGTGGATTTTACACCAGTACGAAGTACGAAGGCATAAAGTGTGTTACTGTGTTTCAATGCTTACCCTCCTCTTCTTCATGTATAATGCCATGATGACAGCTGTACCTATGTTATATTGAGCACTGTTTTTCTCAAGAATATGCATGACAACGTTTTTTTAAAGAAACCTAAGCATTCTAAAGAGGTAAAAAGTGATGGGAATGTAATCCTGTCAATGATTAATCACATTGATGAAATTGAGAGCCATGATCATCTTTTCTGTAATTGATAAATTAAGTGAAATGCATTGGAGGCTGTGAGCTAATGGTGGATGGGCATGCCCTTTAATACAATAAAATCTGAGTTGTTGCCTAAATCTAAAGAAAGGTGGAAGATAGAGGAATGGAAATGTGGTAATGGGAGAAGGCTGTAAGCACCACCAATGCGTTGGGAAGCTTGAGTGGAAGAAGATGCCAGACTGACACATCATTGCCAAGCAAGAAGAAAGCTAATTGGACTTCTCTACATTTTTTTATTTTGCAACCAGATTTCATTGGGTATTCAAGACATCATCAGTTTGCATGAAACATATTCACATCATACATTATACATACATTAAACATACTTGATCTCTGCTGCGCTTTAGTCAACGTCCCTTGTACCTAAACCGCCCCACTTGAGTTGCAATTGAGTTGGTGTAATGGTGTCGTTGGGTGCTGCTAGGTCATTATAAGTCATTTCTTTTATTTCAGTGTGTTGGAATGCCTGTTAACTCTGGCCCCATTGTTCACCCCCTCCCCTCTCCTGGTCCCATGCTGTCAGCTGTGGGGAGACCGTCCCGCTAGATCCCTGTCCATCAGCTGTTAATTCGCCTACAAGGCGTTTGCATGCCCTCGCCCGGTCTATTTTACCTATCCCTCAGCTGCTTTCTCTGAGTAAGAGTCTACCATCTGCTCCCGCCCATTTTTCGAGTTCCTTTTCTTCCATGGTCCTATCTGTGGTCCCCCCGTCGCTTTCCAATTCCTAGCTATCTCTCTCTTAGCCAGAACATAGGCGAAGTCCTGAAACGTCTTGTTTTTGGCCTTGTGTGGGAACCATCCTAGCAGATAGTGCTCTGGGGTTTGAGGAAGCTCTTTGTAAATTAGGTCGCCGACTGTGTGCCTTATCTCCTCCCAGAACATTTGTAATGTGGAGCAGCTCCAGAACATGTGCATTATATGTGCTTCCCTCTCTCCACATCTCGGGCATACTGCAGTCTCTGTCCCAAAGTATCTCCTAATGCGGGACGGGGTGAGGTATACTCTGTGAAGTATGTAAAAGTTTATTAATTTAAATTGCGCATTTCGAGACTCTTTGGGGTTCTGAAGAACCAGAACCTTAGGGGCCTGGCGGCGCAGGGTACGCCTTACTCTCCTGAGTTCACCTGCTTTGTCAAACAGAGACACGGGACAATCCGTTAGGCGTAGAAGATAGGGTTTATTAGCTGCAGCTAAGTACAGTTGTCCCAGAAGTACCCTCGGTATGTTCTTAGGAGACTGCCACTTTACTTCGTACTGCATACAGGGTCAACCAATGAGAAGAATGTGAAAACAAGATATTAAGTAACTAAATAAGCCCCTCTCCCAACAGTGTTTGTCACCCTTCCCCACAAGTTAATCAGTGGTAGTGTTTATAAGTCGACTTGCAGGTGGCAGGACACATTTGTATGGCCTAGAGGACAGTTGTGTAATGAGAGAATACGAGTAAAGAATAGCGAAGTCCAGAGGATAAGATAAAGTCAGGAAAGAATGGTGCGAACCAATAGACAGTTGGAACAGGGAACAGTCAGGCCAGATGAGGATTAGCGGAGTTGGCCGGACCCTGACACCAGCTATAAACAGAGGCAGGAGGTTATTTGACACGTTGCATTAGGATGAAGAAAATCAACTCTTCGTTCACCGTGCCGCCTGAGCGAGGGCAACACAAAATGGCAGAAAGACACAAAATGGTGGCTAAATACGAACGAGATTGGTAACTGAATTACCTCAGACCCTCCTTTTGCCATTACTCAGGCAAGACACACAGACTCATTTTATTCTGAGTCGACGTCAATGGCCATAAGGTCATCAAGCTGTTGCTGCAACATCATTTTAATGCTCTCCGTCTTCCGTGGCACAGGCCTTGGGACACACATAGTGGCGCAAAGACCACAGATGGCGGGGCCACACTGCATACAGAGACAACAGGAAAAAATGATGGCCAAAATCACTCCAAGGAATGTTAATACCTTCCATCCCCATTTGGACCGTAATCCCCAAAACCATTCCAATAAAGACCAATCTCCTTCGTCCTGATGAATCGACTCGGAGATCACATGTAATTTGGAGATGGCTTGGTATACCGTAGGGGCTCTGCCATATCTGTTTCTATGATGTCCCGAAGGAGCAGTATATGTAGGGGGGAGAAGAAAGGCTATATAGCATGTTCCTGAAAAATCCGTCGGTAGCCACGTGTACGCTCTATCGTGGCAGACAAAATACGTGCCCTGGGATGGCACTAACGGTGGTGAATTCTGAGATGTGTGAATGTACGTATGGGAACAAACACTCTTTCCTTTTCCAGTGTCAGTAGTCTGGCCATTTATTTGTAAACAAAAGTTACCTTGATGAGGCACAGTCCAAATTGGTGGAGATTTTCCCTGTTTACTCCTATCTGTAAGGCTAGTGGCGTAACGAGTCACGTTCCAAGCATCGTATGCCCGTTTCTCATCAACAGGAATCTTACCATTCTCCACAATTCTAGCCATAGCCACTATTCCTTTTATCACAGAACTATGACTAAAATCTTGCTGGATGTCTAAATCGGTTCTGATATGCATTTGAAAACATTACAAAATAGGCCCAAGCGGAACCTTCATAGGAAAATGGAAGGGCTAAATATGGCATCCCTTTTTCGGTGGTATGAGGCATAAGTCCACACACCCAACAGTCGGTTGTGTTGACTACCAATTGGTGTTGGTGCAATAACTGGACAAATGAATTGTTAAAATATTCTGTTCTCCTGATTAGTTCATGTTGGGGAAGTGTATATAATTGATGTGGGGAGATAGTAGAATGGAAAGGCAAAGAAATAGAAGTAGGAACAGATTTGTGCTGCATAACATGAACAATCCAACCTATACAAGCCAATAAAATACTAGAAAACATAAGAACACACAATGTTATGCCACATTGACTGTACACTAATTTACAATATTTATTTTTCATCTCTTCCTTCTTATTATTCTTTCCCAATTTGACATCCATCCTCTAAAATTGTTGCTCACGGCAATCTTCCTTACTCACTTGGCTGTGATTATTAGCCGTCCTATGACACTGCAAGTCCTGGGGGCCTAGCCACTATACAGGTCACGAGCCAAGACTCCTACCGTGACCCTGCAACCTGGACAGATGATACATGTCACGAAAGAGATGAAAATTTCAGGTGTCCTTGACCAGTCTAGGCCTTAAATTATATCGAGTTCTATTCAGTACAGTTTGGTCCTGAAATAGTGTCTGTGGATCTGTAGTGTTCAATCGAAGATGTGGCGGTACTGCTTCTTGTAAAACGTCGTCATCTTCTTTTTCAGACCGAGCTCCATCTAGGTGTGCACTACTGAAAGGTACAAACCGAGGGATCCTTTCGCCCTCAAAATCACCTACAACCTTACGGACCCACTGGTCAAAAGGCAAGGTCAAGGGCACCTTTTTGCAGTGCACGCCATGGATCCAGTTTTTTTTCCCTTCGACCTTCACTGCTGTGCGCGTGACTAGGAGAACCTGTCGAGGCGCCCTCCAACGAGGCTCCAAATTCCTTGTCCTCTGAAAATTTTTCACACAGACCCAGTCTCCCGGTTGGATAGAATGACCTGGGTCTGTGGAGGCCTCTGGTAAAGCGTCTCAAACCTGTTGGTGGAGAACACGCAATTTAGTGGTGAGGACATGCAAATAATCAATCAGTATTGGATACTGTATGTCAGAATACTTTTTAGGGCGAGGGACTCCCCACACATTAGCCGGGTGACCAAAAACAACCTCGTATGGGCTGAGTCCCAAACGAGAATGTACAGCTGTTCTAGGGGATAGGAGAGCCAAAGGTAAAGCATCGGGCCAGGCAAGTCCCGTGCTAGCCTGTGCCTTTGCAAGCTTAAGTTTGAGAGTGCCGTTTTAGCACTCTACCAAACCCTCTGATTGGGGATGGTTCGCCGCATGGAATTTTTGGACGATACCAAGACCGGCACACACCTTTTTCATAATTTAGCCCACAAATTCACTTCCATTGTCACTCCAGACAATGCGTGGCAAACCAAACCTAGGGAAGAACTCTTTCAGAAGAACTTTGGCAGTGGACAAAGCAGTGTTGTCTTTCAGGGGGTAGGCCTCTATCCATCTGGAGAAGGCACACACCACCACCAAAACATATTTGAGATTGTTGCATCGTTCCATGTGAATATAATCAATTTGCAACACCTCAAAAGGATATGTTGGGGGAGCAAAATGACCTGCTGGAGTTGGGGTTCCCTTTCCTGGATTATGCATCAAGCAAACGATACAACGCTTCACTAAATTATCTGCACATTTTGGAATCCCTTCGTTCAGCCACACTGGAGCCAGAAGCTTACATATTCCTTTCGCACTGATGTGGGCTGGACCATGTGCCATAGCAACTACAGGCAGTACATAGGCATCTGGTAACAGCCAACGCTGATGTTCTGACAATTCTATCCAACATCCCATCGCGTCTAACATTCCTATACTCTCTTTCCACTTACTCAACTCTTTCTCTGTAGCCTCTCCTTGAATCGATCTCACACTTTCTATTGTATCCTCACACATTCCTTCTTCCTTGACCCAATTTGCAGGGCGCGCAACATACATGCGACTCATAGCATCTCTGGCTGTTTCTTTCGCTACCTCATCAGCAAAAGCATTCCCATGACCAACATCATCAGTAATCCTCTTATGCGCACTACACTTTATGATTGCTATCTGGGTAGGCAAAGCAAGTGACTCAAGGAGATCAGTTACCAACTGACCATGCTGTATTTTGGTACTGTGGGAGGTAAAGAATCCTCTTTCCTTCCACAAACGTCCAAAGCTATGTGCCACACCAAACGCATACTGGCTGTCGGTATATACATTCACTCTCTTCCCCTTAGATAACACACATGCTCTGGTCAAAGCTATCAGTTCAGCCGCCTGAGCTGAATTATGTCTGATGCGTGCTGTCTCCACAATTGTATGCAAGGTGGTAACAGCGTAAGCTGAAGTTGTTTCACCATTAGGGAGTTTAAAACAAGAACCATCCACCGATAGGATCCCATCCGGGTCCATTAGTGGTGTATCCTTCAAATCAATCCTACCTTTTGTCTCCTCCTCAGTACGGAGAAAACAATCATATTGTTCCTGAATACCTTTCTCTTCTGGAAGAGGTAACAATGTGGCTGGTTTTAAAGTGTTACATCGTTTGATGTGCACATGACTAGCCAAGAGCGTCAGTTCATACCCAGACAAGCAAGCGCTTGTAAGATGCTGCGTTTTTGTCCTATTTAGCAAGGTATCCACTGCATGTGGTACCATGACAATAAGAGTGTTATCAAGCACCACTCCAGCAGATTGACGAATAGAATAAGACAACTAGGCAATGCCTTGGCTACTGGATCTAATGTAGCCGAAAAGTAGGCACATGGCCGCTACTTGTCTCCAAATCGTTGTGTTAAGACTGACAACGCACAACCCTCTCTTTCATGGACATAGAGCGTGAAGGGTTTACTGTAATCCGGAGTACCCAACACAGGAGCAGAGCACAGGGCAGTACGTAAATCAGAAAAACTCTTCTGACATTCATCAGTCCAAGGAAGGGGTTGGGGTGTGTCTTTCAAAGTGAGTGCCAACAAAGGTTTGGCCAACAAAGAAAAATTTGGAATCCACTGTCTACAATAAGAGGTAATGCCCAGAAAGGTACGCACTTCTCTTTGTGTGGATGGCACAGACATTTGTGCAATTGCTTGAATACGTTCTGGGGTCAGTCGCCTTCCCTCCTTCGACAAGAGATGAACTAGATAGGTAACCTCTTGGCGGGCATATTGTAATTTAGAAGGTGAAACCTTATGGTGAAGGCCAGACAAGTGGCGCAATAGTGCAACAGTCACGTTCTTGCAAATATCCTCTGAATCAGCAGCAATCAATAAATCATCCACATACTGAATAAGGGTAGCACCTGGCAGCAAAGGAAAAGCATCAAGCTGGCATTTCAGAGCTTGGCTATAGATGGAGTGATTTTCGCAATAGCCTTGGGGTGCGCGCTTGAACCGGAAACTTCGGCCTCCTAAAGAGAAGCCAAAAATGTCCCTACTCTCTTCAGCAATGGGGATGCTGAAGAAAGCATTTTTCAGATTGATAACAGAAAACCAAGCTGCCGAGGTAGGTATCATAGTTAACAGGGCAGTGATATCTGGAACAACAGGAAACTGTGGTACAACAATTTTATTAACCTCCCGGAGATCAATAACAAAGCGATAAACAGGAGGCTGAGAAGGATCAGTGCGTTTAAGAACTGGGAGAACAGGACTATTGCATACATTTCCCCTTGTTTCCTCGCCCACACCCTTCTGAGCCAAATCATAAATAATAGCAAAAAGTGCTCTTTCACCATCATTGGTAATTTTGTATTGAGGGATGCGTGGCAATTTAGCATTGGGCTTGAGGGTAACAACATAGGGTGGGATCTCAAGACAACCAACATCATTTGGACCCGTAGCCCAAAGTGTTGCGGGGAGAGAGAGCAATTCAGGTGGAAATTGATCTTTAGACAAATACATTGGGGAAGTCAGTTTCTGCCCCAAAACGAGATGTACACCAGAAGGAGAACAATATATCGTTGCATGCAGTCTTTTCAATAAATCCAAACCCAACAGATTTTCGCCGCAACCAGTCGTTAGAAGAAGCGGAGCTTCCAAATCATAAGAGCCAATTGAAATAGGCAGAGGACAAGAGACCGGGCTATGAACTGGGGCACCAGAAAATCCTACGGATACGTTTGTTAAGCCAGACAAAGGTGCCCCAGGGAGTTTGGAGCGAATAATAGAACTTCTCATCGCACCAGTATCTAAAAGAAATGGCTCTGAAACACCCATTGTAGTGACATTATCATAAGGCCCATTCTGATCTACTGGAATCGATACAACTCCCTTACTTTGTCTATGGCTGTCCTAGTTAGCGTGAAGACCGTCATTCTCACCTTCAACATGGTAATCACCATTGTGATACTGTGTAGACTGAGTATTTTGTTGATCAAAGTAGTTCATAGAATGTGGAGGTAGAGGGGAACGCTGTGTCTGGGGCGACATACCTCGACCTCTACCCCTGGGCGCTAACTGGGAACCACCATGACCTCGTGGAGTAGATAGTCCTCCATTACGCTGTAATAAAACCGGGCAGCTATTCTTAAAATGACCTTCCTCCCTACAATAGGCGCATTGGTTGGGACCTAACAAAGGCCGCGGAATATAGGGCTCAGGCTTTTGAAATACCCTCTGAAACTGGGGAGGCTGTTGAAACTGGCGCTGAGCAGAGCGAGGAGGATAAGCTTGTTGCAGAAGAACCTTCCTTTTTAATTCTTTAGTCTTTTTCTCTTGCTTGTCTTTTTCCTCTTTGTCCCCGTTTTCGTAATATTGAGCAGTAGCCAATATCTGAGCCGAAGAAGAAACAGCCCATGAACTTTCAGAGTCTTTTAATTTATGTGACAACTCAGGGAGCAAATTAAATACGGATTTATCTACAAATAATCGTTGTCCACCCTCCGTAGTCATATCCTGACCACTGTGATCAATAAACGTTTCCTCAAAACGAGTGAAGAAATCGTAGACACTCTCATCTTTCTTCTGTTTACACGCGGCTAATTTATCCCAATTAACTCGTAAGGTGGGCATCATTATTTTCATTAGAGTAATAATCCTATCAGGGAGTTCTGTGATCAAAACATCAGGCTTAGCACCACCCACTTGTGCTCTATCCGAGGCAGTTATAGCATCCCATGTACCACCCAATTCTTGAACATGATCCTCTCTACGAATCCGAGCCCATAATGCTTGTGGGACTACATTTCCCATCAGCATGTCAATATCCGCTAAGTTCATAATACAGGCATCAACAGTCTGAGACAATTCTTTATAGTAACCAGCAGGGTTTTTACGGGGATCCGGTAAAGATTGTTTGAGGGCCAAAACATCACATCTCTTCCAGGGCACATGTACCCATATACGCTGGAAGTGAGCGGGAATAGCTGGATTATTACCTGCTTGCGCAACCTCTTCCCTCCATATCGGGGGAACCTCTCTCATTGGGTAATGTTTCAATGTCTGCCGAACAGCAGGATCAGAATCAAGAAAAGTGCTTGAGTAAAATAACGACCTAAAAGTAACAAGTGTCCTTACAGCGTCCTCATCCTGAGAACCCACAATGAGTCCTTTATCGAAATTAGCCTGAACATCCAACAGACCCTGGGGGAAGTAAGCCCAAATCCATATCCTCCCATTCTTTAGCGAGAGTGTCACACATAACATTAAATACATATCTCTGCGTGGGCGCCTCCCACTGATGAAAGGTGATCATGATATCTTTCACACTATACTGGGGACCCTTCTCGATCCATTTGCGAGCGAGAGAGTCCAATACCACCCGTTCGTCAGAACCTGGAAGTTGACTACGAGACTGTCTTCGAGAAAAAGCTGGAGACATGTTCAGAGTCTCAAAGAAAGGGGACAAGAAACCAGATACTCGTTTGCGCACAGTAGGAGAATTAGACATAAGGACAGGGGACAAGGTATTAGGCGATACAGGAGAGGAACTGGCAGTTATAAGGGGAGCCGATGAAGTACTGGGTATTTTAGACCCACGGTGCAGGGGCACACACCCTATGACTTCTGGGTTTCACCCTGTTCCGGACCTACAGAAACACAGAGTCTTCTGGGTGAAGTCAAAGATTCGTTTATTGGCTGCAGACCAATGACAGGTATCCTAGAAGTACAACAGCGTGTATGTTCTCAGGAGACTGCTGAAAATCATAGGAACGGACTTCATCTTAAATACAAAATATCATGCTCCAGGCACACATTCCTTGGTTTACGATATGGCCATATAAAGGTATACATTACAAACGAAAAAGCAGAGTCATGATGACCATCCCACATTCCAGTTCGGCCAGCCCACAATGATTTACACAGTAAGGTTCAGATCCCACGTTTGATGTAAAGAGACCCCCCAATAAACATGAGCATCTCCTGTTTTGGGAAACAAGTCATAAAGCAGGAACAAGCAGGTGTGGAAGAGATTAGCCGGGGGACTGTGTAGAATGAAAGGGTTTTATGACGGGTCAAGCCCTGATGCTAATCACAGGTGGACGGAGGAAGGGGAGCTCGTGAGACCGGTTTGACCCGGGGCAGCAGAGCCAGCTGCCCAGGTCACAGAGAAGTCAGAGGGAAAGCCCATGTACTGTGAGGCCCGTATTCACTCCATTATAGCCTATGTGAGGGCAATGACAAGATGGCCACTGCTTCCAAAATGGAACCCGCGTAGTGAAGCAGAATAACGTGTACACAGTGCATTCATAGCTAGAACGGTATATAAAGCACTCGTACATGCCGCATTTACCATTTGCGGTTCGCTAATACCAAGATAGACAGGGGTAGGGCCCTGTCCCCTACGCGGTCCCGAATATTAAAGTACGACAGACCCTCCTTTTGCCCTTACATAGGCAATCACTATACTCATCTTAATCCGAGTCTAGGTCAATGTTCACGAAGTCATGGAGATGTTGCTGTAGCATCATCCTATTACTTAGCTCGTCCCTCGATACAGGTTTCCTTATACATAAGGTAGTACAGAGGCCACATATCGCAGGAGCACACTGTATGCACAGACAGAACAGGAAAGAATGGCTAAGATCATTCCAATGACCATCAGAACTTTCCAACCCCAGGCAGATATCAATTCCCAGAACCACCCCACCAGTGACCAATCTCCCTTATCCACGTGTATGGCTTCAGATATTTTATGGAGTTTGGAGATGGCTTGATACACTGTTGGAGCATTATCTGGTATGAAAATGCAGTAACTGGATTGGATGACCTTGCATACCCCACCGCGGTCTGCAAGAATAACGTCTAGAACCATGCGGTTCTGTAAAGTCATAAGGCGATCCGCTTGGAGCTCAGCTGTCAGATTACTAAGGGCACCAGCCGTTACATTGACAGTGGATTCAACCACACGAGTCAGCTGTCTCAGGTTCCTACTATTGACCATAGGTCCCCAAAACGGCAGGAAACCCAGGAAGAAGTCTCCTGCTTCCTGACCGGCAGTATCCTCCTTACTAATCACACCTCTCACAACTCTGGTCTTGTGATAGTCAGAGGCGGCAGTGAATGTCGGTGGTAGCAAGTTCGCAATATAACATGTGCCCGAGAAATCAGGGGGCAGCCATGTATATGCTCGGTCATTACAGATGAAATATGTGCCCTTGGCAGCCAAAAACGCAGGGGAAAACTGTGACGGGAAGGTGTACGTTTCAGTACAGTCACTTCTTCCCAGTTGAGCTCTAGGATTCTGACCATTACCCTGTAAGCAGAACCGACCCATGTGGGGTACGACCCAGATTGGAGATGAGATTTTTCGCTGTCTTTCACCCAGACTAATACTATACCCCGTCGCGTTCCATCCTACATAAGGTCTCAGCTCTTCTTTGGGAATGGATGAGTATGCATTGATATCCCTACTCATATCGGCAACTCCTCTCATCAAAGCCTTATTATTGGTGATAGGTCTGATGGAACGCGGTTGGCGAGGGGAGTATGTATCTAGAGCATAGAGAAACATGGTTTGGAATGCCCATGACGATCCATTGTAACTGTACGGCAGCACCAGGTAGGGAATACCTTTGTTAATGGTATGTGGCATTAACCCACACACCCAACAATTGGTCGTATTCATTACCAGTTGGTGCTGGTGCAAGAGCTGGATAAACGAGTTATTTACAAACTCGGATCGTCTGGTCTGTTCGTGCTCAGGCAAAGGGTGAAAAGAGTGTGAGGAGGCAGTAGAAAGGAATATAGGCTGCTGAGTGGGTTCAATGGGCTTTTGAGCGGAGAAAAACACAAATCCTACAATAAACATTATGATACTACACAGTGTAAAAAGACACAAAAAGACAAAACATTTACTTTTTACAATTCTACACATCCTTGCGTTAAAGTTCATTTCCTCAATCGATCTCTCTATCTTAAAAAACTCCATCCTCTACTCGGGCCGCTCGCGGTGGATGAGTTTCTTCTGCTAAAGAGTACGCCTGTCAGTCCAGGGAAACGCCCTAGACCAACCAGAACCGTCGACCTAGCGTCTTCGGCTTGTACCCCAAAGTCTTGGCACCGCGACCCTGCGGCAGAACCCGGATGGTGGTTCGAAAAACAAAAATCAAGAAAGTCCTTCAGATGGGAGAGCAAAAATGTCAAAAGGGAAATAATGAGGAAATCTTTATTTGTCCATGGGCCTAGGTCTCAAATTATAGCGGAGACGGCCAGGTGCTGTTTGGTCTTGAAACAAAAGTTCAGGCTCAGTGGTGTCCAGTCGATTTGATGGTGGCACAGCTTCCTGCAGAATATTGTCACTCTCTTGGTCTGAAACTGTGCCTTTTATGCGTGCGTCACTGAATGGTGCAAAACGAGGTACAATGTCTGTCTCTGAGTCGGCGATACCCTCCTTGACCCACTGGTCATATGGCAGAGGCAAGGGGACTACTTTGCAGTGAGTACCATGAATCCAGTGCTTCTTCCCTTTCACTCGCATTGCTGATCTTGTCGAAAGAAGAACAAGATGAGGGCCGATCCAGCGAGGCTCGTCGTTGCTCTTGCGCTGGAAATTCCGGACCAGGACCCACGAGCCAGGGTTGATAGGGTGTCCAGGAGGTTCAGAGGCTTGGGGAAGAGTATCATGTACCTGTTGGTGCAAAACACGCAGTTTAACCGTTAAATCATACAGGTAATCGAGCAGTTCTGGATGCTCTATTTCACTAAATTTCGCCGGTCTTGGCACGCCCCATACATTAGCCGGGCGGCCAAAGACGACCTGATAAGGGCTAAGTCCCACTCGTGAGTGTATGGTCATTCTGGTGGACAGGAGTGCTAGAGGTAGAGCGTCAGGCCATTTAAGACCGGTGCTCGCCTGGATTTTAGCCAGCTTGAGCTTTAAGGCTCCATTGTAGCGTTCTACTAATCCAGCTGATTGGGGGTGATTTGCAGCGTGGAACTTCTGCTTTATCCCTAGCCCTTCACATACATTCTTCATCACTTTACCCACAAACTCACTTCCGTTATCACACCACACCATTCTTGGCATCCCAAACCTAGGGAAGAACTCTTTCACAAGGGCTTTGGCTGTGGATAGGGCAGTGTTATCTTTCAGAGGATAAGCCTCAATCCATTTTGAGAAAGCACAAACAACCACCAGTACATATTTCAGGTTGTTGCATCTTTCCATGTGAATAAAGTCCAGCTGCAAAACTTCAAATGGACATGATGGGGGTGCAAAGTGACCAGCCGGAGTTGGGGTTCCCCTACCAGGGTTGTACTTCAAGCATACTATGCAATTCTTGACCACATTCTCTGCACACTTGGGAATCCCAGCATTCTGCCATGCTGGAGCCAACAACTTGCATATACCTTTCGTACTGATATGTGCCATTCCATGTGCCATAGTAACCACTGGGAGCACATATGCATCAGGCAACAACCATCGCCTATGTTCTGTCAGATCAATCCAACAACCATTCTCATCCAACTTACCCATACTTTCTCTCCACTTGCTTAACTCTTCCTCTGTGGCTTCAGCTTGAAGCAACTTCACACTCTCTATTGTGTTCTCACACATTCCCACATCATTAACCCATCTTGCGGGACCTGCAACATACATTCTAGTCTTCACATTCTGTGCCGTTTCTCTCGCGGTCTCATCAGCAAACGCATTCCCACGTCCAACATCATCTGTGACTTTCCTGTGCGCACTGCATTTCATGATCGCAACTTGCAACGGTAGGGTCAGTGATTCAAGGAGATCATTCACCAACTTGCCATTCTGAATTTTAGCTCCATGTGACGTCAGGAACCCACGCTCTTTCCACAGTCGCCCAAAATTATGAGCCACGCCAAAGGCGTACTGGCTATCTGTGTATATGTTCACTCTCATTCCTTCAGACAACACACATGCTCTCGTGAGGGCGATTAATTCTGCTGCTTGGGCCGAATTATGTGGCACTCGTGCAGTTTCCACGACCGTGTGCAAAGTCGTGATAGCATATGCAGCAGTCGTGTCACCATTAGGGAGCTTGAAGCATGAACCATCTACCCATAAAGTGCCATCACACTCAGTCAGGGGAGTATCTTTTAGATCTACTCTCCCTTTCGTCTCTTCTTCTGTCCTGAACAGACAGTCATGTTGCTCAATCTCATCTGAGTCTGCTGGAATTGGCAACAATGTGGCTGGATTCAGCGTATTGCATCTCTTTATGTGTATGTGATTAGCTAACAGTGTAAGTTCGTAGCCCGATAATCGTGCACTAGTCAAGTGTTGTGTCTTAGTTCTATTTAATAATGTGTCCACGGCATGTGGAACCATAACAATCAATGTGTTGTCCATTACCAAACCAGCAGATTGTCGGATAGACATCGCTGCAGCAGCTGTCGCTCTCAGACAGCTCGGCAATGCCCTCGCTACAGGGTCCAAGGTGGATGAAAAATATGCGCATGGGCGCGGTCTGTCGCCAAAAGGCTGTGTTAACACTGACAACGCACATCCATCTTTCTCGTGAACATACAATGTAAAAGGTTTACTGTAGTCGGGAGTACCCAACACAGGTGCTGAACATAATGCATTACGCAATTCCACAAAACTTTTCTGGCACTCTTCAGACCATGGGATAGGAGTCGGTGTGTCTTTGCATGTTAAGGCTAACAAAGGTTTTGCCAATAAGGAAAAACTAGGAATCCAATGCCTACAGTATGAAGTGATGCCCAAGAAAGCACGTACTTCTCGCTGTGTTTTTGGCACACTCAACTGTGCAATAGCTTGAATTCTTTCTGGGGTCAGTTTCCTTCCCTCCTTCGATAAGAGATGACCTAAGTAGGTCACTTCTTGTCGACAATATTGCAGCTTAGAGAGAGACACTTTGTGATGGAAAGCGGATAAATGGCGCAACAGTGACACTGTGGCTTCTTTACAAATCTTCTCAGTATCCGCAGCGATCAGTAAATCGTCCACGTACTGAATCAGAATAGCGCCACTAGGTAAAACAAGTGCATCAAGCTGCGCTTTCAAAGCCTGACTGTATATGGATGGACTCTCACAGTAGCCCTGGGGAGCGCGTTTGAAGCGGAAGCTTCGGCCTCCCAGACTAAAACCAAAAATATCTCTGCTCTCTTCTGCAATTGGGATACTAAAGAAAGCATTCTTTAAATCGATCACCGAAAACCATGCAGCAGAGGCTGGAATCATCGTTAACAAGGCAGTTATATCGGGGACAACCGGAAACTGTGGCACAACAATCTTATTAACCTCTCTAAGATCAATCACAAATCTGTAAACAGGTGGCTGTGAAGGGTCCGTTCGTTTTAAAACAGGTAAGATCGGACTATTGCAAACGTTGCCTCTTGTCTCTTCAATCACACCCTTATGAATCAAGTCGCTGACAATGTCTAACAATGCTTTCTTCCCTTCATTAGAGATCTTGTACTGGGGAATACGTGGCAGTCTGACATTAGCCTTTAAAGTCACCACATATGGCGGTATCTCCAAGAGGCCCACATCATTGGGACCAGTAGCCCAAAGGGCATCCGGAAGGGATGACAATTCAGGTGGCATCGTGTTTTTAGACAAATACATTGGGAAAACCACTTTCTTGCCTAATGTAAGTTGTACTCCTGAAGGAGAACAATACAGTGTAGCGTGCAATCTTTTCAACAAATCTAATCCCAGCAAATTCTCACCACAACCTGTTGTCAGGATCAGGGGTGCTTTCAGCTCGCAAGGTCCAACAGAAAGTGACATGGGGCAGGAAATCGGGTTCCTAACCGGGGCGCCAGAAAAACCTACTGAAACATTTATATCGCCAGACAAAGGTGCGCCAGGGAGTTTTGAATGCATGATTGAACTCTTTGCAGCACCAGTGTCTAGCAGAAAAGGCTCCGTTACATTTGCTGTAGTCACCTCAACATACGGTCCACTCTGATCCACTGGCACTGAAACAACTCCCTCTCTCTGTCTATGGCTGTCCTAGTAATCATTATTCTCTGCATCACCGTCCTCTGCATAATAATCATTATTATAATACTGGGCCGTATTACTAATCGCGTTAGCTTGCTGATCAAAGCTATTGATGGTACTTTGAGGCGGCAGAGGACGCGCGTTCTGGGGAACACTTCCACGCCCTCTGCCTCTAGGAGCTTGCTGACCACCCCTACCTCTTGCGCCATACATATTACCGTTCCGCTGCATTAATTTAGGGCAACTATATTTAAAATGACCTTCCTCTTTACAATATGAACATTGGTTGGGACCTACAGGGACACGTGATTGATAATACCCATTCATTTGCTGGTTGTTCTGAAACTGTTGGGGTTGGTGATAGACACCTTGGGGTTGCCTATAATTATTCTGACCTCCACGTGGCGGATAGGCCTGCTGTAAAAGGACCTTTGTCTTTAATTCCTTCGTTTTCTTCTCCGTTCTATCTTTCTCATCTTTATCTCTGTTTTCATAATACTGTGCAGTAGCCAGTATTTGTGCTGAAGAAGAAACAGCCCAAGAACTTTCTGAATCTTTTAACTTTTTACACAGGTCAGGAAGTAAATTCTGCACAAACTTATCCACAAACAGCCGTTGTCCACCCTCAGTACTCATATCCTGCCCACTGTGGTCAATAAACGTTTCTTCAAACCTAGTAAAGAAGTCTGACACTGTCTCATCTTTCTTCTGCTTGCATGCAGATAACTTGTCCCAATTTACGCGCATCGCAGGCATTATTGTCTTCATATACGTGATGATTCTACCAGGCAGTTCAGCTACTAAAGGTTCTGGTTTCGCACCACCCGTTTGTCTAGCATCAGCAGCAACAATGTTGGCCCATGTATCCCCTAGTTCTGCATTGTGATCTACATTACGAATTGATCCCCATAGAGGCTGTGGAACAACATTACCGAACAACATGTCTATGTCGGCCAGATTCATAATGCATGACCCTGCCGTCTGTGACAACTCTTTATAGTAACCTGCTGGGTTTTTACGGGGATCAGGCAAGGACTGCTTAAGCGCTAACACCTCAGAGCGCTTCCATGGAACATGCACCCAAACACGCTGGAAATGCGCTGCCACAGCGGGGTTACCACCGACAGCTGCAACCGCTTCCTTCCATACCGGGGGAACTTCTCTCATGGGGTATTGTCGCGCTTTTGCCTTTTTCCCCACAAGGACCTCTTGTTCAAACAATGACTGTTGGCAATCGTCATTCCTAAGTGACAATACAACCGCAACTGCTTTATCTACTTCGCGGTCCACAATTATACCAGTTCCAAAATCGAACCTCACTCTACACAACTCCTGCAGGTTCGGATTTTTACCACTATCCTCCAATTCTTCACAGAGAATTTCGCACATTTTCTCAAACACATATCTCTGTTTCGGGGCATCCCATTGATGGAAAATGTTGACAACTGATTCCACATCATACAGTGAAGGAAAAACGATCCATCTACGCGCCATGTGATCTATTACCTTTTTCTCATCGGGGTTAGGCAATTGGCTGCGCAACTGCTTACGCTGTACACCAGGAGTTGCACCAGATGACCCAAACAGAGGAGACATCAATGTAGTAACCACATTAGCTAAGCGCTGTCGCGCTGAAGGAGAAGCTGAGGCGAGAACAGGGGGAAAAACAGAGGGAAGAAAAGAGGATGTAGAGACAGGTACTGGAGTGGTGGAAGGAAGAGTGTTAGGGGAGGCAGTTACTGGATTAGGCAAAGTCGCAGGAAGTGCGGGGGCAGTTGGAAGCACTACTGGCGGCGCTTGAGAGGGCTGCGCTACAGGAATAGAAACTGGCTGCAAAGCAACTGGCGGTTGCGGCAAGGCTTGCAGTATATGCACTGGAGGCGGCATATTTACAAGCTGGGGAGGCGCCGTGGCAGTTTGAGCATACGGGGGTGGCGAACTCAGCAAATGTGACATCAAGGGATCTTTCTCCTTTTCTTCTGACTCATCCTGCTTAGAATGTGGCAAAGCTGGGTAACATTTGTCAATCCCTAACTTACGCTGCCTGTGCAATTGCTCATTCATTTGCTCCTCTTCATTGTCTTTAAATTGTACAGCTGCTTGCATTACTGACATACCTCTCTCTCTCTTATTCTTTTTCGCTAACTTAATTTCCTTTTGTTTGGCTTCCTTTCGCCATAAGCGGAAAGAGTCAAACATCGCCGGCCGGGCTTTCTTCTTAAACAATTTAATTTCCAAATTATCTAAAATATCGGTATCAAAACTACCATTTTGGGGCCATTTTAAAACACCATCTTTCCTGGTGTAGTGGATCCACACTTCGTTATATGCAATGGGGCCTACGCCATGTTTTACATAGAGCTCATAAGTTGGAGTTCCAACCGGAGGAACCGGACATGATTCCTCTAGCTGGAAATCTTTTCCACAACCCAAACAGAATAATCTACCAAATAGTCCAGAACCAGGCATCTTCGCTCACTAGTCTAGATCCAAACGTCAAAGGATTATCGATTACGATATTCTCGTGAATACACGAGTCCTCTGGTTTTGGCGTTTGCAAACTCCAAAGTACCAATTCAAATGATCCCGAAGGATACCAAAACAAATGGGAGACGCTCCACTTATACTTAACTGAATATTGCTGATCGATGGCGTCACCAGAAGACTCTCTCGATTGTTTCGCTCTCTCAGATTCGTCAAGGGTCCAAAACAGGTCGATTAATCAGGGCAGCAGTCCTTCGTAGCCGTCGGGACGCGGAGAACCTCGCAGAAAAGACTTTCGGACCACGTCGACATGCAGGGGTCGATGAAGTGGCGGCCTTCCTCCAGAATTTCCACACGAAGCTCCTCACGAACCTCTGGCTTGGACTGGTACCGCTGAAATCGTCCCGAGTTGGGCGCCAAACTGAAGTACTGGGTATTTTAGACCCAGCGGTGCAGGGGCACACACCCTATGACTTCTGGGTTTCACCCTGTTCCGGACCTACAGAAACACAGAGTCTTCTGGGTGAAGTCAAAGATTCGTTTATTGGCTGCAGACCAATGACAGGTATCCTAGAAGTACAACAGCGTGTATGTTCTCAGGAGACTGCTGAAAATCATAGGAACGGACTTCATCTTAAATACAAAATATCATGCTCCAGGCACACATTCCTTGGTTTACGATATGGCCATATAAAGGTATACATTACAAACGAAAAAGCAGAGTCATGATGACCATCCCACATTCCAGTTCGGCCAGCCCACAATGATTTACACAGTAAGGTTCAGATCCCACGTTTGATGTAAAGAGACCCCCCAATAAACATGAGCATCTCCTGTTTTGGGAAACAAGTCATAAAGCAGGAACAAGCAGGTGTGGAAGAGATTAGCCGGGGGACTGTGTAGAATGAAAGGGTTTTATGACGGGTCAAGCCCTGATGCTAATCACAGGTGGACGGAGGAAGGGGAGCTCGTGAGACCGGTTTGACCCGGGGCAGCAGAGCCAGCTGCCCAGGTCACAGAGAAGTCAGAGGGAAAGCCCATGTACTGTGAGGCCCGTATTCACTCCATTATAGCCTATGTGAGGGCAATGACAAGATGGCCACTGCTTCCAAAATGGAACCCGCGTAGTGAAGCAGAATAACGTGTACACAGTGCATTCATAGCTAGAACGGTATATAAAGCACTCGTACATGCCGCATTTACCATTTGCGGTTCGCTAATACCAAGATAGACAGGGGTAGGGCCCTGTCCCCTACGCGGTCCCGAATATTAAAGTACGACACCGAAGGCAAAGAAGATTGAGGTTCAGGAGATGGAGACAAAAGAATCGGTGGCACAGGAGATGGGAGTGGCAATACCGAAAGGGGCAAATGTGGAAGAACCGGAACAGGTGGGGGGACAACAGGTAACTGAACAGGTTGTAACAACGGGGGTGCATTAGCACCTTGTACATAGGGTAGAGGCAATCTCAATAGGTGAGACATCAAAGGGTCTTCCTCCAGATCCTTACTTTTATCAGAAGGGGAATTAGGCAACACCGGATAGCATCTATCTATTGCCATACGATGCTGTCTCTCTGACCTTTCCGTTGCATTATCAATCTCATTATCTTTAAACTGCTGAGCAGCCTGTATAATCGTCATATTTTGTGCTTTCTTATCTCGTTTTGCCTGTTTAATTTCTTTCTGTTTGGCTTCCTTACGCCAGAGGCGGAAAGAGTCAAACATTGCCGGCCGGGCTTGTCTTTTGAACAATATCGCTTCCCAATTGTCTAATATGTCAGGCTCAAAACTACCATTTAGTGGCCACTGTAGAACGCCATCGTTCTTCGTGTATCAGATCCATGCCTTATTAAAGGCGATGGGGACGACACCATGTTTTGAATAAAGCTCATAGGTGGGAGTTCCAACCGGAGGAATCGGACAAGAGTCCTCCAGCCGGGAATCCCTATTACAACCAAAGCAACAGAACTTCCTAAACTTATTCAGACCAGGCATGGTTTTTTCACTGGACTGTTCACAAACATCAAGGGGTTAAATCAAATACTATAGCACAAACGTACTCACCCCTTGGCTTCGGCTTTTGCAATAGCCGAATCAAAGACCCAAATCAAAACAAAAATAGTGGGAGCTACCCACCAATACTTAACTAAGTGTCTTCTTACGCCAACAGAGGCCCGTCTAATGTCTCGCGATACCAAACATCATCAAAGGGACCAAAGCAGGGCGGCAGTCATGGCAGCAGTCGTCAGCAGCCGTCAGAAAGGAGAAACCGCGTTGCAAAAGACCTTTGGACCACTTCGACATAGAGGGGTCGCTTGACGTGGTTCGCGATTCCTCCAGAATTTTCCTGCGGGGCTCCTCACGATCCTCGGGCAAGAACTGCTACCTCTGAAGCCGGCCCATGTTCGGGCGCCAATTGAAGAACCAGAACCTTAGGGGCCTGGCGGCGCAGGGTACGCCTTACTCTCCTGAATTCACCTGCTTTGTCAAACAGAGACACGGGACACTCCGTTAGGCGTAGAAGATAGGGTTTATTAGCTGCAGCTAAGTACAGTTGTCCCAGAAGTACACTCTGTATGTTCTTAGGAGACTGCCACTTTACTTCGTGGTGCACAATCTTTTATAACATTTATATTCACAAAGAACACTCCCAATGCATACAGGGTCAACCAATGAGAAGAATGTGAAAACAAGATATTAAGTAACTCAAATAAGCCCCTCTCCCAACAGTGTTTGTCACCCTTCCCCACAAGTTAATCAGTGGTAGTGTTTATAAGTCGACTTGCAGGTGGCAGGACACATTTGTATGGCCTAGAAGACAGTTGTGTAATGAGAGAATACGAGTAAAGAATAGCGAAGGCCAGAGGATAAGATAAAGTCAGGAAAGAATGGTGCGAACCAATAGACAGTTGGAACAGGGATCAGTCAGGCCAGACGAGGATTAGTGGAGTTGGCCGGACCCTGACACCAGCTATAAACAGAGGCAGGAGGTTATTTGACACGTTGCAGTAGGATGAAGAAAAACAACTCTTCGTTCACCGTGCCGCCTGAGTGAGGGCAACACAAAATGGCAGAAAGACACAAAATGATGGCTAAATATGAACGAGATCGGTAACTGAATTACCTCAGTTCATTCTAGTATCATGTCCCAGTCTTTCTCCGGGATCTGCTTCCCCAGATCCTCCTCCCATTGTAGCTGTAGGCGCTCTAGCGGCTTTTGCATATCATGCTTGATCACCTTGTAAAGGCAGGAGACCGTTTTGATCTTCCCTGCCGATAAGGCAACATATCTACACCCTGCAAGTGCCCTAGACTCCACGCTGCCTGCACCCCAGTGCTTCCTGATCCTCCTAGTAAGCACTCCATGTTTCAGGAACTGACCTCCCGGCAGATCATACGCCACTTGCAATTCTTCGAAAGGGTGCAGCATTGAGTCTTGGTATAGGTCCCCCATTACTTTCAGGCCTGCCTCTTCCCACTCCTCTAGCCCTGTCCAGAGCTCTCCTTGTGGTAGACAGTGAAGCATTGTTATGGGCAAGTCCGGAGAGTAAGGGATCCTCCCGCCCACTTGTCTCAGGTACCTAGCCCAGCCTCTCACCACTATCCTGGTTTCCGCCATGTCTCCTGACGGCTTCCTCCGCACCCGCAGCAATATCTTTGCAAGGGTTGCAGCATCCGGATATTGTTCCCTGTCTGGGTTTCGTTCGGCTGATAGCCATTGGATCAACCAGTACAGCTGGCTGGGCTGCTATGTAATATCACTCAAAATCGGAGACCGCTGAGCCTTGTTCCACTGAGGAGCGCTGTAGCGAGGCTGGTGCTACCCTTCTGCATCCCCCAAATAATGGATATTATCATTGAGTCGAAGTCTTTGAATGTTGCTCGCGGTATCCACACCGGGAGAGCCCCAAAATAATACAGCAGTCTTGGGAGTGCCACCATTTTCAGGATTGCTACACGTCCAGCTACCGATAACGGCAGTGTCCCCCAGAATTCCATTGATGACCGTACTGAGCGTATTGCTCTTTCCACGTTACCCTCTAACTGCTCGGCTGAGCCATGATATATTTTGAGTTCCAGATACGGCAGGCAGTCATGTTCCCACTTCAAGTTCCCCAAGTCAGGCAGCGGGGGTGTTATTGGGCGTCATAGGGTATAGACTAGACTTCTGCCAGTTGACCTTAAGGCCAGATAGATTGCCAAACTTGGCAGCATACCCTGCACCCCTCTCAATTCTGCAGCTGTGTTACCGAGGAATAGGAAGAGATCATCTGTGTATAAGGCTATAGAATGTCTCACTTCCCATGTCCGCAAGCCATTGTAGACCTGCCCGCTCCTCGCTGTGCACACCAAGGGTTCCATGGCGAGAGCGAACAGCAGTGGGGACAGGGGGCATCCCTGCCTCGTGCCCCTTTCCACCCTCTGCCTAGGTGAGATAGTTTTCCCCAGTACGCACTCGGGCTGTGGGTGTTGCATATAGTAGCTGTACCCACGCAATAAAGCCTCCTCCCAGTCCCATCTTAGACAGGACCTCATAGAGGTAAGGCCACTCAAGGCTATCAAAGGCCTTCTCAATATCCACTGCGAACACCGCCGCCTCTTGCTTGTCATACTCGGAGTCCATAACAGCCAGGAGTCGCTGAATATTTATGGCCGTGTTCCACCCCGGGATAAACCCTGCTTGGTCCGCGTGGACCAGTTCCGGCATATGGGGCAAAAGACGCATTGCTAATATTTTGTTTAGGATTGTTTAATCCGTGTTCAGTATGGATAGAGGTCTGTAGGCTGTGTAGTTATGCGGCTCTTTCCCAGGCTTAGGCACCGGGATGATGAGGGTCTCTCTAGTGCCTTCTGGCAGTGTTTCCGCCCCTCAAGCCTCCTGGTATAGTGTGACCAGTCGGGGCGTCAGTTCCTCCACCTATGCTGTGTAAAATGTGGCTAGGAGGCTGTCTGTGTCCGGGGTCTTGTTCATTGCCATGCACTTGATGGCAGCCCTCACCTCTTGCTGCGCGATGTCTGCTCCTAGCTCCTCGGTCTCCTCGGGGCTCAGCCTCCTCATATGCAGTCCTGCAAGATATTCCCGGACCTCTGCATTATTGCATTCCATTGATCTTTTGTACAATCTAGCATAGTAGCGAGCGAAGACCTCATTGATCTTTCCCTGCATGTAATGTCTAATCCCTTCCTGGTCCTCTATTTCCACCAATGGTGGGCTCCTACTCACCAGATTTGCCAGCCACGCCAAGAGGGATTCTGATTTATCTCTTTCTGTGTGGCTGCGCTCTAGGTACTTTTTATAATCGAAGCATCTAAGCCTCTCTGTCTGTCTGTCTGCTTTGCCACCTCTTCTTTGGCTTCAAGTGCTGTCTGTTGGAGCACTGGGTGCTCGGGTCGTCTACGCTCTAGGCCTCTAAGGGTTGTCTCTGCCTCCTAGACCTCTCCCAGAGGGATGCGCTGACCCCTGTAGTGCGTGTTATACATTGACCTCTCAAGACCACCTTGAAGGCGTCCCACTCTGCGTTCGGTGAGGAGGCTGTCCCTGCATTGGCCGCAAAGTATTGTATAATTTCACCCCTGATCTCTTCCCGAAAGACCTGGTCCTCTAGAGTGTCGGGTGGAGTCTCCATGTGGGGATCGACAGTACAGAGTGTACCCATCTCAGGGATAGGACCACAGGGTTATGATCCGATATTGTGCGCATGAGAT
Source organism: Triturus cristatus (assembly GCF_964204655.1). Lineage (NCBI taxonomy): Eukaryota > Metazoa > Chordata > Amphibia > Caudata > Salamandridae > Triturus > Triturus cristatus. The sequence continues at coordinate 1,100,594,253 of NC_140591.1, read as the reverse complement.
ATTCTGCTGAGATAACATGGCGCTGCTTGTCTGCTGTACATAAGAAAGCATCTAGACACGCGTGTACTTCATGGACCTCGGAAAAGTAAGAGTAATCCCTATCTCAGGATGTAATGTTCTCCAGGCGTCTATCAACCCCCAGCTCTGTCACCATGTATTGAATGTGTGTGAGGCATGTGCTGCTTGGGAGCCTCATAGTGGGGGGTGAGATCTGTCTATGAGTATGTCGTCTACACTGTTGAAGTCTCCCCCCATTAGGCTGGTCCCAGTCAAGTATGGCGTCAGGCAGTGATTCAGTTGTGTGAAGAAAGCTGACTGATCTGCGTTGGGGGCATAGATACTAACTATGCTAAGTTCCCGGCTCTCTAATCACCCCCTTATTACTACATATCGACCCACTGGGTCTACCATTGGTTCCCTTAATTGAAATGGGACCCCCGCCTGGATCCAAATTAACACCCCTGTGCATATGCCGAGTATGTAGTGTAGTAAATTGCCCCTCCAGCGTCTCTGCAAAGCGGATCCCTCTTTCTGCGTTAGGTGTGTCTCCTGCAGTAGGGCTATTTGGGCTCCGCGCCTTCTAATGTAAGAGAGGACTTTATATTGTTTCGTCATTGCGTGCATACCTCTAATGTTCCACGTCATGCATTTGTATTTCTGTAGATCAGCCATTAGGTAATGTCACAATTCTCTGCACTCCTCTCGCCCGGCGCATTGCTGTCAGCCTGCTCTCCCCACCCATTCCGCTTTGAATCTCTATGTGCTGCAACTCAAGGTGTCCCCACATGCCAACAATAAATAGTTCCCCCAACTCCCACTCCCGAGGACAAATAAAAAAAGCACCCCCCATCCAAACTAGAAGTATAAGTCCACAAGTGACTGCTTGCAGTTCGATTAGAAAAGGGCGAGGGAGGAAGGCCGCTCGTCCGCCGCTCTCCCAGTATCTGCAACTGCCGTTCATTTCTGCGGTCCCAGGGAACCCCTGCAGCACCCACCCCTTATAAACACCAGTACCTTGTTATTGGATCAGATGCTTCTAGTGTCTCTGCAGTCCTGCTTACGGTTAGTCCCATCTCTCTCGGTCTAGGCGATGTCATCCTCAGTCTGCAGTGTTACATCCGGGAGTACCACATTCTGCGCCTCGAAGTCACTGGACCCCTGTTCAGAGCCAGAGTCTGCTGCTGCCTCGTTGCCCTCAAGAGGTACGTAGTTTCTCCCTTTTCCGCTCATCAACGCCACCACCTGCATCGCATTCCGACATGCCAGTTGCGCCTCCTCTTGTGTGGGGGCCAGAGTCTCTCTCAAGGCCCGACTTCCTCAAGCAGCGGTTCCATCCCTTCATGCTTCTCCAGCCACTCCAATGCCTCCTGCGGCGTTCTGAAAAATTCCGTTCCATTCTCCGTGGTCACTCGCAGCTTGGCCAGGTACTGCGTTACATACTTGTAGTTCAGCTGTCGCAATCTTTGTTTCACCTCTCGGTAGGAGCCTCACTGCCATTGCACATCCCTGGAAAAATTTGGGAAGATTCGCACCGTGGAATTGTCCACTATTATGTCTCCCTTATGGCGTGACTGGGCAAGGATGTGGTCTCTGTCTCTGTAATGGAGGAGTTTCAATATCACCACTCGTGGCGGTGCTCCTGGTATGGGTGATTTCGCTGGGACTCGGTGTGCTCTCTCTAAGGCGAAGAAGTCTGACAGGCCGTCTGACGCTACTTCTTTACGCAGTCATTTTTCGAGGTAGTCCACCATGCTGCGGCCTTCTATTTTTTACGGCAGGCCATAATTCGGAGATTATTCCTGCGTGATCTATTTTGGGCGTCCTCTGCTCGGAATACTAGTGTGCGCACCTTTGTCTCGAGTGTTGCTAGTTGCTTCTTCATTGCCACTATGTCCGGTAAGGTCTCAGAGAGCTGACCATCGTTCGTCTTCACTCGTTCCGCCAGCCACTTGTGCTCTTCTCTGAGGATGCCCAGGTCCGAGCCCAGTGAGTCAATCTTGGCTTCCAGGTGTTCGCTGGAGGAAGTAATCGCCTGCAATATGGCCTGCAATGTATGGTCTCCAGGTGCTTGTGATTTGGGCTTCCCTCTCTCCTCCATCACCTTTTCAATTGGGCTCTCTTCTCTGTCCGTCTTTTTGGGTACTTTCCCCATCGTATCCACTCGGTCTACCGCACTCCTGGTGCTCCGCGAGATTATAGGTCATTGCTTTCAGCTCTTGTCGTGTGTGGGGTTGTCTCTGCTTGTGGGCGTTCTTCAGCCAGTTATGGTCTCCTGAGTGCACTCAAGCCAGGCATGCCCACCTCTGCCCCGGCACCACACTCCTCGGTGCAGGTCACCTCGACAGTGTTCTGCAGTCACGGTTCCGGCCTGAGCCCACCTCCCCTAGTGCTCTTCAGACGTACCTCGTCTTGTAGGGTTCAGGTCCTATGTGGCTCTTCTGGCCGCTCGAATGAGCGCTTGCTCGACTGGGGTCTCTTGGGCAAAGGTCAGCTACATGTGTCCTCCTTACGCTCCTTGCCTCTGTTCTCCGCTTGTCCGCGTGCTCCTCGGGGGCCTTGTAATCTTCAGGCATAACTTCTCAGCTGGTGCCCTTTGGGGGGTCTCTCCACTGCTCCTCCCGCCAGGCTCCGAGATAAATTATTCCCAGGCCCAGCCTCCAGTCGCACCTGTTTGTAGGGCCGGAGTTGCTGCGCTAGGCCTCGTTGCCGGTGCCTATATTCCCCTTTCCTCTGTCAGGCCCTGGGATCGAGATGCTCCCGACAGCGGGCACGGGGGGCACCCCTTCAACTCCAGCTGCCCTTCTTCTATCTCCCCGCTAGTCACTCGGTCGCGCCCGCCATTCCACTGCGGGGACACTCTCCCAGGGGGCCTCAAAGGTCTCTCAGCCACGAGGCGGTGCAGTGTCCCCCCCCCCCCCCCATCACAGTCCCGGTCCCAGCTGGAGCTGTTCACTCTGTTTCCTTCTCGTTTTTAACACTGCCAAGGGGCGTCGGAAAGCACCAGGCCAGCACCCAGCCCGTCATTCTGGAGGGGGGTGGAGGGGCTCCTGTCTCCGTCTCAAGCACCCGTCGCTGCCCCCTCCTCTACCGGCAGTGTTAGTGAGGCTCGCTCACTATAATTGCACTCTTGCAGCTTACAGGCAAGCAATAGTTGCAGCTAAAAGTGCCTATTTTGCAACTAAGATTAGGGAGGCTGGCAACTCAGCCAAGGAGCTTTTTAAGACTATAACGTCTCTCGCTAAATCTCCGCAGGATAACACCTATCGGCCTGACCTGGAAACATGCCAAAAGCTGGCGGTATATTTCCAGGATAAGGTACAGGTAATTTACAATGAGTTTAGGAGCCTGTCCCCTAGCTCGGAGTGTAGCGATCAGAGGCAGGAACTTGGCCCTAGGGGCAATATTGGTCTCAGTAATTTTGCCCCCATTTCGGTGGAGGAAACGTGTAGGTTGATCACTTTAAATAAATCAGGATCACCCCTGGATCCTTGCCCTCCATCAGTTTTTCATCTTGCAGCCGAGTTGATTGCGGAGGAGCTGTCCCAGTTAATTAATAAAGCAATGCAATCCGGCTGTTACCCCTCAAGTTGGAAGAGGGCAATAATCAGACCACTGCTAAAAAAAAACACGCTAGACCCCCATGTCTTAAAGAACTATCGTCCAATTGCCGCATTGCCCATGGCCGCCAAGATTCTGGAGAGGGAGCTAAATCGCTCCTTGACGGCATATCTGGCTGCCCACGATCTGCTTGACTCCTCTCAGCACGGTTTCCGCGCTCAGCACTCTACAGAGTCAGCACTTCTGATGGCAGCAGAAAAGGTTTGCAGTATAGTTGACGGGGGAGGTCGGCAGTCCTGGTGATGTTAGATCTGTCGGCTGCCTTCGATACCGTCAACCACATGGTTCTGATTCGGAGGCTTCAGGAGTTTGGTATTCAGGGAGCTGCATTGGCCCTACTAGCCTCTTTTCTGGAGGGTAGGGAGCAGAGCCTGCTATGGGATGGTTTGCAGTCCAACACTTTTCACCTACTGTGTGGAGTACCACAGGGCTCTGCCTTATCTCCTACGCTTTTCAACATCTATGTAGCCCCCTTGGCCAAGCTCATTAGGGAACATGGCTTTACGATAATCTCCTACGCTGATGACTCCCAGCTCATTGTGTCAGCTGGTGAACAAGCTAATGACACGGCTATTAACTTCCATAGTTGCCTGTCAGAAATCATGAGTTGGATGCGAGAGAACTTCCTCAAAATCAATACGTAGAAGACGGAGATTATAGAGTTTGGCCTGGGCAATCCCTTGTGGAATGGTTCTTGGTGGCCGGCAGAGGCTGGCGAATGCCCCTGTCCCGTGCCCAAGGTCAGAAACTTGGGAGTGTTGTTCGACAATCAGCTCAATTTTTCAGCGCATGTCAGTAATCTTGCGTCCTCCTGCTCCTATTTAATAAGAACGTTGCGGAAGATCTTCCCTTTTATTGAACCTCATCTTCGCAGGAATGTGGTAGTGGCCTTAGTGCTATCTAGAATAGATTACTGTAATGCACTGCTATTAGGGATAAACAAGACTTTGATGAGGAGATTGCAGACTCTGCAGAACGCGGCAGCCAGACTTCTGTTAGACGTCCCCAGAGATCAGTCTATCGCTGAGGGAATTAAAGCACTTCACTGGCTCCCAGTTCAGCAGCGTATAGATTTTAAGGCTCTATGCCTAGTACACAAGGATGTGTTTGGGGGGGAGCTAAGGAGGTTCAGAAGCTTTTCATTCCTTACTCCCCGGGTCGGGCACTTAGGTCCTCCACTCAAAGCCTTATTAAGTTAAATCGTGTCAGGAAAGCCAGATGGGGCGGCAGAGCCTTCTCTTTTCATGCTGCTAGTTTCTGGAACAAGCTTCCTTGTTCTCTGAAACCAAAGCAACCAGCATCCTAATTTGAATGCAAATAATGTATCCATATTTGTAAAAGCAACAACATTTTAGATATCAACGCAATAGTGCCCGGGTCGGGCACTTAGGTCCTCCACTCAAAGCCTTATTAAGTTAAATCGTGTCAGGAAAGCCAGATGGGGCGGCAGAGCCTTCTCTTTTCATGCTGCTAGTCTCTGGAACAAGCTTCCTTGTTCTCTGAAACCAAAGCAACCAGCATCCTAATTTGAATGCAAATAATGTATCCATATTTGTAAAAGCAACAACATTTTAGATATCAACGCAATAGTGTTTCTTCAGAGCAGCCAACGCATGTTGTGTCCCTGCTAGGGATTTTTTTAAGGCGATAAGATTCAAGGATGATTGAGACTTGGTAGGTATATAGGAGTTAAGTTGTTGTAAGAATGGTAAGGCTAGCTCTAGACCATCAGATGAGAATAGATAGACAAATCTTGAAATATGTAAATCACTTGATAATGTACCAGTGTGTATCAAGGAGCCAGGAGGCACATGGTTCAAGGTATTGCCTGGCTTTACATATCCAATGAGAGCCTGCTTTGATACATATCATGACTCCACTCCAAGTCATAGAATGCTCTGATGTGGACACTCTCTACAAATCTAGAATCTAGTAATTCATTTTGATTGTACGTCATCAAGATGATACATTGTTTGCATTCAAATCAGGATGTTGGTTGCTTTGGTGCAGTCTGTCAGGTGTTTTTTCTCAGTATACAAACAATATTTGGATGCCTGTTTGGAAGTTGTTTAAGTTGTCTAATAAATAACAAAAGGATTACCTTACAGACAACAGACACATGAGCTAATGATGTGTTTTGATTTATTCTTGATATATGTCTTTAATGGTTGGTTCCCAGTTCCCACTGGTAGCAAGGTGTTAGATGTTCAAAACATCCTTCAAAGATTCTATAAAGGTAGCACTAGGACTTATTGTAATACAGCACATTTCTTGTTTTAGATGTGCTACAGCAGCTATATAACTGCTACCATTATAATAGTCTGCTACTACAGATAAGATAAGAGTCATACATCTAAAATATATATTAGTACCTACTTTTGCAGGTAAAATACTTGTAAGAAGTATTTCCCTGTGGTACCAGAATCTGATCATATTCTCAAATATATTTGAAAATCACCCTTTTTCCTCAATTTTATACAATCAGCAGTGGAATTCTCCCTGTTAGTTTCCTTCTGATAGCCTTCCTTATTATGTGATTCTTGCTTTCACCAACACCCAGTCTACACTGTGATTCCTTTCTCTGTGTATGTTTCCTGCAGAACAGGGAAAGATTGGCGCTTCCATAAGATGTAAGGCAGCAGCTGTATGGCGCCACCTATTGGTGGATCCAATGAACTGTAGAAGGCCAGATCCTCTGCCTTTTTTTCAGTATATGACTTTCAAAGAACTACGAGGCGAGTCGGAGTTGCCGCGTCCTACGAGACTGGATTTTCCTGTGATTAATTCCATTGTCGCCTTTGATTATGAACCATGGCGTCTGATTCGGGAGATATTGCATTCCCCGATTCTTTCAAGACTGACAATTAAGTGTCACTCACTCTACCCCCTCTCTGGAGCTTCTCAGCCCTTGCGTCATTTGACGCCAAGAAGATACTGATCACCTGTTCATCCCTGTCTTGGGTGCCACTCCCCTTGTCACATTGTCTTTGTCCTGAAGAAGACCCCGTTAGTAAGGAGCTGACTTACCTACCTATGTCCAGGGGTCGAAACGTCGACAATACTTCTTTGCCAGTACTGTCAACAGTGTAATATACACTGTGCTTTTGCTTGTACATGGTTTTTGTAAATAACTCTGCTATTCATTTCAATGAATTTGACCTGGATGTTTTGGCTTGAAATTGTTTTGCCTTGCAATTAAATTGTGACGTGTTTATAATTTATATGTCACTTACCCCCCATTCCTCACTCAAATCACCATCCACTTCTTTCCCTTCCTTGGCACCCCGCACTATTTCATCAACGTCTACTGTATCTATTAGTAAATGTGTACTTTCCTAAAGTGTGATTAAATAACACTTTGGCAAGTTTTCTTTGCATTTCTTTTGCTTTTTTCTGTGATTGATCTTGTATTAGTTCTTTTTTATAACGAACAGTTTTGTATACCCTGGGACCCTCTCCCTTATACTCCATAAGATGTAAGGCAGCAGCTGTATGGCGCCACCTATTGGTGGATCCAATGAACTGTAGAAGGCCAGATCCTCTGCCTTTTTTTCAGTATATGAATGGCATTCCATGAGGCAACACTCTATTTTGCCTGGAGTGCTGAACACTCACACCTACTGTGGCACAGAGAGGCATGCACTGTCATAATAATTATTTTAGTGAGGCTGTCAATAAGACACATTTAAAGCAATGAAGACTGCTCATTTCTTCAATGTCATTTAAAAAAAGTGCATTTAACCCTTACACATAGTAGAAGTGTTACCTACCTCAATTCGAAACTGCCATTCACAGATACATTGTTAAAAAGCCAACTGGACAATGCTGTAATAAATGCATAGCAGACTTTGCCTAAGGCTTCAGAATAAATGTAATCTGTTGATGAAGCTGTAATTACAACTGGCTGTACTGATCTCATAGCACAGCAAACAAGCATTGGCATAGCCAATAGGTCTCGCTTTTGGGACCTTATAAGTGTTTAGTTATGCAACTGTTGCATGGCTAAACACTTATAAGGTCCCAAAGGCGAGACCTATTGGCTATGCCAATGCTTGTTTAAGACATGTTGCACAACTGCGTGGCTGCTATAGAGCATGGCTGAAAGAGGAAAACGATTGATCTGATGCAGCCTGCATTGACTGCCATTGCACTGTTTTTAATGTTACTTATTTTACTTTTAGCCTTGCCGCACAGCAGCTGTGCTGGTATCTAACATGGCCAGGAAAAATTAAACAACTTTCATAAATTTCAAATAGACGAGACCGATTGGATTTAACCAATGGTTATTTCACATGGAGAGTGGTGTTTGCTATCCTTTTATCTGAACTCATGGTTACCATATATTGCAATTCTATCTACTGACTGATACTCTTACTGTGATACAGCTGAAAGGGGAAGGCCACACGATTTCAGAGGTTTTCTAATATGCATACAAAAGTGCTTCCTTTACAGAGTTAAATACAAATATCTCAATATATATGTCTGAAAAATGGAAGGTACAATCAAGCAACTTAAATCTGTAGATGTCAACGGCCATCGCCCCCATTCTAAAAATGGTTACAGCAACGATACCAGTAAATGACACAAGTCTGAGGACACTGAACATATATAATGAAAGGCTATTCCAGGCTGAAAGTGAGTGTGTGAAATCCACAGTGTTATGGGAAGGGCCACTCAAATTATGTGGCAGGAGAGGCAAAATTATGCGGCAGGGTTGAGCAAATTATTCTGCAAAAAGCCAAATTATGCGGCATAATGCGGCACATTTTCGGATAGTTATACTTAATTCTTTTTACACTTGTTAACACTTCTGGGCATTGGTTACACCTTGCTAGTACCAGTCTAACTCCCAAATGTAGCAATAAGCAGCAGAAATCTGCCCACTTATCCTTTGCAAATGGCTTCCCACTGTGCGACAGTACACGCTGCTGTTTTTGTTTTTAGTACATTTTGAACCATTTGAGATAGAAATATTTGTTTTTTGTTAAAATCAGCAGAATATGCAGCAGATGATGGATTATGTGGCAAATCTATTATCATGCAAAAAACACTGCAGCCAGAGTAATAACATAATTCCAGTGCCCCTGGTTATGGGCAGGTTTTATCACTAGACATGGATACGAGTGGGAATGGGAGTTCTGTGAACCAGATCAGGAAACGGAAATGACTTTACCAGCCTGGCTAGAACGTAATCTGCCATCTTTACAATAACAACTCATTTTTAGTTAGCGTTGTGTACTTTTGAGTTGTAAATCTCCGCATGTTTCAGCAGCGAGCATTTAACTCAGGGGGTCACCCTGCTGGCTTAGAGATTGACAGAGCCTCAGAGCTAAGGACTATAAGAAATGTCTAGGCTTCTTTGATGTGTGTGACAGCTCGCTGGAAGTTTACACAGAGCTGCACGTGGCCAGTAGGGTGAGGTGGTGCGTGTCCTTTCTTTTTTACTTCAAAGCCTCGCACACCAGAGCTGCTAATAGGGCCTCAATCAGCTCCATGTCAGTTTTTATTACAAGCACCAGTTAAACAAAGCATTGCCCAGCCTTTCACACAGCGGCGAGAACACCTGGAGATTTGCTTGAACTGGGAGCTGGCATGAGCACCCTCAGCTGGTCGAGAAAGGCACCCTGCTAACTCTCACCCCAGTGACACGTCGCATTTCATTCCAGCACTCTCACAAGGTTTGAAACAGGCTGAACTCTGGCCACACACGTGTTATTTAACACACTGTCTTAATAGCAAAGCCATAGGCTATTTATGATAATATTTTAAAACCCTGCAACCAAATCCATCATGTGCCAGGGTGCACAGTCATAAATGAACAGGGTCACGACCAGCAGAGCGGAGCGCACTCACTGAATGGAATCTTTGCCAAGAGAGGTGCCCATGAAGAAAATAATGAAGGTGGACTTGTGTAATGTAAATGGTGATAATGTAATGTGTTCCAAAACCTTCAAGTCTTACCATGTGCTGCAACAACTTTAGGCTACATTGAGGCGCTATGTGGGTATCTCTACATCACTATGCAGTACTCACAAATGCAAACGTTTTAACAGAAGGGTTTGAAAAACGGGGGCATCCAACCACATGATGTAAATTGCAACATATGGCAAGTCACTGAGTCCCAAAAAAAAAGGTCTACTTAAGAAAAGAATCACAAGACTCTCTATCTAAGTGACAATACTACTGTTCATGACCGTGATGCATAATTAAGGCACAAGACTGATTAAACAAGCGGCCGCAAAGGTGATCGTGATCGCACATCAAAGCGGCCGCGAAAGTGAAAGTAATCGCGGGCAAGCGTGGCGCGCGCGCCCGCGCACATGCACTGTAGCTCTAGGCTGGCCTGGTAGCACTTTTTGGAGCCCTCTCAATAAGTCTCGCCAGACCAGCGCATGCGCTGGGTCAGGCGAGACCTAAAAAGTGCAATTTATTTCGTTGTAGTAAAGATACCGTTAGCCTTCCTGGCATGGATAGCCATGCAAGAATTAATATTCACTAGGCAGCCTGGACACATTTGGCCAGATTACATGCATTTTGCAATGGTGCAAAACGGGATCAAATGTTATTTTTCAGAATTTTACTATGTGCATAATATGAAATAGAGCAAACAGGATTTGCTCTGTTACGTATTACACAAAGATTTCGAATCAGGATGAAAAATGGAATTCAATTAATTTTGACAACGTTTGCTGTCATTATGTAGCCAGCAAATAGAACAAAAGTGTTTCTGCACTTTGAAAATGGGAAACGTGAAATTACACGTCTGACAACAACAGTTTACCCTTTTACTTAATAGACAAGAAGGAAAGTGGTGCAAAATGTAATTTGCGTCATTAAAAAAAAAGTTTTCAATGGATTAGGATGCTTTCCTAACTTTATGGCGCTCATAAAATTAATCATAACATAAAATAAATATGCGATTTATTTCTGAGAAACTTTCATGATGTCCCATTCTGTATTAAGAGGCATGTATGAAGTAAATGAGTTCAAAAAAGTTTATTTACTATGTCCCTGGACCTTTTATGATAGATTTTGCTAGGAGACAGTGTTTCTTGGTACAATAAACTAGTTTTTCGTTACATCATTTGCGTGTCTAAAACGTATGTGTCTTTTCCATTGTTCTATAATTGTCATAATGGAAGCTGGGCGTTTTGGGTGACCTAGCCCACTTAATAATTCATCAAATGTTTATATTTTTACCTCACAAATCATTTTTTAAAGTATCTTTCAGTAAAGGCTGCAGCTCTGGTTATACTTCTGTGAAATGAAATCTATGCAAGCAAAATTCATTGCCTTTAATAGTCAATGTTTGACAGTCTGAATATTTTTAAATTTAATGTGTACATATTTACAACATGTTAAAAATGGCCGCAAAAGAGCCGAGTGGGAGAAGAGGCTACTGCTGAGATCTGTGTGCAACCGGTAAGTGTCAAGTTTGAATCGTGGCAGTGCTGAGACAGCCCCCAGGCCCCGCTTTCCCTCACCACTGCCCTTCTACCACACATAGAGGGGCGTAACACAGGCCCCAGCAGCCCCCGCGATGCGGGGTGGCCCCCTCGGCACTGCACTCTGGCCGGAGAGCTACTGATTGAACCCGGAGGGGGCCCCTCTATGTACCGTGCAGGGAGGCCCCCTCACTTTTTGTTATGCCAGACACATAGTTCACAGTAAGCACAGCAAGGAAGGATGAAGGAGCAGCACACACCGCTAACACATACAGCTTACACTAAGCAACTTTTTTGGGGGAGGGGGGTGGAGTTGTAAGTTAGAACTGGGTGAACCTGATGAATAATTTAACCTGAACGGATCTCAATATGAAAGGATGTGGAAATAATGTGATGTATATTATGGAACAAATATTTGATGCTTGAGATGTATGTTAAGTGCATTAAATGGCAATAAAATCTGTTTTAAAAAAAAAAGTTTGATTCGTGGCAGCACAACTAAAACTTTCATCCTTACAATATAAAGTGAGGCGAGAACCTATGAAGTAAGAATATGTTCTTTGTTTAAATATTTTTCTACTACTATTTAACTATTTTTACGTTTACCTTCATTAAACATATTCACACTTTTTAGATACGAAAACGTAGATATAGTCACAACTTTTAATGAGTGTGGTGAACAACGGGCATGTCAGAGAGTGTAATTTAAGGCTGTAAAAAATGCATAAAATATTGCTGAGCTGCTGCCACGCTAGATAGAACCTCTGTTCGCGGACACGCGTGGGGCGGACGTGCATCGTCCTTCTTCAATCAACTCAAACACAACTACAAAGAGGAAATAACGAGGAGATCGGGCTTCGGTTTTGGTTGATGTCAGACGCACGCAACAGAGGACAACAGCGGGGCTCTGCAGCACCGAGGAGATCGCTGCTGCACCATTGCGGTGAAGGCAACGGCCATCGTTATTTCCAGCACAGACGCCCTCACTCCTTCACCTTGTTTGCCGTGAGGGGAACGGCTCCATTGGCTCTTTGGGACTTCAATCCCTAGAGTCTCTTGCTTTGCCGCTTGCCCTGACGCGGCAGAGCGATTTAAACACCGCCAACACTCCGTCGGAGACTGGGTTGGGCCACCCCCCTTTCGTCGGAGCTTAGCTGAACTGACTTGAAAAGGTGAGCCTACATTAACTCTGTTTTATCTCCCACGATATCTGGCTAACGCGATCATGGGGAAGCGAGTGGGCCAGTCGGCCTTAAGGCTTGCCGCAACAAGTATTGATAGCATACTGGAAAGAGCTGTTAGCATTGTGAGTAACGAGATTGAACTGACCGAGAGGCGTCTTTCCCTTGGTTTGGGGGTATCCCCTCTCCCCCCACTTCCCATTCTGGAGGGCGCCGACTCGAATAACAGTGCACCAGACAGCTCTATCACCAGTTGGTGCGATTTCTGACGGCGATACTACATCCCAAGCTCCCTCCCAAGATGTGGTTATATTAGACACCCCGGTGGGCACTGAGGCAATTACTGGGGCAAAACGTAAAAGGAAGCCAGCAAAAATGACAATTGCTAAGAGGAAGCAGCCTAACCGCCCTTGCTCATCTCGCTCAGTACTGAGCTCCTGGATACACCCTCCTCCTAATTCTCCAACAGTTGTTGCCCAGGTTCACATTCCAACTATTGACTCTTGCCGCTCTATTGGAACTCAGACTGAGAATGGCTTGCCTCTTTTTGAAAGTCAGGGCTGTAGCGAAGCTGTCATGCGTTATATTGTGGACACCGTCACTGAACGTGTTAAAAGTGCACTTGACAGTTTCCTCGCCACTTTGAGAGAACATCTGCCCTTGCCTCAGCTTGAGCTCCCAAACAAGACTCTTCCCACCCACACTGATTCTATCGCGTCTACTGCTTTGGGAATGCCACTTATATCTTGTAATAATATGTCAACCTGTACAAATACCTTGACCGGCACGACCAACTTGAACTCAGCGATTATTTCTTGCGATATGTGTAATAAAATTAAGCTGTGTTTTGCACCTGAGGGCAATGGTGGAGAAAACGGCATCTCTGACAATGGTTATGTAAATCGCCCACTTGCTAAGAACGTGACGCGCACTACGCCTACTGTCAGTATCCCCATTGTGGCTCGTTCTAATATCCAGGATGCTGGCAGCATACCACGAGAAGGTGGTATTGACATCTCAAGATCGTCAGACCCTTTGTGCTGTAGAGAGGTGCTAAATCTACCCCCAGAGGCATGCCCTTATGTCGTGGTCCTGGCAGGTGCGCCCCCATTAAGGCCAAATCAGACAGAATCATGGGAGCAATTACGCCATAAGAGCTTAGACTGGCTATCCAAACATAAAGGGTTTAGGGTATCACTTACTGACCATATTATTATGGTACGGAGAGTTGGTTGGGTGGGAGACTCCCTAAAACATATTAAAGGGGACTGTATAGTTATTAATTTTCGCAGACCTTCATTGGTTAGATCAATATTATCGTCCCAGGAGGCCCAGCCTAATTTAAACACCAGTATCCGGGCGCTGCCATTGGGGTATTTCTATAAACCTTCCTTGGAGGCATCACTTATTGATATGCCTTTTGCCGCCCACCCCCTCTCGCTACACAACAGATTCACGCCCTTATCTGGTTTGGATAGCCAGGACTGACTATCTTCTCTCCGACCAGAATTAGATTTAGTAGAGCTAGTCCCCTCTCTAATTGTATCCCCGTCTTGTGAACTCGACACCCGAGCAACCCTTAACGCTGAACCCACTCTCAATATACTGAGTTGGAATGTGGCAGGTCTCGCATCTAAAATGAATTTGCCCGACTGGTTGGAGTTAATTCACAAACAAGATATTGTAATGTTCCAAGAGACCTGGGCCACTCAAGAGTTGTTTTTAGAGGGGTTTGAATGCTTTAATACTGTAGCCCCCATTCCAGACTCTGGAAGACCAGCTGGAGGCCTCTCAATCTGGATTAAAATTAGGGCAGGGGGCCGTGCTAGGGCGCTCACCACCAATAACGACAAATTTCAAGCCCTGGTCTACAAACGGGGAATTTCGTTTTATTTAATTAATTTTTATAATAATGATTTTAAGAATGTTCCCAATATGAACTATATTGATCTGTTTAACTTCATCTCCAATATACAGACATCTAACCGCGGCATTAAACCTGAGGGCATTTGCCTAGGGGGTGATTTTAATGTTAAGCTCCCGAGGGACATCCACTCTGCTATCTATCCTACGAACATGGCACCATTATGTCATAGGGGGGCCCAATTACTAGACCTCCTAAGTATTAACAACTTTACAAGCATAATGGAGCTCGCAGAAGTGTCGACTAGAGCGGGCCATATTGAACCCACCTATAGAGGCAGGGGCTCGACTTCCACTATTGATTATATTTTTACTACTGCCCCTTTAGGGAATTGTGTATTAAAAGCTGAGGGGATTCCCAAACTACAGGCGGAACACAATGCTGTCAATCCAACCCTGAGTTCTATGTCTAGACCAATCTATGATATAGAGTGTGGTGCTAGGGACTTGTCCCCCTCTGCTAACAATCTCAGATTGGTCTAGCTTAGAATAGACAACACAGCCATATTTGTCAGGATGGTAAGACCTCACCCTGAATTGATCGACACTTGTTTGTCATTTAAGGAACATAACCCGGAGGTAGTCGTCGCCTTCTCACAGCTTTGTGCAGGAGTTAAAACCTTGTTGTCTAGGCCTAATAAGAAAGCCCACCTGGACCCAGGTTGGTTCAATGTTGATTGCTCCTCAGCTAATAGAGCCCTGCGCAGGGCACTTGTTAACAAACCCAGAGATAGTTCCCTTATTAAATCACTTAGATTATGTTATAAAAGAGCTATAGCAACTAGAATGGAGGCAGTCATAAGAGAGCATTGGGACAATCTTGCACGGGCCACGGCGTTAAAAAATGGTAAGGATTTTTGGTCGGCCGTTAAAGGCATGAGGTCTCTAGGGAACCCTATGTCTCCTATTAGTTGCAATATCTCTAGTGAGTCCTGGGAAGCGCATTTTAGTAAGATCTATTCTGCTCCGGCTGTACCTATAATTATTAATGAGTATATAATAACTAACAGGGTTTCGATTGACCTATCGGAGGTAGAGGAGGCTATCGATCAGAGCCTGGGAGGTAAAGCCCCTGGCCCTGATGACTTGCCCATCGACCTTATCAAAAGTCATCCGGATTTTTGGGCACCCCTATTGTTGAATGTTTTTAATAATTTAATTAATTCCCCTATACCCCATACTTGGTCCTCCAGTATTATTGTGCCTATTTTCAAAAAGGGGGACCGCTCAAACCTGAGTTGTTACAGGCTTATTTCCCTGATTGATAATACGCAGAAAATTTTGGGGAGGGTCCTGTATAACAAAATTAGGTCATGGGCCAAGGAATGTCAGATTTTACATCCTTGCCAGTTGGGGTTTAGGAGTAAAATCCGGTACTGTTGAACAATGCCTCAACCTCAACTTGATTATCGGCAAATATAATGTAGCTAAGAAAACACCTATATATCTGGCATTCATGGATCTCACGTCGGCCTTCGACTTTGTTAACAGGTCTCGGCTGTGGACTACCCTGTTAAACTATGGTCTGGATGAGTCCCTTGTATCCTTTTTAGCTTATCTGCATAAAGACCTACACGCCCGGGTGCACATCAGCAGGGAAGGGGAGGTCTAAAAAATTATTGAAGTTGGTAGAGGGGTCAGGCAAGTATGTGTCCTGGCCCCTCTTTTATTCATCTTGTATATCAACGATCTGAATAAGTCTCTGATAACACTGACCCAAGACGTCCCACGCATTAACGGCAATAAACTTCCGGCCCTGTTATATGCCGATGACGCGGTGCTGATGGGCCGCACCCCAAATGCCCTTCGTATTCTGTTGCGTGGTTTTGTAGAGTTTATGGCCGCTTTGGATTTATGCACTAATTTCAAAAAATCGTTTTTAATGGCGTGTGGGTCAAAGAAGTATTTTAAGTCATCAATAGTTTTGAATTCCAATCGTTTACAGAGCACTCGCACTTTCCCATATCTTGGTCTGGTATTTGCCTCAAATGGATTATGGGCGGACCATGCGGCTTATTGCAGGAGGAAGTTCACAAACTCTACTAACACGATACTCGGGCTATCAAAGCCGAGGAATACAGAGGTGGTATCTGCCACTGTTAAAATTTTTAGACTCCCATGTATACCTATTGCCACTTATGGCGCTGAAGTTTGGGGACTAACAGTGGCATCATCCAGGATGAGGAGAATAGATTCTGTCGTATAATCCTGGGTGCACCTATTTCTTCCTCAAAATATGCCTGTCACTGTGAACTTAACCTGCCATATATTGAAGATTACATTAAGGCTCGCCCAGCATTATTTTGGCTGAGAGTTTGGAGAAATCCCGCGGCCCAACTAACCAGAGAGATAATATCAGACTGTTTGAAATGTGATAAGGGAATGAACGTACGTTGGTAGGCAGCGGTACAAAAAAGTTTATCCAGTGTGAATTGCGAACACTTATTTTCAAATCCTTTAGACCTCGGCACTATTAGCAGTAAATCCCTTCAGATGGCTCTCTATGCATTCTATAGGGATGCCAGATTGGATAAAGAGCGTAAGAAAGTGTCAGTCGCTAGATATATGTGCATTGAGAACGTTTCACGTACACCTTCTAGCTATTTATTAAAACCAATTGGTAGCTGGGAAAGGGGGCTACTCTTCCGGCTGAGGACTGACACCATGAAATGTATGCTCTCTTCTCCCGCTGGGTTTACCTCTAACCTTGATCTATTGCCATGTCCATGTAATAGCCAACAGAAACAATCGATGTTGCACTTTTTATTTTTCTGCTGCTATTATTCAATACTCACTAAAAGGTTTTTACTTCCGTATTTTCAAGCCTCATTGGAGACTGACTATAAGGCTGCATATAGGAAGGCCATTGCTTTAAAAAATGATGAGCTAACCTTTCGGATTTGCTCTTCCTTGAAGGTGGCGGTATGTACTCGTAACTCTATGTGCCCCTGCTGAATCCTTGTATTTTACCTTGATATTTTAACTTTTAAGTAATATGTAATTTTAATGGATTTTGCACTTTCTATCCTGTGTACTGCACTACTGGAGGACTAATTTTAATCTCAACTGGATTCTTTTTAATTGTTCTTTTGTTGCTGATATTTTTCGTTGAATATGCTGCTGTTTGTCTGCACTTTTATGGATATGTATTTGTATCCGAATAAAGTTTATATTGATTGATTGAATATTGCTTCAGGGGTGTACCAACAGAAGTAAGGAACGCCCAATATACCATCATGCACAATATCCTTACAATCTTTATCCGATTTTCACTTTCTTGGACATATAAACTTTCAAATTCCCTTCATCCTCTTGCACACCATGCCTCCTCAGGTCTTGCATGATACAGCCGTCCCTGCCTCACAACCCACATAGTGCGATCACAGCGTGCATGTCTCAGACCTTCACCCCCACACAACTGCCCCATCCAGGGGCGTAGCTAGGTCTGTAGGATTGAAGGGTGTAAGCTTCAGATTTCCCAAGAATCATACTGGCATATCGTGTTAAAATACATTATCAGAAGCAGGACACGAGGGGGGCATAAGAAGCAGTGGAAAGAGAGAGGAGTGCAGATTGTTAGGCGCACATAAGACACAAACTAACCAAGTTTTAAGGTAGAGACAAGAGAGGGTCTGTGTAGGTGTGTGTTTTTGTCTGTGCGTGCATGTAAAAATCAAGGGTGAAATCCGACAGACACCTTATCATACCCGACTAAAAGCACCTGTACCCAACTATTTACTACAGAATATATTTTTTAGGGCGGTGTAACACCCCACACACCCTCCGATGAAGCTACCCCCCCCTGGCCCCTTCCTCAAGATAAGTGAGAGACTTGCTCAGATTGTGTGGTATTACCAAGACGGAGCTGTTTACTCAAGCATAACGCCATTGACAAATATAATGGCAGTCATATAGGAGATAGATATAAACGCAGGGAAACAAAGAATGCAACACACAGACTGTAAAGTCAGTGACTCTCCAGATAAAATTAACCAAATACATTTAGCCATCACTCTTCAGCCTAGTGATAAACTGTTCACAAATGTATTGTAGGCAGCAAATTCATTTTTATATATATCCCCCACGGTGGTAGGCACTTGGTGCCATCACTGGTCGTTCTCCACCAAGGATTCTTGGGTAAATAATGTCATCAGCATACATTAATACAAGCTTTC
Organism: Triturus cristatus; assembly: GCF_964204655.1. Classification (NCBI taxonomy): domain Eukaryota; kingdom Metazoa; phylum Chordata; class Amphibia; order Caudata; family Salamandridae; genus Triturus; species Triturus cristatus. Next base: position 1,100,575,911 of record NC_140591.1, on the reverse strand, counting down.
ACCTCTGACTAGGTGAGGTATCAACAATGCACAGTTTGAAACATAACTTACAACTCTAGGGCACCGCATGACTCTCCATCCCTGGTGGAATATCTGCAGTCTAACCAGCATACAGGTGAAGCCCCCATCCAAAATCAACTTCAGAAAACCTGGTGGAGGGCTGAAAGGTCCAGAGCCACCAGCAGGTCGGTCCACCCTCCAGCCTGCCCTGGGTCCGTCAAGATCATTACCCCATTAAGGGGTCAAAACCAGGCAATCAAACAAATTTTTGGGGTAGCACCATTCTCTTCTGCTCAAATTTTCGTCTTGAGCTCCAAGTGTGGGTGGGTGGGTGGGTGTTCGCACACGTTGCGGCTTCCATTGCAGGTCCGGAATCTCTGGAGATGTTGACTGCTGCATGGTCAAGGGACTAAAAAGGAAGCACTCTGGGTCTGAAAGTTCTTAAGGCCCTGCTAGCATACAATTGGCTCATTTAGAAAAATAAAACAGTTGATGGTTGAAATGCTTAAATTAATCTCAGACACTGGAAACTACATGGACTACATTCCAGTCTTTCCCCTTTTGCCTACTTTGCCACTCCTGACAAAGATTAGACATAAGTCAATCAGAATTGGTCCTGCTCCAGCAAGCACAGTCCAGCCCGAACTCCCAGGTGAATCTCCATCTTCCTCTAGAAATGAACACAAGGAACCCCAAACTGGTTCCATCCTATTTGCACCCTATTGGAATGGAGTATCTTTGAGATCAGGTCTGACAGCTTTAGCTGTCTGCCAGGCTCATGTAATCTGCCTTTGTAAGCCCTGCAATATGTTTTCTCATAATGCAGTGATGTCCCTGGCTTCTCTCCTCCTCCAGCAGGAGTGCCAATAGAAAACAGCTTCAAGTGTTTAACTATCCAGCCCGGGCTTTTAAAGATTGCACCCCACACAGCATCTATTACTCCACCCTTTCCTATCTACTCAAAAGGTGGGTGGGGAGTGATCAGCAAGGTTTACTGACAACACCCTAATCTATGACGAAATGGGAAAGGGTGGGTTAAGAAGCATCTTACCGGAGTTCTGCATCTACCTTATGCCACATCCCACAGAGCAAGAAAAGAGTCGAGGCAGAGGCATATAGTAAATGTGAGCTCTGCCCATTTACAGTAAGTAAGTAAAAATCTGTTCTCTCAGCACTTACATCCCGTCCTTGCCTCTCTAAGTGCTGATGTCTTTCTAAGGCAGCAATAGGTTCAGCACTTTATTGTCATGACTAGTTATGCTTGTTTTATTTCTTCTCTAGATTAATGACTACATGTGAGTTGTCATATTAAACAGATGTAATCAGCAGGTCAAATAAAACAAACATTAACAAAGCCTCTAAATGTAGCTTTCTTATCACTGAAACTGCTGGATACTGGCTGGGTGAGTCTATGTGCGTTTGTGTGAATTGGTGAGTCAGTGAGTGCAGGGGTTAACTGAGTGGCTCAGTGTTAGACCTGGCACCATTGGTGTAGGTCTCCCCTAAATGTTTTGCCTTTGCCTCCTGTGTTTTTGCTGTGTGTTGGACTCTGTTTTGCTGGTCTAGATGCTTTGGTCACTTTGCCACTGCTGATCAGTATCAAAGTGAAATTGCTCCCATTGTAAATTGTTGTTATGGATTGGTGTTTCCATGATTGGTTGATTTGATTCACTAGTCAGTCCCTAGTACAGTGCACTGCGTATACCCAGGGCCTGTAACTCAAATACTGCTAGTGGGCTGCAGCACTGATTGTGCCACCCACATAAGCAGCCTGCAAGTGTAACTCTGGCCTGCCATTGCAGAGCCTGTGTGCAGGCTGGTACTGTCATGTCGACCTGGCAAGAGCACCCACTTGCCAGGCCCTACCCTTCCCTTTTCTTACATTTTAGTCACCCCTAAGCTAGGCCCAAGGTACCCCTGTGGGCAGGGGGCAGTATATGTGAAAGGTAGATCATGCCCTGGTATGTGTGGCATGTCCTGATAGTAAAATACTGCCAATTTCGTTTTTCGCTATTGCAAGGCTACCCGTTCCCATTAGACAGAATGGGGAGTTTGTTTATAACATCTTATAAACATAACTACCCCTGGGAACAACGAAGGAAAATAAAGTTTAGTATGCCTGAACTCAGAATGTTAAAATGCATCTTTTAGTGAGGGTGATTTTTACATTCTGTGTTTGAAAATACCACTTTTAGCAAAGTAGGTATTTTGTTGCCTAGCCATCGAGTGTGCCTCTGCTAGGTTTGTGTATTGCATGTCTGGCTTTTGGATGACAGGGGCTGGGGAGGAGCAGTGGCTCCAGAGAGCCTGATGAATCAGGGCTGGGCTGAATAGACCTGGGCTGCATTTAGAGTAGGGGAGGAGATTTCCTTTCACCTGAATGGGCCTGGTCTGCCTTCCACAATGCTGTATCCACCCCCTGCCAGGAAGCTGCACCAGAGAGTACAGAACCGGTTTTGACCAGGCACAGGGCTTCTCTTCCACCAGAGAACAAAGGATTGTGTAGTATAAATATTGGGGCCCAGACCCCAAAACTTTAGATCATTTCTGTGAATCAAGAGGAACCTTTGCCAAGAAGAAGAGAAGCTGAGAAGGCATACTGCCCCTGTACTGTTTGCGGTCTGAGGTGGGCCTGCAGTGGCTGCTTGCTGCCAAGGAAAGGAGAAAAGGACTTTGCTGTTTGCAGTTTCCCCCTGCTTGAAGAAGATCTCCAAGGGTTTGAATTGAGCTTACCTCCTGTTCTGACGTCTCAGGGACACAAAGACTTCACCACCAGCTCCCCTGAACTTCCTTGCTGGGGGTTATGACCTGCAAAGAGATGGCTGCTGTTGTTTTGGACCTCTAGAGACTGTTTTCCGCTGGGAGCTGGAAAAATAATGCAACTTCAAGAAGCGAGACGCATTCACACCTGTTTCCGACACAACGCCGAAGAAATCATTGCAGGGCCTGCCCGCAGCTCGAGAAATCGCCACACGCCACATCTAATGCACCGATCTCCAAAGTCCGAGATCACTGCACCGATTTCAACGCAAGGCCTGCTGTGCGGCTTCAAAGAGTTCATGCACCGTTCCGGATCGTCGCATCGCATTGAGGCACCAAGTTTGTCGCATCGTTGGGAGATGCAGTAAGAAACTGATGCATCACCTCCCCACACAGTAAGAAACTGACCCATCACCTCCGCTCTGGTAAGGAGCCGACGCATCACCTCCCCCGGAGCATGGCACGAACGCATCACCTTCCCTGTATGTAAGGAACCGATGCATCACCTTCCCTGCAGCCCGTTTTGTTTGTTTGCGTGACGCATCCAAGGTACTTTGTGTGAAAAGTATTGCATCTGCAATTTGCTTTGAGCTGAACTATTTCTACCATCTGAAAGTCATATTTTATTATTGTATTGTTGATTTTTTGTTGTTTGGTCTTGTTTTGGTTTAGATAAAGATTACTTATTTTTCTAAACTGGAGTGGTGTCCATTTGTAGTGCTTTCACTGTATTACTGTGTGTGTTCGCAAATGCTTTACACACTGCCTCTGAGATAAGCCTATCTGCTCATGCCAAGCTAACTAGGGGGTGAGCAGGGGTTATTTTAGGAGTGTATCCCCCTCACCCTGACTAGAAGCAAGGGTCCCTATTTGGACAAAGGTACCAACCTCCGCCAACTAGAGACCCCCATTTCTAACACTCAGTAAATGTGAGTGGCTGGGTATACAGGTTCGTTGAATGGCAGCAGATAGCTTAATGTGGGAAAGTGATCGGGTAGGTGATCGAAGGCAGTAGGTGAGTGAATTGTTGAATGCAGCTGGGTGAGTAGGTGAATGGAAGTAAGTGGGAAAAGAGGCTCACTTGCACAGTGCAATTCCATGTTTGTATTTGTGCCCCACCACTATTATCAATTACCAGCTGTCACTGTTTGAAGGAGCAGTAACCAAAACTGGTTCTGAAACCTTAGACAGTGGATCCACATCCACTGTCTGGAAAATTACTATAAAAATGGGACCCAAACGACCCCACTTTGTTCCAGTTCCAGGTTCTTCTTGACCAAGAAAAGTAGTGAACTGTGCCAAGGCATCCAACTAAAGCGCAACATCATGTCAACTGGAATTTCTGCTGTAGCCTGAGAGACTTGTGCTGCACGGCTTCACATTCCAGGCTGCCATGAAAGAGGAGCCATCATCACCATTGATGCTGAAGCCCTGATACTGAAGATGAATGTCCTCAAGAAACCCAGCCACAGGCTGCAAATGCTGAGCTTGAGCACCTGTCTGTGTCTGGTCTGTCAGACCACAACTGGTGAAGATGAGCGCCTACTGTGCAGGCCTGCAACTCTGAAGTGCTATCTTTGGCTTGTGAGCCAAGGGAAGCTGCCACAACATAGTGCATTATCAAAGCCACTTCTGAAGAAGTGGGCCGGCAGAAAGCACGTGCTGTTGCCACATGAGCTGTATTTTCACTGCACAGGTGAAACAAGACCTAACTGTGAAAAGGCTGGGAGACTGAACAGACAGAGGTAAATCTTTTGTAAGAACCATGGACTTTGCCTGTGTGAACTCTTTGTAGAAAGAAATGTTGACCTGATCTACACATTAGCAAATGGGGCCATTCAGAGTAAACTTCACTTGTGCAAAATCTATGCCTTGTCCCATACTTCATACCTGGGACTTGGGAAATAAGGGGCACCCCTGGAACTGAGAGAGGGCCCTGTAAGGGGCTTCATTGATATTGGTTTCATGCTTGTAAACCTACATCACCAGATTGAAAAACACTGAATTATATTTATTTTGCTCATATGAAAGGTCAATGCTCTACAGCATATTGTGGCATAAAACAACACATTATGCCACATTTTGAAGCAATAATTAGCCAACCAAAAGATACTGTGCAATAGTATTTTAAGATTTAACCCGCTGTGTGGTAAGCTGGATCTGAATTCTTGACAGCCCCCACCATCTTTAAAACCAACTGCCTCATTTACAAAGCCATCACCACCAGCACGTCCCCTTATTCGCAGAAGAGCTCACCATCTCTGGTGACTCCTGGCACAGTAGTAGCCAGTACACCATCAAACTACAGACTAAAAAGGGTAAAAATAAAAAAATTCAAAAGTAAAGGAGGGGAACTTTTCTGCCATTCGCGAGCATACCTTTACACACAGCAGCCGTATATATCACACACACAAAGGGGCATATTTACATTGGAATAGCTTAGCGTGGCATTAAGCACAAAATGCTAATGCCATGCTCCGCCATTCCCAAAACACAGGGATGCGCCGTATTTACAAAGGTACCCCACATCCCTGCGTTTTCCCTAGCGCTGGTGCTAAATTAATCTGCCTAACGCCAACGCAGGTACCTCTGCCCCATAGTGTAAGGGAGCCAAAGTAGAGGGAATGATTTTTTATGTGCATGAAGGTGTCCCTACCTGCACATAAACAATCACTAACGACGATTTGTTACTTCTATGGGTGCTGCGTTGTCCAGCACACATAGAAGTAGCATATCGTCATTTTTTAAATTATTGTTTATGTGCAGGAAGGGACATCTTCTTGCACATAAACAATCATTCATGGTGTTTTGCTGTTTTTATGTGTGCTACACAATGCAGCACACATAAAAACAGCAAAAACAAGAAGAAATAAAGCGTTTCTCCTCGTTAAGCCATGTTAAGATCAGGTTTTACCTGGTCTTAATTTTGGTGTTGCCTCCTATTTACACCACCCTTGTAAATAGGGAACAGCATCAAAATCAATGGGTGTTGGGGCGGAACTCCCACTGCAACACCCATTGCCCACCACTTAAGTGGCTTAACGCCGCCTTGTAAATAAGGCAAGCCCTTATCGCCACAGGAACGTCCTTAAAAGTGACGTTCCTTTGGTGATAGGGCTTGTAAATATACCCCAAAGTGTCTCACAGACAGCTTTGCCTGGTACACAACAACTTTAAAGACAGCAAGCAGTACCACCACAAATTAAGATTACACATATACCCTTATACTCAAAACACTTCTCTCTCTCACTCACCACCACTTCACGTGTATACTCTTCTCTCTTGCATACTTCCCCATCTCTCACACACAGCCACCTCTCTAACACACACCATTCCTTCATACACACATCACCTATTCTCTTTCACGCACAGCACCCCATAAAACACATTCCTTCTTTTCCAAAGCATCTCCTCCCTCTCCCACACACCTCCTCGTGTCACACACAGCACTCCTTTATATACAGCACATAGTATCTCTCACACAAAATGGCCTCTCACACAGAACACTCTATCTCTCACAGAGTACCTATTCATACAAATACAGCACCACTTCTCCTCAGAGAGTAAGCCCTAAAAACATGTGTGGCAACCAATGCAATTAAATTTACAGTGCCTAATGAGTCATGCGGGTGGCTCACTTAGAAAAATAAAACAGCTGATGGTTGGAATGCTTAAATTAATCTCAGACACTGGCAATTGCATGGACTGCATTCCAGCCTTTCCATCTTAGCCCACTTTGCCACTCCTGACAAAGATTAGCCATATATAAATCAGATTTGGTCCTGCTCCAGTAGGGACAGTCCAGCCCGAACTGGCAAGTGAATCTCCCTCTAGATACAAACACAAGCAACCCCAGACTGGTTCATCCTATTTGGGCCCTATTGGAATGGAGAGAGTCTCATGCATGGCTCAGGAGAGCATTTTCAAGCTGCTTTGAATTCCCCCTACCAAGCTGTAGCTTTTTGATCCCTGCCTCAACACACACAATGAACATGCATGTGAGCTGGAGGTACCTTTTGTGACATGGATCGGGATGCTGAGTTTGCCTCTATGGGCCAGCGGGGCACACCTTGTGTACCTTCTTTATCGAGCATGACTAGCTTCAGCTTGCTGGGTTGTAGATGATTGACAGTGGCAGCAACAATACCATTTATAGTGCATGGTTGGCCTTTTTACCTGCGCTGCCAGAGAGGAGACACCACTGACCTTTTCCATTTTAAAGGGATTGCATGTGTGTACCAGTTTACGTGGTAGCGGAGGCCATTATGAAGTGTGTAAAGCTCCAGTGGTCATAGCTAGTTTTCTGTTTGCTACATTTGAGTGGTACCAAAGATGGAGGGTTGGATGTAGAGCCCAGACAGCATATGTGAATTACAGGGCTCCCCCAAGATATTTCACAGGTCCTTTGTTTTGAGTCAAACTGAGGGTTATTAAGGAGTGGATACAGCTGGCCACTTTGAAGTTAGGGATTTCCCCCTGCCTTTTCTTAGCCGATGGTTCTCTGGAAGGGCAACTCCACAGAGGTTAACAGATCGTTAAGTGACTCAGCCTTCCTCCTGCCAGGATACCCCCAGCTATACCCCACCTTCCTGCTCACAGTTCTTGACAAGACCATGGCTGAACCAATTTAAGTGTAATAAGCAAAAGGGCAGAATTCACCAGAACAATTGTCAGAAATGAACTACTGGAATAAACAAAACTTGTCTGCTAGGAGAACCTCTCTGGATTCTACTTCAAGGAAGACAGCAGAACAACTCGCTCTGGAAACAACTTACTGCTACCATGTGTGTAGTGTTGGGTTTCCAGCTTGTTCACTGCTGTCATCATTTGGAATGTGATTATTCATGATGACATATTTAGAATGTTGGGTTCTGAGCTCTAGTTGGTTGGGAGCTTGGGACTGAGCTGGAAGGTGACAGCTCCTGGTGGGGTTTTTATCATTTGGATTTATCTTAATACTTATAATTACCACCTTGTACCATCTTACTCAATAAATACCTATTCTTACAAGAACCTACGTGGACCTGATCATCATTTACATCACTACAATTTTGGCGACGATTTGGGCACTTCTGACTATTACTCTCCAATGGACTTTTCAACTTCAGGTAAAGGATTTTCATTACATAAATCTACGCATTATTAAGCATACTGGCACCGTAAAGAAACCCCACCAGTGACCATTCATCACTACTGGTTGTCCTCATCCCGACCTGCCAGTCCCTGCTACACTTCCTTCTACCTAAGTCCTACTACTTTAATTATACAGCAGCAATTGATTTCCCTGCCTGCAGCGTCTTTGCCTTCTACATGCCTGCTGTTTTCCATTTTGCTGCCATGAGTCAAGTACTTTTCTTTCACCCATTCGTCAACGTAATGTATTTCAAATTATTTTCAGCAGCAATTGATTTCCATACCTGCAGTGATTCCTCCTACATGCCATTTAATTCCCGTTTTCCTGCCATTAAGCAAGTGACTTCTTTTCGATTATGCAGCGTTGCTCTGGAGAGCGCCTGCCCTGACGAACTGTTATCTCCGTCATCGTGGTTTGTGCTACCATTTTCAATTAATGAATTTGAGGGCGGGTGAGAGAATAACCCCAAGCCTGTTTACCATGAGGATTTTTCAACTTTGTGCTGTGGCATAGTATTTGGTTTGTGGTGAATGTGCATTTACACGAACATTTTAGTGCTTCGTGATATTTGAAGAGCCTGGCAAACGCTCAGACAGTTTAACTGCCATTCTACATTTTTTTAAAAACCTGCTAGATTGATTACCTTCGTCACAATGTTCTTGTGCTGTTTCCTCCGTGACATTTCTTCAATTCTACGTTACAATTCACAGCTGCACTCACCGTGAACCACCCGGCCGTGCGTAAATAACGTGCTGCCATCTTGATTAACTCTACCTTTAAGCCAACCACGTTTTTATTTGTTCGGTTTTAATAAAGTTGTCTTATGAGGCTTTCTAACGTGCCTCCTTCATACTAAAGATTTTGCAGTTTCAGTGCCTTTTCTCCTCAACTTCAACTTCGGATTCCCTCTGCTGAATATCGTATTTCAAAGCAGGTACTGTTCTGTTGTATTCTCTTCTATGATTTTATCTCTGTAACAACTTCAGTGCTAAGCATGTTTTCGGTGACATGCACACCATGAAATGTATTTATATTTTAACGCAAGTTCAGTATTTTACGCAAGTTACTGTGTGTGTCCCTGCTGCATGTTCATTGTGTTTTTTTTGCGTAATTCTGCTGCGTCCATGCTGCAAGTCCTCTGCGCTGATGCGCACAGCCTTTAACATCCTGTAATTCATAGTTAAGCACATTGACAACGGTGACCACTTTAATTATTTTATTTTATTGTTTTCTGCAAACAATTGACAACGGTGACCACTTTAATTATTTTAGTTAATGGTTTTCTCCTATCCACTATCTCATATTAGGTGAGAATTCTATCACCAGTTTATGTTTCAAGTATATTTGGTGTATTATTATTTGAACTAATGTTTATGATGTGCACTATATGTTATGCCTTTTTAATTGTATATGCAATATGATTTTACATTGCAGCAGGTATAATTACCAATTCTTTAATAACGTACATTTTTCTTGGTTGATACTTGATTATAATTTCATATATGATTCAATGCTCATTATATTTACTTTTATGATTCAGTACCATTTATATGATTGCTATATGCACTAGGTATAAATTAGTACCTGTTCTTTAGTTACGCTATATTTTTAATGATAAATGCGTCGTTTAAATTTCATCTTTATGATCCATGACGCAGTTTTGTTATTGAAGTTATTTAAATGATTGATTCAGATTTCTGTATTCTTTATGAGTGGACGTTCTTAGTCTACATTGACCAGTTTCTAATGTTATATACTGACGTCAACTTTTAAGCGTACCTATTATTCAAGAGCTCTACGATTGTTATTATTTTTCCCTTTTGCGCAAAAGTTTTATTATTCTAAAAAATCTTCTTGTGCGTAGACGTACGTTACATGAAATTTTGTTATTATCTTATTTATTACTCATGAGTTTTAAATGTTCTGTGCACTTAATGCTTTTATGTGATTATTATGCCAGATTCTCATGGCCTTTTTTAAAGGGTTATATCAGAATTAATTATTGTTACTGGCAACTGAGGTTTTCCTCTGTTCGTGCTCTTGTTAGGTGTTAATTTTCACCTTCTTCTTAATATTACTGGAGTTTCTATTTGTTTTCTCCTGTGAAGCACTTCCTTTATTCTTATATATACTTTATGTGGTCCTACCTTTCACTTCTTCGTTTGTTGGTTCACAATTTCCCCCGTCTGGCCAATTGGTGTATTTTGTGTTACTTTCAACGTTTGTGGTCGGTGTCCACCTTTGTATTATCTCCTTCTTTTTGTCCTTTAAAGAGAGGATGTGTTCTCTTTCTTATTTTTCCACCTTTGTATTATCTCCTTCTTTTTGTCCTTTAAAGAGAGGATGTGTTCTCTTTCATATTTTTTCCACCTTCATATTACCTCCTTCTCTTTGTCCTTTAAAGAGAGGATGTGTTCTCTTCCTTATTTGTCCTCCCTTTTATTCGCCTTCCTCATTACTTCTCTCAAATCTTCTCAGTTTAATTCTCTCTTCATTTACCACCACTTGTGATCAACGTTTCGTATATTTATGCTTTCCCTCATTCAGGTTCCTTCTTTCCTTTCACACATTCATTGTTATTATTTGTAATTGCTTTGTTCACATCTAAGTTTTGGTTGCAATTGCAAAATGTATAAAAGGGGAAGATGTGTAGTGTTGGCTTTCCAGCTTGTTCACTGCTGTCATCATTTAGAATGTTATTATTCATGATGACATATTTAGAATGTTGGGTTCTGAGCTCTAGTCGGTTGGGAGCTTGGGACTGAGCTGGAAGGTGACAGCTCCTGGTGGGGTTTTTATCATTTGGATTTATGTTAATACTTATAATTACCACCTTGTACCATCTTACTCAATAAATACCTATTCTTACAAGAACCTACGTGGACCTGATCATCATTTACATCACTACAATGTGTTTTTATAAGATGGGGATCTGAAGCATCAAATGCATCTTACGAGGTTGTCCCATGAGAGTAGCCAAGGCTAACCCCTATAGTATGCATTGTAGGTTAGAATTAAACACTAATGGGAATTTGTTGGTGTTAAAACCAATTATGTTCAGTATTACATAGTGTGCCAGTTGAAGTTAAGTACTCCTTTGTTTAAAGGATAAGCAGGGGCTGGACATGCATGGCCTTATTTACAAATGGCCTCCAGAGTCGCGGAGGAGGCCTCGCAGTCACGGTGGAGATCCTGCACTCATGGGGGGACCTCCGCAATGGGAAACTGCTGTACGGAAGTCCAACCACAACAGCGAGGCCTCCACTGCGACTTGGGAGGCCATTGATGAATCAGGTCTACAGTTGTTAGCTTGAGTTAATGATTAATTGTGTTACAAATCTCTAACCCCACAACAACGCTGGAAGTAATCCGTGAACTGCTCGACTTCCCTACCTTGATGGTCATGTGCTAAAGTGAGAAGCCAGCTGAATCTCCTGAATGTCTGTCAGGCAACTACTGAAAATGCATCTCCATATTTAATGGTCTAGCTGTATCATATCTAAAGTTTAAGCATGTTCCTTTGACTTCTCTGCACTGCTCATGATTGTTTCCCTTCATATTGGTAGTGTAAACAACTTTTAAGTGCACCAATGCCTCTAACAGGGGTTATCGCTACTTTTCCTGACGCTATGCTTCATAGCGTTAGGCTTGCTGATAGGAGAAATGTCGCTTAGCGACATTTCTCCTGTCATGCCAGGTCAGGAACGCCCACTTTGCATCTCATTAGAGATGCAAAGCTGGGTGTTACGTTTTCTGATGCTAAAGCAAGGTTTCACGCGTTAGCGTGGCCTTGCTAATTAGGCGATAAAATTATCGCCGCTTTTCGGACGAAAACGGCCGCAAAAGCGGCGATAATTTTTTATCGCCTGCTTGTTGATATGCCCCTTAGAGTTGGACAGACCTTAAGTATTCCATCATTGGAGCCCCCACTGGCAGTCATCTCTGTACACTAAAAGGAAACACTGTCATGCTTTGATGGCAGTTTCTTTTAAAGTTTTAATGTACAGAGAGGCCGCTGGGGCCAGCAGTCGTCTGTACACTGGACGGATACTAGTCCATCAGGATAGCAGTGGTTATTTCTTCCTCCACCCTGACAGACAGTGTATCGTCTGTCAAACTCACAATCAGGCTCTGCGTCAAAAGCGGGGGCAAGGAGGCCGCAACCATTATAAGCACAAACGCACAACAATAAAGGTATGCATGAATATAACACATCTCTTTGCTTTAAAGAAAATAAAACTGAACAAGCAAAGTGAAATGTGAATAGTAATAATTATCATACAAAGTCTTTCTTGAAGGCATTCTAGCTCTAGGTACATTTTTGACGTGATGAGCAACAGATTCATCGCCACTTTGAACATCGTCTTGCCTTTTAACCACAGTCTCATCACTTGAACTCGCAAACATATCCAGATTGGAACTAAAATTTTGATGGATAGGCACATCGCCCATAAGATCAATAGCGACACCATAGTCAATGGAATATCCCTCTCTGTCTTGCTGACCACCTTCTAGTTGGGGCGACATGACTTGATGATGAAACGTCACTTTAGCAACATGCTTGAAACTCCAGCATTTTTCATCTTGTGTAATGACACTATTTTTGTTGATTTGCACTATCTTAATGGGTTTTGTGACCTGACTCTTTCTCTTTTCCACCCGCCTGGGCAATCTTATCCTAACAAAGTCACCAACAGGGACATCTGGTTTTGCTACTTTATGCGAGCAATCATACCTCTCTTTGGCGGCTTTCTGCTTTCTAGATACCCAGCGGCGGCCCCTCCATTAGGAAGGAGGTGCGCTGCCACCACCCACAAATTAAACAATAATAAAACAGGTTTCTAACCCATTTTATAAGCGTTTTATTTTAATCCCCCTGGACCCGCCTCCAGGACATGTGGGTTGGCACAAGGTGATGACACTGTGTTGTGGGAGTGGTAGTGCACTCCCTTGTCCCTTCACTGTGCATGAGGTGTTTGGACGAGCGTTTCAGGCCGGCCAAACATCTCAGTCGCAGTGATGCTTTCTCTAGCCCCAGTTGCATTGCTGGAGCTGGAGAAAGCAGGCACAGGTTCCCAGTCTGCCTGGGAGTGCAAAGTCATAGCACGCAGGCCAATCCTGATGCTGCTTTCCTGCAGCATTATGATTGGCCACAGTGCAGTCTGGGAGCCTGTCCCAGAAGAAGGAAGAGCGCGATAGAGTGGACAGTGGAGGTGGCGGCGATCAGGTACGTTTTTTTTATTTTTTTTATTTTGTCCAACCCCCTCACTCCCTCCTCCGGCCCGCCCCACCACTTTGGCAGTGGACGGGCCGCGACTGTAGATACCTTAGATCTCACTTCATCTAGATTAGGTTTCAAAGTGACTCCCATCTTATTCCTCTGGTCTGGTTTTTAGCCACCATGGACAAACGGAAGAAGAGTGTGGCCTTTCCTTGAGTAACATGAATGGTGACACTCCTGTGACAGACTTTGGAGTAATCCAGTATGCCCATGGTCTGTTCCTCATAGCTAGAATGAGGGAATATCCCCAAACAAATTCAAATGGATGCCTTCTTTTGAGTATCTATTGAAACACTCCACTTTGCCATTGCATACCGGGTCGTAAAGGACAAACCTGATGTGTTTGAGATGATGTATACTCAGGAAAGTGGCCATTTTTGGGAATACAAACTGTACACCATTGTCAGTGACAATGACTTCTCGAAACCCTTCTCTGCTGAATGCCTCCATGAAGAATTCCTTTACGACAGAGGTAGTAACATTTTCGGCAAACATAGCCTCTGGCCATTTCAAATAGAAATCTATAAGAACAATGTCAAACCACATGATACTGGGCAGGTTTTTGAATGGACCCACAATGTTTACCCTCACTTTTTGCCAAGCCACTAACAGCCACGCAACATTGAATAATGGCATTTTTTGTAGAACAATAATTATCTGCTGCAGAACAAATTTAACACTGTCTTACAGTACGATATGCCTCATCATCCATTCATGGCCACCAATAACGTTCACGCAACAAGGTCTTCAATGCAGACATTCTTATGTGTCCCTCATGACAAGTCTTCATTAACTTCTCCCTTACTCCCAAAGGTGGTATGCATTTGTTATTCCTGAATATAAAATTACCATTTTCACTTAATTCTGATGCCACTTGTGGAAAGGATTGCAGCGCACCACTGAGATTCTTGCTGGATGGCAACCCTTCTTCAATTTATTTCTTTACTAGATGAAGCTCATCATCCTTAGATTCTTCAGTCATCCATTCCTATTGCTCTATTGCATCATCACTTATCACACATACGTCCTTCACACATACCACCACCTTGCTCTCATTATCATTCCATATGTTCTTTTCTTCTTTTGTACAAGGCAATCTAGATAAACACAAAGGATAGAGGTTCTCACTCTATGATAGAATATCTTCATTCTGTCTCACAAAATGCTTTTGAAGCATACTCCACCACCCATTCTGCTTTGCCAGATGTTTGTGATAAAACAGCTCCTAATCCCATATGCACTTGTATCTACTGTGATGATGCAATGTTCCCCATAGTTGAATGATTGCAATTGCGGTGCATTATTGATTTGTAGTTTAATATAATTGAAGGATTGTCATTGCTCATCTGTCCATACAAAATTTGCACCCTTTCTTAGTAGTTGTCTCAGAAGTTCCATCGTGAATGCAAAGTTCTCCACAAATGTGATATAATATTCACACAGCCCTATAAAAGACATTAACTTTTCCTTATTGCCGTGCTCTGAGGAGTCTAAAATAGTTTTCACTAAAGACTCTTGGGCCTTTGTGTGAAATGGTGTGTCCTGGATAATGCACTTGAGACTCAAATATGCAGCATGTGTTAGCACTCCGGACCAAACCACTCTTACTCAGACTTCTACAAACTTCTAACAAGATTTTTTCATGCTTGCTGAGGTTTTTAGAGAATACTAAAATGTAATCTTAGAAACACCAGACATTGCCCTACTCACTCTCCTCCGGCTAGAGTTAGGCCATAGATCCATCACACACAGAGTGGGCCTCAGACCACCCATTTATTGTTTGAGGGTCTGGGACATTCGCAGATCTAGTGCCCTTTCGGATGGGCCTAGAAGAAATTTTAAAACTATTAGAGGCTGCTAGGATTCCATGGTTTGGGTTCCTCAAAAGTCACCTGATTGAGCTTGGGTGCAAAAATATTTGGATGAATCCAGATATTGTGTGCAGGATTCCAAAATCTCTTCTCAAGGGCCTATATTGGAGGCGTGTTGATGTTGAGATCTGTAGGATTGAGAGGGTGGTCTCTCTTACTACAGCTTTCATGTAGTTTAAAGATGTCTACTCTTTGGAAGATTACATGGACAAGATTGAGCCCCCACTTGCCAAAGCACCATACATAAAATTCCAGATTGAGACCTTGCCACTCCGTACAGCTACCACTAAATAGCAAAGTTTTTGTTCAGAACTAGATATGTCTTGTCCCTTTTGTCCTGAGGCAAAAAAAAATATTGAGCACATTGGTTTTTTTGCCCCCATTATTATGTTCAAAGAAGGAAGTGGATATTGCCACTTTTCCGCAATATGGGGACTAGGAATTTCAGGACAGCTGCTAGGATATTAAGACCTAATACAACACAGCCTATTGTATTTGCTGTCTCTCGATTACTGTTAAATATGTGGAGATGTAGACAAAAAAGCTAGCCCCTTGAATGTTGTGACAGCTGGATCCTGAGTTAGCATCACGACCTGTGTTTAGGATTATATGATTTTATGAATTTTTAGATTATATCCTCATCGAGCTGTTTTACAGACCATGATTGTATCTATTAAACCATGCAGCTATTGTATAAATGTTATGCGTACTGCCCACCATGAGCCTAAGGCTTTTAATAGATTTTATGCTCTTATGGACAGTGACTGCACCTAACAAATTATGCTGCTACTGTACGAATTGTAATGTTACATCAATCTTTAACACAATTTTAAATGGTTTTATTGTATTTATATTCTATTTTATGCGCTTTCGTAACAGTTCTTGCCAAATAAGAAATATATTCGATACGAAACAACGGGCATGCCTTTCCATGTCTTTGAATAGGTGAAACAATACTCTTTGAGACACTGAGGATGCCAATGCTAGCCGGAATGGCATCCTCTTAACTTGATACACTCCAAAAGGCATGATGAAGGCTGTGAAAAGTCTTCAAGCTAGATAAAGCACCACTTGGGGGTCAGCACGGTTCAGGTCTAGAGTGGAAAATACTGTTGCACCATCAAGCGTGGATCATAAATCATTGACCCTGGGCATTGGGTAACAGTCTACTATTACGTTACTGTTAAGAGATCTTAGGTCAATGCATAATCAAAGCTCTCCACTACTTTTCTTGGTAAGTACAATAGGAGACACCCAATCAAAAGACTGTCTTCTCAATGATGCATGCAATCCAATAATTCTTGTAATTCTTTCTGCACACTAAATGGCACTCCTCCTAACTTTTTCTTCACTGGTTCAACCAGGCTCTTCACTTTTATTTCATGCCTATATTATTTTAACTTTCCCATCCTTTGACTAAATACTTTTGGGAAGGAAGCTATGAGTTTCTCCTTGAAGTTAACTTCATTTACAATGAGTACAGGATCCTCCAAATTGGGATTGAGTGTAATCTTCAAGCATTTCTGATCTTTCCATCCAGGCACATTTGCCCCTTTGTGTGCTAAATAAATCTTGAATCTGACAGATCTTCCTTTAAAATAAGTCTGAGCAGCAAAATAACCAATGAAATTGATCCTTTGGCCATCAAAGGTGACTGCTTCAATTTCAGGAGGTAGCAGATCTTGTACCACCCTTTTTAGGTTGCCATCAAAATAAGACTTGGATATGATTTAGAATGGAGAACCAGAATCAGTCATAACCAACAAGTTCACTCTTGCATACTTATTGTACACATTGGAGGCATTGACGACTATTCTCATATCTGGTTATTCTCATCTGCTTCCTCACTTACCAATAAGACCATATTCTTAAACAAAATCCTCTTCATCTCCTCTTCTTCTGACTTCACTACTTTTTCTTCTTTGATACTAGACACCTTTGCCTGACTTTGTTTACCTCTTTCCCTGCACATCTTTGCAAAGTGTCCCTTCCTTCTGCAGATGCTACAATCCTTGTTGATGGTTGGACATGACCTTGCATAGGCTAAATGAATTGGACTTCCAAATCGATAGCAGAAGGTTCTATTTCCAACACTTCGCTCTCTTGTTTCTTCTTTTTTAAGCTGTTTTCCTTTCATGTCACTTACTTTGTTCTCCTTTGTTGCAGACAGATCCTCCTTCACTTCCTTAAGACAGCTCATAGATCGTTTAATCGCTTTCACTGTTGTTACCACTTCATCCAAAGTAGGATCCTTTATCACCTATGATCTTTCTTGAATCCTTTTATTGTTTGTGTTTACCATGATCTGGTTTCATTAGTATTCACTCCAAAATTGCAGGTGTTTGAAAGATACCTCAAGTCAGCTAGAAACCCGTCAATAGTTTCGCCTTCTTCTGGTGTAAAAATGGTAGCGTTCTAATGTAGTGCTAACGATTGGTTAGATCTGAACTCTAATCTCATTAAGCCTCTAGTAACTCATTGTATTCATTATCTTCCATAGTATTTTCTATTTTGGGAATCCATCTAAATACTTCTTGTTCTTCTGATCTTAATGCATGCAATAATATGCATTTTATTTATTTCAGATGACATTTTATCTCCCTCAAGTGCCACCAAGTAGGTCATAAATTCTCCTTTCTACCTTTTCCAAGGGTTTGGTGGTTCCCCTTTCAAATGTAAAAAAAAAAAAATTGGGAAGGATCCAATTGCATTTTCTGTGATACAACTGAACAAAATGAAAAGAAAAGTAATGACTCTTATTAACTTGCAGAACTAAATCCACTTTATACATGTCTGTTGATTTTATTTTTATGTTTTTTTCCTTAGTGACAAAGTCCATCAACAATTGGTTGTTTCTCACAAGGAAGCCCGTATAGATCAAAGGGTTTCACTTAAAGGTGGTTGCAAAATTAGTCTCTGAGGCGAAACGCTGCTATAATTATATTGCAGGTGTCTGCTAGCAGCCTCTTTAATATTTCCCCACAAGAACTTACTGACCGCCCAACGAGGCGTGACTTTCACATGATGACATATCGTCCAGCTGGCGTTACACTGGCCTGTACCAATACATAGCTGCGCTGTCGCCAGCAAACGTCCACAGCCCATGCGAAAAACTCAGCTGCTGGCCGACCTCCTAAGTGGCAGCCATAGTGTCTTCTAGTTGAAGTCTCCTCCATCTCCTTATCGCCAAAAGTATGTTGTAATAAAGAAACCGGAAGTGAGGTGGGAGCAAACAAGATTTTTTTAATTTCAAAGTATTTTATTGTTTTTCAAGAAGAACAAACAGAGAATAATACTGTACCAGGGTTAGCATAAGATATTTGTGAGGTAAACATATCACATATAAAAGTATAAGGTGAGGTTATTACACCTATAAGGGTATCAAGGGCCTAACCCTAATGAACAATAATCGAGGAAGAGAGACAAGAAAAGAGGAAAGAAGAAAGAGAAGGAGACAGAAGAGATCAAGGGTTAGGCTAGCGATATTATTCTCTCCATTACGGAGGTTGGTACTCGTGTGAGGCACCGACGCTCAGCTTAGAATCCTCCAGCCCCAAACTTTTGGAGCCGATGAGAGGCGGGTGCAACCATTTTAAGCACAAACATGGGGGGACAACAAGGAAATAATAATAATTTACAATACATTACAACAATAAAGTTCTGCATGAATATAGCAGGCGTGTTTTTTTCTGTGTTCTTTTCTCTTTCCCCACCAGTCACCCATGGTTTGAAGGCTAAACCATTCTGCTTTTGGCTTCAACAGTTCCACCTAATGAGTAATCAGTGAAAGGTCTGCATGTTGAAAAAGATGAAGATGCTCTCACATTGAAGTGATCCAGATGTGCTCACAATGTGTCCCAAACATCAACAGGAAGTCGACGGTTTAGCTCTCCTTTACATTCCAGGGATGCTTTAAACTGACAGTAACCCCTGCAGTGCCACAGCAGCCTTCAGAACACCCTATATTTTATGAGAGCCTGCTTTTACTGCTAGAGTCAAAGCAGACTGAACTTCAAAGCGCGAGCTGTGTCTTCAGTGCACACTTTTAGTTGAACCAATGGGCCTAATTACCAGACAGCATTAACTCGAACACAAATGTTATTGCTAGGGTCACAGCAGCACACGTGCCAGTCAATTAACAAACAGAATGTGCTTGTGTTTTTATTTAGATTCAATCGACAAAGAGCAGACTGCTATTTGCCAAATTGTTGCACATGTGGACATTATACCAGCCCACTAATAACAAAAATCCTACCCACTAACAAGAAAAATAAGCCTCGACAAGGCCAATAGGTCTGCTTTTGAAAAAGTATACGGAAAAACACCAGACACAGAGAATATACACTTATAGGTACACATGCCAATAATACAGGTACATGTGCCAACGCTGAAAATATACAAATAGGCACACATGCTCCCCCAGAAAACAATACAAGCAGACACACGCACACATCACCAAGTGATAATTGTCTTAGTGGGGTGTACTTTACTAATTAATTAAAGGAACACAAGTAACCTAAAGTATATGTGGTCTTTCTATCCGTGGATACATCTGTACTGCATGGCTAACTAAATGAATACAAGCATTGGAAAAGCAACAGCTTTCGTGTCTGAGGCTTCCTGGTTTGTCAATTGGTTTTGGGGGTGCTATACAGCATGTGGATGTTTTGCAGCACTGTCAAAATAAAAAATAAAAAAGGCTTGATGACAGTCATGTCATTCTACGGGCTCGCGCGTGCTTCACAATGAACGCGCACACCAGACGAGCGACACAGTTCCATTTGCTTACATTTTTTAATTTACCAATCTAAGATGATGGATGGCACTTAGATTGGTATATATAAAAAAAGATGTTATAGTGCTTAAGAGCCAATTAAAAAAAAACAAGAACTGCGGGTATTGGGGCGGGGGCATAGGCGGAAACTGAGGAGTGGGTGGGAGAAGCACAGGAGAGAGAGACCACCACAGAAGCACACAGACAAGAGAAAGCAGCACTGGCAGGTAGCAGGCAGACAAGAGAGAGTAACACGGAGTGGGAGTGGAAGAGAAGCACAGTAGGGAGACAGCTGGAAACACATGCACTCTTGTGGAGTACTTAAGCAAAAGAAAAAAAAATAGTTGCCTAAAAGGGAGGAGTGAAAGGACACAAATAAAGAAGCTATGCCTGGGGGAGGGACAAACACAAGATGGACAAGGCAAGACATCTAATAAGAAGCAAACAAATGAGAGCAACAATAAAGCCATCCAATAGTAAGCAATGGTGGGCTTGAAGCCCACTGTAAGATCTTGGTAAGATGACAATAAGTCTTTTTCAAATTGACAGCTTGCACTATCTGGTAGGCATAACCTAAAAAGGATAGAAGTTCAAACTTTCAGTGCATACCACTTAATATACCCATTCTGAAAACTCGACAAACATCCACACATAAAAAATAATCTTAAACTTAGTGCACAATGTCTGCTTTTTCAGAATTTATGTTTCATGCAACATAAAAGTGCTCATCCAATTTCATGTCCTTGTGAATTTTTGACCTCCTTCGTTGCGGAGAAAACGCAGTGGGATAATGTGCCTGCTGCTGAAATATCAATGTGACTTTCAAATCACAGTTTTATACACAGGTGTATAAAGCACCAACTTTCATAAACCTAACTTATCTTGCAAACAGCTGTATGAAGTCACAAAGCAATAAGGTGGCCACAAGCACTGCAAGTAAAAAATGTTGCACTTCAAATTAGTTGTTGCGGAATTTCAATTAGAAGAGGAGTATTATGTTGCATAATAAAGCAATTCTGAAATAATCAGTCAATCTGATAAACACAATTTTTATGGAACTAGAAATAATTGATGTAAAGCTTGAAGATCACATGTTGCAATGTTTAATACAAAATGGACAAAAAAATCCACTGTCCTTCAAAACAAAAGAGAGTCAACTAACACCCTTTCAGCAATGAATAAAATCGACCTTTTATTTATAATCTCACTGTGCTTTAAATAATAGATACTATTACCCAATCAATGCATCTTTTTTTCTCGCTTTCTCAACTTGAAAAGATGGGAAGCTGAGTTGTTCTTGCCAGGACACAAACTCATGACTTGCAAACAAACCTAATTGTTATTGTTATTATTAATTACCGTGCCCAATTTGTAATAGATTAAGTGCCAGGGCCCAAAGCTTTGGTAAGAAGGCAGCGACCAGGGCTACCAAAGGTCAGGGTTGCCAAGTTCCATGCCACTTTCATCCACCACCCTACACTCCATGCGCCTTTATCTCACACTTGCAGTTCCTTTTTAATCCCTTCTTTCTCACTTTGTCACTATTTTTCCATCTTTTTCTCCCTTTTCCCTATTTTCTGCCTTTCTCTCTCTTGTTCTGGGTCAAAGTTTGATTATGAAAAATAAGTGCCAGTCCCTAAAAATAAAAGTGCCACTGAGTCCGACCTGGAAACACTGGCTCAAATTAAGCACTGGGTAATTTCTCAAAAATAACATGCCAAAAATGCTTATTGAATAAATTTGGCAGCAAGATAATAGCTCGAGCCGGAGACCGAGCAATGCTTTTTTTTACTGGAAAATGGGAAGTAAACTGAGGTACAAACAACTGTTGCTTGAAGTAAGGCCAACTCGTTTTGTCCAACCTGGTTTTATCACCTTGATCACAGACACTGCATGCTGTTCTCTATTGCTATCTTATGTGACAATATTGGTTGACCCAGACAAAGGGAGAAAAGGCACAGTGTAGGGGCAGCCACATTCTGCTTTCTCGACCATCACATATCTGCTATGCTGCATGGCAAATCTTTGTACAGGGCCTGGTTGATGAGTCTAGAGGGGTGGGGAAGCCCAGCCACTTCCGGGCTCTGACAGGGGCAGACAGGCCTAGTCCTGTCCCTGGATGTGTCCTGCAAGGTGGGCTGTGGGATAGCGCTTTATAGCACTGGCCAGGTGTGGTGATCAGGTGATAGGGTCTATGGCAGAAGAGCGTCGCCCCACTAGCTCAGAGCCAGCAGCTGAAAAATAGTGCGTGTTAAATCAGCCTGCTCAGGCCAACCCCGCGATGCTCTCATGCTAGGTAATAGCATGAGAGCAGCGGGGAGATTGCACCAGGAGCCTCTGATGCTGTCCCAGTGTCTGCTGGGACTAGGAAGCAGAGGAACACCAAGGTGCAAGGCTGCCAGCAGCTTCAGGTAAGTCCTATTTTTTTAATACTAAGCCCCCCCTGTGCGCCCCCTCCCGGCCCACCTCCAGTGCCCTCTTCACCCGCCCTACCACTTTTGTCTGTGTTGGACGCCACTGGTCCTGCTTTCTCCATCTCCCTTCGATGCCTTGTGGGAGTTGTAGTGTTCCAAAATTCAAGTCAAACAGAGAGGACCGCACAGCGTGCTGTGACCTGGTGCTTTATAGCATTAGTCAGATGTGATGATCAGGTGAGGAAGTCGTACCTACCCACCCCCTCGATGCCTTGTGGGATCTGTAGTGTTCCAAAATCCAAGCCCAAAGTGAGTGTCTGAGGCAGCGGGCTGTGAGCTGATGCTTTATAGCGTTGGCCATGTGTGATGGTCAGTTGAGGGGTCCCGCCTCCTCCTCCCCCGATGCCTTATGGGAGCACATGACACAAAGCTAGTACACTGGTTTGTGGTTTCAGGCCATGACAAAGGAAGAAGACAACCAACCCACTGATGCAACCAAAATGTATACATTTCGACAGAGCAGGTTCTGGAGACAAGGGGGTATATGTACAAGCCCCTATCGCCACGGAGACGTCACTATTTAGGACGTTTCTGTGGAGATAGGGGCTCTGCCTTATTTCAAAGCAGTGTTAAGCCATTTAACGTGGCTTAACACTGCCTTGTAAATTAGGTCCTCTTTCACGCTGTGCTTAGCGTGAAAGGGGAGGGCAATGGGTGTTGCTGTGGGTGTTCCAGGAGGCAGCGCCAGAATTATGACCAGTGAAAACCCGATCTTACCCTGACGCAACGAGGAGAAATGTTACTTTCTCCTCCTTTTTGCTGTGTTCCTGTGTGCTGCGTTGTGCAGCACACATGAAAACAGCAAAAGGCCAATGATTGTTTATATACAGGAAGGTCCCCCTTCCTGCACATAAACAATCATTTTAAAAAAATGCAGTTTTGCAACTTCTGTGTGTGCTGCATTAAGCAATAGAAGTTACAAAGCGGCAATTAAAGATTGTTCATGTGCAGAAAGGGGGACCTTCCTGTACATAAACAATCTTCCCCAGAAAAACTAAACTTAGCGCCAGCACAGGGGGAAACACATGGCTGCACCATATTCTTGTAAATATGATGCAGCCCTGCGTTTCAGAAGTGGCGGAGCGTGTTGATAAGACAAGGAGGCTAACGACACGCTCCGCCACATCTTTGCACATATGCCGCAAAATTAGAAACAGCGGCTTGAATCGTCAGAGATGCCTGTCCTTTAGGCATGGTTAGCAATGGTAAGAAAACATGGCTGCGGCATGTACAGTTGCCCTAAGGCAATGGCTCGCATTGACAACTCCTTCTCGCATGATTTATTCATGCAAATTAAGGCAGATCAATGATTATCAAATGATTGTCTTTAAATTCCATATCAAGCTCGAAACATTCTAATGAACTCTAATCAATATTCAAATCCAGGCCATCGTCATCTGATGTTATCATTGTTAGCATGTTCGGACTACGGAGTAGAAGTCTCTTGCTCCAGCCCATCAGACATGGATTGAGTCAAACGTTTAGCGACATCAGTCGCACATGAAACATTATTTCCATAAAGAACCACCAAAAGAGCTTTTTCATTCTCATTCGCTGCATTCCAATCAACACCATGGCTGGTACAGTGCATTTTAGTTTAAACAAAAGATCCCACTCTAGATTTGCAGGTGAATTAGGACTCAAGAGAAAGTCTTGAGAGTCAGTGATAAGTCCTTAAGAGATGCACATAGATTCATTAACAAAGTTAGGAGCAAATGTGATAGAAATGTCAACTACTTCAATTGTTTCACCAAAGAGCAGTAGAGGGCATGGGCGGGGGACCAGGGCCAAGATGGTGTAGGACAGGTGCCCACTGCACTATGTGCTGATTTGATGCTCCCAGCCAACATCCTCCGTTACTGTTGCCCCCATCACAACCACCAAGTAACTGAAGCTCCTGGGTGCTGTGCGTAGGCGGTGGATGCGGTTGACGCCCTCGGTCCAGGGGGTAAGTGGGCCTGGCATTTGAAGAAGTGCTGTGATGGGGCGGCTACAGGGCCCTAGATGGATTGAGGTGACTGGTGCTACAAGGGTTACTGGGTGGCCCCGCTGAGCCATGGGCATCCCAGGAAGGACGTAATTTGGGGCAGGGATGCATTGATCCCCCATGACTAAATAACCATCTGCTTGTGGCCTATTTGAAACAGGATGAGTGGGGCACTGACGAACCCTTTCCATCCACAGAGAGATAGATGTGGGCCACTTAGTGAGCTGTGGATTGCGCCCTCTGGATGTGATTGACGCAGTGGACTAAAAGTGAGGCCTGACGATCCTGGTGCTGCTGACACCCTGCAAGGGCATAGTTGGACTTTTATTAAGTACTGACAGGATGGAGGCCTTGAAGTGGTGTATAGAACACTTTGGGTGAGTGGTGGAGAGTTAAGGGGTGCTCAACTCCTGGCCAAACCCCAAGAACTCTGGCTCTGCAGGATAAGGGGCCACATACCCCTGTTAGAAAAATTCAGAGACACAAACATCCTCTCAAAAGTCCAGTGGCTAAGACAGCAGGAATCAATCAGAGATCTGTAGAGCGTGCTAATCACCCCGAGGGGTATCCAGGCACTTGCATGAGGTAGAGCTACTCCAACAGCCGGGTCTTGAGTCTACTCCTGAAGTCGGCGAGGGAGGTAGATGTTCGGAGGTGGATGTGGAGGTCTTTCCAGGCTTTGGCTGTGAGGTGGGAGTTTGAGCGTCCTACGGTTTGGGCATGGCAGAGATGGGGGATGGTGGTAAGGGCCAGGGCGGCAGAACGCAGGTGTCTGGTTGGCTGGTAGAAGGTCAGGCGGTTGTTCAGGTATTCTGGTCCAGTGTTGTGGAGTGCTTTAAATGCGTGTGTGAGCAGCTTGAAGTGGCATCTCTTCTTCACAGGGAGCCAGTGCAGGCTACGTAGGTGGGGGTGATGTGGGCTCATCTGGGCAGGTCCAGGATGATTTTTGCTGCTGCATTTTGAATTGTTTGAAGGTGCTTGAGGAGGAGGGTGGTGGTTACGGCATAAAGGGCATTTCCGTAGTCAGGTCGACTGTGATGAGGGCTTGAGTGACGGTTCTTCTGGTGTCGGTTAGGACCCATCTGAATACTTTACAGATCATTCTGTTGGTAGTGAAGCAGGTGGAGACGACCGAGTTAATCTGAAGTCTCATGGAGTTCACTGTCGAGGATGATTCCTAGGTTGCAGGCGTGGGTGGTGGGGTGGGCGCTGGTCTGAAGGTGGATGGCCACCAGGAGTCGTCACATGGTGGCGAGGTCTTCTGAAGAGAACTTCTGTTTTCTCAGTGATGATCTTGAGGCAGTTGGCTCTCCTCCAGTCGGCAACGTCGGTCATGGCGTTCTGGAAGTTCGCTCTGGGGGTCTCCTGGTCTTCCGTGAGGGAAAATATGAGCTGGGTGTTGTCAGCGTAGGAGATGATGTTGAGATGTGGCTGCGAGGATGGGTGCCAGCGGAGTCATGTAGACGTGGAACAGTGTGGGGTTGAGTGAGAAGCCCTGAGGTACGCTGCAGATGATGCTCTTGGGGCCGTAAGTTACAGCGAGAGGCGAATTCTCTGAGTGCGCCCAGTGAGGAAAGAGGATAGCAACTTGAGGGCGTTGCAGTAGATGCCGATGTGGTGAAGTCTTTTGATGAGGAGGTGGTGGGAAATGGTGTCAAAGGCTGTTGAGGATGGTTCTTACATCGTCTGTGGGAGCTATAAGGTTGGTTTCTGTGCTGTTGTTTGGACACAAGCCGGATTGGGAGGGGTCAAGCAGGTGGTTGAATTCCAGGTAATCTATGGGTTGGCGTTGATGGCTTTCTCCAGTACCTTTGCTGGGAAGGGGAGGAGCAAGGATGGTGAAACCTAAAATCAATAAAGCCACAGACATGAAGGTAACAGTGGTGTTGCCAGCGCAGGCCTGGGGAACGGATGAGCCCTCTCTAAGAACACTAGAGACTGCACTTTGGGGTCAGGTAGAACAATCTGGGGCAATATATAACATGAGAAGGACACTGAAGGCCAAAATGGATGGTGCCAAACTAGATGTGTATCTGCCCAGGATTGACCACCAGAAGCTTGTGGCAAAGGTTGCAGACACCGAAAAAGAAATGGCAACAATAAGCCTTCTCTTGCATGTTAAAGCCCTCACAAGCTGTGGCACATCTCCAGCAGCGAGCGAGGGATGTTGAAGGCTGATTATGCTCTAGTAACATCTCCATCACTGGAATCTCAGAGAATATGTAAGGTCAAAGTGCCTAATTATTCCTGGAACAATGGCTAATCCAAAACATCTACAATAGAACTCCCAGGGGCAGTTCCTCCATTATAGCGGGGAGCGTCGCCCCACAGAAACGCCCCCAGAAACGAAAAATAAAATGGAAATGAAGTTAATTTATTACCATTCTATTTTTCATCACCCCGTCCTGAACAGAGTGTCAGGACGGGGTGAGGCCTGCTGAAAGGCAGCAGCATTAGCAGGAGGAGGGTGGGCTGCCTTTGCACTTGTTTAAAGTACTCATTTCTCTTTCGCCTGCCATCTTGCAACAGCCAGCCAGACTTGCGCACTTTAAACCTCTCAACCCAGCTATCTCATGCTGGTTAACAGCATGAGAGCAGGCCTGGATTGGCTTGGGAGCCTGCCTTAAAGACAGAAGATGATTGAGAATGTTGCACTCGTGGCAGGAAGGTAAGAGTGTTTTATTTAATGTAATTCTTTTTTGTGCCACCCGCATCACCATCCTTTGGACATGCCAGCCGCCACTGGGAACTTCCTCAAATATCTTCATAGTAGCTGGCACATCGGGTGCGGGGTGACCCTCCCACCTCCCAGCTCCGGGGTCTCTACCTAGACCCATGGCCGCCTGGATGTTGAACTTCAAGGACAAGTGCTGCATCCACTAAGTGACTCACGCTCATGGCCCATGGGTAGTAGAGGAACATAAGGTCCACCTATTCCCAGACTACTCAATCCTAGAGCAACAGGAGAAATTCCTTCCTCAAGATCAAAGCCACGCTGAGACATCTGGGATTGCCGTATGAGCTTAGATACCCTGCAAGACTCTGTGTAGTCAGAGACAAAGCCTCCTACCTCTTTACATTGCCGGAGGGAGTCTGTCAATGGATACAGCAAAATGGAACCCCAAGAACAGAGACCAAGATCGCAGAGACTTGCCGCATGGTGGGAGAATTGAGCCCTGGGAAGACCGTCCAGATAGCAGACAAAATCTGAAAGGGCCAGTGTGGTGCCGGCTATTGAGAGCTACAGGAATTCTCTGGAGGTGGCATCCCAAAGCAGCCTGGAACCTTCCCGTGATGATCCGGACTCTGGAGAAGAAGACATGGCAAGTCCCCTGTGACAGGGGCCTAGTGTGAACCTCTATGACCACAGTCAATCTTGTTTGATGCCTGCGAAAATCCATATCAGATGAATGAGCCATAGCACCAGCCTGACAGACATTCTGATAATTGTACTGTGAGTGGGTGAGGTTAAGTGGTGATAGAGGTGAAGATGACATGCTTGCTGGGGTACAGGGCACAGGATGTTCAAGATGCAAATATAGAGCAACTTAGTCCCCCTTTTCAGTACTGGAGGGGCAGTCTCACTGAATTAGCGAAAATTGTTACACTTAACTGGTTTGAACTGTCAGTCTTCAAGATGTCATTTTCTTTTGCAAAGTTTGGGTGGTGTGGGCAACTAACCTTTCCATACTTGGGGTAATGAGCAGTCTTCAGCTCATCTAGTGGAAAAGTGGAGCAGAGGGAGTGGTTGCAATAGCTCCAGTTAGGATGCACACACAGGTACGCAAAGACACTTGGACATGGTGCAGCAAAAAGATTTCCCACTCTTTATACGTCACAGACACTTAAGAAACACACAGTATGAAAGTGCCCATAGCACATGATTCATATATGATTTAACAAAAGTGTAGCATTTGACATTATTTAATAGTGCCTTCACTGTAGGATTAGAGAACTTACTCACAGAAATGTCTTACCATAAGTAAGTGTGACAAATAGAGAACCATCCTCATTTAGTAGATAGTGTACTCACTATAGAGATGAAATGTGACTTTTCTAATGTGTGTGCTACTTCACGTGAATAACACTTGATGAACTGTAATTGAGAATAAAACCATTCTCATATATGTAGAATGTAATCCTACTAGAAACGACACTGAATTTATGTAATATGCGCATCAATATTCCATATATTTGATTTAAATGTAGTTCTCAGCCATACTTACAACTGAATATTTTAATGACTTATTGAATATTTCATGTAGTGTGAACCTAATGCATTAAACACTTATATTCATTTATGTTTAAACATGTCATGAGTAGGCCTGTATTTCACCATGCTGCATAAATCTGATTTCATTTTTCTGTTAACTCGACATTTCTTGCAGGAATTCACATGTATTGTTAGTTTAGATCAGACACATTTCTATACTTGAGATAGAGGAAAAGGGCCTGAGAAAATGACATTAATGAAGGTACACGGAGAACAGAGCATTAACTGAATGAGCTGTTTGGCAAAAAAATGCCATCTACGTGTGTCTGAGGGAGAGATTTTGTTCCCATGTCCAGTGTGGGACAAACTAGTAATGTTGCAGTCTGCAACTTGAGAATTGGATGAGTACAATGGACTCATTGGGGTGGGGATGTGGTCCGTCGGCTAGACTGCCGACTTTGGTGCTGGAAACCAGGTTTCGAGCCTCGGGGTCGCGTCCACATCCTGTGATTCTGGGCAAATCACTTAATCTCCCCGTGCCTGAATGTGTAATGTAAATACGGTGCTCGTGTAAAGCGCTCCAAAACCTTCGGGTCGAGTTTGCGCTATATAAATCTGCCAAAAAAAAAGGGACCCCTGATGGTGTGATCAAGGGGGTGTTGCTCAATAAACTTTGCACGCTATAATATACCATTCCCCCTGGGCTTTTTCAGAGATTTCCTTCAGACCCGCCCTGAGCCTCTTTGAGAGTCCCCCTGACTCTTGCCGGACTGCCTTACTGAACTTCCCTTTTCTACAGGCTCTATACAGAACTCTCTTGCAGATTATTTGCAGGCATCTTCCCTGATAACATATTACCTGAGTGAACTTTGAGAGGTTTAGACCTAAATGCTCCCATAAGATAAGGGTGCTGCCATTATGCGGTGATAGAACCAACTTGGTAATCCAAGTAAATTCCATCATATGTAATAGTACTGATTGTCGTGTGTACGCTACTATCATATTCTCACAGTGATGACATCCTTAGGAAGTGGCAATGATATGGCAGGGTGCACTTCAATCTGGTCTTTGTTATCATATGCAAATGGTGTACTATCAGATGCCCACCTAATATATATTTTAGGGTTTTGCCTTGTAATCCTGATGAATGGAGCAGGGAGGATTAAGCCCATGCTCACAGGTACCCACGGGTTAGAAAAGGCAGCTACATTCTTCTCCCCTACACCTTTAATATTCTGACTTGTGTTACACCATCAAGGTTTCTTCTTTTGAAGGCCACTGATTCAATATTTTTGATACATAAATCAAGCTCCTCGAACTTCTCAGTCTGTCGCTATGCCTCAGAGTACATAAACTTCACTTCCCACCAGGATGTATCGAAAAATATCCTGCTTTGTGGATCCCCAGAACAGAGAGGAATTATATAAAGTAAACTTTCACCATTCAGGCAGATGAAAGACACAGACAAAACGTCGATTGTGCTTGCCTGGTCCTTTCCATCCGATTTTTTAAGTCGAATTTGTGGTGCTTATCTGGACTGCAGTGCTTAATTTGTATAAAAATGAAGTAAATGCCAAGGCCTATATTTTTCTTAGGAGCCTGCTCCTGGAATTGCTAAATGCTGGGTTTGCCAATTACCAAGCCTGCCTAGTCTTGATTCCAACAGAAGCCTTTCTTCCAACACCCTACACTTCTTGCTTCATTATCTCACGATTGCGGGTTTGTTTAAACACCTGCTTTCTCCCTTTTCTGCTTTTTTTTCTCTTGCTTTGGGTCAAAATGAAGATAAATAGGTCCCAGTCTCAAAAACTACCACCGGCACAAATGAAGCACTCAGTGGCTGCCCCTCCGCTATGGCTGAGAGAAACCGGTCCTAGGAAGCTTGTTTCTGGTCCAGGGAAGACATGGCTTGGCAGTTCGGGCTGGACTGTTCCCATGAGGCACAGGGTCAGACTGATTTGCATATGGCCATGTCTGAACTGGGGTGGCAGAGTGGGCTAAAGAACAGTGATGGATAAAACCCAGATCAGTTGA
This sequence comes from Triturus cristatus, assembly GCF_964204655.1. Classification (NCBI taxonomy): domain Eukaryota; kingdom Metazoa; phylum Chordata; class Amphibia; order Caudata; family Salamandridae; genus Triturus; species Triturus cristatus. The sequence continues at coordinate 1,100,545,383 of NC_140591.1, read as the reverse complement.
CTGGGGGTGAGTACTTGCAATGTTCAACACTCCGTCCATCATTTCCTTTGGTTTTTGCTTTGAGGAGATTCGCCCCCATGCCAGCAGCCGCAAAACGTGTTAAATAAAACGATAATAAAACATGTTTATTATTGTTGTATTTTTCCTCAGAGGGCCGAGTCTTGGGGGCGGAACTATCGCAATGGCTGTCACAGAAGGGGTTGTGGTGGGCACTGCTATTAGTACGCATGTCAGTTCGGCCGGCCATTTTAGGACGGCCAAACTGACATGCGCACTGAGCTGTCTCCAACCCGATCTACTTTGCCAGGTTGGAGACAGCAGGCACAGGCTCTCAGTCTCTCTGAGACAAATCGAGGGCACTCAGACCAATCCTGACACTGCTCTCATGCTACCAGCAGCATGAGAGCTGCCTCTGGATTGGCTGCAGGGGATTCTGGGAGCCTGTGCCTGCAGTGCACTGGAGCCAGAGAGAAGCAGAAGAGTGGTGATGTGGCAGGTAAGTTATCTGTTTTTGTGTTTTGTTCTGTGTTATGTCTACTCCCTCCCCCTGCCCCAGTACTTTGGTTTGCCACTAGCCGCTACTGGAAGCACTACTGGTCCTTGGAACTGATGCTTCGAGACACCTACGCAGGGGTTGGGATTGTCACCTGCAACCTTCTGCCCATACACTGGTGAGTCTCAGTGAGACCACTGATGTCCTCTAGTACACCATTCATTTAGACAAGATAAATGTACTCTTTGAAGGCTCGCCTTATAATGGCAAACTAATATATGGGGGAGGCAGGGGCACAAGCTGAGCACACATTTGTATACGACAACCACTGACCAATGACATTGCTCAGTTCTTCAAACTATAGTTATGCCTTCCACCGATTTATGCAATATGGGCCTATGTAACGTAGTTTTCATGGGAGCACAAACAGGATGTGATTCACAATAGGAAAGCCAGGAAAGAAATGAATTTATATTTTCGCCTGTTGCGTTATTCATATGTTTGGAGAACATTTCTAGGTGTACCGACAAATTCCACATGTGTAATTGTAATCAATTGTACAATTTTGAAGGTGTAAATAGAAGGTAAATGTGAATTTACACGTTCAACTTGGTTTTCCATACTATGGAGAACCCCCTTCCCCAACACCCACAGGCAAGGCGGAAACATTCAGTCCCCATTCTCACCCTAGTAAACGCACTTACTGCTGGTGTTAACAGGAGTCATTTTACACTTGCATCCAGGGTGCAAAAAGCCCTGCAAATAAAAGCTGGGTAGTAAACCCAATTCATCCGATTACAAGAGCCACAGTAACTCCACAGATCTGTAGTGTTTCACCCGGAAACATCAACAGCTGAAAGCATGTGTAGTCTTTCTATGAACTACCAAGGGAAAATGAGGCCCTGAAGAGGGAATCGGGTTGAATTACTGATTACTGATTCTCACGGTAATTACGGTAATTTTAAGGGGACCCTCAGGGCCCACTTTAATCTATGGTAACTCCGTCACTGGAGTTAGCGATTCACCAGGTATCAGTAACGTCAAGGTCAAAGTTGCTTGGGAAGGTAATGAGGACATCAGAATGAAGCTCATGGTTCCGAATACCCAAACCCAGTGAGATTACCACCTTTGTTGTTCTAGTGTCGTAAACTTAATTGCCCTGATTACTTAATGGTAATCCTCATTACTCTTAGTCCTACTCATTCTTGACCCAGTCATAATACATGAGGTAGTATCCAATCGCAGACAAAAAACAAAACAGGAAACGCTTGCTGACCCACCCTCCGGCTAATGGCTATAACTAACTAGCCCTACCTGACCACTTCCTGAAATACCAATCAACACATAGGTCTGATATCAGGAGGGTCAGTGGGAAGTATGACTAGGTTGAGGACGAGTAGGACTAAGAGTAAAGAGGATTACCGGTAAGTAATCAGGGCATTACCACGAGGTCCCTCTGCCCAATTATAATACAGGAGATATACCAAAGCATACACCCAATACTGCTTTCCCACATCTTGCATGACCAAGTCCCAAGGAGACGGTCAGAAGTTCGAAATGCAGCAGATCTGTCAACATACACAGATAATGCACATTTAACATCCAAAGTGTGCACTACTTGCTCCTCTGGAGGAGAGGGAGAAGGACAGAGACAGGGTAAAACCAGCTCCTGAGAAGAATGAAACTTACAATGAACCTTTGGAACAATCCCAGAATCCAATTTCAACGCCACTGCATTCTCCATGAACCTCAAAAATGGAGGGGAACACCTCAAAGCAGAAAGTTCCTCTACGCGCCTGGCTGACATGCTAGCCACCAGAAATACCACTTTAAAGTCAAGGAATTTCATAACCACAGATGATAAAAGTTCGAAAAGAGGTGATCAAAGAGTGTGAACAACCAGAGAAAGATCTCACGAAGGAACAGTAGATTTGACAGTGGGTGATGTTAGAGGAAAACTGTGACACAACCTGGCAACTAAAGGCCCAGCATTTGAGGAAAAGCAAACTGAATCCCTGAATGCTCTGACTTTTCAAAGTAGACTGTGCATAACCTTTATCAAACACATCCAGAAAGAATTATAGAATAGAAGAAACTGTACAATATGTAGGAAACATACCATGAAGAGAACACCAATGGGTATATTTACAAGAACTGGTACACCACTGTTTTGCTGCAGTGGTGCCCCAAATAAATTACTGCTGCTGTACGACAGATTCTAACACCATGTTGGCGGCATATTTACAATACGGCAATCGATGGCGTTAGGAAGAGGCCGGTGTCGTAAAAACTGAGGCATGTTGTTAAAAAATTACACACTAATGCTGCAAAAGGGACGTTCGGCCAATTAGCATTTAAAAAATAGACTCAAGCCGTCCTAGCATTACTTTTATTCACCTAGCAGGGGGAAAAAACGCCGCTATGTGCAAACAAAAAGTTACACTTACCTGAAAGAAGCGATGGAGCAGCTAGGTGTGGGCACAGTCCAGGACTACAACCCCAGCAACCCCAGTACCAGCCAGGATGACCAGCCAGAGTCCCAGAGGAAGTGCAAGTTCAGTCAGGAGGAGAATGGGATCTTGATCACTCAGGTAACGGAGCACCAACAGCTCTTCGTCAGCTCCAAAGTGCCACTGAGGAGGAAAAAGACTATGTGGTGGACCATAGTGTACAAGGTGTACAGCGTTGCCATAGTCAAGAAAACTATGAGTGCCCGTACAAAGTGCTGGCACGATTGCGAGTGCAAGACAAAGGAGAGACTGGCAACCAATCTCAAGGCAGCATTGCAGACCAGAGGTGGTAGTCTATCACCCCAGGAGGAGCTGGATCCTTGGAGGAGCAGGTGTCCACTATCATCTCTGCGGAGTCGGTGGTTGGCATTGCAGGACAGGACAGTGCTGCCTATGATGAACTACAACATCAACAGGATAAGTTGCAACAAGGGGCAATGTGGGATAACTACGTAAATTGGTGCAGTGCAGGCAGCTATGTCCCAGCGCTATGCGGCACTGTCTGCAGTCCAAAGGGTAAGATGCTGCATCATCTATGGTTAAATATGACATCAATGGTAGACTCATGGGCAAAAGTAAAGGGCAGGAATGTGGCATTTCTACAAGATACTGCGCATTTCCGTAATTTCTGCCAGCGCCGGCACACAAACAGCTGACGTCTGCCAAAGCAGGCAGCCTTGCACCATAGTACAAGGGTACATGTGTTGGTGCTCACCAGCTGAATGTGTCCCAGCATGAAGAGCGCACTGATTATACCAGCTGCTCGAGTACTCTTCTATTCTCCTTCCCGGGCACTTTTTTGTGAAATGTTAAAGATTCTCTATTATAAAACTAAATCAGGATCTCCAGCTGATCCTTTTAAACCTGATCAGCTTCTACAATTTCTACCCCTACTTCTACCCATGCTCTGTGAATTGATAAACCTGTCCCTAACATCTGCAGTTGTTCCTACCTCATAGAAACACGCCAAGGTTATTCCTCTGCTAAATTAGCCTACCTTGGATGCCTCCAAACGAGAAAGCTTCTGCCCGATCTCACTACTCCTTTTTGTGGCCAAAGTCACAGAGTCTTACATTAACTCGATCCTGGCTAAATTTATAGACGCCAACAACATTCTTGACCTGGCGCAGAATGACTTTAGACCTGGCCACAGTTCTGAATCTGCTCTGATGGCAGTGACCGAACAACTGCGGAGCTCTTTAGATGAAGGCCATACCTCTGCATTGATTCTCTTCGACCTTAGCGACGCCTTCGACACTGTATCTCATAAAATCCTGGTGCAACGTCTGCAAGACATAGGCCAAGGAGATACCTCCCTCAATTGGCTTGTGTCCTTTCTATCAGGCAAATCATCTCATGTAATTTCTCCCCCCTACAGCTCCCTGAAACAGCTCATACACTATCAGGTTCCTCAGGGCTAGGTGGTGAGCTCAACATTATTTAATATCTATGTTCAACCCCTGGAGGAAGTTGCATAAAGCAGTGGCCTCTCCATGGTCTTATACACTGATGATACTCAGCTTGTAACTCTATGTACCTGGGTGCCAATAAGGCAAGCATTAATCGTCCAAAACGCTGCTGCCCGTTCCCTCTTTGCCCTCCCGAAATCTTGTCCTACTTCCAAATACATACGGATGCTACACTGGCTCCAGATCGAAAAGAGATTTCAATTCAAGTCTCTGTGCATCGCTCACAGAATTTTCGACACCCAAGCCCCATTCATTCTAGGCAATCTTCTTGTCCCCTATGTACCGGAACGCGCCCTCTGCTCCTCACACTAACATCTGATATGCACTCCCCATGTCAAAAGGGCAGGGCGGGAGGCCGCTCATTCTGAGTTTTTGCCTCATCCCTCTGGAATGTCCTTCCTCGCACTATCAGGAATCTACAGGACCATGAGGTATTCAGGAGAGCAGTTAAGACCTGGCTCTTTCCGGATTAATTTTCTGTCACTCCCAGCTCCTTGGTTAGTACTTGCGGATCAAGCGCTGGGATGCCCCGTCGCTGGGGCAGCCATGCACTTTACAAATCTGATAACATAGCATAGAGGAAAGCACAGGGATGTGTTGTATTGTTCTAACCACAGCGCAGCCCAGCACTTTCCTAACCGCACCGCTTGGCACAGCAAGATGGTTTGTGTGGTTGCCCTGCACCACATGTCTATGAAATATACCCCTCTGTCTCACCTGGCCCCATGCGCATTAACCTAGTCTGAAAATTAAAAGTATACAATTGGTATCTCAGAGGGGAACCAACACACCTGAGGGGGTGGGGGTTATGTGGGCCATGGGTAGTACCTAAACATAGGGGTTTTTCAAGAACCACGTCCATATTAGCCTGGAGTAAACTACATTCTACACAGCTGTCCTGGCATGCAGGCTCAGAGCACACAGATGTCAGCTGCCATGGTAGGGACCACCTGAACTCCTCTCATCTACAAACTATGACTGTGTGTGGGGTGAATGCAAGTGATGTACACAAGAGGACCATGGGGCATATTTACAGTGAAATGGCGCAACGCGTCAATGCAAACAAATCTGCTGCGTCGAGCTGCGTCATTGAGAAAATGGATGGCTTGGCTGTATCTACAGGAATACATCCCACCCCTGTGCTCACCCCTGCACCGGTGCAAAAAGAACAGCTATGCACCCACGCAGACACCAATGCACCATGGTGCAAGGTTCTCTGTGTTGACACTCAGCAGTTTTTTACAGTGCAAGCACAAGGGAAAACACATGGGGTGTGCTGTATACTTTTGAATACGGTGTATTCCTGTGCTTTTGAAATAATACAGGGTGGTGCTGCTAAATTGTTTGCTGTGTTGTGCCATTTCTATGTGATTATGCCCCTCTGTAGGAACAAGACACCATTCCCAGCACTACTACCATGTGGGGTGCTGCCTGACACATATCACTCTATAACAGTCTACCATGTCAGTCCATTGTATATGGTCTCACATAATGTAGGTGTTGTAGGCACATGAGAGTCAATGTATGATCAGGGTGTCATCACTATGTGTCAGTAAGTCAGTTGCCGGGACCAAAATTGGAACAGACAAAGGAAGCATGTACACATACAAGTGCAGGGGTCTAATTAAAACGATGTGTGACACCTTGCAGAAAACCAAATCTGGTCCTGATCAAATGAGTTGAACGTCCGTGATCGTAATCTGACTAGTATGACAGGGCACATCCACTTAGAGTAGACAAACAGTCGCAGTGAGAACAATGCTGAGATCCAGTCATCTGAAAAGGAAATACAGCGCTATTTCCAACCCCTACCCTTGTGTAACAGGTGCCCTGTGCATTAACGAGGCACTGAAAGTGAAATGTATTGCACCTTGATTTTCAACTGGACTACTCATGTCAATATCTAAGAGAGATCAGCAATAGCATTTCTCCATCTCATTGCAGAGGATGAACCCTTGCCTCCTGGACAGCACGCTGTCCCAGAATTCATCGATGATGGGGATGATGACAACCTACCAACCATCGACCAGGACACCCTCCATGAACTCCTGGACTCCTAAGGGACACCATCTCCAGACACGGGGAGGGTCAACAGTGTTGTGGGGGTCTCCACATCCCCCGCCTAACAACCAACAGACACCACCTGCCACCCCACCCAGACCCCTGGACTACGAAGACCCACAGATTACCTTCCAACATACTGCAGAAGGAGTTTAGCGGGAGTTGGTAGCTGTGGGCGGGAATGGTGACCATGGCGGCCACCCTGGGAGAGTCCGTGGGCACCTCAGTCCCAATAGGGATAACACTGCTGCCAACAGAGGCCCCCACTCTCCGCTCTGTGGCATCCAGCAGTCCGGGGCTGACATTGCTCGAGTCATGAGGAAGGGGCATCAACAAATGCCCTGCAAAGGTGGCACCAGCGAGGTGGCCAACTAGCATGGGGCAATGAGAACCATCTTGGAGTACATGGAGCGGAAGCAAGACTCCCACTTTCCTGCCATGGCTGCCTACCACCACGACGTTGCTGCTGTGCTGAAAAACTAGCAGGTCCTCCTTGCTGCTGTGCTGTCTCATTTGTTGGCAAAGATGAATGCTGCTGTAGGCACGGGATTCACATTTTCCGCCCCTGATGTATGTGTGCCACCCTCAGCTACCACACCTACAAATCCACCCTCATGGAACACACCACACATATCAGAGGAGAAAGATGTGGACAGCACCTCTTTCCTACGAAAAAGTCTCTGGTAACATTCATCTGTGCAACATACCCAGTTTCTCCTTTACACTGTAGTTATGAACATGCCAAGGAAAATCAGCTGCCACTGTCCTCATTTTGATGTTGCACTGTACACCTTGAGCATTTGGGGACTGTCAATGTGGCCTATCCTCCCTAATGACATTGTGGTCATCCTCCTCACTGAAGCACTCCTCTCCGCCACATTTCCAATGACATGTTCCCCACATGGACTCTGTCTGGATGTCCACTGGGTCAAAACATCTTTTGGGGTTGTAGTGCAATGAATTTTACCTGTGAGTCGCTTCATCATTTGCACATGTAAATAAATGCACTAGTACTACCTGTGTGTTGTTTGTCTGTTGAAGTCTAGAACAAGTTGACCACTGGCCATCCTGTGAGGCACATACGCCAACTACTTGCCAAAGGAACATGTGTTTTTTGGAGTCAGGGACAATGCTAGGTAGTGAGAGTGTAACATATTTGGTGGACCTAATTTGTGAGTTGACTATCAGGTTGTTACTGAAGGTTGCAATCATGAAGTTCCACTGGTGTCTTGCAGTCAAGGTTAATGGTGAATTAAGTCACCCTACAAGGGAAGGATCTACCCATGGATACTAGCAAGTAAACTACATCAGGCCGACAAGTCAACGCTGCAAGTGTGAGTGGGTATGGGGAAGCCATCAGTGTGTGAGTCTAAGAAATCTACAATTTGCGCAAATGTTTTGACCATAACATCCCTCCAAAGCATGTCGCATGACATACCCACATAGAGATAACATTTGTGAACACATGAGTTGCACTGTGTACCATTTCCATCATGATTGCCACTTGCACTGCTCAACAATGTCTGTAAATAGATAATGTAAAGTAATGGCCAACCTGACAGATCCCTGTCCATAGGTTAGACACCTACTCACACATGTTGCCAAACACTGCTAGCAAAGACAAATGCATGTACATAACATTACCTGAGCACACATGCTAACTATATAACTTGGATAAACCTTAAATTTGCCAGGTATATCAGGAGGGTCAAAGGGAAAAATATTTATTGACCACTAGGTTTCCCATCCCCTTATTCTCAATATATAATACCTACAAAATATGAAAATCTAGGGTCAGAACTGAGAGATAGTGATAAAGCTAGTGACTACTTCAGCAAATGAAAATGAATCCCATCAGCCACCTAGATAGTAACCAACATCATTTGGGATTTAGTATCCCTTACTGTGAACCCCATAGAAATCGGGGCAACAGCACCAATGGACAACATCAGTATAGGATATAGTATCAACCAAAGTTCTCAATAATGTGGTTTAGTTAGTAATGGTGGTAAAAAAAGCAGTGCAATGAAAAAAGCAGTGCAATGAAAAAGTGAAAATCTGAAAATCATCTACTGGAACAGATATGGTGCTTTATTGGTTCTGTTCAAGTGACGAAATAAAACCAGTGCAGGAGCTGTTTTGAAAGAATAACTGCTCAAGTCCAGCTAGAAAAAAGGGTCTACATGTTTCAGCCTCTTGATCAAACGATGATCAGGCTTTCGTCAGGACCTATGAACTTACACTACTGCTGTCTATTACTGTGCAATCCCAAAAGTAAAAACACAATAGTAATGTAAATTATACAACCTACTTTGGTTGCGAATTTCTTCACAAAACACTCTATATAAATTCTTCAAGAGTGTTGATCCATTTCCTAAAAGTGAAAGAAAACATTAAATGCCAATCATAGTACACCACTCATGCTTTATCAATAGTCACTACATGTGCTCAATCATTTACCGACTCTAAGTACAATGAAGTGTTCTAACAGTGTTTCCTGTATAGATAAAGAACACGAAAAAAACGCTTACCCGTTCATGTACGGGAGCTCTCCTCACCTCACCTGGCATCCGCTCAGAGGAATGAGGTCCGCTCTATATGAAAATAAACGGGTATAGAACATGTTGGCTTTTCCAACATGTTCTATATCCGTTTATTTAGGTTGTATAATTTCCATTACTATTGTGTTTTTACTTTTGGGATTGCACAGTAATAGACAGCAGTAGCGTAAATTCATAGGTCCTGACGAAAGCCTGATCATCGTTTGATCAAGAGGCTGAAACATGTAGACCCTTTTTTCTAGCTGGACTTGAGCAGTTATTCTTTCAAAACAGCTCCTGCACTGGTTTTATTTCGTCACTTGAACAGAACCAATAAAGCACTATCAGCCTCATGCATCAACCCAAAATCCAGTCGGTAAAATACCGAATCGCTAATAGCTCCCGGTATTAAGTTAAAAATACCCAATCCCAATGCATCAACCCAAAAGCAAAAATCGCTATTTAAGGAATCCTTAAATAGCGATTCTTTAAATAGGGATTCCTTAAATACCGATTCCTTAAATAGGGATTCCTTAAATACCGATTCCTTAAATAGCGATTGCATTTAAGGAATCCCAAAGTGAGATTCCTTAAATGCAATGCATCAAAGTTAAAAAATTAGCGATTTCGCTAATAGGGGGAGCAAATTACCATGAAGATGAACTGCATGGTAATTTGCAAAAACTTTGAAAAATGCACTTTTGTGCATTTTTCAAAGTTTCATGTTGCGCACACACATGCCCTTAGAGCATGTGTGTGTGCAACATATGTGCACATATCATTTTCAGGGATGCTATAGGGTGTCATTTTGACACCCTTGCACCCTTGAAATTGCATGAGCAATTTGCGAGAACCTACTGGTACTCGCTATTTGCTCATGCAATCTCCGATTCATTCCTATGGGCCTGGAGGCCCATAGGAATGATTGGGACGGCATTCCTTAATTGCTACTCGCTATTTGCTAGTAGCAATTAAGGAAAGTTAAGGAATCGCTATTTGAATAGCGATTCCTACATGCATAGCCTTTTGCTATTCCTTATTAGCGAATCCTTATTTTTCGCTAATAAGGAATCACAAATGCTAATGTTGATGCATATGCCCCAATATCTGTTCCAGTAGATGATTTTAAGATTGTCACTTTTTCATTGTACTGCTTTTTTCATTGCACTGCTTTTCTGACCACCATTACTAACTAAACCACATTATTGAGAACTTTGGTTGATACTATATCCTATACTGATGATGTCCATTGGTGCTGTTGCCCCGATTTCTATGGGGTTCACAGTAAGGGACACTAAATCCCAAATGATGTTGGTTACTATCTATGTGGCTGATGGGATTCATTTTCATTTGCTGAAGTAGTCACTAGCTTTATCACTATCTCTCAGTTCTGACCCTAGGTTTTCGTATTTTGTAGGTATTACACACATGCTAACTCCCACACAGTAAATCATGATGTACACCTGTATGTAGCAAACAATAACATTTAATGTCAATAGAAAAATTAAAATAAATAGAACTACCTACCCTAACTAATCTAACCTAACCTACACTGTTTTATCTTACATACTATCTAAAACGACCTTAACTTAACCAACCTAACGCTACACATTTAGCACAACATGATAAACATCAATCCCCCTTTTAGACACGTCTTCACACAAGGACAACAGAAACTACACCTAAACATCAACTAACTACTCGTAGAATCCTAAACACAAATATATTTTGTTTTGCATTTTTTTAAACATTTTGTATTTTCTGTTTTTTATACACATATAAAACACATTAACCCTTCCACTCCAACAAACACAAAGTATGAGGGAGGAGCCTAGCGCGCAACCAAGATGGCCGCGTAGGTGCGAGGCTCCCGAGGACCTCCGCGACCTCCTGAATTAATCCTGGCGATATCCTGTCCTTGTTGAGGGGACTGTGTCGGTGAACCCGAGCTGAGGCGCCGCCCGTTCTTTGGGCTCGAATCGGACCCCGAACACCGGTGGGAGCATCGATTGAAGGTTGCGGCCTTCTCCTCGCCGGCCCCCCGGATTGGAGTAGTGGGGCGATCCGGGGACGAAGTGAATAACAACGGCGAGCGGGGCTGAGCGACTCGCATACCCCGCACTTTCACTTTCGCTTTTGCGCCCTCCTTGCCTCTGGCGGGGTCGGGCTGCGGAGCGGGGTGCGGTGGTGTTGCCTTGTCCAGGTGCCCGGCTGACCCGCCGGCGGTGGGTTGACCCGCTGCCCGGTGGTCGCCCCCGTCCCCCCCCCTGACACCCGTGATTTGGTGTGGCGGCCCGTTTGGAGATCTTGGCACGACGGGGTAAGGGCCAGCATGTCCACCAAACAAGATGGCGACCGGGCGAAGATGAAGACAACCCGCCGTGGCACGGCGCACCAGGCCAATAGTATGGATCGCTATACGCTCCAGAAGGGTTCTCCGGAGACAGCGCGGTCATCCCTGGTGGGCCCGACGGAGGCACCTGCCCAACCGGTGGATCTGACCCTCCGGGACGTCATGGGCGCCATCGCAGAGATGAAGGCCTCGGTGGACCAGCGTTTTGATACCTTGGCGCAAAAAATTGACTCGGTCCTGGTGGATGTGGGCCTTGTGAGGGCAGACTTGTCAAAAACGAATGACCGAGTTGACTCCCTGGCCCACACCACAACGAGCCTCACGACGGACGTGGTGGCCCTCCAGAAGGAGGTGCGCCGGCTTGGCCAGGCGAGCGCCCTGATGGACCGGCGACTGGAGGATTCCGAGGGTCGGGCCCGGAGGAACAATGTTCGCATTATTGGTGTGCCGGAGGGCCGAGAGGCGGAGGCGGCGGATCTCTTTGTGGAAGAATTGATCCTGACCCATCTCCAGCCCCGGGGGCTGAGTAAGCTTTTTGCGGTGGAGCGTGCCCACCGGGTACCTGGGGGCCGCCCTAAGACCGGTGCCCCGCCGCGGCCTATTATTGCCCGGATTTTTAATTTCCGGGACAGAGACGCCATCCTCCAGACCTCCAGGCAACAGGGACCGGTCAGGCTGGACAACATGGATGTACACTTCTACCCAGACTTTACTCCGGCGGTCCAGAAGCAGCGACAGAGCTTTCTCGGTATTAAACGTCGCCTAAGGGACCTAAACCTCAAGTACTCAATGCTCTTTCCGGCTAAGCTGAGGGTGGAGGTGGATGGCCGTACGCACTTCTTCGACCGGCCCGAGGCGGCTGGGGACTGGTTAGATACTTTGCCTGGAGATCGGGGTGGGGGGGGCTCGGCTGGCGGGGAGGGCCCGCCGGATCAGAATTGAGGGGTGACTGTATAGGCCTTGCTCGGGATATTACTCCTTTACCATATATTGCTTTTGTATGTTCCCCTCCCATGGAGGTCGGGTGGGGTCTGCTGGGGGCTTCCCTCCTCCTCTGGGGGACTAGTTAGTACTTAGCTATGGGGCGACAGGCACACTGCACTTTGGGGGGGCTGACTGGGCTCATGCAGGGGTGCAGGGAGGGGGGAGTTCTGTTGGGACCGGGGGGTGGGGGGGGGGTGTTGTTTGTTAACACCGCAAGGCAAACCCGCAACTGTTTTGTCGTTTTTAAGATGCTCGGTGGGGGGCGACCGATTGTTTTGACATATCATGGGGGGTAGGGATTTGATTGTGTTGTCATGGAATGTTAACGGCCTGGGGGATAGGATTAAACGTGGTGTGGTCCTGCAGTATTTAAAACGTATTTCACCAGATGTTGTCTTCCTGCAGGAGACACACCTTATAGGTAACACCTTTCATGCAATGAATCGGCGGGGATATCGTTTGGCGGCCCACTCCGGCTTCACTTCGGGCTCGCGGGGGGTGGGCATTATGGTCAAGAACTCGCTCCCGTTGGAGATTGACGAGGTGCGCCATGATGAGAGGGGACGTTACACTGTTCTGGTGGGACGAATGGAGGGTAGAGTGTTTATCTTTATATCAGTGTACGTCCCGCCTGGGTTACAAGCCACTACATTTGCGGACCTGGGGCGCCTCCTTCTGGACCTTCCGGGTGGCCTGTTGGTGGTTGGAGGGGACTTTAACGCGGTTGCCTCTGGGTCTATGGACCGCCATCCCCCTAGGGACCTCCCCCGGGCACAGGCGTGGCTGCCCGGCCTTTTAGACACGCTGGGCCTGGTGGATTGCTGGCGCTTAAAGCATCCCGTATTGCAACAGTACACCTTCCACTCGGGGGCCCATGGTAGCCTCTCGCGGCTTGATTACATCCTTGTCCCGGCGGCCCTTGCAGGGAGGGTGGGGGAGGTGCGCCATTTGGCACGGGGTATCTCAGACCACTCCCCATTGTTGTTGCATTTCGATGTCTTCCCGAGGGGGGATGGCAGGGTGGCCCCGATCAATGCATGGTATTTGCGCGACCCCACCATTCGTGCCGACTTGATCAAATCCTTACAGCGATATTTCGATGAGAATGTGGGGTCGGTCTCTTCTGCCATCTCCCTGTGGGAGGCTTTCAAGGTAGTCCTTAGAGGGGAGTCCCTCTCCTTTATCTCCCATGCCCGGCGGCGCGAGCGGGAGGAGGTGACCCGGGTTGAGGCCGAGATTGCAGAACTGGAGGGTGACCTGGGGAGCGGGGTAACAGACGCCAAGTTGCATGTTTTGCATTTAAAGCAGGCGGCCTATCGGGCCCTCGTTACGGAGGCGGCCAGGGGCCTCAGTAGAGAGCAGCAGGGGCGATTGTATGATGTGGGTGACAAGGCTGGCAAATTGATTGCGTGGTTGGACAAGAGGGAGAGAGCGAGCCGCGTGGTGCCTTTGATTGAGAGCGTGGATGGTGTGTGCGTCACTGAGCCGGAAGCCATTGTCTCCTGCTTCGCGGATTATTTCCGCGAAGTCTACTCCCCGGTTTCTCCCTGCTCGGAGGAAGATTCCCATGCCTTGCTTCGGGACATCGCACTGCCCTCCCTTACGGTGGAGGACAGGGATTCGCTGGACGCCCCTCCCACCTCGGACGAAATTGCCTCGGCTATTCGTTCGGTTGCATCCGGCAAGGCCATGGGCCCCAATGGTATTCCCATTGAGCTATACAAGTTGCGCCCGGATGTGTTGGCGCCCCACCTGCGCGCGATGTTCCTTGCGGCCCACTCGCGGGGCTCCCTCCCGCCGGACCAGCGTCTGGCTACAATTGTGGTGATCCACAAGGAGGGGAAGCCCCGTGAGCGGGTCACATCCTATAGGCCGATTTCGCTTTTGAACGCGGAGCCCAAAATCCTCGCCAAGGTGTTGGCCAACCGGTTGGTTGGCGTGGTGAGCGATTTGGTCCACCAAGACCAATCGGGCTTTATACCGCACCGCAACACGGCGCTTAATCTGCGGCGCTTGCACGGGGTGCTCGCGCGTGTCCCATTTGTGCGGGAGCCGGCCATCTTGGCGTCCTTGGACGCCACCATGGCGTTTGATACGCTCGAATGGCCATATATTTGGGCGATGCTGGCGAAGTTTGGGTTCGGCCCGGGTTTCGTCAGCTGGGTCAAATTGCTATATTCGGGCCCGTTGGCGCAGGTGGTGGTGAATGGGCGAGTATCTGCCCCGTTCGCGCTGGGGCGGGGCACGCGACAGGGTTGTCCCCTGTCCCCTCTCCTGTTCGCCCTGGCCATGGAGCCCCTGGCGGAGTGGCTGCGGTGGCACCCTTCTATCCGTGGTCTCCGCTGGACCCCAGAGCATGAGGACCGCGTGTCTCTCTATGCTGACGATATCCTTTTGTATCTCGCCTCCCCGCGCAAGTCACTGATCGTCCTGGTTGATGTTCTGCGCTCCTTCGGTCGCAACTCAGGCCTGGTCATCAACTGGGCGAAGTCCTGTGTCTATGTGCTCTCCGGGGAGGCCCCGGTCCTGCCCGATTCAGATTGCCTCCCAGGGTTTCCGGTACCTGGGTATATATATCACTCTCGACCCGGAGGCCCGCTATGAGCGGAACTTGCTGCCCCCCCTCCAGCGTCTGAGGGAGGACGTGGTGCGCTGGCGGCGTCTGCCGCTCTCGCCGCTCGGCCGAGCGGCCTTATTTAAAATGATGTCCCTGCCGCGCTTCCTCTACGCCCTCCAGAATACCATGGACTTGGTCCCGGCACGCTACTTTCGCGAGGTGGAGGGCCTCCAGCGGCGCCTGTTCTGGGACGGGAGGCCGCGTATTGCTCTGGCTAAATTGACGCTCCCGTGGTACGACGGAGGGGTCGCCCTCCCGGACATCAAACGGTATTACTGGGCCTCCCAACTAGCTGCAATTAATCATGGCCTTTACGGGCCCGCCTTGAACCCGGCATTCGAGATGGACAGGACGCTTCTGCCCGGTGGCGATTATAATCGAGCGCTCTACTCTGGCACGCCCGACTCCCGTTTGACGGGACCGACGCGTGTCATGGTGCGTGTCTGGCACGCGGCTAATGCAGCTATGGGGTGGAAGGACCGTTTGACCCGAGCGTCTCCGCTGTATGCATCTGAGAGGTTGGGCTCCCTGTGGACGTCGAAGGGCTTCGAGAAGTGGGACACGATCGGAATCAGCACGGTGGGAGATCTCTGGACGAGGGGGGGATTCAAAACTTTTGAGACGCTGCAGGCGGAGTTTCAGCTGCAGGGCAGTGAGTACTTTCGGTACCTGCAGGTCCGCCATGCGCTGGGCTCCGTCTTCCCGGATGTTGCATCCATTCCGGAGTCTTCCCCCCTGGAGGACAGAGTGCTAGATGGCCATGTCCCGGACAGCACGATCTCCCTCATATACAAAAAATTGATTAACGATAGATCGTGTCTGCTGACCAGTCTCCGCGAGGCTTGGGTTGCCGACGGGCTGGAGCTGGACGACGAGGATTGGATTTCCGCGGTGGCCTCTCCGAAAGAGGTGGCCATCCCGGCTCGCCTTCGTTTCGTCCAGCTCAAGATCCTTCACCGGGTCTACGTGACGGGGCCAAGGCTTTTACGTATGGGTTTTGCCGGTGATGGAATGTGTAAGCGTGGCTGTGGTGCGTTGGCGACTTTCATGCATATACTGTGGGAGTGCCCGAAGGTGGAGCGATTCTGGCGTGGTGTGCATGAGGTTCTACGAATGGTTACGCGTGTCACGCTGCTGCCTGAAGCGAGGAGATGCTTGCTGAATGTCTGGGAACCAAATGACTACTCGGTCCCGCAGGCGCGGTGGGTGACTCTGGGATACATGATAGCCAAGCGTGATATTGCCCAATTGTGGGGATCCCAGAGGCCCCCTGCGGTGTCGGCCTGGAAAGAGCATATGGATTGGTGTATGTTTCGTGAAAAGGTGGTGTATGTGGCGAGGGGTAAGCCTGGGGCGTGGATGAAACTCTGGGGCCCCTGGAACGCCTACCGCGGGGGTATTTGTGAGCCGCCGCTGCTACCGGCGGCCTCGCCGGCTCCGTCTCCCTAGATGGCGCCCCTCCCTCGGCCGCGGGCGCGCGGTCCCCCAGTCCCTGATCTACTCCCGTCCCCCTCTTCAGAATTTTGCTGCTGGTGTGGATCCCCCACTTATGGAGCACGTGTTGTCACTTGGATCGAGGGTTGCCTTGCGGTTGTGGTTTGTTTATGTTGTTTTGTATTAAGAAAATGGAACCGTACTGTGGGCAGGGAGCTAGGAGACCTGCACCATTGATCACTCCTGTTTTCCTACTGTGCACCGCTGAGAAAATTTTTGCTGTATGTATGTAATATGCTTTTGATGCTCTAGCGGCCGGCCGGGTGGTTGTAGGCCCATACCTGTAACTTCTATAAACTGCAATAAACGGTTTAAAAAAAAAAAAAAAAAAAAAAAAAAAACAAACAAACACAAAGTACCCTTACACACTAAAATTGTAACCCACCCCGACAAAACCCCTAAAACCATTACCACTGCACCATCACTACACTAACTAACCTAAAGTAAGCTATAAAACATAATTACCAACATTAAAACTATATTAAGGGGGCAGGGCAGAAAGGCTCCCTGTGGCTAACGTGGCCTGGAACTTCCCACTGCCTGCTTCAATTCGTGGAGAAGTGCCAGTGCCTGGTCCATTTTATTTTCTAGCATGACCACCCACAATTTAAAGTCTATGAGGTCCATTTTACTGTCAAGCTCAAATGAGCTAAGCCCTCCTGTGGCCTGAAGTGGGGGGCCAGGTGGTTGGGATGGTCATGGGTGGATGTGCTGGGAACTGCTGCTTTGGAGATGCTTTGGCCTGAATGTCCGTTCCTGCCTGAGCTCCTCTTCTCCCGTGTTGGTGGTCTAAGAGGAAAGCTTGTCCACTTGCCCATAGCCTTCTCCTCCTCGTAACACTTTCTCATGGACCGGTGTGTGCCTTTGCGACTCTACTAATGTGGTGTTAGCACTCCTTTCTGATCTTATGCTTCCTCAGCTGCTCTGGGGTCATGTTGTCTGTTCAAGCAATAACGATAACTGTCAGTCAGAGAGTGACTAGTAACAGGTACAAACATCATGAAACACTATTATTTTCAAAACATCTAAGGTAGCAGCCCCTACAGCCTAAATTCATACTGCTGCTTAGAGTGACCACACTCATGCCTATTATCTATCATATCAGATGTACTAAGGCCAAATTACGAAGGCAGGGCAATTGTTGAACAATGTAATTGCAACACCTTGGCACATCTAGGTATGACCATGTCAGTGCTTAGTATGCTTGGGAACACCGCTCTTTGGTACCCATGGAAGGGTACACATGTCATCTTTAATGAACATTAGTGTGCCTTCTGCATCTTGCAATGGCCTTTATGCCATTGGCATTTGCCACAATAAGATGTGCAATGTCTGCAAAGTAAATGTATTGTCTCACAACGTAGTGTAACAGATAATGCAAGGAGCTGTATCAGGACACATTGCTAACTATACTGAACACTTGGCAGGTATAACATGTAGCAATGGATGCTGGTTAAGTATACCTCACATCATAGAGAGGCATATGAAAGCTCTCCAATCTGAACTGTTGTAAGTCCATGGTGGACCATGCCACCACTCATTTTTTTTTTTTTCTTTTTTTTTTTTTTGATAAATCTGTTTATTATTTTGCAAGTTTTACAGGTTATAGACAAGCACTAGAATACGCTGAACAGTGACCAAATCATGAAGCAATGGATCAACCAAAGGAGTCGAATCATGGGACAGGAGGAGCACTCGCCCCGCAGTCAAAGGATTTAACAGCCAGGCAGTGATGATGCAAATCCCAGTATGATACACCGTGTCATGCTTTGGTATGATAGGACCAGCGGCATAATGCACATAGTCTACACAAATCCAACAGGATACTTGCAGGCACAGATGATGAAATATAACATTAACAGGAGGCGGAACGTACAAAGATCCCCCCAGCAACCAAGAAACAGCAGCAGAGTCCGACCTACAAAAGTACATTCTACGATACTTGACAGTGGCCCCCCCAGCCCCCCCCCCCTCCCCAGCACCCCCCAAACGAGTAGCCCCACATTGGGGAAATGACACCGACTACCCTGATCATCAGACATTACACTGCTGACTAATTGGCAGATTAACTGACCTCATGTACACGCTCGACCGTGTCTGGGGACACCCCTCCCTCTTGGGCCGTGATACTCTCTGTAGAATCCCCTTCGATCCGCGCCAGGGCCTGTAGGAGATCATCCCATTGTGCTGTGATAGGTGTCCTCCTAAGTCCCAGTGTTTCCTCCCTCAGGAGAGCTATGCCCTCCGCCTTAGCCCATGCCTGAAGTGAGAGCCACCACGCCCGCACGTGCGGCGGATTTGATGCCTTCCAGTGTTTTGTGAGCAGACGTTTAGCCACCACCAGTCCCAAGTCTAGGAAACGGGAGGTGACCTTCACGGCCGGTATTCTGCGGAATAGGTGCAGTAGGTAGACGAGCCACTCAAAAGGTATGGTGCGGCCCGTACACATGTGCAGCCTTTCGTGAACTGACTCCCAGTATGGACGCAGCGCGCGACAGCTCCACAGCGCGTGCACCAGCCCCGCTCCCGGCTCCGCACACCATGCCACCACTCATTACATGCTCCCAATGTAATAGCATGGGGAAGTGACATGCATTCAGAATTCCTCACAGCCACAACCATGTTGAGATGTTTATCCACTGCCACATAATTTTGCAAAGTCTGCCACTGTGATCATGGCTCCCCTGTCAAGCCTCTATCCTGTGGTCCATCCCAGATTGGCAATGTATTCACCTTGACAGTAGTCGGAGGCCGATACACATGCAACACTTAACATCCACTTTTCCTGACCTAGTGATCATCATACAAAAAATGTATTTGTGATAGGGATGCACATTGAATCTGGCAAGTCACACAGCATCCGACATAACCCTCAATCCTTGTACTACACAATTAACATTGATGAAGGCACTCACCAGTAAAGTTGGGGTCCTTGAAATCATCCACCTCACCAACTGTGTATGATGAGAGTCCAGCCACAAGACACATCAGTAAACTTAGAACACATATTTGATATGCAAAAGAAGCACAGTACATATGTATAGCTATTGGATATGTAACGCTTCGGGTTATAAGTAATAAAATGCCACTGTTGACATGCCTGCATGATACATATCGGTGAGGCAAGCAAGTGTACATACATATGAGCCAAAACATGCACCTGTTGGCCAATTTGCGGAACCAGGCCATGAACCTCATCACTACCATATTTCACTATGGTAGCTGATTTTGATGATTCTCTGCACCTACATAAATCACATACCATACTCTGTAAGGTATTGTAATACCCAGGCCCTCTTAAATTTTGACACCAGGAAATGAGTACGCTACGTACATCACACATCATGCATACTTGTTCCCTGAGTTAGGTGATCTTTGTACTTGTCAGTTCAAACTTGCAAAATTGAACAATAACGCATATGGGAAATGTTGAGCTGTGTTTTATTCATGCTAGCATACCCTTGGATACAGAGCCATGTGAGTGTGCTACCCTGTGACACACATTGGGCCTCTCATAGTAGAGGTATGCACATCGGGAGTCTCATATGTAAGGACAGCTCCAGTGGCTCTGGCCTCAAAAACACCTGCACAAGGCCATGCAAAGGCAGCAGGCGGAATTTGCTATGCATTCAGAGGTATGGAGTCAGGCAAGCCAGTACAAAGCACAGCATAGCCATAGTGGACATCAAGGAGCCATACCTTTCACATAGGAAATGCTGCTCAAGACCAGTGACATGTGTTTTGCCACAATCAGACATTAGCTAAGCAGTGTAAGCCATGACAGGCCTTATTCATAATTGACTACCCAGGGGAGGTAGGTATGTCAATGAGGATCATCCGCACATCACTATGGGGCGTATTTACAAGGCCCTTGCGCAGCCGGTGCTTCACTTTCGACAATGTAAGAAGTGACATCCCATCAGTGCAAGTGGCTAGTAAATAAGCCCCTTTATGTGAAACCGATGTTCTTTAATGGCACATCACAACTGTACATGACATATGCTTGTTGTGAAATAAGCACCTCTGGAGCTGATCTGCATTACCTGGTCTGTTATCATATGAGTTGTCTGGATGGGCTATGGGCATGTACATCAGCTCAATGCTTCCCTGGGACTCATTTGTATCACTTACAGAGACACTAACAATTGTGCGGCCCGTTCAGTGTCACAGATAGCACTGGTGCACAGATCGTGCCTGCACTATTGCCATGGCATTTCCCTCTTTTGCATGGGGGCATGGCTATTTTGAGTCAAATGTCACGTGAGCCATACTTAATGTTACCATAAATCATCAATGAGTACATGAGACACATAGGAAAGCACACAAATCATGCGTACTTACCAACTGCTTTACCAACTTCGATGCCAACATAGTCCAGGAGGTCAGACTGCTTGGCAACCACATAAGCCCAGCGATGTTTCAGCTAATGGATGTTGCAGTCCACACCAAACAGCTTAAGCATCTGGAGGCATAAACTCTCCCACTGTGGCTGCCACACTTTCGCATGGTAGCCCTGGAGCACACGGTCCCTGCTGGTGACCATGGCAGATAATGGGTGACCAGCCACAGGAAGATGCCAAACTCCTGGTCACTCATGGGGTAAGACCCACACTTACCAGGCATGATCCCACCCAAATAAGAAATCCCAAATAAAACTTAACATCCTAAAAACCAACTACTACCCCTATGACACAAATACCCCACTAGACAAATATCTGACTGCACACAGGACAATACATAAAAATAGACAACCAAACAGCACAAAAAGGACTTTAGGGACTCGACAGGGACAGCAGACACGACAAACCAGCTCCAACTCACTCTCCAGCACAGCCAAAATAAAACCACTTCCAAGGACAGACAGTAAAACTGTGACTTACAGTGAAAATGAAAGTAACTTTACAGTTCCTGGTTGGCAGCATGCAGGATCCATTACATCACTTCCCTTTATCCATAGCATCACTTCCTGGGCAGATGTGTCAAGTTTTCAGATGATGTGCCGTTTTTTTACGCTACCAGTCAATGCGTCGGTTTCACACAAGGTCTGACAAGGTACTATGCGGTTATTTTGAAGCGTTGGCTGGGAAGCATCATTTTCGGCTGATGTGGTGGCTGCAAAAATCACGCTTTAGGCTCATGCATCTGTTTTTTGTAACGCAATATGCAGCTTTGTAAATATCGCACCCTTTCACTCATGTCTGCTTGAAAGGGGCGTGCAATGGGTTTTGCTGTAAGCATTCCACCGCAACACCCATTGCTTTTTGACAATGGTCAAGATTTAAAAGGACCTGTAAATCTGAGCCAGTGCCAAAAACTAACACCACTGAATAGCAGGCGTTAGATTGGTGCAACAAGGAGAAATTTCTCCTCGTTGTTTGCTCTTTCTATGTGTGCTGCATTCTGCAGCACACATAGAAGTAGCAAATCGCCATTATTGATCCACATCTATGACAACGCAGCCTACTGCCAAACTGCGCCATGTCCCACAGTGGAGGCATCAGACTGTGGGGAAACTTGGAAGGGTTACAGTTACCTTTGCAGGTGAATGCAGCATTTGGTTACACCCCCCTGGAAGGGGATGTATGGATGGCGCATTATGAATGTTTGAGTATAGGTCATTCACATTCAAGGGTCATACCTGACAGGAAAGTAACAGTGTCATCATGTGCAGCCAACATGATGCTCACTCGGGCTGATGGTGCTATCATAGATGACCATGCATACCTTGGCTTGACCTCCTACATATTGCTGACAGTAAGGATGTGTAAAACACGCCATCACTACACTCTGCATCAAGGCAGTGATGTTTGTGTATAGTACTGGGTGTTCACATGCAGCACTGTTGCCCTGGCAAAGTATGGTATGTAGCATTTGTATGTGTGATATGAGATCACCTAATGGATTTCATATGTGGAAACAGTTATTGATGTCGCATATGTAGCCTGTAATTTTGGGACTGTGTTCCCATGCACATACTATGTTGAACACTTCACAGATCATACTATGAGTGGACTCTACTATCGTCCACAAATATGCCATACAAATGGCTAGCTGCCATGAGAGAAACACACACCGTCATTGCACACTATCTACGTTACCACACCATGGTAATTGTGGCAGGCAATGGAGGACTATTTGCTGTAGATAATTGGCATGCATGCTATTTTGTTTGTACCAGATAATGTACAATGTTGTTTGTTACACATAGCTACATACATTTACTGTGTGACCATTAGTAGCAGGATACATGTGGATGTTTTGATGTTTACTGTGACTATGGAATCAAAATGCATACACAGTGGTAGCACTCATACATGCATTTACATATATATTTACAAAGTTACATCTGTTATTATTGCGTGACATAATGTACATCACTCATGCTTCTGTGAAGAAATTTTTGATGATGTGGTCCCTTTGCCGTGTTGCGGCAACTGATGGTACAGTTCACTGAGCCTCCTCATCTTCCTCCCCCTCATCGTCCAGCAGTTCCTGTGCATCATTGCCATCAGCCCACTGCACATTTGTCCTTAAACAAATGTTGTGCTATTTGCACCACACCAATATTATTTTGAACACCATAGATGGTGAGTATAGCAATCGGCCCCCACATATGTCCAGGCTCCTAAAATGGGATTTTAAAACACCAGCTGTCCAGTCAATGATGGACCAGGTGCTGCTTAAGGCATGATTGTAGCTCTATTGGTCTCATGTTTGTGGGTTTTTTAGAGGCGTCATGACCCATCGCAGCAGAGTGTATCCAGTAAGGAGAGTCAATTTGCAACTGAGTAGACACATTTCTTACATTCATCTATGGCACTGAAATAATTAAAGGATGTGAAATCCCTGCCTTGAAGAAAATACAAACAAAAGTCTATAAAAAAGTTTTTCATATCCCTCAAAGTGCATCACCCGCCCAGGTGCAGCTAGAGTTTGGCTTACTAAATCAGGAATTTCGGAGCAAAGGCGCCTTCATTAAATTATGTTGGAGGTTGCGTGCTTCTGAAAGCGGGACTATAGACCAACTATGCTGGAAAGAAATAGACAGACAAAAAGAAAAGAAAACGCAAGGATCCTGGGGCAGTTATTTAAACCAGGTGATAGAGGACCTGTCTGCCCAAGACATTTGGAATCTCAGCATAGGGAAAAAGACTTTCAATAAACTAATCAATCCTACAATAAAACTCTTGTCTCACTCAATGGATGAGAATATTTTACTGCAAAGACAACATGCCTGGACGGTTATCAGCTCATATGGAAAAAGAAATCCTCAGGAATAGCCTATTTCACACTTACCTTAAAACATAAATTTATGGGTCTGCATCTCGGCATGTGGGAAACAAAAGACTTAATCCCAGTATGGAAGGATAAAAGGGAAAATCGAGATTGTAGATTATGCGGATATAAATATGAATCTATTCAACATATTTTTTGCGTATGCTCAAAGTTATTAAAAGAACGGAAAACACTATTAAAAGCACCACTGAATAGTATGAATATACAATCGTGTAGAGAATCTGTAATCACCTGGCTCAGCGGGGCCTCAGTTCCCCTAGTATGTAGGGGGGTGACATTTTTAAATGTGTATTTAAAGGAAATTGGGTGAAACTTTGTGGCAACCGAACAAGTTTTTTTAAATACTATTGGACAACCAGAAAAACTTCAAAAAGTGAAATGCTGTATTATAAATAGGCTGTTACAAAGACATGAACTTCCCAAACCTCCATTTTAAATGAAATTTTAAATAATTGTTGCACAGATGTATTTTGCAGATCAACCGTGTAAAAGTTATATTAACGATTTTATGTGTTTATATAAGTATGTAGTAGTACCATTTAAAAATGTCATTTGGTGTAATGGTTTTTGTTTTTAAAAGACCGATCACTTAAATAAAAATCTTTGAAATCTTTGAAATCTCTTTGTGTCTATTTTTGGCTACTATTGCCATACCTGAACTGATACCTGGCTGATTTTACAACATGTAACTGGAGCAGGTGATGTGGTGTACTTCAGTCACACATATTTGCCATTGTGAGTTGGAGTCAATGTTGTTCAGTGTGTCCTACCATGGGAAGGATAGTGAGTGTATATAAATTTGGAACATGATAGTGTACACATGGCAGTGCACAGTATCCACTATGGTGAATGTAAACAAGGGGTTTGAGATATGTGTTAATCTTGCACTGTACAGTGCAACTGTAGCTACAATACAGTGCCACACTGCTTGTGTACAGTGTAGGCCATATTCTCCACATGATTCAGTGTCCAGGGTTTTGTGCCTGAGCGGGCAGAAACTGTGCAGCATTGCTCCAAATTATTCCCAAGATGACTGTTTTGCATGTCATGGGAGATATAGTTTGTGCATCTGGAGCCTTGGAGGACAGATATAGTGATTTATGTACTACAAATGGTTTGCACATAGGATGTGTGTGTATGATGAGTGATGTGAAGTAGCATAGTAGACATAATCTTGCAAGATTAAAATATGACAATATTTCTCAGTTTCACAGGTCTGGGATACATCTCATGCCTCATGACCATGGGATTTACATGTGGACACACAGAATAGACACGGAATCCCTTGATTCAACAGGGTGTTTGTACACAGCATTTGACATGATGTTGCATTAGCGAGGCTCTTTGACACTATTGAATGCACACACAGGGCCTCATTTAGCAGTTGTTGCCACTGGGCAGCACTGGATGTCATGTGACTGTGGAGACCTGCATCCAACGTGAAGGGTTGGAATGTGCCATATTCCTAACATACAGCACATCCACTGTTTTTCCACATACACACCATCATATGGTAGTGACGCGTGCCATCACCCCCTCTTGTACCATGGTGCACGTGTGTCAGCTTAGTGTCCTCACATAACATCATGCTTTAAGAGACACCTTCCTGCACCAAACACACTCAATCTATGCTATTCTGTCATTCTATGTGTCCTGCGAAATGCAGGACACATAGTAATTGCACATGACGAAGAGACATGTAATTATGTATCCTCATTTCACCTCCCCTTTGGAGGCACACTATTTGCACACAGTCCTAGGGCATGTGTGGAAATGTGTGAGATCTTCATTGGTGTTGCGGGGAAGACCACCACAAGGCCCATTGTACGCATCCTTAACATGGGGTGAAAGAATGCTGTACTTTGCTATGGCTTACCTTACTGCATACCTATGAGGCCATGCAACAGCATCCAGACAGACTTTGCATTGCCACATTGATATGATTTGGGGAGCTGCTCCACCAGTGCAGCATGACTAGTGATACTCCATCAGTGCAGCTTACTTGTACATGTGGCCCACAGTGGCGTAGGTGATCTCGAAATATGTGACTCATAGGATTGTGTTGTGCAGATGTCATCTGGATGGTATAAGTATGTAGGCCCACACCAACTACGTATGCACTGTCTAATTCAAACCAAGAATAATCTGTCAACGTATTCCAACATAATTGATTGTCATGTGGTCTGTCATGTGCTTGAGAAGTACTTACCAACCAGTAGGCCATTCCCATATGTCCCATTCTAGAAGCACATATTGATGGTGGAATGCCGGAAGATGAAGGAATCATTACCATTGCCGGGGTACTTTGCAAGGACATTAATGAAGAGGCCCAGATGGTCCACGATTGCCTGCACATTCATCGAATAGGTGTGGTTCCTATTGCTATAGCGGTGTGATGTACCTCTGGAGGCACAAGTTGCACACGGTTACAGTCCATTGTCCCTAACACATGTGGAAATCCTGCAATGGCATAAAAGCCTTGCTTGTTCTCCAGTCGTTGCTGTGCTGTGCTGGGGAAGAAGAGGTACTGCAGGTGTGAGGCTTGTGATGGCATCCAGGAGGGAGGGGGGAACCTTGAGAAGGATTCTTGGGATACTTGTGCCACTCAGGCTGTGGTGGGTTGTAAAGTTCCAGAGGCCAACATGTGCCGGGCAGCCAGTAGCTTGGTCTGCGGAGGGATGTTGGTGCATCACTGCGATGTTGTCTGCAGCCTTGGTGCAATCTGGTGCAGGAAGCAGACAATCCACTCCCTCCTGAGCCTGTAATGGGCAATGACCTCCTCCTCCCTGAGGTCAATCAGGGTAAATGTTCGCTCCCTTTTCCTGCGCTGCCTCGATGGGGTGGTGGTCTTCTTGGTGCTCCAAGCTGCAATAGTAGGTCCATGGCATGGTTGAGCTTACCAAAGTGTTTTGGTATGTTCTGCATTTGCACCAGTGTCCATGAATAATTTTTATGCATGCTTTTCCGTGGCAAGAAAAAACTGCCATTATTGGGACTCTGAATGCTGTACTTTGCTATGGCTTACCTTACTGCATACCTATGAGGCCATGCAACAGCATCCAGACAGACTTTGCATTGCCACATTGATATGATTTGGGGGGCTGCTCCACCAGTGCAGCATGACTAGTGATACTCCATCAGTGCAGCTTACTTGTATATGTGGCCCACAGTGGCGTAGGTGATCTCGACATATGTGACTCATAGGATTGTGTTGTGCAGATGTCATGTGGATGGTATAAGTATGTAGGCCCACACCAACTACGTATGCACTGTCTCATTCAAACCAAGAATAATCTGTCAACGCATTCCAACATAATTGATTGTCATGTGCTTGAGAAGTACTTACCAACCAGTAGGCCATTCCCATATGTCCCATTCTAGAAGCACATATTGATGGTGGAATGCCGGAAGATGAAGGAATCATTACCATTGCCGGGGTACTTTGCAAGGACATTAATGAAGAGGCCCAGATGGTCCACAATTGCCTGCACATTCATCGAATAGGTGTGGTTCCTTTTGCTATAGCGGTGTGATGTACCTCTGGAGGCACAAGTTGCACACGGTTACAGTCCATTGTCCCTAACACATGTGGAAATCCTGCAATGGCATAAAAGCCTTGCTTGTTCTCTAGTCGTTGCTGTGCTGTGCTGTGTTGGGGAAGAAGAGGTACTGCAGGTGTGAGGCTTGTGATGGCACCCAGGAGGGAGGGGAGGAACCTTGAGAAGGATTCTTGGGATACTTGTGCCACTCAGGCTGTGGTGGGTTGTAAAGTTCCAGATGCCAACATGTGCCGGACAGCCAGTAGCTTGGTCTGCGGAGGGATGTTGGTGCACCACTGCGATGTTGTCTGCAGCCTTGGTGCAATCTGGTGCAGGAAGCAGACAATCCACTCCCTCCTGAGCCTGTAATGGGCAATGACCTCCTCCTCCCTGAGGTCAATCAGGGTAAATTTTCGCTCCCTTCTCCTGCGCTGCCTCGATGGGGTGGTGGTCTTCTTGGTGCTCCAAGCTGCAATAGTAGGTCCATGGCATGGTTGAGCTTGCCAAAGTGTTTTGGTATGTTCTGCATTTGCACCAGTGTCCATGAATAATTTTTATGCATGCTTTTCCGTGGCAAGAAAAAACTGCCATTATTGGGACTCTGCGCCTGTTTTTCAAAATTAGCGGTTTCCCAAAATCGTTGTAAATATGGCTGCATCAGTTTTGTGAGGCTTTGTCCTGCGGAATGCCTACCTTGTATATCATTGACAAAAACTGGTGCAAGCAGATCTGGCTCTAAGAAAAATAGGCACTGGAGGTAAAAAAGTGACGCTAAAGGCCTCTAGCATCACTTTGTATATATGGCGCCAAAAAAAGCTGCTGCTTCAAAAAATTAATGCTGAGGCAGAGATAGCTCCTTGAAAATATGCCCTCTTTTGTCAAAATTAGCCCAGTTTTTAGTGTATGAAGACAGTGTAGAATTCCTACAAGAGCCCTGGAGCACCGACATAATGTGAGTGGGCAAACTTTGCTTCTCTAGAGTCCACCATTCAACTTCCAAACTGCTAAAGTTAGAGGAGCCAGCACTTGCTGACTAAGAGACTGCAGAGGAGGTGGAATCTGAGGCAAGATCCATGGAGGAACCATGGCCACGCTCTTCAATAAAGGGAACCGTGATCTCCTTGGCCAGTAAGGAATTAATGCCACCACCTGTGTCCTCTCCTGCTGGATCCTTAGCAGAAATAACTGAATGAGGAGAAAGGGAGGAAATATATACAGCAACATTGGAGGTTATGAAATTGACAAGGCATCCACTCCCCGGGTCCCTACTTCCAGGGTCCAGGAGCAGAAGGCTGGTAGAAGTGCAATGGCCTCTGGAAGTAAATAAATCCACCGCTGTACATCCAAACCTTCTGCAGAGCTGGCGGAACACCCTGGTGGAAAGGCGCAGATCCTGAGAGGATGGAAACTTGAGGCTCAAGGTATCTGCTACAACATTGTCTATACCCTGATGTGTTGAGCAGATAAGGATTGGAGATGAAATTCTCACCAAATCACCACAGCACACACCACCTGGTTGAGGGAATGGCTGAGTGCTGCCCTGGTGGTTTACATATACCTCTATTACTGTGTTGTCTGATCAAATTAGGACATTACAATTAGACAGATGGGGCTCGAAATACTGGAGGGTCCTCTCCACTGCTGACCACTGCGTCCAATTGGAGGACCGCATGGCCTCACAGTCTGTCCCAACAAGCTTGGACAGACCACTCTCCTATCGTTGCCCCTCAACCCAGGGCACTTGCGTCCGTCATCACCACTGTTGGGGGAGAAGGATGCATCATCATCCCCTTGGTCAGGTTTGCAGAGTCCAACCACCAATGCAGGCTGTGAACAATGTCTAAAGACACATGAATCTCCATGGTCATATCCTGAATGGTAAATGTCACAAATCGGCGATGGTGCCATAGTAACGTCCGTAGGTGCAAGCTGGCCCATGGAACTGTGAAGTCACAGACTATCATGTGACCTTGCACCTCTATCCACTGAAACAAGGTGGCCGTCTTCTGAGATAAGAGAGATGTCACCAGAGATGCTAAACCTGGATCCTGGACCGAGGGAAGAACACCTTGCACAGAACAGAGTCAACTTCTGCCCCTATGAATGTCCTCCGTGTTGATGGTTGGAGATTGCATTTTGGAACATTCAAAAGAAGACCATGGGTCTTTAGCGTAACTACGGTCAACTGCAGATTTTGTTGCATCACCTGAACAGCTGGGGCTTGGAGCAGCCAATCCTCCAGGTAAAGAAATACTGAAATACCTTGAAGGTGAAGTTGAGCCACCAGTCGCTACTACTTTTGTAATTACCACGGGCGATGACCGTAGGCCGAAAGGTAGGAGACAGTACTTTCAATGATGTCTCATCAGAGAGAATCGCAGATACTTCTGGAATCCTGATGCCATGGGAACAGGGAGATATGCATCCATGAGATCCAATGTAGTCATTACAGATCCTACTTGAATCAAGGGGATGATCTTTTGCAAGGTCTCCGTCTTGAACGGAATCTTTCAAACATATTTGTTCAAAGACTTGAGGTTGATCACAATCCTGAAGCGTCCTGTCACCTTTGGACAAGAAACATAATTGAATAAGCACCTTGTCCCAACTGCCCATTTTGGACTGGAACAGTTGCTTTCTTCAGGAGAAGGGAATGAATTCCTTCCATCAACGCTCTCCTTCTGAGTAGGTTCCTTTGAAGAGGTGTTTGAACAGTTCCTGATGATGACAGAAGGGACACAAACTCGATCTGAGAACCATTCTCCAGAATGATTAGCACCCATTTGTCGCAAGTCATGCGATGCCAACTCTCCAGGAAATGTCGAAGTCTCCCACCAACTCAGGAACGCGAACTGGGACTTCCTGAATCCTGTTGGTTTTTCTTCTGGATCTTTCCTTGGAAACCTTTTCCATGAAATTTCTGACCTCTGATAGTATTCCTTTGCCTGCGGGATGGTTGACTAAATGACTTTGAAGAGGAGAAGAATGACTGTTTATTTTACTGCTGCTTCTGAAAGGAAAAAGAATGTTTTCCTCCTTTAAAACTTTATGAAGTTTGTCTTCCAGGTCCTTACCAAACAGTTGCGGTCCTGTAAATGGCAACCTCAAAGCCATAGACCTTTGAGCAGAATCAGTGGTCCAACCTTTTAAAAATAGGTTGCGCCTGGCCACAATGGATGCTCCACATGAAAGAGCGGATGCCCTGATGGAATCATATGCAATATCAGGAAGAAATTCAGTTTGTCTTTCCATTGATTCAAACAGCTCTGGACATTGTCCACCCTCTTGCATAGTCATGAACAAAGTTTTAAAGTCAGACAATAAAGATTGTGTTACATATGCCCCATATATTCATGAACGAATGGATAGATGTGAGCCAGCATAAGCCTTCTTCAATAAAGTGTAAATCTTCTGGTCTGCCCCATCTTTAAGGATATTCTCTTCAGCCATTGACAGGCACACAGACTGGCCACAATCGAATCCACACGGACTGTCTCTGGGAGTTTGTCCTTCATGTCTTTCAATGGAGAAAGTTTCAACATAAAGTGAGGCACATTAATACTTTCTGGATCCTTCCACATATTCAAAAGAACACCCATAAAAAATGGATGGATGGGCAGGGCTTTACTCGCATGTTTTCTAAATTGTGGTAACAGAGTGTCTTTGGATTTGCTAGCCACTTCCTCCTCTGGAAATCCCATGTTTTCACTAACATGGGCAAGAATGTCTGCAACATGTCTTTTGACACATATTTCTCCTCATGCTCCATTGAGCACAGGGAAGACTTATTAGATGAATCAGAACTTGAAATATCTAAATACAGTTCCTGCTCACCTCCAGACTGAGAACTCGCTTTCTTTTTCTTCAAAGCAGATAAAGCATCCACAATCAGCCTCTTAAGCCTCTTCTCACTCATTTTCTTTTTCTAGGTGGAGGCGTTTGCACAGGACTGTCAATTGAAGAGGACGAAGATGTTGGTGAACAATGTTTTTTTTCCCCTGCATGTTTCCCCATATTGCAGCCAACATCTGTGAGAAAGTGCCATCTTTCTTGCATGGTATGCCCCCACTTTTTGCGGAATTGCTGAATGTACTTTGACTGAGTGTGCCCTGGACTCCTGCCAATCAGGTGCCCAGGGCCTATGTTCCTTCCCTAAAACACACAAACCCCAAATTGGCAAACCCTGGCCACATGTCAGCCCCTGGTAAATGGTACCCTAGGTACCCAGGGCCTTGTGACCATGGAAGGCCTCTAAGAGCTGCAGCACTCGGTGTCCCACCCTTAGAGGCCCTGTACCCTTACACACACACACTGCCTTTGCAGGCTGGGTGTCTGGGTGCAAGACAAAACAAAATCGACATGGCACACATCCCTGTGTGCCATGCCCATCACCTACGCTGCCATGGCATACATCAGCCACCCCTTTAGCTGGGTGCCTTATGCCAATGGTGTGGGCACAGGAGCAGGAGCCCTGTGCCCCTACAGTACCCAGGTCCATTCCTGAGCACTGTAAGTGCAGTGCTGCCATTTAAGAATACATGGTGCTGAGAGCTCGTCAAACACGAACTCCACAGCACCATATTGGCAATACTGAAGACTGAGAAGTTTGGTATCAAACTTCTCAGCACATTAAACCCAAACTGATGCCATAGTGGGATGTAATGTACCAAGCACCCCAGAGGGCATCTTAGAGATGCCCCCTTAAACCTAACCTACAATCCACGTCTGCTCAGCAGACATGTTGCTGGACCTCTGGGTGGGAGAGCCCCTGCTCTCCTGGGCCTGCAACAAAGCACATCCTGGGCGAGGTGCTAAATCTCCTCCCCCAGGATGGGCAGGGGGAAGCTTCAAAGGCATGCCGCCTCTGTGAGCTTCCCCAGGCACTGCAACTCCCCACTCTGGCGGGAAGCTTGGCCAGAAACCCCAAATAAGGACAGGGGATGTGCCAGCCTGTCAACCCCACCCCTCAGGTGGGGGAGGCGAGGTGACGCACATCTCCGGGCTCTCGCCATCTTGAAGAGGGGAAGCCCTACCCTATCAGGCCTAGGGTACTGCCCCCCTCCCACAGGAGAGAGGCAGGATAGGGGGTGTACCCACCCCAGGACAGGGACCTATTGGTCCCTGCCCTTCACTTACCTGTAACACCCCTAAATCTAGTATTTAGGGGCACCCTGAACCTTCCTTCCCCAGATTCCAGATTCTGAAATACAAAGAAGAGCAAGAAGAAAGACGACCTGCCCTGCAGCTGCTAAGAAGAGGAAGACACCAACTGCTTTGGCCCCAGCCCTACCGGCCTGTCGACCCTCGAACCTGCTCCTGCTCCGACCCGGCATCTCTTGTGGCCAGCAACCTCACAAACCCCGGAGGACCTGGCTACCTTTTGGCTCTAAGCCCCTGGGACTCCCATGAGTAGAGGCTCTACTCAAAACCTACTTCTAATCCCTGGCAGCAGCCCGGAACCGCGAACCCAGCACACTCTGAACCAGCCAAGCCTGGCCAGTGCCAGAGTGAACAAAGACCACGAAGACGACCCCACGGCGACTGTGACCCCGAGTCCGGCACCCAAGGACCTCCCTCGACACTCCTGAAGAAGCCTGCAGCCTCAGAACAAGGTGCCCCCCCTACCGCGATCAACAGAGGGTAAGATTTCCCGACACCAAAAGGCACCCCTGCACGCGGCACCCCGCGGTCCCCTGTGCCCAATCCCAGGGTACCTACCTATTCTCCAACTAACCAACTTACCTCTCGAAGTGGTGGTGGCACCTGAAGAATCCTCGTCCCCGAGCTTGCAGTCTTTTTCTAAACCGGAGATTTCCCATTTAAATCAATTGAGCGCCCAAAGGCTCAAAAGCACCCTGCACCCAGCCGCCCCAGTGGCCCTGGCAGTGCAACCTCTACACCTACCTACTTCCCCACTTGCCCTGAGTAAGTGACCAGGAACCCAGCTCCCACAGCCACGTGGCTTGCTAGTCATCAGCCACCAACCAAGGCCCCCCCTATCCCTCATAGGATAACATTGGGCCTAACTCTCTCTGCACCCGGCGCCCTTGAGTCGCTGAGGGTGAACCAACTGTACCTACCTGACCCTGGGGGACTCCTGAGTCTATGCCCAGAACCTCAACTCTGCCAGTCGAGTACTTACCTTTAAACCGATAACTCTATTTTCTTCATAGGGTAACATTGACTGGCTTTTTCCTGAAATTTTTTCTAAGTTTGGACTTTTCCAATCTTACAATATTCACCAAAAATCAGCCGAGTAACGAAAACGAAAATAATCACCTGCTCTTACGTGAGCTCCCAGTGCTGGATCTTGGTGCCCAGTACTGACTCTGAAAAATACTTGCAACTGTACTTACCAGTAACCCAATTTTCTCCCATAGGAAATCATTGACTGTTTTTCTGTGAAATTTCTTCTAAGTGTCAATTTCTGCAATCTTTAAATATTCTTTAAAAATCGTATAATATCTGAAAACGTAATTACTTACATGTTTTGGATAAAGGTCCCAGTACTGAGTCTAGGTACCCAGTACTGGATTACAAAAGTAACGAGAGCATACTGTACCTGCAACTTCCATAGGGAATCATTGACTGTTTTCTTTGAAATATTTTTTGTCAACTTTTAAAATAGCTAAATATTGTTTAAAAATCATCACAGTAATTAAGTCGACTTTCATCACTTGATTCTAAGTACTGACCCAGGACTGAATCTAGGATCCAGTCCTGGAATTCCAAAAGTAATCCTAAAAGTAATCTGTAGCAAATAACTTGAAATTTCCATTGAGCTCAATGTATTGTTGTGTTTAAAATAGTGTTGCCTATTGCAACCACTTGTAACTGTTTACAAAAGTCAATTTCATATTGCAAAAGTATTTATTTAAAGCATCTCATTCTGAGAAAGTATATTTTAATGCCAAGTGTTGGTTCTAAAATAAAACAAGCATATATTTTTTATATATAAACCATTGTCCTAGAGTTCAGTTATTGAGTGTGTGAGACTATTTGCTGACTGAGTGTGTACAACAAATGCTTTACACTGTCCTCTGATACTGCCTTACTGCTCGACCAAGCTACCACTTTAGAGAGTAAGGTTATATCTAACTTTAGCCTCTGTCCAACCCTTGGGAACTGTGGACTCTGTACACCCTGTACCTATTAGGGAACAGTATATACAGAGCCACTTTCTCACAACATCCAAAGCTCCACACACCAATCAGCTCTGAAAGTAAATGTCAACAACCCAAAACCCTAGCAGCTATAAACACAACTCCAAAAATGACGCTTAGACTGCATTTAACTTGAACATGAGTGCAATTGACAGCTTTCTTCACATATTACATAGTCAATTGCTGCGCGTCATGGCAAGAATGTGGAAGTGAAACCAGCTTTGGAACGCGCCTGTGCGCAATGTTCCAAGCCGGCTCACCCACTCTTCCCACCTCGTGCGTGCTGCCCCTTCAACCGTAAACCTCCTGAACCACCCGCAAAGCTTTTCCGGAGTTCCTGAGGGAGTCTGAGAGACTATTGAGCATTAGATGCTGAGCGGTAGTCCGGCAGCCTCTTGAGTTCTGCCATAAAAAAACATAGCAGGACTCCGTACTCACTCTGCCACTGAGAACAACCACACAGGCAGCACTCTCAGTGGCCTGCCAGCTCTGCATGGCTTACCTGAAGTCAGGTCAAGGGCATAAGCGTATCCCGACTCATATCACTTCTTTGTTGGTCACAAGTGCTCCTCAAAGCCCGACAGAGGGAGAAACCTATGATAGAATCAGTATTATTGATGGCGAAAGCCTGGCAGTCACATCTGCGTCCCCCTTATCCCATAGGAGACAGGAAAAAAAACAGGAAGTGCTGAGGTAAGGCTAGTTCATTATAGCCCTTAGCTGGAGGGTGGGTGAGACCAGCAAGCCAGTGGAGTAACGAAACTTGAGGGGGGCCTTTGCACAGTTCACGGAAGGGGCCCATGATCTGGACTCAGCCAGGAGCTTTGAGGCCAGGGGCCCCACCGCCCCTGCACAGTGCTGGAGAGGGCTCTCTGGATCTCACACCCACGCACCACAGGGGCTGCGGGGGCTATTGTTACACCACTGAAGCAAGCGTTTCCTGTTTGTGACTGGATACTACCTCATGTATTATGAATGGGTCGAGGACGAGGGACGTAGAGGTAATGTGGGTGTTCTGCTAATGGGGAATGGCCCTTCAAAATGGAGCGAACAATAGCAATCTCACTGCTCATCGCTCAATTTTGAAGGGCCATTCCCCATTAACAGAAAGCCCACCATCAAGTTTACAGTAATTTCTCTGTACTGGCAGAAACACAATATACATACGTGCCACTTATAAACACAACATTCCAACTTTCTTCATTCTCTGTTAGCCAAGGATTCATAGTTCCAGATGATAAACACATTTCCAGAAAAAGTACCTTATGATCAATGGAGAGAAATAAACTGTATAATCGAATAAAGTCACGTTTATTTCATGATTAAACACTTCCTGTTCTTAGATAGAAAGGCTGAGATTAAACGATAGGGCGGAAGTAGAACGGTCAGTGCTGGGAAAAACATGTGATCGAGTTCATAACCAGATCCTCTTCATGTACACACACCTTGGCCATCTCTGTCAGCACCGCCATCTTGTGTATATTTTATCAAGCAGAGGCCACAGACTTTCAAAGAGGCCTGCACTATAGCAACAGGGGGTCGTGATTATTCAGCCTTTGATCAAAGCCTCTAGGTTTCATCAAAATACTTCGAAGATAAACCACATGTGAATACCGCAGAACACGTGTGAATCGCGTGCCTCCTGCGCAGTTTGAAGTGCGCGCGCGCCCTCTGTTTGTGTCTTTATTTAACCCCTCAACTTCCGTGTACCGCAGACCTGTCCCTCTCAGTTTATGAACTGCGCATTCATTCCATTGTAACCCAATTTGTTGCTGCGAGATGTCGATCGTCATAAACGACACCACATACCTGGTAATTATTATATTTCGATAATGTTCAAGGCAAACTATGATCATAAACTTGTATCAAACATTTCGTCCAGTTTTTTCGGGGCACGCGTTAGACGCGGGAGGACGACTGAACTGAATTTTCATTAAGTACAAATCTGTTTTCAGGGTGCCAGGGCGTTTCAAGAACTCTGCCAGATGTGCTGGGGTCCTTGTTCTTCAAAGCAGGCCCTCCTCGGCCCCCGTAATTACCTGCTTCCCTGGTTTCTGATTAGAACTCTTCCCGTCCCCGGGTAATGGCCGCTCTGCAAGCTGTCAGCCATCTGGTCTGACAGCCTGGAAACCGCCGAGCTGCCTTTCTTGGGAGGGTGGGGCTCACCACATCCAAGGAGATACACACTTGTAATTAGAGTGAAATAAATAAAACTAAATACCCATCTACGAGAGACCCTGAAATTGTTGCATGGTCTATCATTTGTTGGCCAACACACTGGGCACAGCACCCCCAATCCGCCAGCACCTGCTTATACTAATAATAACATAAAAATGCTAAGAAAAAATCAAGATGCAGGATTCTGCTTCATACATGCAAATTTATTGTTATTAAATCGTGTGCACAGAAACATCCTCCTGGGAAATTGAACGTGAAACCAGCCATAATTATCATTTGTGAATGAATACATTCATGTGCAGGTGGCTATAGTTTTATTTTAAGACGCAGTATGTAAATTCCATGATTGTCTATTCAAATATGATTTTCTGCACGTGCCCTAGCATCCCACACAGAGTAAATGTTGCTAGTAATGAATTTTCCAATAGAAAAGTGCCTCAGCTCATGTTCACGGAAAGGCATTTGATACTGGTATTTCACCAACTAGCAAGTGCTCAAAGTGTTAGGTGAAGGAACTGTCACATGACCAAATAATTGATGTTCCGAGGATCACAAAGGGTGGCACTTTGAATGCCAGTTAGATGAGTTAGTTTCCTTTACCTCCATATAGTCCTTAGACCACTTCTTCTCTCAGAATGGCGTGCAATGTTAGAACTATATTGACATGACGTATGATGATAGCAATTGGAAATCCTCATTGAGATGTTTCATGATAATAGTGACTGCCCACTTCATATTTATGAGTTGATATTGAAGACATGTTTGGGTAAATTGCTCAGTTATTTTTATGTATTTCTGCACTAAAATCCCAGGACTGTCCTTTCGGATGCGAGGCACTCCATCTGTCTTTGCTGTCCACACCAGGTGGATTTGGATAATATTTATTCCTCACAGACAGTATCTACACATATTCAAATGAGGTTTCATGGCCATCGACCTTTGCGACCAAAGAACAGGTTCTCCCTAGGGATGCTGTGTGATAGTAATAATTTTATTGTCTACATTTGAATGGTATTCGATAATATTTATTTCTTAAATGTGTTTATTGATTTTCAGAAATGTATACACAAACAACAACACACAACAACATTTTAGTAATACCCATCCTCCCCCCACCTCCACCAGACCACTCCCCCCAACCCCTGAAAGGTGACACTTAACTCCATGCTCTGTTGAATGCCAATGTCTTGTACCAGAGTGGCAGGTCGTGGCGAGTCAGTTCCAAGTGTCTGAGACTCTAGGCCTCATTACGAGTTTGGTGGATGGGATACTCTGTCACAAATATGATGGATATCCCGTCTGCCATATTGCAAGTTCCATAGGAAATAATGGAATTGAATCACGGCAAACGGGATATCAGTCACGTTTGTGACGGAGTATCCCATCTGCCAGACTTGTAATCAGGCCCTAAGTCACCATGTTGGCTCCACCGTACACTCCTCACCTCAGGCCCGGCACAAGGTGCCACGGCATCCTCTCCCTATTCTCCCACAGACCAATTCCCCCACACTCTCTTGAACCTCTTTGGGAATCCCCAAACCTCATACACTAGTTTCTCCCTCACACAACTGGTGTTCAATAACATTTATGGTAAAATCTTCACAGAGGTGGTGTAAAATTATATTGGTATTACGGTGCCGACAGAGACACTTTCTAATGATATTGTTGTTATGGTGTAGGAAGGGCCTCTTTTGGCCATGGCTAGCCCCCACGTTTTGCCTGGACAATGATGTAATTTCTACTGGAAGTGCACAGGGTCCCTGCCAACCAGGCACCCTGTGCCAAATCTCCTTCCCTAAAACTGTACCTTTTGTTTCCACATTTGGCACCCCTTTTGCTCACATAAAAGACCGTAGTAAAAGGTACCCCTAGTAGCAAGGGCCTTGCGGTTAAAGAGGGTCCCTAAGGACTGCATCACAAATTGTGAAACCTAGGGGACTCCTCACCAAGTACATCCATACTGTAACTACAGCCTGCATGTCTTTGTGCAGAGAAAACCAAAGCGTCAACTTGGAACACATCCCTATGTGCCATGCCCAAAGACACTGCATGAGATATAGGTAGGACACCCCTCTAGCATGCCTTAGCCCTAAGACATGGTGCGCTATATTTCCTGTTATAGTATTTCTGCATGAGCAGAAATGCCCCTGGAATATGCTTGTCGATTCCTGGATATTGTAAAGGACCAGGGAAGCCATAGTAAGTACATGGGCTGGACACTCATCATTAAGAGTTTTTCAGCTCCATGATGGCTTCAATGAAGTATGGGATTTTTGGTACCAAACAACTTTGCATAATAAACCTGTGCTTATTCCAGTGGCAGATTTATTAAAAATTGCACACAGAAGACCTGTTAGAAATAGGGGTCTCTAGTTTGCAATGGCTTGCACCTTTGTCCAAATAGGGACCCTTGCTTCTAGTCAGGGAAAGGGGGATACACTCCTAGAATAACCCCTGCTCTCCTCCTTGGTAGCTTGGCACGAGCAGACAGGCTTATCTCAGAGGCAGTGTGTAAAGCATTTGTGAGCACATACAGT
This sequence comes from Triturus cristatus, assembly GCF_964204655.1. Lineage (NCBI taxonomy): Eukaryota > Metazoa > Chordata > Amphibia > Caudata > Salamandridae > Triturus > Triturus cristatus. The sequence goes on along the minus strand of NC_140591.1, from coordinate 1,100,506,149 downwards.
AATACAGTGAAACCACTACAAATGGACACCACACCAGTTTAGAAACATAAGTAATCTTTACTAGACTTAACACAAGACCAACCGACAAAAATCCACAGTACTGTAATAAAAATATGACTTTAAAATGGTAGAAATAGTTTAGTTCAATTTAGATGGTAAATGCGACACTTTACTCTAAAAGTACCTTGGATGCGTCACGCAATACAAACAAAAGGGTCGCAGGGAAGGCGATGCGTCAGTTCCTTGCTTCGGGGGACGTGGCGCACCTGTTCCTTACTGCAGCGCAGGGGAGGCAATGCTTCTGTTCGTTACCGGAGAGGAGGTGAAGCGTCTGTTTCTTACTGTGATCCGGTGCAATGCGACAAGATGACGATTCGATGCGACGATCCGGTGCGATGCAACAAAATGGCGTCCTTGATGCGATGCGACAACGTGGATGCGATGCGTGCACACTCGACGGCCGTGCTGCGAACTCAGTGAACTTTGGAGCAGGCACCTCACTGCAGGTAGAACTCCCAGCAAGGAAATTCAGGGGGAGCTGGTGGTGAAGTCTTTGTGTCCCTGAGACTTCAGAACAGGAGGCAAGCTCAGCTTCAAGCCCTTGGAGATCTTCCTCAAGATAGTAAAAGTACACACAAAGTTCCTTTTTTCCTTTCCTTGGCAATAAGTAACCACTGCAGGCCAACCTCAAACAGCAAACTGCACAGGGGCAGTCTCCTCCTTCAGCTTCCTTGGTTTCTCTCCTTTGCAAAGGTTTGTCTTGTTTCCCAGAAGTGATCTAAAGTTCTGGGGTCTGGGCCACAATATTTATACTGCAAAATCCTTTGTCCTCTGAAGGCAGAGGGTGTCTGTGCAAAACCAAAGCCAGCTCTGTCCTCCCTGGTGCAGCTTCCTGGTAGGACGTGAAGACAGCATTGTTGAAAGCAGGCTTGGCCCAGGTAACTGAAAGGAAAACTCCTCCACCTACTCTCTATTCAATGCAGGTCCTATTCAGCCCAGCCCAGACCCATCAGACTGCTGGAGCCAAGGCCCTCTCCAGCCCCCCTGTCACTCACAAACCAGACATGGAATACACAAACCTAGCAGAGGCATGCTGGATGGTTAGGCAAGAAAATACCTACTTTCTTAAAGTGGTATTTTCAAACACAGAATGTAAATATCACCCACAATTTTCCTATCTTGTTCCCTGGGTCAGTTATGATTATAATATGTTATAATCAAACTGCCCATTCTGGCCTATGGGAACAGATAGCCTTGCAATAGTGAAAAACGAAATTGGCTGTAATTCACTATCAGAACATTCCACACACATCAGGGAATGTCCCACCTTTTACATACAATGCACCCTGCCTTTGGGCCTACCCAGGGCTTTAAGTGGGCCGGGTCTGTCCGGGTCTGAGCACCGGCAGTTTTTTTTTGGGGCCCTCGAAACGGGTCTCTATTGGGCTCTATTTTCGTGGCTACTGAAGGTAGTCCGTTCTTTATTTTTATTTTTTTCAGACCCGTTTTGAGGGCCCAAAAAAAAACTGCCGGTGCTCAGACTCTGCCCACTGTTGCTGCACTCATGGGCGTAGGAAGTGTGGGGGACCCGGGGGATATATCCCCCCCAGATTTTGGAATGGGGGGGACACGGGGGACAAGGGTGGGGGGACGAGGGGACAAAGGAATTTCCCCTCTCCCTTCTGTTATCACAGGGCCATTAGCACGTGAAAGCGCTACCTAATGGCCCTGCACTTGACCTGCCTGGAGTCAGAGGCCACCCGCCCTCTGCCTTTTGTTATGCTGCAGGAAGGCTCAGCCGTTCTGGGAAGGGCAGAGAACGGAGAAAAAATAAACGCCGTCTGTTTTCCTTCATGGCAAGGACCGTGTCCACTACTCCTGACCTGCCTCTGGCGGCTGCCCTCCTCTCTTTATTCCTCCATCTCTTTCTGTCTCTGTCTCGCTCCTGCTTACGTGCTGATTTCAAGAGGCAGCTCTTAAGGTACTCTCTCTTGCCTCTCCTTTTCTTTATTTGTTCCCCTGTGAAATTGATCCAAAAAAGGCTGAACACTTTGGCTGTAAATGTCCTCATTTTCTGACCGTTTTCGATTGAAAAGAAAAACCTCGCAATGGAGAGAAAAAATAGTTAAATACCTAAATAAAGCAATACAGAGTGGACAGCAGACAGGCCAGACTGTTAATTACACCCACACACATTAGCGCCACTTTACAGAGTTTGCCAGTGAAAGCGCTAGTTTCTTTTTATCTTCTTTCTTTGAACAACATTGTTTTCCCAGGGTGGGTAAGTGCACCATTCCTAAAGGGACTGCAATACCTGGTTGATGGGTAGAGTGGAAACGTTTAATATGATCGTTTCCAACTTTTTAATTATTTTAGCTTACAAAATGCGGCTCTGTGTTTGGGGATGTGGTCTTTTTTAAACCAAACTGCATACATTTTGAAAGGATATAAGCAATGGACATTGAAAGGGGTCCCTTCCTGGTCCAGTAGCCATGTCTTGAACTTTTCAGGCAAAATCACTTACTGATTTCTGAATAATGAGTTTAAAACCGTTAATGTAACCATGTTTTTTTCTGATTACAGTTCGCATGCTTTGCTTATTCATGCATTCCCTATGAGTGTTTGCTTTTTCCAGGGTGTTATTCCTTTTTTTTCAGGCAGCATTTTACTGTTGCTTAGTGCATAATTTGAATTTAGTCGCAGCACAATTGAGTTGTGCTGAAGGCAGTGCGAGTTTCTCTCAGTGGGGCAGTATGGTGTTCAGTGTGGGAGAGAATGTGGCACTCTGGCCAGAGCTGCTGAATTTGGAACTGGAGAACCATGTTCAGACCTTCATGACCAGTTCACCATACCACACTCCTGACAGAGCTTATTCCGATGCTACACCTTAGAAGGCCCGATAGACCTTAGAAGCCCAGGTGTCTTAGCACCCGCAGGTGGACCTGTCCACCACAATCCATACTGCAGTTCAATTCCAGTCTTACGGGCAGGCATATGAAGAAGCACATCCTAGATCGACAGTGAATCTGTCACTGAGGTCACAAGACCCTTGAGGCCAGTCCACCTCACCCATTGGTACCTCCATTGGCCTTTTTCCAGCACTAGCAGTGCAACTTGCCAGGGGTTGGCAATGTAGGATTTGCATGCACACCAAACTTAGGGGGTGATTATAATGGCTGTGGGACCACCACGTCACCCCGTCGGTGGCGGTCCCACCGCCATTGGTGACTGCGTCACAGCCCGCCATATTACAATGGCGGGTGGTTACCTGGCGGTCGGACAGACCAACCACCACGCACCCGACGGGCTTCTTGAGCCCGCCGGTGTGGTGGAGGGGCTCGTGGTTCCTACAATGCTGGTGGTGCCTACCATGCACTGCAGCAGGGATTACGATGTCCCTTAGCCACCAGCTTATCAATGGCGGTTCACCTGCCATGGAAATGCTGGCGAAAGGGACATTGGGGGCCCGTAGCAGGCCCCTTTACCCCTGGCCCTCAGACATGGGTCCTGGGGGGCATCTATGATGCCCCACAACATATCACTGAACCATGTGGCAGGCACCGATATATTTAACATGTTCCTTTTTTTTTTACTTTGCGGCGGATGATGCAGCCAGCAGCACCTGCTGCAATGTAAAAGATAGGCACTGCGAACACCGTAGTGGCAGTCGCGTTGTAATGCCTATCGTGGGGCCTCCACCTTGAAGGCCAGCGGTCCCATTCCCCGATTCGATGGCGGTGGTACTGAAGTCCATTTGGACTGAGCTGAAAAAGGATAAGATTCATAAACTGTAATTTTACAAAAATTAATGTCACATCTAGCATGAATTGAATTTAACAAAAGAAAATTGTGTGTGTCCTCCTACTAAAATATTGACAGGAGTTAAAGTATATAATTATGGACTACAGCCATGTGACAGATAAAGGTCACAGTTAAGAAATCCTCAATTTATGTCATCTGGCCGTGTGTGAAAGTAAATGGAAAAATCTTCATGCCTATGGATAAAACTCAATGGTCCTCCATTTGAAACATTTGACCCAAAGCTGTATGTAAAGAGTTGGCTTGCAAAAGGTAGAAGGTCTGCTGAAGAAAATTGTTGTGAGAAACCCCAGCAAAACAAACACACTGAATATCTTCGAGGGTGTTGGGAAATCCTGCAATAGATTTCTAAGTAATATAAATATTCTTTACATGTTTTTTAAAGTGTTTGGTGTTTTTATGGGTTATACTTAATAAATATACCTTTTTGCCTATTTTATTATCCTTTGCTGGATGCGACTTCATGATTTTCTTAAGCACACAGTGCTAGTTATTTTGATTTAGACCACGCCCCTACTCGGATAGGCCACGCCCCTTCGAGACATTAACCACGCCCCTTTTAGAGCACCCCCAGTTTTTTTTTCCCACTTAAAGCACTGGGCCTACCTTAGGGGTGATTAATATGTAGAAAAGGGAAGGTTTAGGGACTGGCAAGTGGGAGCACTTATTATTATTATTAAACAAGTCGAGGGAGAAGAGGGCTTGAAAAAATAACAATAAACTTTATCGCTATCAAGGTCCAGCATACATGCCCTAGCAATAGTGAAAACAGAAGGTATGCAGTTCCTAGCATTAACGCAAGGTGTGACAGAATAACAAGTGGCTGGGGGTCGCGTAACTAGTTAGCATGGAGGAGTCTCGTTCGTTATCGGAATTAACCAGACAAATCGCTCCACCAACTAAGAACGGCCATGGGAGCACATGCCAAGTCGACATGGCAGTCCCAGACTGCACACAGGCTCTGCAATGGCAGCCCTGAGACATATTTTACAAGCTGCTTCTGTGGGTGGCACAATCAGTGCTGCAAGCCCACCAGCAGAATTTGATCTATAAGCCCTGGGCACACATGGTGCACCGTACTACTGTCTGACAAGTAAATCAAATAAGCCAATCATGGAGTCACTAATCCATTACAAAAATGTAAAATATGGAGCACTTGCACTTTGGCACTGAATAGCAATGGCAAAGTGCCCAAAGCATCTAGACCAGCAAAAACATAGCATAAACACAGGAGGCAACAGCGAAAAAATGGAAGGGAGACCCACGCCAATGGTGCCAAGTCTAACAAGACCTCTTAGAGGGATCTCCTAAAACCGACCAATCCTTATTGTGGTCACCGACTGGCCTGAGGCAGCCTGCTACCACAAGACAGGGTTCTGACTTCATGGGGGCAGTGCCTGCGTGCTCAGAGGCTGTGAACAATGCCTTTCCTGGGTGGAGGTGTTCACATCTCACCGTGGTCAGGAGGAGCCATCTGCAGCAGCGAGCTTCAAAGACCTTGCCACCTTTGTAATGTGATCCCAGCCTCTACTGTTAGAAGGAGTAGGCCCCCTTCCTGTCCTCAACCTCTTTGTGGCAGGAAGACAGGTGGTAAAACTTAAAAAGCATAGGAGGTGTGCCCCCCCTTTGCAAAGTCTACCCCTCAGGTGCTGGAGGAGAAGTGAAGTACACTTTTCAGTACCCACCATCTTGAAGATAGTGAGACTAGGGAGATGTGTGGTGCCGCAGCCACAGCGGCTTACTCCATAGCACGGGGCTCACATGTACATACCCAGCACCAGTGACCGCTCTGCTCAGCACCCTGTGACTCTGGGCAATAGCTAGCTTAATCTCCCCAATGCGATACCAAAGGGGATGATGGACGGAGCACTTGAGCAAATCAAACACTCACCTCCAGTCAACTGATCTGGGTTTAATCCATCATCATTCTTTAGCTCACTCCACCACCCCAGTTCAGACATGGCCATATACAAATCAGTCTGACCCTGTGCCTCATGGGAACAGTCCAGCCCGAACTGCCAAGCCATGTCTTCCCTGGACCGGAAACAAGCATCCTGGGACCGGTTTCGGGTTCATAACCCTCATCAGCCAGGCTATCTTAAATCCAGTGGCAAAGTGAGCAAGGGACCCACGTCTGGGCATACCCTGCCAACTTAGGGCGAACAAAGCGATACCAAAGGGGATAATGGACGGGTATGTCCAGACGTGGGTCCCGTGCTCTCCATGCCACTGGAATCAAGCTATCCTGGCTGAACAGGGGTGAAACCCCGAAACCGGTCCTAGGATGCTTGTTTCCAGTCCAGGGAGGACCTGGCTTGGCAGTTCGGGCTGGACTGTTCCTATGAGGTACAGGGTCAAGACTCATTTGCATATGGCTGGGTTCCAACTGGAATGGCATGGTGAGCAAAACAACGATGGATTTAGGCCCAGATCTCTGCACTGGGGTGAATGTATGACATTGTTCTGCATTCTGTCCATCAAGTGTTGTTTTTGCATTTGTCACCCCGAGTGGGACGGGTATGCCCAGGTTTGGGTCCCGTGCTCTCCATGCCACTGGAATCAAGCTATCCTGGCTGAAGATGGGCGAAACCCCGAAACCGGTCCTAGGATGCTTGTTTCCAGTCCAGGAAAGACCTGGCTTGGCAGTTCGGGCTGGACTGTTCCCATGAGGCACAGGGTCAAGACTGATTTGCATATGGCTGGGTTCCAACTGGAATGGCATGGTGAGCAAAACAACGATGGATTTAGGCCCAGATCTCTGCACTGGGGTGAATGTATGACATTGTTCTGCATTCTGTCCATCAACTGTTGTTTTTGCAATAATCTCCCCAATGGGCCCCAGCTCCTTGAGACCCCTAGGGGGGATTGGTTTGCACCAGTGATTCCCAAACTTTTGACTCCTAAGGACCCCCATTGACTCACCACTGTTTACATTTCAAACATTAAAATAATAATTAAAAAAAAATAAACACACGTGCACACAAAAGAAATACTCAAATTACTAAGGATTTTAGTATTTTATATTGAAAGAGTTTGCAAAAAATTGAACATTTTAATGGGAAAGTTGGTGCTGCATCTCCGTGATTAACCTTTAAATGGTTAGTTTTATTTTGCAGTACAAGGCTCCTGCTCCTGCCAGGGCCAGAGTGGAAACCCAAAGCAGCCCTGGCAAATGTTTTAAGACCAGTCCCCATGCAGTGCACACCAAGTGCAGTGAGTGAGCCTGACCACTACATAGGGGGCTTTGGGAGGCTCTCCCCACCGAAGAAAATTTAGGATACAATGGTGCATCCTACAACACATTTATCATTATATATTGAATTGTATTAGCTTATAAAGAATAGTAAATGATGACCTTACTATGCACCAGGATACAACAATCTTTGTTGGGGTTCTTCAATGGTTCCCTTATTATCCCCCTTCAATAGTGCCTCTCATTTCTCCATAGCACATCTGTCACATGTATTTAATTTGATTTATAGCAACTCTCATATCATTGTAGGATGTCAGAGCACTTTACATCACACACATATAGAGACAATGAATCATACTTGTAAATCAGTGTAGAGAAAATGTTACATAAGGCAAAGGGGACTACAAGGTGTAGGATTCATACTGGTAGGCATTTGTAAAGAGTGCTTGGTCTCGAAAAGCACAAATTCAGGATTCAGAACATAACACAGTGGTTAGCATTGTCTAACAATAAAAATGTATTCCCACCCAAATAAACCCCTTTAGCAGCATCAGGATAATGAAAGACTGGGAAAAAAGATTTGTTACTAACTTGTACCATGCAGTGTGTAAGCAGCTCCTTGATGACAGTTTATATGTCACTGTGCTAGATTATGATTGTCTCTTTTGAGCTGTAGAGTAACAAAAGAATCTGTGACAAAAGCAGTAACCCACTGACCTATGCACATAAAATACTGTTTTTTTAAAAATGCATGGCACACGTTCTTAGCAGCAGGCATATTAACCCTCTGTGCTACATTAGATAAGTCAAACCTGCCACTGGACAAAACTCATCTCTCTCCAGCAGGTACATTAATCACTGGTGTTATCTTGACACTTTTGTTGTTGCTCGAAAACTGCTAATTTTACAAGGAATTTTGCAGTGCTTTTAAAACTGCTGACTGTGGACCCCCTGGGAATGTGTCACGGACCCCTGGAAGTCCACGGACCCCAGTTTGGGAAACACTGGTTTGCGCTTTACAAATATTGGATATATACATACATACATACTCCTCCAATCAGGGATGTGCCCACCCCCCATATGGGGTGAGTATTTAGAGGGTGTAGTCACCCTTAAGGTAAGTGCCCAATGGCTACTACTTGCACTCCCTTTAAACGCCCCTAAATGCAGAATTTAGGTGGCCTCTCTGAGCTCTGAACTACAACTCCTGATGACCTAAGAAGAGCCAGAAACTACAGAGTCACACCATCATAGAAGACTGTAGAGACCAACTGACTTGTCCCCCAGCCCTACCAGCCTGTCTGCAGCCCTCGATGATCCTGCACCAAAAGACAACTCGCCCAGCAGCCCAGTGACCTCCAGAACCCTTGAAGGACTGACTGCCTTTGACAAAGACCAAGAGCTCCAGAGAACAGCGGTCCTGTTCACCAAGCAACCAACTTCAAACTAAAGACTCTGTGACCTGAAGAACAGTGAAGCCTACCCCTGGTTCAACCTCTGCATCCGACGCCCCCCGGCCCGAGTCCACATGGCCCACCAGTTCCAGCGAGGTTCCCAAGTGCTCCAGTGTCTGAGCCCACCATGAGTTGACCTCTCCCGGACTCTTTGATGTCACCTGCAGACTCTGCACGCAGACCCCCAACTTCGACCTGCTCGGTAAGCTGTTTCCATCATCAAAAGACACCCCTGCACCCGTCTGCCCTGGGCCATGGTGAAGAAGACCATAGGTGTCTCTATGTCCGGGAGCATCAAAACTTACCTCTCCTTCAGCTAGTTTCCTTCGACTGGCCTCCTGATCTGAGCCTGCAACCCATTTTTGATTTAGCAGTTCTGTATTGCCTTGCATTGGGTAGCCGAAACTGGTTTTGCACCCTACACCCTGCTGCCCCTGTGTCGCTGGTGGTGTAGTGTTGGTGCTGCTTTGGGCCCCGTCCAGTGCTTGCTTCAACCCCTGGAGACTGGCCCCCAAGCCGCTGCTACTGACCTCTACAAACACAAGCTGACCTCTAAGCAGCCTCTGTGCGATTGCCCCAGTCCCCTTTGATTTGTATTGGGCACCCGACTGCAAACTTACACCCTGCACCTGGCCGCCTCTGTGCCGCTGGTGGTGCACCATTGGTGCTGAACTGAACCTTGCTAAATACTGATCCTAACTTCCGAAGACTGGTCTTGTAAGTCAATGGTATCCCTATGTATGTTTTCTTTCTCCTATAGGTTAACATTGCAAAGTCTGAAAAGTGCACTGTATCCATTTTTGAAACTGAAAGGTTTTTCTATTGAAAAACGTATTTACCTATGACAAAGTTCTGTGGTCCTGTAAAATAAATATAACCAAGTATTATTTTTTATAAATTGGTCTCAGATGTATTCAACAAACGCTTAACACTGTCCTCTGATAAGCCTAACTGCTCACCCACATTACCACAAAATAGATCATTTGTATTATCTACTTTAGCCTCTGAAAAGCCTCTGGGGATCCAATGGACTCTCTGCACACTAAACCTTTTTATAGTATATTATATAGAGAGCCAGCATCCTACATACGGTCTCTGCAAGGATAGTGTGCAATGACACTCTGGTGAAGGTCCCCACAGAGATGGCATAAAATGATACTGGCATTAAAGTCTCCACAGCGATGGTGCATAATGGTATTGGTGTGAAGGTCTCATAGAGATGGTGTATAGTAATACTGGAATTTAGGTCCCCAGTGAGATCGTCTATAATGATATTGATATGATGAACAATGATATTACTTTTAAGGTCTACACAGAGATGTATTTATCTATTTGTGGTTAATGTAAAAGTGCTGCAATCCACCAAAGTTATCCTCAGAGCACTTTAGGTTCCACATACTGAATAGGAAGTGAATCAATAAATGTGAGAGATGTCATGTCAACAGCAGTGATGGCTCGCTCGAAACGGGGGTGGTGGGGCCTGGGGTTTAAACAAACTTTTTTTTAAACGTACCTTCTCCGCCACACACCTCTCCTCCTCTGCTGGAAGCACCAGAAACACTCAGGCTTCCGGGCTCTCCCGGCCAATCATGACGCTGCAGGAGCAGCGTCGTGATTGGCCTGAGCATTCTGTTTGGACTCTCAGGCAGTCTCTGGGGAGGCTGGGCATGTTCTCCACAGGGCTGTGCAACACAGCTCAATGGAGACCATGCCAAGTACCCTTTAGCTCACTTGGCATGTGCACTTAGAGGAGTGCACTTAGAGGAGTGTGTAGTATCCTGTTCATGTTAATGTTCTGCCATTATCTCTCCCCTGCTCAGCCAGTGTGAATGTGCTGTGTGCTGCATGGAATGTTGCAGTGATGATGCGTATTGGAAGGTTGGGTGCCGGTGAGGTGAAGTGTGACAGTTGGAGAATGGGCTGAGCAGCGGGCAGGCTGCTCCTGGAAGGGCTGCTTCACTACAACTCCTCTACATGTAACTTACTTCAATAAATCGACTTAATTTTACATCTTACCTGAGTGGACTTCATTACTACATAGTGCAAACCACTCCTCCCCTGCTCTGGTGTCAAGGAGCCAGCCCTGCCCCGACTCCCTAATGATAATAACATCTTGTTATTATCATTTTCTTTTTTTCACTGCTGCAATAGCAGTTGGATGACACTACTCCGCCGCCACTGGTCACCGGACATGGTGAGGCTCAAGACAAGGCCTACATGGAGGATACGTCATACTGGACACTGGAAATTATGCTGTTTGATATGTAAAACTAAATTTCTCAGAGTTAGAGTCCCATCACCAGCCACTAGAGGACCAGCACCATCAGACACTCTTCCAGGCCACGGTGGCAGACACAGTAGTTAGGTTTGACTCACTCAGCACTCCCTTGTCTGACAACAGCAGTTGTTGTGACTCCTCACTATTCACATTAGTTTGCACTTAGCCTGACGCTTTCCTTTACCTTTGTTGTTTTTTCCCTTTTCAGTTCCCTTCGTTCCTTCTGTCCCTCTCCTTTTGTTACTTGTTAACTACGTACTTACCCTTTGCTTAATTCTTAATTGCTTTGAGACCTGTGGTTTACGGTGCTCTGCACAGGCACACCTGTGTGTGTGACAGTCTGCCACTAGGTGGTGCTATCTGGCTAATATAGAGATGACCACAAGAACATTTCATTATGATTTCAATATACATGAAAAATTACTTTTACCTGTCGCCCAAGCCATTATTATAGCTTTGGGTGTCCCAAATAGTTCAAATTGTCACACTTGTAGGAATGTGATGATTAGTAGTTATGTTGTTACTATCAGTGGCAGCATGACAAGGGCATTGTTTGGTGTAAGCTGGAGTGGCCTCTTGACGAGAGCTGTTATCCTTATTTGTTTACAAACTAAGCACTGGCTTAATTCGCATTTCCCACACAGTCTATTTCCATCCCGGTGCTGCAGTGGTTTTCATCTTCAGCTCCTGGGTTAGTTTTACTGTACACTGGAGGCTTGTTACAACATACTGCTTGCTTGTACTGAGTAAGTGAAGCAAACACAAAGAGATGATGGACGGAGCGATGAAACGTTTCAGACAGGAACAGTCCAGCCCAAACTGCCAAGCCAAGCTTTCACTTTACCAGAAACAAGCATCCTGGGACCGGTTCCAGGGTAACACCCCTTATCAGCCAGGCTAGCATGAATCCAGTGGCAAAGTGAGCAGGGACCCACGTCTGGGCATACCCTGTCAACTTAGGGCGAACAAAGCAAACAGAAAGAGATGATAGACGGAGCGCTGAAACCTTTCAAACATTCACCCCCAGTCACACATCTGTGTTGAATCCATCATTGTTCTTTAGCTCACTCCACCATCCAAGTTCAGACCCAGCCATATGCAAACCAGTCTTGGCTCTGTTCCTCATGGGAACAATCCAGCCCGAACTGCCAGTTAGCAGGATATACCCAGTTGTGGGTCCCAAGCTCACTTTGCCACTGGATGATTCAAGCTAGCCTGGCTGATGAGGGGTGTTACCTGGAAACCTGTCCCAGGTGCTTATTTCCGGTCTAGTGAAAACCTGGCTTGGCAAGAGTAGTCATATGACTTCTTATGTGGCCTAAAGAAGAGTATGGCCTCGCTGCCCTGATACAGAAAAATATTTATTGGCAGCTCAACTAAAAGGCAGTGGTTGGTTTGTGGGGCATTTACCCGAGAATGCTCCACTACTGTATGTACAGGCTGTCCTGTTTTTAGTGTTTATTTGTTGTGGATTTCAGTGGCGTTTTCTCAGTGTTTTCCAAACCCTTTGAAATCAGTGTTTATTCAGCTGCCTAACCCTCAAATAAGACAAAAACTGTGTTTTTCTGTGTTTAAAAAACAAGGTTTTGTTGCAGTGATTCTTATAAAGCACATATTTAATTTCAAGAAGTAATGCTAGGTATATAGTGTCTTTCAATTCTCAGTGTGTCCAATGGTCTTATGTTAGACTGTTTAGGCAGAGTCTGGGCCTGATTCACAAAGGTAATTTTCAATTTTGGGTACATTTGCAATTTTGATGAAGTTTACTACTAAAACTGCAGTTTTGTAGCAACATACACTTTGTAGTAAATTAAATTTTTGTAGTGTTGCCAGCACTACACATGGCCAACCACTGGTATTGCAACATGCTCCCATAGGAAAAATGGAGGTACTACAAAAGTGCACGTTTCTACAACGGTAAAGTTTGTGAACATGGAAAATTTGTAAACTTAATTAAAAGTGTACGTTACTACAAAACTGCAGTTTGTGAATAGCATTTTGTCCTATGTTTTGTAGTACTACTGCAGTACTACAAAAAGGCAGTTTATGAATCAGGCCCAGAAGTGTATTGAACTCTCACTGTTAGACCTGGCGCGTTTCCCCTGTCTTTTTGCTTTCTGACCTCTTAGTTTTGATTCTGTTTTTGCTGATTTTGTGTCTCTGCGCACTTTCTCACTGCTGATCAGTGTTAAAGTGCAAGTGCTCCTAAGGTAAATTGTGTTATGGATTGTTTTTTCCATTATTGGCTATTTGATTTACTGCTGCGTTCTTAGTACAGGGCACTGTGCATGCCCAGGGCCTGTAAGTCAAATGCTACTAGTGCGCCTGCAGCACTGGTTGTGCCACTCACAGACATGGCCATGTAAGTGAATCTCAGACCTGCCACTGTTTTCAACTACCAAGTCAACTTGGCACGTGCATCCACTTGCCAGACCCTAACCTTCCTTTTTCTTACTTGTAAGGCACCCCTCAGGTAGTCCCTAGGTACCCCTCTGGGCAGGTTGCAGTGTATGTGAAAGGAAGGACATGTACTGGTGTGTGTGACATGTCCTGATAATGAAATACAGTGTAATTCATTTTTCACTATTGAAAGGCTATCTGTCCCATAGGATAGAATGGGAGATACTTTGCAAAATGTTACAAGTATAACTTTCCGTTGGGACAAAATGGGAGAATGGAGTTTAGACATCTTTTAGTATAGATGGTTTTTAAAGTGTGCGTTTGAAAATGTCACTTTTAAAAAGTGGGTATTTTCTTACTTAACCATCCTGTGTGACTCTGCTGGGTTGTGGATTGACTGTTTGACTTTGGAGTGACAGGGGCTGGGGATGTGCATTCACTGTAGACAGCCACTGGGGGGTGAGGTGTGTCCTACCTTTCTTGGATGAGTCAGGGCTGGGCTGAAAAGACCTGGGCTGCATTTAGAGTAGTCGGAGGAGATTTCCTTGCACCTGAATAGGCCTGGTCTGCCTTACACAATGATGTCTCCACCTCCTGCCAGGAAGCTGGACCAGAGAGTACAGAACTGATTTGGGCTAAGCACAGAGAATCTCTGCTACAAGAGAACAAAGGTAAATTACATATATGGCCCAGACCCCAGAATTTTAGAACACTTTGCACCAAGGAACCTGCCAAGAAGAAGAGCTGGAGAAGCTTTGAGGAAGAACTGCCACTTTGCTGTGTGATTTGCTGTGTTGGCCTGCAGTGGCTGCTTCTGTCCTGGGCAGAGTATGGACTGGACTGAACTTTCTACAACTTCTTTGAGTTTCTCCAAGGGCTTGAGGTAGAGCTTGCCCCCTGTTCAAGAAGTCTCAGGAACAGCAAAGACTTCAAGTTTATCTACTACCAGCACTGGGAACTGTTTGTTTTGTGCTGCAACAGAACAAAAAAGCAACCCGGTTGCTCCACGCCCACATCGACGCCGCTGTTTGCACCGTGGTTCAAGGGTACCACTCGTAAGTTGCACGACGCACTACCCTCATACCGCACCGCAGCCTTGGCCTATCAACGCCGGCATCATCAACTCCAGTTTGTCAGCCGCCGACAGTACCTCAGCAGCGACGATGCCGCTGCCATCACCTCGACAAGCACCGCATCACTTTGCACCGCAGTCCTGTTCTTACCGACGCCACTGGACGACCAAGCTGCTGCCTACATTTAACCTTACGGCACTGCACTTCGCACCATTGCACTTCGCACTGCAGCCCCGATGCCTGCCGTCGCTCCCGACTTCAACTGTGAGGAGTTTGATCTGCAGCGCGTGTGACTTCAAAGGCCGACTGACTCCTGCACCGACCTCTGGAACTGACGCCTCAACGAAAGGTCGCTGACGCCCTGCATTCTTAAAGGTACTGTTTTGCGGGTCACACCAACGCTGTAGCTGGCCTGCGACGCCCCGGTCATTCATACCCAGTAAAACTTAATGTGGGAGTTTACTTGCTTATGTGAAACCAATTGGAGTGTCTTATAAACTCTCCCCCATTGTACATTATTTTTCACATTGTCTTCTATGTTGTTTCATATTTGCACGTTGATTGTGCTATGTAACAAGATTTTGAATGTATGGATTTTAATTATTATATCATTAAAACCCTACGTATTTTTTCAAATTCCTATGGTATCAAATCTGTTTGAGGGATGTGATGTGGTGCAAGGGTGCATAGTTTTAAAGTTATTCATCAAGGGGAATCTTTAGCGCTTTCAACTGCCTGGTTGCCCGCCAGGCCAGTCCAACATTGTTGGTGGGTAGAATAATTAAGCAATAGATTTAAATCCCCAAGAAACAGTTGGAGAGGTTAGAGATTTCAGATATTAATTCATTAAGGAGCTGAGGGGCAGTACATCAGAATTCCGGATACTGAAATAGAATATAAAAGGAAGGGTGTCAGGGGAAAGAAGCAAAATGGTGTCAAGAGCTTTAACGTTTGACACAGCCTATAGTGGGTGAGGGGGTCAGACTGTTGTCGTAATTTTATATGATATTCTGAATTGTTCTTGCTGTATGCCAATAATATTATGGGGCAGATCTATATTGGAGATGCGCCACTTTTACGCCGCCGTTGCGTCACTTTTGTGACGCAGCGGCGGTGTAAACCCTGCGCCACGTTGCGCCATATTTACATCGTGACGCATCTATGGAGATGCGTCACGATGTAAAGCCCTGCGCCACGTAAAACCTGCGTCAGGTTTCACGTGGACGTATCGACAGAGGGGGAGGCGTTCCGTCACAGGAACGCCCCTGAAAAGTGACTCAGTCAAATCTATAAGATTTGACTGAGTCACTTTCCCAACGCTGATGCGCCAAAACCCTGCGCCTGCTTGAAGCAGGCGTAAGGCTTGACGCACCATGTTAGGGATAGGGTAGGTTGGAACAGTGCTGGAGTTGCGTCGCGCTTGCGACGCAACTGTAGCACTGCGCCAACCTTACGCCATCGGATGCGTCACGCATCTGTTTATTCCTGCGCCATGATGCAGCGCATCATGTGTGGCGCATCCTTGCTGATTTGCAGGGATGCGCCAGGAAACATAAATCTGCCCCTATGTTTATTGCACAAATGCCAAAAAAAAGTATACAAAAAATAAGAGATTTCACGCTAAGTTGTTCTATGCAATTCAAAGTGCTGCTGCCTCCTGTCCCAGCAAAACTATCACATATAATTCAGTATTTCTTTGAATTAATGCATGAACTTTGGTCAAAACAATTTGGAAACAGTGAAATTCCAGGTTACATGTATAAACTTTAGACGCTTCAAACACAAAAAAGGGGTGTGGCTCCTCACTGACCCACAGCAGCTCATCATGATACAACCCCAGGTGTAGTTACCACACTGCCATTACCATCCAACATACAATTAGCATCCTAGCAGGTGGCTTAGCTTGAATGTCATGGACACTAATCCAAGCAAGGAAAATAGGCCGCCTGCCCACCATTTTGGTGAATCACAAAATGCTGACATATTTGGGACTTGGTGGGCGCCTCACAGGAAGGATGGGAGGAGGGCAGTTGATTGATGGGGTGCTAACAATTACGCTGAGGTACATTAAGGGCTGATTATACATTAGCTGCTGTTTGCATGACATTAAGTCAGGCAGCTCCCTGCTGCGCCCTTCGAAATATTAGCCCCGGGCCTCAGGACCAGCTCGCTCATGCCCAAGGCCGGTTCAATCTGATCCTAAAACAAAAGGTGAGGCGCAAATTATTCACAATCTTAATAGCGCATCAAACTTTCGGCGGATCTCAGTCCGGGGCTGACAGCAAGTTCAATATTGATGCTTGAGCTGTAGCGCCATCTGGCGCATGGCATGTACACTTTTCATCTTTATTGCGGCTTGCTGCATAGTAATGAATGACCCAACCAACGGAGTTTCTTGTGTGTTTTTATATGAACTATATTATGCGTGTTTCTTTGACACGGTAAAGCATGCAATGTAATAATGAAGGTTCTTGTCCGCCGGTATAATTATTCTGGATTCTGCTATGGACTTAAAGTTATACTGTATACAGTATACGTGCGGGTGTATGATTTAAAGTCGTCTATTTTGATTTAAGTCTCGGTGTAGTTAGAATTGAAGAGGAAGTCTAGTTTCACAAGCAAGATTCCCTTGTGCCTCCGAAAACACGTAATAAGCTGTTAATCTTTTTTCCTTACTTACAGCTATACAAACATCTGTTCAGGTTTCAGCTGCACTTGCAGAACACAAACCACATCAATTATTATTTTTGGGACGTGCATTTTGACATACCCAGCCAAGGGCAATTTTTGCTCCCTCACTGAAAATATAAGCTTTTTAAACCCGTAGCGTGGTCAAAATATATAACTCGAAAATGCAGTGGTTGGTCACGACAACCACATTAAAACAAGCTCTTCTGATGAGTCTGCAGTTTTTTGTCCTTAGGGCAGTCAGCATCAAGGAAAGGAACTCCCAGCGAGAATCTTATAGACATCAGAAACAAAAATAAAAGAAACATAGAGGTCAATGGTCTCTGCAGTTTCTATCATAGTTGGCCTTTGCTCAGTGAGACTTGGGGGCATATTTACAAGCCCCTTGCACCACCGGATCGTCACTTTTTTTTTTTTGCTTCAGTGGTGCAGAGTGCTGGCCCATATTTACAAGACCACGCAAAGCCACCCTACGTGGGTTTTCATGGCCTTGTAAATATGGCCCCCTTTCACAGTGCAAGGGTACCTGCGTTGGCTCTAGGTAGTCTATTGTGCGCCAGTGCAGAAGAAAGCACAGGGATGCTTTGTATTGTTGTAAATACGACATATGCCTGCACTTTCCTAATGACGCAGCTCGGCACAGCAAGATGGCTTGCAGCACTGTGCTGTGTCATTATCTTGTAAATATGACCCTTGATTCTGGGTGAAACTCTCGACAACTGACACAGTGTATTATTTTTGGTGTGTAGATGAGAAGGGTAAATGTATTCACTTTCCCCATTTAATCTCCGCAATATTGAGGGTGTTTTATCTTTCAACCTTAGTGATTTAGTGATCTGTGAAAGCAGTGAGATAGTAAGAGGAGAGTTTGGGCTCAGATATGCTAGGCACACTAAACTGTTCAGAATCAGTGCTTACCGTTAATCGAGGGTCAGCTTTCATGGTTGTCGAATGGACAAGGTTCTTTCGGCACAGATTTGCTATCAGGTAGTGTTAGAATGGGGAACCTCTGGTTGGCACAGGTAGGTACTTGTGACAAGCAGTGGTCCCTTCTTCTATTCAGGGCGAGAGAATTACCCGTGCAGAACAACCCCTGCTCACCCTATAGGTAGTGTGGCGCGAGCAGTCAGGGCTAAACTTCAGGGCGCTGTCGGTTAAGCAGATATGATAACACACAGTAAATCACAACGATCCCCCACAAATGGACACCAGGCGTAAGTTGTATCAAAAATACGGATGCTTTATATAAAAGATTCTTTGTTACGCAGGCATGTACAAGACCATAAATAACGGTTGCGAAATGGAAGCCACAAGATGATAATTAGGCACTGTTCTTTTCTTCGGTCACTTAGTCTATCACGAGCGCTTCGCAGTGCTCGGTTGGGTCGGTCCAGTCACGGTGACGCGCAGTGCACCCAGGGTACAGGGATACGGGGAAATCAGAACGTTGCGGACCCCGAGTCCGATAGAGAGTTCACTGTACCTGGGAATGTGCGATGTGCTTGGACGAGTCTTCGGGGGAGATGCAGGTTCTGCACCTCGAGGGTCTCCGGATCGAGAATCAGCGGGCGGCTCTCGGTAGACAGGTGCGGCCCCAGGCCTCCGACACGGACTGTGCGGGAGGTTACTTCAGCGGGCGGCACAGTCAGACTCTGGCTGGGGGTGAAGCGGGGCGGCCGGATACGTTGCGACGTACGGGCGGCCGTCCGAGGCTGGATTTCACTTCCCAACTAGAAATCCGGCGAGAGGGCACCAAGCGCGCTCCAGTAGCAGGCAGGTGACAGGGAAGCGGGACGGCCAGACTCGATGGGTCCAGAGCGACTCAGGTAGAGCGGGGCTCTCGGCGAGTGGAGGTGGCCAGGCTTCTGGGTGTCACGGCCCTAGGAGGGATGCGAAGGTGCGCCGAGCACTCCGGCGGGAGAAAGCACACGGCTCGAATTCTCAGACGAGCGGAGACACGGTGAACCCACTGGTCCTGGGGTTCAGTTCAGAGGGCAAGCTCTTCTTCCAAGCCCTTGGAGATAGTTGAAAAACAAAGTGTAAAGTCTCTTTCAGTCTTTTCCTCTCCTTCCTCAGCAAGGCACCTACTGCAGGCCAATCCCCCAGGTCAGGGAAAGTTACTCCTCCTTCAGCTTCTTCCAGGTCCTTCTAGTCGGGCAGAGTTCCTTCGTGGTTCAATCTGGATCTCATTTCTTAGGAGCCAGGCTCCTACTTTTATACAGTGATTCTTTTGTTCTTTAGCGCCAGGGGGCCTGGGCCTGGCTCAGTCCAGTTCTGGAGTACTTTGTTTTGGTGACTCTGCTCTTTCCTTTCAGCAGCAGGGCAGAGACATCAGCCGCTCCACAGGGGGCGGAGCCGGCTTTGTGGTGGCAGAGCACAGGTCTATTCGAGAGTCAGGGTGTACTCCTCCCACCCATCCTGGGGCAATCTCTCTACCCACCACCTGGCAGCCAACCTGTCTCCTGGAATCCCCCCAGCCCTGCTCCTGTACCGTTGCTAGGCAGAACACACACCCACAGCAGAGGCGGACTGAGATGGTCAGGCACGCAAAGGCTAACTTTCTAAAAGTAGCATTTGCAAACCCAGGATATTAAAATAACCTTTACTAAAAGATGTATTTTATTATCCCGAGTTTAGGCATACTAAACATGACTTCCTACCATGCTCTCTGAGTCCACTGGGGTCACAGCGTGTAGCGATCCCAGCAGCCCATTCTGGCCTATGGAGAGCAGGTAGCCTTCAATAGTGCAAAACGAAAATGGCTGTAATTCACTATTAAGACATGCCACACACATCAGGGCATGTCCTACCTTATGCCTACAATGCACCCTGCGCTTGGGCCTACCAGAGGGGTGACTAACATGTAGTTAAGGGAAGGTTTAGGGACTGGCAAGTGGGGACACTTGCTCAGTCAGCGCGACGGTACTGGACCGCGCGCAGGTTCTGCAGTGGCAGATCCTAGACACATTTTACCCCGCTGCTTCGGTGGGTGGCACAATCAGTGCTGCAAGCCCACTAGCAGCATTTGGATATACAAGCCCTGGGCACCCCTGGTGCACTCTACAAGGGACTGATAGTAAACCAAATATGCCAAACGTGGAAGTCAATTCACATGATACATTTTACCATAGGGAGCACTTGCACTGTGGCACTGGATGGCAGTGGCACAGTGCCCTGAGCAGCTAACACCAACACAAAAACACATTAAGGCACAGACAAAAATGGAAGGGTGACCCACGCCAGTGGTGCCAGGTCTAACACGTGTCCCCTCCAGCTGAAAAGTGGGGGAGAACTACCCTACCCCAGGGAGTTCTTCATCACTAAGGCGGAAAAATCTGGAAAGACCATCAGCGTTGGCGTGGTCTGTACCGGGGCGATGTTCCACCGTGAAATCCATCCCCTGTAGGGAAATGGACCACCTCAACAACTTAGGATTCTCACCCCTCATCTGCATCAACCATCTGAGGGGCCGGTGGTCTGTTTGAACCCGGAAGTGAGACCCAAACAAGTAGGGTCTTAGCTTCTTCAATGCCCAGACCACCGCAAATGCTTCTCGCTCAATCGCACTCCACTTTTGTTCCCGGGGAAGTAACCTTCTACTAATAAAGGCTACGGGTTGGTCAAAGCCCTCCTCAGTGATCTGTGAGAGAACAGCCTCTACACCATGCTCTGATGCATCTGTCTGCACCAGGAACTCTTTGGAGAAGTCAGGGGCCAAGAGCACGGGCGCCGTGCACATGGCAGTTTTCAGAGTGTTAAAGGCCTTCTGACAGGTGTCAGTCCATATCACTTTTCTGGGCTGCTTTTTCGAAGTCAGCTCTGTCAAGGGGGCAACGATGCTGCCATACCCCTTGACAAACCTCCTGTAGTACCCGGTGAGTCCTAAAAAGGCCCTCACCTCCGTCTGGGTCTTTGGGGGCTCCCAAGCCAGGATGGTTTCTATCTTGGGCTGTAGGGGCGCCACCTGGCCGCTCCCTACTTGGTGTCCCAAGTACACCACGGACCCCTGCCCGATCTGACACTTGCTTGCCTTGATCGTGAGGCCTGCCTTGCGCAGCGCCATCAACACTTCCCAGAGATGTCGCAGGTGTTCTTCCCATGTGCCACTGAACACTGCGATGTCATCCAGGTATGCTGCGCTGAACTCGGACAGCCCAGCCAACACCTGGTTGACCAACCTCTGGAAGGTGGCAGGGGCATTCTTCATCCCAAAGGGCATCACTCGGAACTGAAAATGCCCATCTGGTGTAGAGAATGCTGACCTCTCTTTGGCCCCATCAGTCAAGGCGATCTGCCAGTACCCAGACGTTAGATCAAACGTGCTGAGGTACCGTGCAGCCCCTAACCGATCGATGAGCTCATCAGCTCTGGGGATGGGGTGCGCGTCAGTCTTCGTGACCGAATTGAGTCCTCTGTAGTCCACACAGAACCGGAGTTCGGGTGTGGCACCCGGCGAGGCAGCCTTTGGGACCAAGACCACTGGGCTGGCCCAAGGACTGCTGGAGGACTCAACCACCCCAAGAGCAAGCATCTTTGAGACCTCCTCTTTGATGCAGGCTCTGACCCTGTCAGTTACCCTGTAAGCCTTGTGCTTCACAGGTAAGCTGTCTCCGGTATCCACGTCATGGACGCACCAATCTTTGATACCAGGAACCAGGGAGAACAGGTCAGGAAACTACCCCAGCAGGTGGCGGCAGTCATCCTGTTGCTCAGGGGTCAGGGTGGGTGAGAGGTTAACTCCATCCACTGACCCGTCTCGCTCCGAGGCCACCAGGAGGTCAGGAAGAGGCTCGGACTCCTCCTCTGTCCCATCATCTGTGGCTAAGAGCATGCCCACTTCGGACCTCTCCAAGTGGGGCTTCAGTCGATTGACATACAGGACCCTTAAGGGGTTCCTAGGAGACCACAAGTTCACCAAGTAGGTGACAGAACTCTTGCGCTCCACAATCTCAAAGGGTCCGGTCCACTTGTCCTGGAGTGCACAAGGCTCCACAGGGGCCAGGACCCACACTTTCTGACCAGGCTGAAGCTCAACCAGAGTGGCATTCTGGTCGTACCACCGCTTCATTTCCTCCTGGCTGGCTTCCAGGTTTGCCTCAGCAAGTTGCCTGAAACGCCTAGTCTGGTTCCGGAAAGCCAGCATGTAACTGTATACATTCTGGGGAGGTTTCCTGGGAGATTGTTCCCAGCCTTCCTTGACCAGACTAAGAGGTCCTCGTACTGGGTGGCCGTACAAAAGCTCAAAGGGGCTGAACCCTAGAGACTTTTGTGGCACCTCGCGGTACGCAAAGAGAAGGCATGGTAAGAGGACGTCCCACTTACGCCTCATGGGTTCCTCGAGACCCATAATCATGCCTTTCAGGGTTCGGTTGAAGCGCTCAACCAACCCGTTTCCTTGGGGATGGTAAGGAGTGGTGAACTTGTAGGTCACACCACACTCTTGCCAAAGGGACTTCATATATTTCGATATGAAGTTGGTCCCCCTGTCAGACACCACCTCTAAAGGGAATCCCACTCGGGAGAAAATTCCCATCAGTGCCCGTCCCACCACGGGGGCCGTCACTGCCCTCAGAGGGATGGCTTCAGGGTACCGGGTGGCATGGTCCACCAAGACCAAGATAAACCTGTTGCCCATGGCTTTCTTGGGGTCCAGTGGCCCCACGATGTCAATCCCCACTCGCTGGAATGGGGTACTGACCACAGGGAAAGGTTGGAGTGGAGCTCTCAGCTTCCTTCCACTCTTGCCACTTGCCTGGCAAGTCTGGCAGGTCCTGCAGTGAGTGTCAGAACTCTTGCGCATTTGGGGCCAATAAAAGTGGGTGACAAGCCTTTCAAAGGTCTTGTCCTGCCCCAAATGTCCTGCCTACGGTACGTCGTGAGCCAGCCCCAGTAAGAAGGCTCTGAACTTCTGGGGTACCACCAGCGCACGGGCTGACCCAGGTTCAGCAACCTTAGGCTCTGAGTATAGGAGGTCGTTCTCCCAGTAGATCAAGTGAGTTCCGGACTGATCACCATTGGCCTGGGCTGCAGCCTGCTGCCGCATACCCTCTAGAGAGGGGCACTCTTTCTGCTCCCTGCAGAATTCCTCCCTGGTGGGGCCTCCTTCTTGCTGCCAATGGGTCAGCTCAGGCAGGTCCCCCAGTTCGGCTATCTGTTCCCCGGTAGGCTCCAGGGCATCCCCCTCAGGGTCTGCTTCCTCCTGGGCCGTAGGAACTTCAGGAGCCGGACTCCCGTGCCTCCTGTGCCCTCTCTCTAAGGCCGGTTCCTGGGCCTCTTCCTCAGGCTCCAGGGTTCCTTCAACACCCCTACTGGCTGCGATCGACCGGGTGGTCACGCACGCCCAATCAGGTAAACCCACCATCCGCAGGTGAGCTTTCTTCTCCACCTTTTCCCAAGGGGAGCTCTCCAAATCGTTACCTAGGAGACAATCAACAGGCATGGCCTCTCTCACAGCCACTTGCAGAGTACCAGAGACCCCCCCCACACTCAAAGGGAACCTGAGCCATTGGACACTGACTCTCGGTGTTGTC
This sequence comes from Triturus cristatus, assembly GCF_964204655.1. Taxonomy (NCBI): domain Eukaryota; kingdom Metazoa; phylum Chordata; class Amphibia; order Caudata; family Salamandridae; genus Triturus; species Triturus cristatus. Next base: position 1,100,482,714 of record NC_140591.1, on the reverse strand, counting down.
GGCGTTGACAACACGGCAGAATGCGTGTGGGACAACCTGCTCTTGAGACACCAGGTGTTGCTTGACAGCAGTCACACTGGCTCCTGTATCTCTAAGAGCCCCCACCCTTCGGCCATTTATGGTCACCCACTGCCCGTACTTTTGAGTATTGGGGGCAGCTGGGCCTCAGCGACCATCTCACTGTCTCCTAACGAGACTAGGGTCATCTGTACGGGATCCCCAGCCCCTTGGACATCTAACTCCCTCCCAAAGGCTACACTAGTCACCTGCTTGGGGGGTGGAGCACCAGAGGGTGCTGGTTTACCATACATGGGGCACTTGGGATCCACGGAAATGTGCCCCAGGTTGTTACACTTGTAACATCTGAGGGGCCCTCTTTGAACAGGGTTACCTGTCGGGGCCCCGGTCTGCTTCAGGGGTGGGGGAGGCTGAGAACCTTTCCCTTGGTTCCCCTGGGGATTACTTTGGGGCCCTTTGTAGAACTCCGTCTGTTTACCCTTGTCCCCCCATTCTTCTGCTGGGGACCCTGGACACCTTTGGCGGGGCCTCCGACGGGACCCTTGTGGACCCTGGTGCTGATCCAGCGGTCCGCCTCCTCAGCAAGCTTCCTAGGGTTAGTCAGCTTGCTATCGATCAGGTGTTGGCGTAGCTCAGGAAAACAATTATCCGACAAGTGCTCCCATGCAATTAAGTCAAACAGCCCTTGGTAATCATTCACTTTGCTACCCTTCACCCAACCATCCAGCGCTCTGCAGAAAAAGGTCACATACTCTACATAAGTGGTACCAGGTTTCTTGGTGCAATTCCTAAATCTCTGTCTGTACAACTCAGGAGTTAACCCATACCTTGTCATAAGAGCTTCCTTCATGTGTGGATAGGATGTGTTGACATCAGAGGGGAGATCCAGCAGTGTGTCCCGCCCCTCACTTAGGAACCTTCCCCACAACCCCGCTCCCCAATCTTTCTCAGGGACCCGGTGGGAGGACATGGCTACCTCATAGGCCCTGAACCACTGCCCAATATCATCCTGCTTATAATATTCTTTGACTACATCTTTAGGAATGTGCACCCTTGACTCTGTTGACTTGCTGCCACCAGAGGGTGAGTTGTCTAAACTCCTGGCCTTGAGATCCAACTCCCTAATTTTTACCTCATGCTCCATGACCAGTCTTTGCCTTTCCATCTCCATTTGCAGTTTTGCCATCTCCATCTCATGTGCTCGTGCAGCACTCCTGTCGGCCATCTCCTCTGGCGACAGGCCTCTGCTAGGCTCAGAAACACCTTCTGGGGGTATCACCTCTCGTGCATTCTCTGGAAACTTTGATTCGTGCCAGGCTCTCAGCGCCTTTACGTACTGATCCTTAGTGGTTAGTCCGCTTTGCTTAATTCGGTACTTGGAGAGATATCCTTTCAAGATATCATTGTTGCACTTTCGCAGTGCGCCTTCCTCCCAATCGATGTCATCAACTCCAGAGAATACAGAGGACGCTCTGCTCCCACTGACTGAGCTAGGCATGCTGTCTTAAAGTGGAGATTCTTCCTTAGCAAAAACTGTCAATCAATCTGTGGCTGCGTTATAGGTCTGCTCTACGTGGTGATCAATAATTCACTGTATGTAAATCATAAATGCAAATCCGAAATCCCACCGCTGCCACCAATGTTAGAATGGGGAACCTCTGGTTGGCACAGGTAGGTACTTGTGACAAGCAGTGGTCCCTTCTTTTATTCAGGGCGAGAGAATTACCCGTGCAGAACAACCCCTGCTCACCCTATAGGTAGTGTGGCGCGAGCAGTCAGGGCTAAACTTCAGGGCGCTGTCGGTTAAGCAGATATAATAACACACAGTAAATCACAACGATCCCCCACAAATGGACACCAGGCGTAAGTTGTATCAAAAATACGGATGCTTTATATAAAAGATTCTTTGTTACGCAGGCATGTACAAGACCAATAATAACGGTTGCGAAATGGAAGCCACAAGATGATAATTAGGCACTGTTCTTTTCTTCGGTCACTTAGTCTATCACGAGCGCTTCGCAGTGCTCGGTTGGGTCGGTCCAGTCACGGTGATGCGCAGTGCACCCAGGGTACAGTGATACGTGGAAATCAGAACGTTGCGGACCCCGAGTCCGATAGAGAGTTCACTGTACCTGGGAACGTGCGATGTGCTTGGACGAGTCTTCGGGGGAGATGCAGGTTCTGCACCTCGAGGGTCTCCGGATCGGGAATCAGCGGGCAGGTCTCGGTAGACAGGTGCGGCCCCAGGCCTCCGTCACGGACTGTGTGGGAGGTTACTTCAGCGGGCGGCACGGTCAGACTCTGGCTGGGGGTGAAGCGGGGCGGCCGGATACGTTGCGACGTACGGGCGGCCGTCCGAGGCTGGATTTCACTTCCCAACTAGAAATCCGGCGGGAGGGCGAGAGGGCACCAAGCGCGCTCCAGTAGCAGGCAGGTGACAGGGAAGCGGGACGGCCAGACTCGATGGGTCCAGAGCGACTCAGGTAGAGCGGGGCTCTCGGCGAGTGGAGGCGGCCAGGCTTCTGGGTGTCACGGCCCTAGGAGGGATGCGAAGGTGCGCCGAGCACTCCGGCGGGAGAAAGCACACGGCTCGAATTCTCAGACGAGCGGAGACACGGTGAACCCACTGGTCCTGGGGTTCAGTTCAGGGGGCAAGCTCTTCTTCCAAGCCCTTGGAGATAGTTGAAAAACAAAGTGTAAAGTCTCTTTCAGTCTTTTCCTCTCCTTCCTCAGCAAGGCACCTACTGCAGGCCAATCCCCCAGGTCAGGGAAAGTTACTCCTCCTTCAGCTTCTTCCAGGTCCTTCTAGTCGGGCAGAGTTCCTTCGTGGTTCAATCTGGATCTGATTTCTTAGGAGCCAGGCTCCTACTTTTATACAGTGATTCTTTTGTTCTTTAGCGCCAGGGGGCCTGGGCCTGGCTCAGTCCAGTTCTGGAGTACTTTGTTTTGGTGACTCTGCTCTTTCCTTTCAGCAGCAGGGCAGAGACATCAGCCGCTCCACAGGGGGCGGCGCCGGCTTTGTGGTGGCAGAGCACAGGTCTATTCGAGAGTCAGGGTGTACTCCTCCCACCCATCCTGGGGCAATCTCTCTACCCACCACCTGGCAGCCAACCTGTCTCCTGGAATCCCCCCAGCCCTGCTCCTGTACCGTTGCTAGGCAGAACACACACCCACAGCAGAGGCGGACTGAGATGGTCAGGCACGCAAAGGCTAACTTTCTAAAAGTAGCATTTGCAAACCCAGGATATTAAAATAACCTTTACTAAAAGATGTATTTTATTATCCCGAGTTCAGGCATACTAAACATGACTTCCTACCATGCTCTCTGAGTCCACTGGGGTCACAGCGTGTAGCGATCCCAGCAGCCCATTCTGGCCTATGGAGAGCAGGTAGCCTTCAATAGTGCAAAACGAAAATGGCTGTAATTCACTATTAAGACATGCCACACACATCAGGGCATGTCCTACCTTATGCCTACAATGCACCCTGCGCTTGGGCCTACCAGAGGGGTGACTAACATGTAGTTAAGGGAAGGTTTAGGGACTGGCAAGTGGGGACACTTGCTCAGTCAGCGCGACGGTACCGGACCGCGCGCAGGTTCTGCAGTGGCAGATCCTAGACACATTTTACCCCGCTGCTTCGGTGGGTGGCACAATCAGTGCTGCAAGCCCACTAGCAGCAGTGGATATACAAGTCCTGGGCACCCCTGGTGCACTCTACTAGGGACTGATAGTAAACCAAATATGCCAAACGTCGAAGTCAATTCACATGATACATTTTACCATAGGGAGCACTTGCACTGTGGCACTGGATGGCAGTGGCACAGTGCCCTGAGCAGCTAACACCAACACAAAAACACATTGAGGCACAGACAAAAATGGAAGGGTGACCCACGCCAATGGTGCCAGGTCTAACAGGTAGTGTTAATGTAAGGGCAGCGCAAAGACAAACAAAGTTTTAGGGTCTCATTTATGAAGAAGTCACACAGCGCAGCAAGCGACCTTGCTGCGCTGCACTGCGTGACAGGGAAAGGACAGGAATGTGGCGTATTTAAGGCATACAGCACATTCCTGCCTTTTCCTCTGCATTGGCGCCCTTTTGGCAGCCTAACGCCAACACAGGCACCCAGGCACCAGGTGTCTGTGTTGCATGCAGGATTGTTTTTGTGCAGGAAGGATACCCTTCAGGAAGGCGAACCTTTCTGCACAAAAACAATATTGAGAGGCATATTCCTCTTTTTATGAGTACTGCAGAATGCAGCAAACATAGAAAGAGGAAGAAACGAGGAGAAATAGAGACATTTCTCCTCCTTGCACCTCATCTGGGAAGGCATATCTTTTTGGCAATTCCCAGGTTTACCAGTCCAGGTAAATCTGAGAAAGTGTCAAAAACCATGGGAGTTGTGTGAGAACACCCAAACAACAACCATGGACCGTCTTTCCAAGGCAGAGTAATGTAATGCAGTGATTTATGTTACTCCAGATTTATGCAGCCACTCAGGGTCACTCAAAGTGGCTTTGCATGGCTTCATAACTCTAACTTTAAGTGTTTTGGCGCAGTAGTAGAATTGCATGTAAGTCGCAGTTAGCATCACAAGAAATCCCCACAATGCAAAGCAGGTGTAATGTGGAATGTACCGCTCAGAGTCCCATCAGTTTCACGACAAACTGATATTTACCAAAGCCTCGCAACCTAGAGCTACTTCTCTAATGCTGAACCCAAACAGTGCCACAACCTTGCTCAAGATGAAAACAGATGCAAAGTGTGCAACAATCAGAAGCCTATGAAAGTCACCATGAAACAATCACTTTTTTCGTAAAAAAAACTGCCAAAGTGGTCGTTATAATATAGGGAAAAAGACACAGACAGCTGCAACTGACCAACTACGACAGCAGGAAAAGGATACACAGAGAAAAACATTCACCTACAGCAAACCTGAGGCAGAATCGAACAAATGTGTATGACCAGGTATACACAAATATGGACACGATCAATGGGACCCCAATGTTGTACTGTGTGACTTGCTGCATAACATGCCATGTGTTACATGGAGCATGTAGCTATGGAAGTGATGGAGCGGGTAGAATGAAATTTTGTATACCTCCTCTATTTTTGCATGAAAAGACTAACCTATAACTTACTGATTATAGTTTTACTAACAGTGTGGTGTGTTAACCTAACCCAACCTTTGCATACACAAATTACACGTGGGAAATTGCTATTTGCATGGCAAAATAACTCAAATGATTAAAGTATGTACGCATATTGATAGCAGTACATGTGGTAATAGATATCGCATGATTTATGTTGCTTATGTGATGTTTGCATTCCTGATGGGATCCTAAAGGTAAATATTATCGCTTTAAATGTCGCTATATGCTAGGAAAACACTAATATAAAAAGGGATTAGTGAGGGTATAACATTAGAATCATTATTTCTTTGTATTAATTATTCCTTTGTGTTTGTTTCGCTTAAATTAGCATTTGGGCCCACCACAAAATGGAGTCAAAAATCGAGTCCAGAAGTGGCCACCGTCTCGTGAGCGCAATACCTACTGCGCAGACTCGGATGGCTCCGTGAACTTTCTAACGAACCCTTTACTCCCTGTCCTCGGTCAAGCATAGGATCTTGGTGGGCTGCCAAAGGCATGGATAGTAAAACTCGGTTTAAAATGAACAATCGAATCATACAAGTAAAACCAAGACTTTGTAACATAAGGACTATGTCATCTCCGGGAGTGAAACAGCAAAATCCATGAGAAACCAAGATGAACAAAAATCGGACGTTTTCGATCAGCCAATCACAGACTTTCTCCGCCTAAAATTGTTTCACATTATCCCAAAATTTATTATAAAAAGAGTAGTAGAATAGGGAGGGGAGTTCTTGTTCTTCTTCTTGTTCCGGCTTTCCTGGCGTCTATGCTGACGATGACAGATGCTTGCATGATTTCTGTTCCTATGGAGATCTTTGGGACTGTAACATGCTGAGCAAAGAACTTTCGAACTTTGAGCTTTGGCCTGCTTTATTTGGACAATTTAACGGTTAATTTGATTATGCAGAGCCAATGAATTAGAGAAAATCCAGAGAGCAAGAATAGGTAAATATAATGACCTGTGATTTGAATTAATTGATCTAGAAAATTTTAAAACTTTTGATGAACAAATGCTAATACTAACTGCAAGAAAGATTTAGATAAACAAATATTGATTAACAGAATATTATGAGTTTGAGGTCTTTTGTTAAAGAGAAAAAAGGATTCTGAGTCTTAAAATGTGTTTTAGCTGGTTCTAAATCACCATCAACCAATCCAACCAATTGGTCCGTCGACCAAGTGGTTGGACTGCCTTGATGTTTGGGATTAGGAATCTATAGGTGACGAACGATAATGTATATTCTGTAAAATTACTTTTTCTTCCCTATAGGTTATAAGGTACCCCCCCACATGTCCAGCGCAATATCGTCATCCCTCCTGTGTGCAGACTCTTGAGTCAGAGACGTGTGAGTGATGGTGTTATGGGCTCCACCAATGACTGCATGTGTGAATGAGCTAGTGTGAAGTTGGGTCTGCGACGCAGGGAGGATAGTTATATGATTTCCTTCTTTTTCTCTCTCCGGTCTCGCGCTGGATCAGTTTTTCTGGTAGCAGGATGATGGTTATATTGCATTGGTTTGGTGATTATTGCTTATAGATTGATTATTGCTTATTGATTTTTCTATTTAGAATATTGATTATTGATTGTGGATGTTGGATAAGTATTGGTTTATGTATTAACACTATGTTGAGTCGCGTTGCGTTCTATGTTGTTTGACGACTTCTGGGATGTAGGAAGTCGGAAGTTTGTAATCATTCTGTAGTAGGGCAGATTTTTCGCTGCTCTCGGGAAAGACGGAATTATTGTGCCCTGTAGGTACACGGGGAAAACGTGTAACGATTGAAGTTGCACGACGCATTGTCTGGGTTCGATTTGGTAACATCGTCGTGTGTTGCCACTAGGGATATTTCCTGTATGAAATAAGTGTATGGGTAGCGAAGGCCACCTGTGAAATTTTGGTCTTAAGTACCAGGAGTCTAAAAAGCACTCTGATTACGCTTATCACTGGAAAGGTAATAGGTGTTTCCTAAGCTTGTTAGAAGGATAAAGTAGAGGGAATTGCTACTTTATTAACGAGTGTATTAAATCTGTAGTAAGGCAGATTGTTCGCTGCTCTCGGGAAAGACAGGATTCTGTGTGAATGAACTACATTTTCTGTATGAATGTGTGTAAATGAAATAGCATTCAGGTTAATTGTGAAACTCTGGTTTTAATTCTCAGGAGCATTGGGTCTCCAACAGGTCTTTTACTTCTAGAGAAACGGTTAGCTAATGCTTGCTAGAAGGGTAAGGTAGAGGGAAGTGCTACTTTATCGACGGATGTAATGATTCCGTAGTAGGGCAGACTATTCGCTGTTCTCGGGAAAGACGGAATTCTTGTGAAAAAGGTCAAGACTATCTCTTTTGTTAGCGAAACAGATAATTGTGGCGTTTTTATTTCGTTAATAACAGAAATTTTGTAAAAAGTGAATGTAAAAAGTGTAAATTTTGTAAAGGAGGGGTCAGCAGAAGCAGGAGTAGCGAGAAAAGCTGACGTCAGAAAGTCCGCGCTGGGATTGGTTAGTCAGTAAAGGACGTAGACGCTCCTGATTGGTGTGTTGGTGTACGCCGCGCTAGGAGTGGAGAATTACAGGGTGACGTAGATGCCCCGGATTGGTGCGTTAGTGTGAGTCACGCTGGGATTGGAGAATTGCAAAAGTGACGTAGATGCCCAGGATTGGTGCGTTAGTGTGAGTTGCGCTACGATTGGATAAAACAAACAAAATAGTTGTAGAAGAAATCTAGCGATACAGAAAAGAGAAAATGATGTATTACGATCCACCAGAAAAAGAGAAAAAGTCCTGGTTCGGTAAAATCAAGAACTTATTTAAAAGGGACAAACCGATTGTGACTAGAGAGGGACAGTTGCTTCCTCCAGCGATATCACCTGCATCCTTTATGGTTGCGAAATATGGATATCATACATGTATATGGTTAGACAATTGGGTGAAGTATACAAAAGATGATGGAGTTTTAGCATTTCCAGAACATGATTCATTTAATTTAGCGGTTTTGAGAAATTTGAGAGAAAGAATGATGAAATTAGAACCGAGACCTAGACCTACACAGTTTGAAGCATTGACAGAATGGGAAGATGAAATGTATGACAGAGAACGGCAACGAAGTGGCGGAAGGTCCAGATATATGTTTGGTAGATCATATGGACAAGAGAATCATGATGATAGAATGAAGAGATGGCGAAGAGCAAATATGACTGATGGGTTGTTTCCTATGAGAAATGTTGAAGAGACTACTAGTAGAAAATGTACAGAAAAGAGAAATAATACAGGATCAGAAGGTTATAAGTATGGTGTGCATGAGTCGGAGGATGATGTTCTTGAGGACATGTTTTATAAAAATCCAACCCCGTATCAACCAAATTCCATATTATTGACACCAAGTGCCCCGGTAAAAGAATGACCACAGAATATACAATTTGAGACAGTACTACATGAGGTAGGAAGAAATAATCCTTTTAGAGAAACAGACAATACTCAACCCAGTAAAATGGCAAATGAAAATTCAGCAGAATTAGCCAGAACCACTTTAGAGTTAACTGAGAAGATTAGGGAATTGACTAAAAATATGGAAGCTGTAACTGTTCCTGTACCAATAGGACCTGTATTGCCGATTTTTGACAAACAAAAGGATAGTGAGCATTGTCTGACGATTCCTTATAACGGTAACAGAGAAAATTAAATACAAAGAAGAGATACAAGAGAAAATTCATGGGGACAAACGGTAGGAAATTCTGAACAAAGTACTCCTAAAAATTTGACAGTCAATCAGAGTCTAGCAAATAGAGCAATAATGACGACAGAGTCAGTACCAGGTTCACCAAAAGGTTTAGAACAGACACAAAATGAAATGATTCCCATAGGTCCTACTTCTGATGAATTAAGTGAATGGCTAAGAAGTTTACAGCAAAAGGATGCTGAGCCTAGACCTTTAGATGTGTCCAAATTAAAAATAGTGTTAGAAGAATTAATAGTAGGGACTATCCCTACGGAAAAGTTAAAAAACTATCAGGATGAAGAATTAATGTTCTTATGCAAAAGTATAACGTGGAGAGCGAGAAATTTACATGAAAGATTAGAAGAAGTAGCAAATGAAATGGGTATTGATTTCGAAAAGGTAAAGTCATTGCAAAAACCATACAGAGTAGATTTTTCTGAAAAGGACATTGAAAATTTGAATACTACAGGATGCATAACTCAGATTAAAGATTTAATTATTTTACTGAGAAAATGGGGCGATGTAGACAAATGGAAAAGTAGATGGTTTTGAAAACGAGAGGATACAACAGATAAAACATTTACAGCTTATCCGGTAAGAGAAAAGGAAAAGGTAGTAACTGAGTGTCCCATGAGGGGGATTCCAGGTGGAGGCTATGTACATGTCCCCTGGACCAGACAAGATATTTTGTCATTTACCAATGATTTTCCACGACTGCGCGAGAAGCCAGTCGAGTGGTATAGGCAGGTAGATAGGTTTGTAAAATTATCAAAAGTTCTATGGGTTGATTTGAATAGCCTATTTGACATAATTGTACCAGCAGATTTATGGACAGAATGTAAAATAACGATAAGCTGGCCTACACAAGAATACCCCAGAGATCCAAAAACAGGTGCCCCTGATCCAGAAGTAATGAGAAAATATGAACAAGTGATTACTTTTTTGAAAAATAAAGTACCTCTTAAAGAAACTGATTGGGTAAAGATTGATAGAACTCATCAAGAAGCGAAGGAATCCGTACATGCTTATTACGAAAGGTTGATTCTTGCCTTTAAATTGTTTAGTGGTGATGAAAATTTGAGTGAGAAAGATCTGAGTCATTTTGTATATCGATTTGTGTATGGGTTACGACCTGAAGTAAGTGAAATGATTAAACAACATACAGTAGATTGGCATAATAAAAAGATAGATGAAGTACTGAGACAGGCAAAATACTTTAGTGATGAGATTGAAGCCAAACAGCGTAAGTTAAAAGAAAAAGCTATGTGGGCTCAAGTAAAAGTGGCAGAGAGACAGGAAGCTCAATTGATTGAACAAGCAAATAATACGGGCATGAGACAAAAACCTAGCATGGGAAAAGGGAAAGGACAAATTAATTTAGATGAAGCCAAAAAGAAATGGCCATGTCATTATTGCGGAAGGATAAGGCATTGGAAATCTGAGTGTAAATTTCCCCCAAGTGCTAATGGTGATAATGCATCATTGAATCCACAGGTACAGAATGAGGTGAGTTGTCAACCGCAGCGACAGCAGCAGGTTGTTGCCCAACAGAATCAGGTGCCAAAACCGCCTTTTCCACAGAGCGTAAATCCTCAGAAATATAGTAATGAGACAGGATTCTACAACGAAGAAAAGGTAACGAAACTGCCGCGCGCTAGTGCTGTTGCGCAGTATTGGCTACAACGCTATGAGAGTGAGTCAGAAGAAACTTAATGACGGTGACGAGGGGAGGAAGAGGAGTGCGTACTTGGCACAACTCTGGAAGTAGACCAGACAGGCCCATTTGTGTATGGAAAGGTAAATGACGAAAACATTACATTCCTAGTAGATACTGGTGCTACTCGTTCAACTGTTAGGTCAGCTGATGTTAAAAATCTTCCTCTCTCGGACAATCCAAGTAGTTGGAGTATCCAATAGACAGATAAAAACGCATCTCACTGAACCAGTTAAAGTTAACATAGGGAAATTTTCCGAAATACACCGTTTTGTCGTGTGCGATTCAAGCCCTGTAAATTTGTTAGGGAGAGATTTACTGTGCAAGATGAATTGCACAATCTTTTGTACTCCAGATGGAATAGCATTTGAGACTTCAGATGAGGATGTACTGTATAAAATGACTATGGCTAATATGGAACCTGAGATTACTGAGGCATTTGCTGTATTTAATCCAGTGGAGCTGCCTCAAGAATTGAAAAAGGCAGTAAAGACGGAGGTATGGAATTTCACAGAAGAAGATGTGGGATTAATGAAAAATGTAGATCTCGTAAAAATTGCTGTAAAAGAAGGAGTAAGTTACCCAAATATTCCACAGTACAAATTGACACCCGAGATAATTACAGGAGTTAGTCCCATAATAGACAGGATGATTAAGCAAGGTATTTTGAGAGCAATAATGAGCAGTCCATGTAATTCACCAATTATGGGCCTGAAAAGCCTAACGGAACATTTAGAATAGTGCAAGACCTGAGAAAAATAAATAAAATCGTTGTATCATGTTGTCCCATTGTACCAAATCCATCTGTGATTTTGTATCAGATTCCTCACGATGCGGAATGGTATACAGTGATTGATTTGTGTCATGCTTTCTTTTCCATTCCATTGCACCCTGACAGTCAACAGATTTTTGCATTCCGGTTTGGCGAACGTATTTTGGCATGGTGCCGAATCCCACAGGGGTATACAGAGAGTCCCTCAATATTCAATCAGATATTGAAAAGGTCCTTAGAAGATTTAAAAATGCCTGAAAGTTCAGTTCTGGTCCAATATATAGACGACTTGCTCGTGGTATCAAGAACTCGAGAAGCTTGTGTAGTGGATACCATTGCATTGCTGAATCATTTGGCAGATGGAGGACTTAAAGTATCCTCATCGAAATTGCAATTCTGTCAGAAAGAAGTACAATATTTAGGCCACAAAATTGAAAAAGGGCTCAGAAAAGTAACTGCAGATAGAATCAAGATAATAAAAGGAATGAGAGCCCCAATGACGCAAAGAGAAGTGAGAATGTTTCTTGGAATGGTTGGATATTGTCGTCAGTGGATAAGTAACTTTTCCCTGATTGCAAAACCTTTGGTACGCTTGACGAGAAGTGATGTAAAAGACCCCATTGAATTAATTAAAGAAGAGTTAACAGCCTTTAAACAATTGAGAGACAGTTTGTGTGAAGCACCAGCACTTGGCATGCCTGACTATGAGAAAGATTTTGAACTCTACTGCAGCGAAAGAAATGGATGGGCACTTTCTGCATTAATACAGAAACATGGAAAACTGAGGAGATCCATTGCATATTTTTCAGCTATATTAGACCATGTAGCTGTAGCATTGCCTGGTTGTTTGAAAGCTGTAGCAGCCACCTGTAAGAGTCTGAAGCAGAGTGAAGGAATTTTGATGGGATATTCTGTGCGAATGTTTGTACCTTATGATGTGGCAATCCTTTTAACAAGGAGCCGCACTCAGTTCATGACGCACAGTCGTCTGACTAAATATGAGAAAGTCATCCTAGGTGCAACGAATGTGAGCCTTGTAAGATGTCTGAATGTGAATCCTTCAACGTTATTGCCTGACGCTGAGAATGTGGAAGTCAGAGACGATGTGGATCATGACTGTTTGGAAGTGCTTGATTTCTGTACCAAACCACGTCCTGAAATAAAAGATGTACCATTGACAGAAAGTGACTATGTGATGTTCGTGGATGGATCATGCTTGAGAACCGATGAGGGAATTCTGAGTGCAGCATATGCAGAATGTACAGTAGCAGCTGTATTGGAAGCATCTTGCCTAAAAGAAGTAAAATCAGCCCAGGTTGCTGAACTTTTTGCGTTAACAAGAGCATGCAAGTTGAGAAAGAATGTGAGAGTGACTGTGATAACCGATAGTAAATATGACTTTGGTGTAGTGCATGACTTTGGGCAAATTTGGTCCCTAAGAGGGTTTTTGACATTGAGTGGAACTCCTATAAGGAATGCTGAAGTGGTTGGAAAATTGCTTGAGGCGATACAGCTGCCTAAGCAGTTAGCTGTTGTGAAATGTGCAGCTCACTCGAAGTCAAACAACTATATTTCAGCTGGCAATCAATTTGCCAACGATATGGCTCAATATTGCGCACGTAATCAGAACTCTGTGAATCGGGGAAGAGAAAGTGAAATGAATTCATGTCCCTTGTTGTTTAGTAACACTGTGAATACATGGGAATAAGTGAGGCAGTTGCAGGAAGAAGCAGGAGATAAGGAAATGAGACAGTGGGTAAAAGCCGGATGTGCACCAGGGGAAACAGATCATGTGTGGGTTTATCGGGATGGAAGACCAGTTATGCCTGATAGCATGGTTTCTGCCATGGCACGGATGTATCATGAACAAGCACATGTAGGAAGAGATGCTATGGTAAGACTTTTCAAACAGACATGGTATAATGCAAAATTTAGACTTGTAGCTGAAAGCCTTTGTCAAAGATGTCTTATATGTCAGCAATTCAATCCTGGAAGAAAAACAGTGGTAAGTCTGGGTACGATAGGACGAGAAGGAGGGCCTTTCACCAGAATGCAGATTGACTTCATTGAAATGCCCCCCTGTATTAGGTTGAGGTATGTTTTAGTGATGGTTTTTCTGTTCTCCCGATGGGTGGAAGCATATCCAACTAGAAGAAGTGATGGAATTACAGTAGCCAAGCTATTAGTGAGAGAGTTTATTCCTAGGTTTGGTTTTTCCAGTTACGATCGAGTCAGATAGAGGAAAACATTTTCATAATGAAATCATGAAATTAATTTGTGAAGCATTGAATGTACAGCAGAATCTACATTGTGCCTATCGCCCAGAGGCTTCTGGTGTGGTGGAACAAGTAAATGGCACCATTAAAAATAGACTGGGAAAAATGTGTTTAGCCACAGGTTTGCAATGGCCTGATGTCTTGACTCTGGTACTCATGACTAGTAGATCTATTCCAGATAGGAATACAGGTTTGAGTCCCCATGAAATTGTCATGGGAAGAGCAATGCGACATGTTTTCATACCAGTCAACAAGCTATTGCCTATATCTGATGACTTGGTGTTGGATTATTGCAAGGGGTTGGCTGATTCCATTCATTCTGTGTTCCATCAGGTTGGATCGGATGCCACCACTCTTGAAAAGAAGCCAGCTCATGATTTGAGCCCAGGAGACTGGGTGAGAATAAAAGTGCCCAGAAGACGAAACTGTTTGGTCCCACGTTGGGGAAAACCACGTCAGGTGATTTTGACCATGACAACAGCTGTAAAATGTGCAGGAGTAAAGAACTGGATTCATGCTAGTCACACCTTGCGAATTCCAAACCCAGTGGATAACAAGGAAGGAGAATACTTTGAAGAATCAGATACAAGTTCTGAATCAGATACTGAAGAAATAAGAGCAAGACAAACTCCTGAAAGGGGGGAGTTAGAACCAAGTCCAGTTATTGCACCAGAGAATCTTCCTCTAAGGAGAAAATTACAGATTTCTGATACCAGCTCAGAATCAGACCCTGAACCAGTACAAGCACACAAGAGTGGGAATATAAACAGTGAAGAGACTGTCAAAGAAATCCTTGATAAAGAAGTACCGAGTGAAAATTCTAGAGAAATTCCACCTGAACTAACAAAATTAGATGGTAAGGTACCAGATACAGAGAGTGAGGGAAAGACTTTTGCGGAAGACCCCCGAGGACTTGTAGGGAAATCACACATCCAGGTAGAAGAAGGGACAGTTAGTCAGCAGGAAGATTGTGTGGAAGAACCACGAGGAGGGACAGAAGTAGGTAATAAAAAAGAAGTGGTGGAAAGAAAGACTACTGAAGGTAAAGGTCAAGTTGTGACTGAATCAGAGGACAGTGATGAAGAAATACCAGAAGGTCGAGTCCTGAGAAAAAGAGCATGGAGAACTGAGAAAAATGAAAGAGGAAGTAAGTTGAAAAGGCCAGCAAGGGATGAAATTTGGCCAAACAAGATAAAGAGATTAAAATACAGATTGACATGAGTAAATTCATCCAGAGCAGAACAGGTGAATGAGGTGTCTAGCCAAGAGAAAACAAAAGACGTGAAACAAACAACAGTAGAAGAAAGTAAGAGAACAAGAAAACCTAACCAGAAGTATAAGTCACCGGAATGGTCATATGTGGCACTGCCTGAAGTAAAAGAAGAGGCAGACAGCCAAGGGGATCTAGAGGTGACTGTACCAAGAGTAGTTGAGGAAGACGAAGAATCGGAAATCCTGAGAGTTATCTTGTCCGACATCGGAGAAGAGGCGGATGTTCAGGAAATTCTGCATCAAGATTAAAAAAGAAAAGTGAAAGACGATCAAATGCCAAACTGAAGAGACCAAAAGTGTTCTGAAGGAAGAAACAATAATTTACCAGAAAAGACATAATCTGAAAGAACCAAGTAGGTGCTTAGAGCCTTGGGTTAGACAAAACTAGTTGTGAAGTAGAAGAGGCTAAGTCAAAAGACACTGGTCATTTTCCGAAATGGCAAACACAGAAAGTAGAAAATCTAAATGTGTGTTCCTTAAAAGATGGTTCAAAATGTGTTGTTGTTGTACAGGATTACTAATGCTTCTGTGAAGTGCGTTAGCTTTAATTGTTTCATTAGAAACAATAGAAGGACATAGCGAAAATAAGACCAATGTAGAAAAGATTCAAAAGATTTATCCGACTAAAATAGATAGAAATTATTTACATAAAGATAGGTCTATAACTGATTTTTCTAACAATGTTTTTTCAAAATTATTATATGAATATGTGAAGACGATGGATGTGAGAGATTGTTACATCTGCATGCAGTTGTCTGCATCTGTATCTGAGGGAGTGACATACCATCACCTCCCAGTAACATATGGAATAACCTGTAGTGTATTGGCAAGTTTGTTTTATAAAATAGGGAAACTAGAATATTATTTTTCTGATGTAGATAACATATTTTCACAAATACCTGTAGTTAACAAGCTGAATAAAGTAAAACCTGCTAAAGTGTTAGGTGAATTTTTCTTAGAAACTAAAGAATTAACATTAGAGTCAATATTTAGAAACAATCTAACTTGTAGTTTAAAGAAGGAGGAGAAAACTTTTTTAGACATGGTAGAAGAATGATGATTGAAGATGCAAAAGAAGGTACCTGTGGGAAAAGATGAAAAGACAGTCTAGGATGTTGAAAGAGAGAAACATTTGAAAGGAGAAGCTAGTCCAACAATGGCTTTAGATTGGCCTCAGAAAGGGAAGTTGTGTATTAGAAGGAATCAAACTGCATATGATAATTATTTTGTAGGCACAAGTGATTGCCATGATACTTATAGAATCATGGGAGGATGGGGATTTAAAGGAGGAACTGATCCGTTTTTTCCTGGATTATATTTTATCTGCAGGAACAAAGCATATTATCGATTGCCAGATCACTGGTATGGCACATGTTATCTAGGCCTGGTTTTCTCAAAGATATTCCATGTGGGAGGAGGAAAAGATGGTGCACATGAGATAGGTAGACAACTAACACGTAGAAGGAGAGAATCTTGGTCAGAAATTGTAGGAGACATTTTTGGAGCACTGATACCAGCAGTGTGAATATCTCTGAAAGCCCATAAAATTAGAAAATTATCAACAGTAGTGGATCGCTTGTCAACAAACACTGCTGGAGAGTTTTTATTGGTAAACACTGAAATGGTTGCCATGCGAGCCATGGTAATGCAAAATCGACTTGCCCTTGATATAATTTTGGCAAAGGAGGGTGGAGTCTGTGGAATGCTGAAGGTTCAACATTGTTGTACTTACATTCCTGACGAAAGTCAAGACTTGAAGACGTATATTAAAAATATAACTGATTTGCATGAGGAGATTGTTCCACTGGAGGCTGAAGGTATTCTGGAAAAGATTGGGAAAAAGTTTTCTCCTATTAAGAACTTTTTATTAAATTTAGGTTGTACCTTTATTGGTAAAATTCTATTTCCAGTAACATGTGTGATTATTTTAGTATTCATTTTAAGATTAGGATGTCTATGTAGCAAAAGAGGAAAATTACGAAATAACATAAAAAGAGAAACTGCAAAGAAAAGAGAGAAAGAAAGAAAAAAAAGAGAGTTTGAAGAAGTAGAATTAGAAGAGTGGAAAGAAAACATGTATAGAAAAACAAGAGAAGAGGAGACAGGTGAAACTGTAATGTGAACTAACAAAATGTTAAGAGAACTGAATTCATTTCCATTTACTATTTTTTTTTCTAAATTTAAAGGTAATGTGGTGATGTTAAAAATCACCAAAGGGGGGATTGATGGAGCAGGTAGACCGAAATTTTGTGTACCTCCTCTATTTTTGCATGAAAAGACTAACCTATAACTTACTGATTATAGTTTTACTAACAGTGTGGTGTGTTAACCTAACCCAACCTTTGCATACACAAATTACACGTGGGAAATTGCTATTTGCATGGCAAAATAACTTGAATGATTAAAATATGTACGCATATTGATAGTAGTACATGTGGTAATAGATATCGCATGATTTATGTTGCTTATGTGATGTTTGCATTACTGATGGGATCCAAAAGGGAAATATTATCGCTTTAAATGTCGCTATATGCTAGGAAAACACTAATATAAAAAGAGATTAGTGAGGGTATAACATTAGAATCATTATTTCTTTGTATTAATTATTCCTTTGTGTTTGTTTCGCTTAAATTAGCATTTGGGCCTACCACAAAATGGAGTCGAAAATCGAGTCCAGAAGTGGCCACCGTCTCGTGAGCGCGATACCTACTGCACAGACTCGGATGGTTCTGTGAACTTCCTAACGAACCCTGTACACCCTGTCCTCGGTCAAGGATAGGATCTTGGTGGGCTGCCAAAGGCATGGATAGTAAAAACCGGTTTAAAATGAACAATCGAATCATACAAGTAAAACCAAGACTTTGTAACATAAGGACTATGTCATCTCCGGGAGTGAAACAGCAAAATCCATGAGAAACCAAGATGAACAAAAATCGGACGTTTTCGATCAGCCAATCACAGACTTTCTCCGCCTAGAATTATTTCACATTATCCCGAAATGTATTATAAAAAGAGTAGTAGAATATGGAGGGGCGTTTTTGTTCTTCTTCTTGTTCCGGCTTTCCTGGCGTCTATGCTGACGATGACAGATGCTTGCAAGATTTCTGGTCCTATGGAGATCTTTGAGACTATAACATGCTGAGCAAAGAACTTTCGGACTTTGAGCTTTGGCCTGCTTTATTTGGACAATTTAACGGTTAATTCGATTATGCAGAGCCAATGAATTAGAGAAAATCCAGATAGCAAGAATAGGTAGATATAATGACCTGTGATTTGAATTAATTGATCTAGAAAATTTTAAAACTTTTGATGAACAAATGCTAATACTAACTGCAAGAAAGATTTAGATAAACAAATATTGATTAACAGAAATTATGAGTTTGTGGTCTTTCGTTCAAGAGAAAAAAGGATTCTGAGTCTTAAAATGTGTTTTAGCTGGTTCTAAATCACCATCAACCAATCCAACTAATTGGTCCGTCGACCAAGTGGGTGGAGTGCCTTGATGTTTGGGATTAGGAATCTATAGGTGACGAACGATAATGTATATTCTGTAAAAATAACTTTTTCTTCCCTATAGGTCATAAGGTACCCCCCCACATGTCCAGCGCGATATCGTCATCCCTCCTATGTGCAGACTCTTGAGTCAGAGACGTGTGAGTGTTGGTGTTATGGGCCCCACCAATGACTGCATGTGCGAATGAGCTAGTGTGAAGTTGGGTCTGCGACGCAGGGAGGATAGTTATATGATTTCCTTCTTTTTCTCTCTCCGGTCTCGCGCTGGATCAGAAGCACCTTTTCGTGCTGCACTCCAATGGACGACTACTTCTTACATTCATTGAGTTTTACTATGATCGGATGTAATATGTGACTCAAACCTGTTGAAGTGTATGTTTGTTCTTCATGCTGTCATTGCACTCAGCCCCTATGTGGAAGCAGACACACTGCTGCATTGCTACTGTGTTCTTTGAACATCTTGGACATATTCCTGTCACCGTGTGTCACATGTCATGTTAGATGCTTGAATAGTTGTGCGTTTCCATATCTGATTATGGATTTTCTTATCTGGTTTTTTTTTAGCCTCCAAGTTCAGCTGTGCCTGTGCTTTCAATTCACATGGCCATTTGTGGTACAACTGTGGCTGCCACCTCTTCCTCACTTGCAGTAAGGCCTTACTGAAAATCTGGTCCTGACTTGGTGACTGAGCTGGCTTCGTTTACTTTCACCATCTTCTCCTTTGTTGTTCATGTCTTACTTTTTTCCCCCCTAACAGTCTTGGTAAATACCACTGGATTGTTAAGCTCAGTATCTCTTTCCCTAATGCAGCTTCCTTCCCAGTTGCAATTCTGAAATTCACAAAAAGTTTTCCTTGTGTTTGTTGACCTAAGCAATGAGGATTTCAACCTTCGTCAGTGATGAACAGGTTCCTTCCACTCCTACCACAGCCTATGGGTCCTAACTCCCAAACTGGTCCGGACTGTCTTTTTTTCTTTCAGTTTTATATAGCTTGACCTCCACCTGAAGGCATTGGAGCGCTTTACATGAGCACCAGTCACATTACACAAGGACACATTCAAGGGGCATATTATCAGGACAGGCGATAAAATCATCGCCGCTTTAGCGGCAGAAAACTGCCACTAAAACGGCGATAATGGGCTTGATAATATGCTCTTTGGAATTCCAATTGAAGCTCAGGTTAAATGTCCTCCACATCTAACATGGGCTTCAATTGGAATTCCATAGAGCATATTATCAAGCCCATTATCGCCGTTTTAGCGGCAGTTTTCTGCCGCTAAAGCGGCGATAATTTTATCACCTGTCTTGATAATATGCCCCCAAGTTTTTTAGGCTGGGGGATTTAGTCATTTGCTCAGAATTTTAGGATGTTGAGCTGACACCAAAACCTGAACCTGGTTCCCCAGTTCCAAAGTCTGCAGCTCTGGCCCTTATGCCATGCCTTCTCTTGACTCCCCGACTGAACCATTCTTGATCCCGAAGTCTTTCCTGGGTGCTGTGTGTGTCATTAGGCTCAATTCACCAGTTTCATGTGTTGCTGCTTATGTTTTCTGTTTTGCTCCGTGAGGAAATGCGATTTAGATTGTACGTCAAGTTTGCACCACACGCTACATGGCATTATTTGCATGTGCACATTCGATGTCACCATTAGCATTCGATGCTTAGTTAATCTGGTTGAACAAAAAAACAGGAGTGTTGGCGCCAACCAATGCAGCTAGTTTTCACATTGCATTGCTCAATGCTCCTTTTAATAAATCTGGACTCTACTGCAGTTTGTATCTAAGAGCATTTAAGCAGCATCTTGTGGCCTGAGAAGTAACGGTACCAGGCTTCTCCTACTAGTAACTTGTGAGCTACGGGTAGCTCTCCAGCTGCCTAGAAATAGCTCTCCTGTGTGCCGTCCAGCCTCATAAATAAGCTTTAACTTGATTGAATTATTATATGTGTACCAAAATTGAAAAGCGTGCATCCAAGACTTAAATGTGTGGATTTTCAGAATTCACAAGTTGATGTTTGGAGAAAAATGACTGACTGTACAAAACCTGATATTTAAGAGATAAATCATGAAGCGTTGATGAGACTTATTATTGCTACTACTTGGCAGCCATGGGCACTGCACCTAGGGCTGTTATGTATTACCCACCCGGAAGCATTCCACATTGGCAAAGCCTTATCTGCATTACTGCTAGCAACCAGGCCGCTTGAACTCAGGTGATCATTAGCATAATCTTGCATATGGTGGCCACTAATGTGATCGTTTTTTAAATGATTTTCATTGAATCTAGGTAGCTCTTATCATAGAAAAGGTTGGAGACCCCATTGGTTGCCAGTGGTGGTGTGATGCTCAATTGAGTGGAATAGCGAGGGTACCATAGGCCGTGATGCCAGCAAGGAAAAGGGCCTACAGGCTCCCAATTGGATAATAAAAGCCATCCATAACCTAAGTATACTATGTCCCTTAGACCCCTGGCCCCAGTGCCTCAGAACCTTCCGCACGTTTGCTATCTAAGCTACTACAGAGAATGCGGACTGATTGAATGCCAAGAGACAAATCAATGTATATTTGGTTCATAATCACTGTGTTTCTGACTAAGAGAAGATTTACACTGATGCTTGAGCCAAGTTGTATGAAAGTTGTATTGTGTGCCTTGTTTTTCTTGACAGAAAGTTCGTGAGGAGGTTAGAGATCTGAGGTCTTAGATCTGAGAGAGAGCACTGTAAGAGGGTGGAGAAAAATATATGTGAGACACTGGGAGTCGGCTAAGAGGTTGTTGAATTAAAAAAAAGGAAGGCCAGTGGGACTGGAGCATGACCTCTTCACCACTTTGAGCCTCATTACGATGTTGGTCGGTAAGCCTCTGACTGCTCGTTGGAAGCTTACTGACCGACTTGGTAGGCTTACAGTCCGACCGCCGAATTTCAGTGTCTAGTGTCAGACCGTAAACAGGCCAGTCAATCCGACTCGGTTCCGACGGGCTCAAGGAGCCTGTCAGCCAGTCAGATACTTATCATAATCCCTTAAAGACGGCGTTTCCGCTGTCGGGATTATGATGTCAGTTTCCAACAGCATGTCCATGTCGGGCTTTTCCACATGAAAAGGCTGTCGGAAAGCAAAATTCCCCCTGCAGCCTATGGTTGTGGACCTGGGGGGCACCTATGGTGCCCCCCTGAAAATCCCTGCACGGTGTGGCTGTCACCGTGAGGGGCCTAAGCATGTTCTCAATCACCCAAGGCCTTGGTTTATTTGCAAGGCACCACCCCCCAGCCAATACAGAATCTAAGAATGTAGTCTCCAACCAGGGTCCAGTGAGAGATAACCCTCCCATCACTAGCATGCCATGCCAGCTTTGAAAAATCTATTGCTTTTATATAATAGTGAAAACAAATAACTACTGAATCTACCTATCACAGTCAAAGAAAAAGTTGGATGCTTAATGTAAGAGACAACATTTAATGCATATGCTGGTATACAGCAGTTTTAGTGTTGAGAGATTTACTCTGGGTGGCTTTTAGTCCAATTTAATGCACAATTTGACATAACAGTAAAGTGAACAGACAATTGAGAGTTTTAGTCACAGTGTTTCTATTACTCTCCTTACTTCTCCTCATGAGGGTCAAGCCCATTTCAATGTCCTAACACCTTTATATGAAACTTCACACGTGTCACAAACAACCCACAAATTGGCTGAGGTCAGTCATTCTCCACTGTGGCGATAGCTGTTATGCTCTCTACTAGACAAATATAAGCCTAATTATATGGGCTATTTGTGGTCACAGTCACAAAGGAGTTCTTATACCCAAAAATAATATAATTAGGTTAAAAAGACCAGAGAAAGACATGAGTGCAGCAAAGTAGAAAAAGCTATCATTATTTGTTAAACTGAAAAGTAACAGGTGACCACACCTCTTCCTGCCTAAGCCCTGTGCCTCGGTCATAAGTAGGATCTCTTCGAAGCCAACTCCTTCTCTTATCTATGACATATGCGTCCCTGTATAAGTCACAAGCTAAGCTTCACAAGCACTGGCAAATGTGTGTATGTACTGGGGTACTGCTAGGATCCCTTGTCATTGTGGACCTGGCACTCCCTGTGCGGGGAGGAAGCTAGGAAGAACTCAAGCATCTACCATGTGCATCACTCTAAAGTTGGAACAGCTCGTGGTAGGACTGCATGTTCTTTAGAACCTTGGGCATACTAGCAGCCGTAGGGGAGTATATGCTTAGCACAAGGCCGGTCCTAGGACATTTGGGGGCCCTGGGCAGAAAGGCAATGTGCGATGCCCCCTCCAGCCTAATTTGCATACAGTGTGTAATAACAGAAAATGACATAGGAAGTGTCATCAATTGTCTATTGTGAAGCGACTTTGCAAAAGGCAGCTTTCTTGGTGCAGCTATCCGCAAAACAAATATGAACACTAATAAAATAAGCACATATGTTTTAAATTTCAATTAACTGGAAATACATAATATTAGTCACAATGGATGGAAGCTTTAGGCCTAGGTCTCTCCAAAACTTATAAGTTCAATCAAATGTTAACAATTTGTTTCCAGAATAGTGCAATAGATGCGTATATATACATGGGGTGTTTATATAGGCCAGGGAATGTCCCCCTTGAGTCATGCAGGACTGAACCATGTCTGTGAGGCCCACAGAAGGGACGACTTATCCCGAGCCTTTCCCACCATGGTCCAGCAAAGCAAATCACAGGGGACCTCCCCTGGACCTTGCAGCATCTGGCATGACTGGGATCCCTTTATGAAAAGAATCAATCCCTAACTCCTAAAAGTGAAGAACATGCTCCACACACCCTATCCCTAGACATCCACCCGGGACAGGAGTCAACTTTCCATTATTATTTTGCAGGACATCAAGACGATGTATATATGGAGGTTACCAAAAATGACTGAGTTCATTTTGGGATTTTCATTCCATTACACTGTGTTCTAAATCAGGCCTCTATACTCTTTAACATATAAAGCATACTGGGAAAGTTATGCGTCTTGAAACATGCAATCTTGGTGCTCCTATGTGACCCGATCGTTTGATCTTGGGCAAATCACGTTCTTCCTGCACCTTTAACTTCTTATCTGTCATTATCTCATGGGCTGACTGGCCATTATCTTAAAGATTTTAGGGTGAATGGTGCTTGCTTTGGGGTGATTCATTCTCACTGTTTACATTCCTCCATTTTAGCAACTCTAAAGGTAAAATATTTAATAAAGTGGTCTGTGCGTGTCACCTCTTTTGGTACAAGTCCTCTACCCCAGTTACCATCTTACTAAATGCTGCCCCCCTGAACCTCTGTACAGGAGAGCCAGCGTTATCACATCCCTGAATAATCAGCAAGCTTTATTTCTCTACGGATTTCACAAAAAGAACAAGGCCTTAGAACTACCTTCTGATCACATGGCTTTTTGCCAAGACCGACGAGCACAACGTTCGACTAGGGTCGAAGAGACCTTCTCAACGGAACCAGTATCCAATAGAAACTCAAACCCAAAACCCAACCCAACATCTGCACGGAGTACATTCCAGAACTTGGAACGTGCAGTTAAGAGAGAAACTAGCAAGTGGTGGGAAGCAGAATCACTCAAAAAATACCTTGAAGCTGACCGGATCCCACGGGGACTTAGAATACTTATCTTCCCACCATCAGACACCACCAACCCCCAATACATAGGAAAATGGGAAGAGAACCTAAAGGAATGCTCCAACAATATGATTAGACAATTAATTGATCATTCACAAGAAGAATACAACCTTGCGAAAACTGAAGTAGACAATCTCAGCAAGCACATAGAAGATTCTAATTGGGGAGATCTCACAAGGAAGAACTACGAAATACTCAATCAAATAATAGACGAATTTGAAGAAGCTCTTATTAAAAGAAAGAATCGCAAATTCAGGAGGGACCAACTAGACTATCAATTTGGAAGAGTTTACACCTTCGCTAAAAAATACACACCAAACCTCAAGATACCTCCAACACTAACACCACAGAACAACCAAGTGGAGCAACTACCAGCTCAGACATCGACTCACCATCACCTGCACCTGAGGGCGATAACTCAAGATGCAAGGTCAATTTTTTAGAGGAGGTATTACGCTACCGACTCGGTATAAAAACAACAAACATCACAAATACTTCAACCATGGGAGGTTCCCAACAATTTGGACGCCAGCAGACGCCAACAATGGGCGTCACTACGAGATCAAGAAAAAAGGAGATGGAAAGAAGGACATAACACCACTTAATCTTGTCAAGAATCTATCCCACATCCAATTATCCAAACAAGAGGACAACATTCTTAACAAAGGACTATCCTTCTGCCCAACGGCCCCATGGAATCTAACAAGAACACGAATAGATCTGTTCAAATTTATCCGCAGACTAAAATTAAAAGTGTTCTTTGCAGACCAATACATGAGACATGAGCCGTCTGCCCCACTAATAACATCTGAACTCTCAATTCAAGAACTCGAAAACATAGACCTATTGACCAACCTCAGTGAGACTAACAATGACCCAGATTCTCTAACCAAAACTGCACTTGAACTTGGAATTGACACGAATCACTCAATCGACAGCAAACTAACCAAAAAATCAACCTTCTTACCACAATTACCTGCAGGGAACAGCATCGATGCCTTCCACCTAGCAGTCATGCATGATTTGGAACACGAACACACAAAATACCGCAAAAAATCCAAATACCTCCCACAGAACATTACAAAGGAAGAAAGAAATGCCATCAAAAACCTTAAGGATAGAAAGGACCTAATTGTAAAAGAGGCTGACAAAGGTGGAAATCCCGTGACACTCCACATTGACGACTACATCCAAGAGGCCAATAGACAACTTGCCGACACAGCCTGCTACGAACTCCTTACAACAGACCCTACAAAAGACATACTTAAATCAATTACAACTATGCTTAATAACTGGTACACCGCTGGACTTATTACACAATCCGAAAAACTTTTTCTGTACATTGCACATCCTACGATGCCCACTCTATACCTCCTCCCAAAGATCCACAAAGGAACTTATCCCCCACCAGGTAGACCCATCATAGCAGGCATCAACTCACCATGCTCCAGACTTGGGGAATATATTGACAGGAAATTACAAGGTCTTATGAAGGAGATTCCATCCTTTATCCAAGACACTAAGGACATTCTTGACAAATTACAAAACATCACCTGGGAACCAGACTTCATACTGGTCTGTATAGACATTGTCAGTCTCTATACATCTATCAAACACCAAGACGGACTCAGTGCAGTGCAACAATCATTATGGACACAACCGGCAAACCTACTAGAAAGCAATAAAATGACTTTGGAAATGCTTGACTTCTGCCTAAAAAACAATGTCTTCAGTTTCAATGGAAAGATATACCGACAGACACGCGGTACGGCTATGGGAGCCAAATTTGCGCCGCCGTACGCCTGCATCCTGATGAGCCATGTGGAAAAATTCTGGCTATGGGACCCTGAGTTCACGGAATATACCGCCCATATTGTTATGTGGCGACGCTATATAGACGACATCCTCTGTATCTGGCAAGGAGATGAGACATTGCTCAAAAGATTTCTGAAGCAATTAGACCAAAACCCATGGGGAATTAAAACGACCCATACCTTCTCCAAGGAAGAGATCAACTTTCTGGATGTAACTCTCTATGTAAAAGACAACACTCTGCAAAGCAAACTTTATCGGAAAGAGACAGCTGCCAATTCCATTCTACGAGCCGATAGCTTCCACCCACGACACAACATAAGAAACATCCCTAAGGGAGAACTGTTAAGAACACGTAGAAATTGCAGTGAAGATGAGGTCTTCAAAACAAAAGGAGAAGAATTGGTGTCTAGACTCACACAACGTGGATATGAACAATCAATGCTCAAAAACACAATGACTACAGTGGCCAAAATTGAAAGAAAACAGATGTTCAGACAAAACATAGGAGAAGTACAAAAGAACGATTCAGCCATACGTTTTATAACGGACTACAATAACGGCCACCACCAAATTAGACAAAGCCTCAAGAGACACTGGCATCTGCTTCAACAAACACCAAACCTTAATCAAGACCTAAAAACATATCCAGAGATAACATTCAGACGCGCCCCTAATCTGAAAGACCTCCTGTGCAAATCAGAATTTGTGGACAGACGGAACTTGGTCAGCACCTTCCTGGACAGACCTCCAGGATTCCACATCTGCAGAAATTGCAATATTTGCAAACTTAGCAACAACAAAACAACAAAAGTCCAACTAACTGAAGGAAGAGAATTCTTCATAAAAGAATGGATTGACTGTAACAGCAAATTCTGTGTTTATGTGATTATCTGTCCCTGCAATCTTCCATACATCGGAAGTACAATCAGACCACTACGGACCAGGATTCAGGAACATTACCGGAACATCCACAAACATCATTCAGGCCATCCACTTACTGAACACTTTGAAGACCATCATCCACACAAAAAAGACTTCCGCTTCTTTGGTTTGGAGATTGTACACCAAGCTAAAAGAGGGGGAGACCGCGAACTCAAACTCCGAAGACGCGAAAGTGAACTAATAATGAACTATAAAACCACCAATCTGGGGCTCAATAAGGATGCGGAAATGCATATATGGTTGGGAGACGACTAGATGCCCCAACACACTGTTACAACCGCACCACCTATTACCCAAGGATTAATACAACGTGTCTGTTGTTTACAATCACCCCAAATAAGTTTCCCCAAATACCATCAAGAAACATACAGCATACCCTCCTGATATTTGCCATTTTTTCAGATGACACAACAATATGTAGGAATATGTGATAGCATACTTTGTGCTACAAAGTCGCCTCAGTGTGACTCAACACGACTTTGTTCATCAATATGTGATAGCATACTTTGTGCTTTAAGGGCGTCTTAGTGTGACCTAACACGACTCTGCCCATCGCCCTGTCTATTAATTTAGTTTATCAGAGCCTGGAGATATATGTGCTATTATTAATTGTAACACCAATTTTGCAGCAAATCGTTTTTAAATGATTATAATACCTGACACATTTACTCTTTCTTGATATTGTTCTTCTACTCTTTCCTCGCCAATTTTTCACCCTTACTCAGTTCTTATAATAACAATTGATCGTTACTTATACACTAATATATACGGATACCTGCTAGCATACATTGTGACTAATGGACGCTTCTGTGTTAATTAACACTACTCTGCCCACCTTCCAGTCTATAGAACCAGAGTGTATGTATTTATGTAACTGTTAATTATTTCTATATTAATGTACTAGCATATTGCTTTAAGTAAATATAATGTCAGGAATATTCATTTACTCTCTCTTACTATTGATCTCTAAAACCTTTTGCTATCTCCTTGCACTTCACTCAGCTCCCATTATTACTGCTGACCGTCACTTTTTAATTTCGCCAATCCCGATGTACCCCCAACCCAAAATGGCGCTCAGCAAAAGCACCCGTTCACTTCCGGGTATTGAACCGGAAGTTCTCACATGACTCCTCTACATTTGCTCGCTACCACGAGCTGTCATTACTACCGCGACTTTGAAAACTGCAACACCAGGCATTAGCCGAGACCAGAGAAATCTTCGGGTATTTAAACCCTTCTTACTAAATACCGAATTACCTGACCACCCGCCCTGAGGAAGCCCCAGGCCTGATGGCCGACTAGGGGGCGAAACACGTGTTGGCTGTGCCATCCTTCTTTCGTTTGCAGCTACCCAAAAAGAATAAAAAATACTTATCTCACCCGGATCTGCATGTCTTAATTGGATTTTATCCCCAACAACGGAAACTAAAACTCTAGCCCGGACACACCATTTCAAAACCATTATCTCATGGGCTGACTGGCCATTATCTTAAAGATTTTAGGGTGAATGGTGCTTGCTTTGGGGTGATTCATTCTCACTGTTTACATTCCTCCATTTTAGCAACTCTAAAGGTAAAATATTTAATAAAGTGGTCTGTGCGTGTCACCTCTTTTGGTACAAGTCCTCTACCCCAGTTACCATCTTACTAAATGCTGCCCCCCTGAACCTCTGTACAGGAGAGCCAGCGTTAAGACATGCCACTGGGCTGGGCTGCTCCAGGCTTCCCAGCTAAACTGTTTTATAACCCATATTGCTTAGACTCCTTGTCTGAATCAGTTCCTTGGCAAGCAAAAAAGTTAGATGTTTGACATCCTGCAGGAGCTCACTACAGTATGGGGTGCAAACATTTCAAAAGAACTAGCACAGCAATCCAGCACACTCGACTGGACAATGGCTGTGATGTTCGAGGGAGTGAAGGTCCCTCCTGACTCGCAGCACTGGACCATGGCTGTGAGGCTTAGGTGAGGGGGCTAGTGGTGTAGCAGTGGTGCCATGGGTCATGGTTATGGGAAGGTAAATGGACCACTCTTCCCCCCCAGCAGGATCCACAAGATGAATGTACAATACATCCACACTTTTGGAAAATATGGTCCAAAACGCCCCAGGCTCTAGTGCTATTATACCTGCTGCTCTAATAATACCTAAGACCCTGGGAGGAGCCATATCCCATGGGACTCGCAGCCGTGGTCCTGTAAAGACAGCCATAATTGAGGCATAATGGAGGCCTAACATCACAGAGTTTCACTGCACCTGCTGCACTATTATTACGACGTTCTTCTTGCACTATCATTAGCTATGCCCCTACAATGGGTCTCACAGTCATTGTCCCGTGATGTGAGGCCTTGCACCTGAGGAATATGGTTGAGAGGGGACAGGTGGAGAGGGGGAACCTGTGTGTATAACTGGTACATTGTGCCCTGGTGCAAACAAGGTAAATTGTTCCCCACCATTCCCTCCGGCCACTGAATGGACATTAAAATATAACCATATTTTGGGAGCATTGGCCCCAAAATCCCACAAGGCAACAGTGACACTGCACTTGCTATGCTAACTATAGCTACAACCCTCAGAGCCATGGTCCTGTGCTGGGAGGCCTAGGTCACATGGCACCCTTTCTTGGGTTTCTGAGAACTGGACCATGGCTCTAAACCCTAGGAGAGACTATGCCTCTCCTGGTCCTCGCAGCTCTGGGTCATGGCTCTGGGGTGCATGGGAGAAGAGACCAGTGGCATAGTAGGGGCTCTGATGCAAGTAAATGATGTTGGACAGTAAAACTCAGCAATATTTGTGGTGCACTGGCTACGTGCCATCCATGAACCCTGATGCCACAGCACCTGCAGCACTACTGATAGCTACAGCCATGAGAGAGCCCCCCCCCATGGTCTCATAGCCATGGAACAATGCATCAAAACTCATGGGCAGGAACCCCCTTCCCTGGGCATCCAACCATGTTTGAGTGACCCAGGGAAAAATCTGTCCCCAGCCTTACAGTCCTTAAAGATGGCTGTGAGGCCAATGAAAAAGAGGCAAGTTGCAGAGCAATTATTCCATGGCTCTGGTGCAAAGGATAAGCATCCCAATAACCTTGTCTGCTGCCTACACAGTAAAGGTTTGGGTACATTGGGCACCTAATGCCCATGGGTCCAGTACTAGGTGTAGGTGAGGGAGTCCAACTCATTTGGGACTCACAGCATGGGACCATGGCTACAATGCCTAGGGCAGGACCTCCTCCCCACACTGCCCTGGGCCTCTTGACCATGGTCTAGAGCTGTCCCAGGAGAGCAGAGGCCAACTTAATGGAGCCCTCTTCTCTGGGTCTTGCAACCATGGTCTGGCGCTGCAAGCCCAGTTAATGTGGATTTTCTCCCCTAGACATTACCCCCGTGATTCAGAGCTGCAAGGGCCAGTGGAGTGGGTAGGAGCTTTCTCCCGGGCCTCACATCTATGATCATGTGCTGTGAGACTCAGAGAGCGTGGTATTGTAGGGGTAGATGGCAGAGGATAGACTCTCCTGGAAACCAGCAAGAAGACTTTCGATGTGTCAGCTAGGTCTCCGGTCCCTTGAAATCACCGTTGTGATTGTGGCATCAGCTATGCTTCTTATCTCAACATTTATGTAGATAAAGGTTGAAAAATGTTGCGGAGGCTCACCCGGTCGTCACCAAAATAATGTCGTACCCTCTCAAGCATAAAGGACAAGAGACGGTAAGTGAACACTTTCCTGTGTTTATTTCTGGCTCAGGAGAGCCTCCAACTGACAAACATAGAACCCCCAAGCTCAAGGGCTACCGAGGCAACCCATAAAGGTTCTACATAGCAAAAACAACAAGCATTACTAAACACAACATATTACCTCTGTTTTTTTTAAACACATGAGAGACTAACCTAGGATAACAGAGAACAAATCCCCAACCCACCAGAAAGGAAAACCCATAAAGGAAAACCAACAAAATCAAAGTAAAATAAATAAAATTACATAAGAGAAAAAAACAGGAAGCACAACATTAAATTCAAGATAGCAGTGTAAGCAAATTATCTTAGTTACCAAGAAATGCATCTCACACAACTCGACCTCCGTGGAATCACACCAAAACCTTGTTCTCCAGAGAAACATCAACCTCATGCCTGACTTGGTTTGAGGAACCAATTGCTTGGTTAGATGCACCAGACACCCTCACCACTTTGCTGGCATTCCACCAATGCCCACCACATACGATAACAGCACCACCACACACTTTCTCAACACACACAGGATCACCATATACTACACTTCCCTTTTTAACAAACTGTGTGTTCTTAATACGAACCATGTCGCCAACAAACAAAGCAACAGGTTTCACAGACTTCATGTAATCATATCTAATTTTCCTTTTCTCTTGTGCTGCTTCAACCCTGGACTCCAACGCTCCTTGGTCCACCCAGCATGACCCTTTGTCATGAACAGTTCTAAGAAGCCAAGCTGGGTATAAAGCGGACGTGGGCACCCAACCTCTGAGGGACACAAAAGGTGCAATTTTAGTGAGGGAATGTGTCGTAGTGCGGTAAAACCACAACACGGACCTAACAGCCCTCTCCACGTCATATCCGTTGTGTTTTGCCCATTTGATACATTCGACAACCACCCTATTCATCCTTTCCACCAATCCGTTCATTTGAGGGTGTTCAACTGAGCTTCTCAAATGCTTAACTCCAGATTCACACAAAAACATCCATCTCTTGGTTCACAAATTGCACTCCATCGTCGGACACTATTGCTTCCAGAAAAGCCTCTCTCATAAAAATCTCTTTTTAAAAAGTAAGGGCACTACTCGCTGTGGGAGAAGCACAAAAATGAACTTCTGGCCATTTACTATGAAAATCCATCAAAACAAACGCAAAGTGTAGATGATGAGGAAGAAAATTAAATGGACCCACCAAATCAATTCCCACCTTAAGCCATGGCTTTTCTGGGAATAAGATGGGCTGTAGAGGTGGTGTGACAACTTTGTATCCTTTCTCAGCCCCAGAACAAATAACACAATCCTAAACTATTGAGTCAATATCTTTATCCATTGAAGGCCACCAATAGTGCAATCGTACACGCCTCTTCGTTATTGTGGCACCCAAATGTCCATTATGGGCACATTCAAACAGTTAAGCACGAACACCAAAAGGAACACACCTCTCTCTGGGACAACCATTCACAATAAATTCTTTGACTTTACCCAGTACAGAGTCCTCACTCATCGCTTTTTTCCACTCACTCTCGCTACATGCTTTATCTTCCAAAGCATCAACAACAGCAATAAAAGAATCTTCCTTGTCCTCTTCCACATCAAGTACATCATCATCACTAATAGGCAGTCTGGACAAAAGATCGGCCCTGACATTTTCCTTTCCCAGAATGTGTTTGACCACAAAATCATATTGTAGCAAATTTGTGGTGAGGCGTGCAATGCGTGGAGTGGCATACTTAAGATTGTCACCCCCCAAGGGGCTTATTGTCAGTTTGAATAGCACATTTCCTGCCCCAAACATAAGTCCTGAACTTGTCACACGCCTCATAGCAAGCCAAAAGCTCCTTTTTTATCACCGAGTAATTTAATTCTGGATCACTCAGCACTCTAGATGCATAACTAAAGGTAACTTCATTCACACCCAGATGTTGAGTCAAAACAGCACCCAACCCATAGTTACTGGCATCAACTGTAATTGTGCAAGGCATACACGGGTCATAGGCACTGAGGGTTTTGGCATTAATCATCTCTGACTTGACCATGGCAAACGTCTCTTGACAATTCTCATTCCACTCAAAAGGAACATTTGCTCTTAACATACTAGAAAGTGCCTTCATCTTACTGGCATAATCTTGTATGAAACGCAAGTAGAAATCACACAGCCCCAAAAAGGAGCGTAATTCATTCTTGTTCTTGGGACTTGGATACTCAACAACTGCCTTCACCAGACCAGGCCTAGGACTAACACCTTTAGATGAGACCAAGTGCCCCAAAAACTCAATTTCTATCTTCCAAAACTCGCACTTTTATTTTTTGACAACAACGCCCTTTTCTTCAAAAATCCTAAGCACTGTCTTCAACGTATTCTCGTGTTCTTCCAAATGTTTAGTAAAAATAGGAACATCATCCTGAAAAAGGACTACTCCTTTCACATCATTGAGAATCATCTGCATTATGCGTTGAAAAACCGAAGCCGCCGAAGCAAGCCCAAATGGAATTCTGCAGAACTGAAAAGAACCAAACAGGGAATTGAATGCTGTGTAATGACGAGATTCGTTATCCAATACAACTTTATGGTACGCTGATGCAAGATCGATCTTAGAAAACCATTCTGCACCCCTTAGTAAATCCAACAGATCACCAATCTTGGGGAGAGGATGTGAATCAACCCAAATTTCCTTATTCAGTCTTCTCAGGTCAATGCACAAACGTATGTCACCATTCCGTTTCCGAGCAACCACCAAAGGACTCAACCACAGACGTGATTCTATGGGTTCAATAACCCCACAACTATGTAACCTGTCCAACTCCTTCTTATGACCCATCCTAAGGCTAAATGGCACAAATCTAACCTTGTGCTTAACAGGGATTGCCTCTTTTTTAACTTAATTTTGTGCTTGAAACCAACTACCTTGCCAAGATTATTGGAAAACACCTACAGAAACTCATGTTCTAAAGACACAGAACCATGATTGTCTTTGATGACCAGAACCTGTTCGCTGGTACCAGGTCTTAATACCATTCCAAAAAGCCCTTGGTGGTACCATCCAAGAATATTAAGACCACGAACTGCAACATAAATTTTACCCTGAATTCTATGACCCTTAAACTCAAGCACATCTTCAATGAATCCCTCCAACTCAATTCTTCTCCCCTTGTAGGAAACGGGTGCTCTGTCAGGTGGAAAAATAGGCCTGTCGCCCCAAGATTTCTTGAACAGATTGTAAGTGATCATTGAAATGCGTGCACCAGAGTCCACAAGTAAAGTGAGACATACACCCCCTACAAACACGTCAACATAGGGGTCCACACAATTAGCTGGATCGCCAGAAACTATATCATCATCTGTGACCACCACTATCATATCTTGTAAATCCTGCACGAGTTTACGTTCACACAAGGTATCTTCATCCAAGACACAATTGACCTTGGCTGGCTTGCTCACACTTGACTGACATACTTTCGCAAAGTGTACCACTCTGCCACACTTGCGACAACTCACATTCCTGGTAAGACATATCCTGTTGTCTCTCCCATGTGGTGCATATCCACACCTGTAATAAATATTAGTTCTTTTTTTAAAAAAAGTTCTCATTGACCTTATTTCTTTGCGTAAAACACTGGTAGAAGGATTTGTAGAGGCAATAGCGCTAACAGATTCCGTGGGAGTGGAATTTACATGGAGTTCTTTGATAGACAATTGTGCCAATTCAACACTTTTTGCCACTTTTATGACATCTTCAAGACCTGGATTACCCATGTGAGCAACTTTTGTTGGATCTGCTTGTCCCAACAATGAGCGATGAACTGGTCCCTGACTAATTGGTCATGGAAGTCCCCAAATTGGCATTCAGCACAGAGTTTCGTTAGAGCACTTATATAAGTGTCCACATTCTCACCTTGTGACTGTGCACGTTTGAAAAATGTATGTCTTATCACCACTAGACTAGGTTGCACATCAAATTTAGTAACTAGTTTCTTCACTGCTTTTTGGTATTCATCAACAACTTCACCATCACCCAAAACCAAATCAGGAAGATGCTTGTAAACTTCTCTGCCCTCAAAACCCAAATAATAAAGAAGGCACCTCTTCCTTTCAGCTCTGAAACGTGATGCCACAATAGCCCCCAAATACATTTAGAAAGTGTCAAACCACTGTCTCCATTGAATATGAGGACTACCAAGACTCTGCAAGAACAGTGGTGGAGGGTTGACTGACTGCATACCCCTAGGAAAGTGTGACGTCCGATGGAAAAAAACTCATACAGTGAAAAATATAGTCAAAAAAAGGGTAAAAGATGTGCGTATCACTGCAAATGACGAGCTGAAAGCAACCAACATTTAAATCACAAAACTTAAAGCAAAGAAAGAGAAAACCAAACAAATCACAAGAAATGTCACCATTCAGAATAGAGAGACAGGTGTGCGTATCACCGCCTTTCGAATATGGCATGCAAATCCTTTACAATGTTTTCATGTCACTATAAGTATGCCGATACGTAGGTGTGCGTGTCACCGAACTCAGGTTGATGCTACCCAAACTCCTTCAAGGTGTGTGTGTCATTGTTGCAGAAAATTCAACATGTTACCCAGCGCTGTCTTCACAAGAGATATAAAGCGCATAACAAATGCACTTAGGGTGATGAAAATACCCAGATTACCTCAGAGCAGACGTGCTTGTAATTTAAAACTGCGCAGGCAAGCTTGTAGCTGACGAAAAGCTTCTACGGAAAGCTGCGCAGGCAAGCGTGCTGATTAACAAGACTCTTCAGACTAGTGCGTTGGGCACCTGAAGACATTGCAGCAGATGCAGCAGACACTCCATGCAGCCTCCCCTCAACCCACTCTGCAGATGTTTAGTCTAATAATACTGTTGGGGTAGATGGCAGAGGATAGACTCTTCCGGAAACCAGCAAGAAGCCTTTCGATGTGTCAGCTTCGTCTCCGGTCCCTTGAAATCTCCGTTGTGATTGCGGCATCAGCTATGCTTCTTATCTCAACATTTATGTCGATAAAGGTCGAGAAATGTTGCGGTGGCTCACCCGGTCTTCTCCAAAATAATGTTGTACCCTCTCAAGAATAAAGGACAGGAGACGGTAAGTGAACACTTTCCTGTGTTTATTTCTGGTTCACAGAGCCACCTCTGCTCTCTCAAAAGAGGAGAGCCTCCAACTGACAAACATAGACCCCCCCAAGCTCGAGGGCTACCGAGGCAACCCCTAAAGGTTCTACATAGCAAAAACAACAAGCATTGCTAAACGCAACAAACTTCATTTTAAATCTTCGCCTCTGACACAGACCATCTTAACCCCTTCGCTGGGGCGCGAATTCTGCCGCAGCGCTGGGGGGGTGAGAGGTGAGCGCGGCGCCGCCATGCTCATGATGGAACCACGCCGTCATGAGTCACGGGCGAGCTGTGCTCATGACGGCGTGGTTCCATCACGACTCCGCCCACTCTCTATTTCGCCCGCACAGGCGGGGAATTAGAGCCGCGTGGGAGGAGCGGCCGCCAACGGCCGCAGCATGACGGAACCACGCCGTCATGAGCACACGCCGCCCGTGGCTCATGACGGCGTGGTTCCGTCATGAGCGTACAAGGGGTTAAAATAATTCAGCTAGAGATTGAGTTTACTGACTGTGATTGCTCTTCATACTATATTTGAGTTCTGATCCCGTTACCACGTCTTGGAGTAAGCCTTAACTACTCACTATTGCAAATTTTGAGCGACAAGTTTAGAAAACGCACTCTGGTATTCAAATGGAATGAAAAATTTAAACTTTTAAACACAGTAGTAAATATCAGTTTCTAGTAGGCATTATGTTCAGTAAGTAATCACTGCCACAAGACCTTATCCAGTGGGTATGTTTTAGCCATGGAACTAGGATAGTTGACATCTAATCTCAGCTTTACTATTTCACCTAAATATGATGGAAATAAACACTATGACTAGAATGACATTTCCCTGGGAAGGGCACCCCCTCGGCCTTGTCATAGAAATCACTGACGCTCAAAATGTGGTCCAGTAGACTAGCGGGAAATGTGGAACGAGGAGACACTTTTTTAAATCCCGGCCCCCCACTTGAACAAATTGTGTGCACTTTTCTGAACTTATTGCTCTGCTCCCTTTTTTTGGCAAGATTGGGAGTATTTTGATTCCATTTAATAACTGCTAGAAAGTGTATGATTACAAAATGAGCTAAATACTACCTGGTAGAGGACAAGTGCCCAGTCACATGGTATATTCACTGAATTGCAATACAGTGGTAAATGTATGGGCAGGGTCACTGAAATTATGCAACTCTGCGGCCATGGTGGTTTTCTGATCATTATGGATTTGCCACATATTCCGTCATCTGCTACATAATCTACATATTTTTACCCAAAAAATGTTTCTAGCTCAAACGGTTCAAAAGTTACTAAAAACACAGAAACACGTGAACAATGAAAGGCCCATTTCAAAAGTTGACTGGTCACCTATTGGTTGCTTATTGCTATGTTTGGGTGTTAAACTGATACTAATGAGGGGCAACCTATGCACCAACAGTGTTAAAAAGTGTGAAAGGAGAACATACTGAAGTAATACTATCACAAAATGTACTGCAACACATAATTTGTTTTTTTACTGCATAATTTAGTGAACCCTGCTGCACAATTTGGCCGTCCATTTCTACATAATTACAGTGGCCCTGCGTAGAGCCTTTACGCAAAGTAGAAGTGTTACAGTCTTGGCTCTACTAATTTAATCAACTGTTTGTTCCTGGGCAAATACAAAGCTTCCTGAGCCTCATTAACTGATTTAACACAGTGACAGCATTTTGACAGAGAAATAAACTTACAGGGCATAATGTCAGTACAGGTCCTGAGTATAGGTTTCATCCACTCATTTAGGTCTGTGTGCATTCCAGTAGCTGAAGTTTCTACTAAAGCTGCTTTGTGCATAATCCCTTGTGTGATGCAACACCTCCCTGTGTACTGTCTACAAGAATCTCGCTCTTTCACAGCTCATCAAGGGCTGAAAGAAAGTTGCTCGTCATTTGAAAGGGTGAAAAGTGCAGGGCAGTGGGCATCCTGCAGGGCTTTCTTGTGGGCAGTGCGAGACTGAATCTCTAATTATAGCGTATGATTAGCCAGGGAGAGGCACTTTTTTCCCTGAGCATCACATTTATGGGGTAGAGCTGCGAGACCCAGTAGATGAAGTGTCCTTTTCCTATGGCTCTCAGTCATGGCACATTGTGGGGAGGTCCATGAAAGTAGGACTCTTCACTTCTTATTTCCCGGACTACCTACATATGATTGCAAGTCCTTGGGCTTTGCAGCACTACATCACAGCTGTTAGGTCCAAGGCAAGGGGCCTTAGAGGTGTGGGCCCCATGTTTGTCAGCTGGGCGCAGGGCCCTGGGCAGCTGCCCATGCCTGGCACAGGCCATGACTTAGCAGATATATTTATATATCTCAGCATGAGTGGTGGGGGTAGGGGTAGGGGTCAGTCCTGGCTCTGTTGGACAACAGGTGGAACCCATGAAGAAATGCTCTTCCCTGAGATCCCGATCATGGTCTTGTTGATGTTCAGCTTCAGACAGTTTGTCTTCATCCACTGGGTGATTTCAGTCAGGCAGGCAGGCATTGAACTTGATCCAACATTTTGCTTCCTTATTTATATACGCTTTATTGATCTGTCCATATTATCTAATTTTCTAAGCAGTCAGGGACCCCATGAGTAGGTGACACAAACCCCAAGGGGGTTGAGAACCACTACTATAGAACATTTATCCTGACTGCCTGTAACCAGTGCATTCCTGTGGGTTGTTTCTCTGCCGCTCCTAGGTAGCCTCGAAGGAGTTCTATCGTAGTTGTATTTCTCCTGTGCAACTCTATGTGTTACTGCTTTTCACTTCTGGGTGGACTGAGACCATTTACCAAGGCTGGTGTTAATCAATGCATGCTTGCAATATATATTGGTTATTGCACTGTTTCCCCATCTTGAACATGGCGTCAGTCAGCAACCTGTTACTTAAATGTTATGACCTTGTTGTAAAACGCTGTAGGCAAAGTGTTTCTTCAGGTACATTGATTTCCTGAGGATACACGGTTGTGAAGGCACGCAGCTTAAGTTACCTTCACCAGCAACAACTCATGAACAACTGTACTATTTCAAAGGACAGCCTTCTCAGAACACTAAACACCCCATGGGCACCCTTAGCAAGATGAGAACGCTCAAACCGAATGTTCACTCTATAATTCTACAAGAACAGTAGAACAAAAGGTTGCATTCATAAAACATAACTTTACTACACTACTACAGACTTCAACAGTATATGTAATTTTGTACCTTATGCAACAAATCTTGTATATTGTAAAGTGCTCCAGCATCTTATGGTACTGTCTGCGCTGCTCAAAAAAAGCATAAATGAATAAACAAAAAACAAATGCATAGCTCCTATCATGGCTGCCCTATCCAGCGCATGCTCTGGGAGGCACCTTTGTTGTTTATGCCGCTCCATCAGACACTAAGATGAAGCAACTGCATGTGCTCTAGTTTTCATTCCTCTTCCAGACATTGAGGGCCAGAGGTACAACCATTCACTCTAGTGAGTCGTAAATTGCATCGAATCGCAACTCGCAATTGGTGACTCGCTAAAGTGAACATACAACAGTGTCTCAGACACTGTTTGCGATTCGCAATGGGGTCGCCCAAATTGCATGCCTCCTCACTATTCATCAGACAAGCGCAATTTGCGACCTCATCAATATTCATCAGACAAGCGCAATTTGCGACCCCATTGGGAACGGCTACAACTCAGGAGGAGGTGGAGAAGTGTGGCTCAATGGTTAGAGCGGCAGACCCTGATGCAGAGATCTGGCCCGAGACCAGGGTTCAATTCCCGCCTCGGCGGATCCTGGGCTTAATTTCCTCAGACCTGTTAATTCTCGCCTCTGTGCCTATTCTAATCATGGGTCCCACGCTGCAACTCTGGGCAATAGTTTGCTTAACCTCCACAACGGCCCCAACAGCACTAGGATGCCTGGCCTCACCTTAGGGGTGCCCAGGAGTGGGCACTTCACAGGGAAAGGCCAAGAAGGGTTCCACAGCGGTATGTGTACAGCTCCTTGAGACCCCCTTGGGGGTGATACGTGCACTATATAAGCACTACATTTACATTTTTTTTACTCACAGTGATGGTGGCCTGCTAGGGTCAGCAGACCACCATGTCTGTGACTGCTTTTTCAATAAAGCAGTTTTTTTTATGCAGCCTGTTTGCCTTAAAGGAAAAAAGGATGCATTTAAAAATGAAAAATGAAACTTTTTTGTCTCATTTTATAAGGGCAGGCAGTGGTCCAAGGCAGTGGTCCCTGGGGGATCACTGACAAAATATCGAAGGTCAAAAAATCGACCTACAAAATATCGATGTCAAGAATATCGACATCCTATCTACAACATGGTAAGTACAAAAATATCGAAAATAAAATATGGCTGTCAAAAATATCGTTATTAAAAATATTGGTTTTTTTTAGTTATTAAAAATATGTAAAATAAACCACATAATACTTATAAATAAAATAAACATAATTAAATATATTTTATAATGTTTAAAATTAATAATTAATATATATAATTTAATAAAACATTAATTAAACATATACATATAATATATATACTTAGGGGTCGATTCCGATCCTGTATTTTTTTTCCCCGTATGATTCGTATCCGTATTTGTTTCCGTACGAATCGTACAAGTCACGTCCGACCCGTGAAGTACGATCCGTACGGGAAAAAGTACATACGGATCGGCCCGATTTGACGAATCGTAGCTGGAAAATTAGTACGAGACGGACCCGGACACTTCTACGTACAAATCGTAAAAATGAAGTCCGACCGTACTAGTACGATCCGGACCGGCGTTACAATTTACGATTTGTACGGAAAACGTCCCGTACACGGGGAATGACTTTGCCCGCTATGAAGCAAAGTTTGTACGCACCGTACCCCCAGTGCGAATGTATGGTGCATACCCCCAGCGCGTAGGTACGCACCGTACCCCCAGCACGTAGGTACGCACTGTACCCCCAGTGCGAATGTACGGTGCATACCCCCAGCGCGTAGGTACGCACCGTACCCCCAGCGCGTAGGTACACACCGTACCCCCGTGCGAATGTAAGGTGCGTACCCCCAGCGCGTAGGTACGCACCGTACCCCCAGCACGTAGGTACGCACCGTACCCCCCGTGCGAATGTACGGTGAGTACCCCCAGCGCGTAGGTACGCACCGTACCCCCAGCACGTAGGTACGCACCGTACCCCCGTGCGAATGTACGGTGAGTACCCCCAGCACGTAGGTACGCACCGTACCCCCAACGCGTAGGTATGCACCGTACCCCCAACGCGTAGGTACGCACCGTACCCCCAGTGCGAATGTACGGTGCGTACCCCCAGGGCATATGTACGGTGCGTACCCCCAGCGCTTATGTACACACCGTACCCCCATTGCGAATGTACGGTGCGTACCTCCAACATCGCGTATGTACGGCGGATGTTGTGTGTACGCGATGTTGCGGGTACGCACCGTACATGCGCGATGGCGGTCTACGCACCCACACCGTACAGAAGCAATGTGGTGTACGCACCGTACACAGCAATGTCCGTGTACGCACCTCACATCCACTACGCATGGGGGTGTGTGGCTGTACGACTCGTACCCCTGTACAGTACTGATCCACGGACACTGTAAAACAGCACAAGGAGGGCCTATTCGACTCGCACAACACCACAAAACACTTCTACACTGCACAAGAAATGAAAAGGACTGACCTGGACACATCCAAACAGGCAAACAGAGGGGCAACCTCACAACCACCCCTTATAACACACCCACCAAAAATTCAAACTGAGCCCCACCCACAAATGGACCAATTAAAAGGGACCACACACACAAACAATGAGCCTTTGCAACAGACTCACTACTGCTACAGAGCACACACAAACCACTGCACGCATCCACCTTAACATATACACCTTCACACACACCCCTTCACACATACCCCCTCTCCACATTCACACACACAACGTCACATTCAGACCCACACACCCACAACCATCCACACCCTCACCCCACACCATGCCCACCGACAAGAATCCAAAGTTCACAAGGGAGGAGCT
This sequence comes from Triturus cristatus, assembly GCF_964204655.1. NCBI lineage: Eukaryota > Metazoa > Chordata > Amphibia > Caudata > Salamandridae > Triturus > Triturus cristatus. The sequence goes on along the minus strand of NC_140591.1, from coordinate 1,100,441,004 downwards.
GGACATCCTTGTCAACGAAGTCATCAGAGTCGAGCCACAGCTGTTTGGAACATTGGTCAGACAGACCAGCATAGCTGAAAAATCACGCCTGTGGCAGAGGATCGTCGAGAGGGTGAATGCTGTTGCACCCATCAGAAGGACCAGGATGGAATGCCAAGCCAGGTGGTACGATCTGCGGAGGGCGGTCAAGAGAAAAATGAATGAAGAGCACGCCCAGACCAACATCACTGGAGGTGGTGCGCCCTGCAGACCAGTACATTACCATCCCTGGGAGGAGAAGGTGATGACCATGCTTCCGCTGGTGGGAGTACATGGACTCCAAGGACCTCCAGAGCCTGGTGAGTACACAAACAACTTACGTAACATGGGGGTAAAGGCATCCACACCCCAACTACACCAAATGCACGCAACTACCCCCAAGCCCTCACCCGCCAGAACCACAGTCACAAACAACGCGAATGCCAATAACATGTGTATGCCCCATTGAGAAAGCAAGGCCATGCTATGTCCCATGCTACACGAAGCACCAACCCAAGAATGGATGTCCGGTATGCTGGGAGGGTGGGTGCACCAAAACGCATATTTGAATTCCAAATCAGACACAATTGCCCTCATCTCATATGGCCCAGCTACATACCCATGCACCATGCGCAATGCCCAGGGATTGGGAAAGTACTGACAAGATAGCTCACACTTGGCCCTGGTGTAGGCAGCAGAAGGCCCTCCTGTGACCAGTGCAAACACAAACACCAACACAACAAGATCAGATATCTAGGACAGGAACTCACACTCACTGTCATGACAGCATGCTCCATGGGGGGACAGCTACATCACCTGGGAGCCCCGGTGCCAAATCACACTACACCCACCAGCAGGCCCTGTCACACACATCCCTTACACAAGCAGACACCACCAGGACATGCAATGGATTTACCCACTGCCACAATGGACATGTAACACAACAAGACCAATACATAGCCGAAGAATCACCCAAGCCACAAATGGACATGTCAAAGACTCAGGAGAACATATCAATCTGTCCCCCGCAACATACCCATACACAAGTGAACATTGAGGAGAATGCTAGGCACATACAACTACCTGGAGGAACAGTGCCAACTTGAATGTGTATGAAACATGCATGTTGCATGAAACAGCATTAACATTGTCTGTCTCTCACACACAGGGCAACGTGATGAACATCCCCCCAACAATGGGGGTGAAGAATCACAGTCACAGGCTCGGGAGGAACCGGATCCCACCAGCAGCGATGCCTCTCAACACTCCGCGGATGACCCCGACTGACCTGGACCCTCTGGTGTCCAAGCCCCTGCAGCACCTGGTTCAGGAACATCTGTGCCAACCACCACCCCCATTCCTGCTACATCACAGGAGACACCCAGGAGCCCTGCCCGCAGTGAACAGAGCCAGTCTGACCAGGAGGGACAAGGTGCGGCGGGCAACCAGGAGGAGGCAGACAACACCGCCACTGCCATCCCTCAGGGGTCCCGTCGACCCGATGTGCCCACAACGGCAGGCCAGGCTCGTGTGGGCAGGGGTGGCGGGAGTGGAGGCAGGCGGAGGCGAGAACCTGACCAGCCAGCTGAAGGGACCGGTATGTCACACATCCGCAACATCATGAAGGCATACCGGCGTGAGACCAGGGAGATCAGCCAGGTAGTGGTGACCCTCACAGAGATCAAAAACCAGCAGGCCGAGCAACACGCCAGTCAACAACAACACCAAGGACGGATGGAGGCAAGACTGGCTGAGCTCCTGGTGATGCAAAGGGACATAAGCCATTCACTCCGTCGGATCGCCGACAATACGGGCAACCCTCCCTGCGACACCAGGCGCAGACCAGCACCAGCCACAGGGAAGGAGGAGGAGGAGGAGGATTCGTCCGACGGAGCATCCCAAACATCGTCAAGGCCTGCATCTGAGGGTCCCCGGAGGAAGATTGGTCGTCCACGGAAAAGACCGTAAGAGGCAGCAGGCCATCCACATCTCCCAGGTCACCTGGCTTGGCACCTGGCCTTCATGTGCGACAGCATCACCTCATTGATTGACATCATCTGCCACATGGACTTGCTGGTCACAGTCTGACCAATGATGCCAAACACTGTGGTCTGGACTCTGATGACTTCAAATACCAAGGATCCCATCTCCCCCTGTGAACTTTGGATTCTATGGTCCCTGCATTTCCCCATTTTCTGTGCACAAATCACGCCCCAGAGCTAGAAATTAAAAAATTAATAATTGAAATTTCATGTTGCAGTCATTTAGCATGAGTCCACAACATACGTGTGGGGATATGTCAAAGTATGCCTGAGTGTGGAACTAACTCCATGCATCCATACACTTGGATCTGAGTCCGGTCGAGGACACACATGGCTCACAATGTATCACAAAATACAGACATGGAGCCCAACACTCACCCGTGATGGCCTCAAGCTGCTGAGGGGGGGCTTGCTATATTGCTCGGACAGACCAATTTGGAAGAGTTACATGAAGGTGTAGAGGTCATGGGTGATGTTGATGTGCCCGGGGAGGGAGTCCCAGGTCTGTTTTGCGAGGTGGGAGAACTATCTCCTGCATGCAGATTTTATGTGGATGTGATGAATGGTGGCCAGGGCAAGGTGGGCTGCATGGAGTAGGGCCAACGGGGTGTTGGATGACACACGTCCAAGGTCGGTTTGGGTCTGGGGTTGTGGATTGCCTCCTGAGTGTGGTTGAGGAGTCTGAAGGTGATCCTGCAGCACACAGTGAGCCATTGTACCTCTCTCAGGTGGACGGTGATGTGGCTGGGGCGGGGGATGTTGCAGATGAGGTGTGCGGATGCACCCTGGATGTGGATAAGTTCTCCTGCATGTGTGCTGTTGTCCTCTGTAGAGGCCGGTGCTGTATTTGGACCGGCTGGTATCCTGGACCAGGGGGACGGTCTGTCTTGCCTTGGAGTGGATCTATCTGGGGGTCATCAGCAGCATGTGGAGGGTGTTGCAGCATGAGGTACAGATGTTGGTGAGTTGCATGTTAATTGTGAGCGATGGGTCCATGATGAACACCAGCTTGCCTGCGTGGCCACTGGGTGCTGGTGCGGTGCACAGACCAGTGGGACGCAAGGAGTTGACCCAGCCATAAGGGGACAATCCGCAGATGATGACCTCTGTCCTGTCCAAGTCCTGCCACAGATGGCTGATGTTCAGCCATTCATCAACGGATCTCATGCCTTCTTGAAGTTTGGATCTGGCAATGGCTGGTTCTTTGGTGAGTTTGAGGAGCAGCTGGGTGTCCATGGCATACCAGATGATGATGAGGTTGTGTGCGCATGTGATGGTGGAGAGGGGGGTCATGGAGACATTGAAGATCGTCACGCTGAGAGAAGAGCCCTGGGGCATGGACAAGATGACCCCAGTGTACTACATGTTGCAGGGTGGAGGCAGACTCCCTGTGCCTTGCTGGTGAGCTACTTCCTGATTGAATCCTGGGCCCTCCTCTGGATACCAGTGTTGGAGATGTGTGAGCTGACAGTGTGGTAGCACATGGTGTAGAATGCCGTTGAGAGGTCAAGGGTGGTGGCCTCACCATTGTTGAGCAGGGCCAGTGGTGGTGCGTCCATTGGGGGCGTTGGGGCATTGCCCCACTAAGCTGGAACAGCCCCACGCCCCAATGGATGCACCGCCACAGCAGCTTCTGTCACTGTGGTTGAATAAAAAAAATTCGCAGCCGAGCATCGTCGCAGTCTGTGCCTGGGGCGGTGTGGGGGCGGGGCTGGGCTGCTGCTGACGTCACGTGGATAGCGGTGCGCAGCAGTCCAGCAGACAGTACAGTGGTGGGCAATGCGCATGTCATGTTTTGGGCTCTATTCTGGGATCCTGGCCTGAACATGCGCAGATGTGTGTGTGTGGCACTTGAAACTTTTGACTACTACACGACGTGACTGGGACCCGAGGGTGCTTCTCCTAACGCAGGCCCCCGGGTCTCATTATGGGCAGGGACTAACCCTGCTCTTAAGCCAATCCTGGCGCTGCTGGCACAGTGGCGCTGGTAATACAGCGCCAGGATTGGCTGAGTTTATTCACCGCGGTCCTGCAGCAGTTGGAGTGAGTCATGGTGCGCCGTGCGTATGGTATGGCCAATCACACTGCGGCAATGTGAAGCCATGCAGTAGTGATTGGCCATTCCAGTCTCTACGCTGTTCGGCGCACCACGTCACCGCGCCAGTGCCGGTTGTTGCCTGCCACACGAGACGGAGACGACACGACCACGAGGTGCGAGGCGAGGACTGAGAGTCACGGTCACCATCAGAGACAGACAGAGTCAGACGACGAGCAGAGACGAGACACACACAGTCAGTGCCGGAACCAGCAGCGAGTCAGTCAGTTTTTGACTCTAGTATGTATCACGACGACTATGATTGTGGAGGCTTAAGTTTTTGTATTTTTTATGTAATGTGTTGTTCGTGTAGCCCTTTCGACTGAGGCCCAGTCCCTGACCTGACCCTTTACATAAGAACCCCTCCTCACTTGCACTTACCACCAGGCCATGAGGCCAGCACTATTCACGTCACGCCTTGTTGTGCGGAGTTGCGGACAGCCCCGAGCACCTTTGCCGCTTTGCGCAGTTACTATATTGCGCAGTAACATCTTTTACACGAAGGCATTCATGTGGGAATTGTGTGCCTTCTTATTAATTGAAAAACAAGGGTTGTAAATGAAATTTTTGAAAATGGCTGGCTGAACCCAGATGTTTCCTCACTTCACTCATGGTCAGCGCTGGACAGCGGTCAAATTGCATCCAAATGCCCCGCTAAATTGATATTTTTGTGTGCAGGTTTTTTCTTCCTCATATTGAAAAGTTGATGTATGGAGCGCGCGGGAGTGTGCCAAAGCTCTATGGCGCTGAAAAGGGTATTTATTTGTCAACCAGTTTTTCCTTCCTCTGGGTCGGGGGGGCTGGGAGCGACTGAGTATGTGTGTCTCAGTCTGAGACACATCAGTGCTGAAACCAATCTTGGCATTTCCGAGGGAGCCCCTATAATCACGGGTTGCAACTTGTCATGATTCTATAGTATTACTAATGGAAAGAAATTGGCAGGGGAGGTGTATGCAGTGATCTTAAAAAATATATAGATGCCACAGGCGATAAATGCATTAGCCGTATTTGAAAATCATGGAAACTCGCCCGTTAAGAAATGCACGTACTTTGCCGGAAACTTGACAGCTCTTGTGCCAAGCAGCTATAAATAAGTCAGAAGGGTCTTTTTTAGTCGGCGAATTTGCCTCCTCGTGTTTATGTTTCGTAAACGTATCACTTTTAATCAGTTTTTTTTAATTGCCACGAGGGAGTGGGTCCCTCCCCCCTTAAAATAGTCTGGTCCCGGTCCGTCTAGTGCTGGTGCCCCGAGAGGGGTATTTTATTTCTCGTGATGTGGACGTACATGCTCACTGCGGCCTCGTGGTCTGTTTGACGTATGCTGCCCAAAGCTCAGCTTCCAATCAGAACATGATGTGCACAAGGCCGCGGTTCGCACACAGGCGAGGCCAAACCACGAGCTACTGAGACGACTTTAAAAACTGCAAATATATATGAACTTTCCTTTGCTTTGCCGCGTTCAAAGAGTAATTAAAATAACAGCATCCTACATGTTATTGTTATTATTTTAAATATGAATTGCCTCTTGCGTTTGGCTATGTGTGTCACACAATGCATGTGTGATGGAAATCCTTAGTTTCTGGCATGTAAGGGGGGTGCGTTGCAGCACATTTCATGATTTCACAGTAGAGATAAAAAAGGATGTAGAAAGGAATGGTGAAGGGGGCAAAAGAAGAGACAGGGGAGAGAAAAGAGCGTATGAAGTGCAAAGGTGAGAGACTACAAGACAGAGAGGGGTGAGATGGGGTAGGACAAGGTCAATAAGATGAAGAGGAAGAGGAAGGAAGAAAGCAATTACGAGGGAGTAGAATGAGGAGCACGCGAGAGGAAGAGAGAAGAGAGGCGAAGAAAGGGAAATGTTGCTATACATTATATATTATATATGAAGCTCTGTGGTTATACTGAATAAGCAGCTACCTATGTTATATGACATGATCTCTTTATTACTGTAATAACTGCACTTTCTTCATTGCTTTATTAACCTTTCTGCTTTCTCAAATTTGCTTGAAAATGCACCATTTTTCCACTCTTTTTTCAAAATTTTCTCGGGGGGAGAATCCCCACGAACCCCCCTTAGGTTGTTCGGGCTCGCTCGCTACGCTCGCTCGCTATGCTGAAGTATGTCAAACATTTTACGCCCCACCACTTTCAAATGTCACCGTCTGTCACTGAGCAGGGCAAAGTAGTCGTTGGTGGTGGCAATGATGACGGTTGCAGTGGTGTGATTACTGTGTAAAACGGTCTGGTGCCGGTTGGCTGGAGCTGGTTGCATGTAGGAAATTGGTCAGTTGCTGGGTAGGGAAGTAGGGTGATGTACCAGGAGATCCTGCGGTACTGCCGTCCGTTGTTTAAGAAGGGCCTGGGGCTCTGCATGCCTTCTGCAGCCATGGAATGTGGCTAACTCAAAGGAGACATTCATGACGCGCAGGACGTGGGCTTCAAGGATGGCGAATGATGTGGTTGAGATGTTGTGTGGGAAGGGGCCTGATGGAGAGCTACAGTGGATGGTGCACATGATCCCGGTTGTGTACTTGCTGCTGATGGGAGTCCATGACCTAAGGGGGGTTTGTCCAGCGGATAATAGTGCTGTCTGCCTCTGTGTGCCAAGGCTGTTGTGTACGGCCATGAGCTTGCAGTGGTACAAAGTTGCAAGGGATGGGATCTGCCTTGCAAGGGTAGGGTGTCTTGGATGGAGATCTGCTGTCAGTTCACTCACAATGCTGATGTGCTCCTTGATGTCGTGTGTTTGGGTGTCTCGGCACTATCTGAAGTATCTCCACTTGTCCTTGCTGATGATATGGTGATGGCTGTGTGTTGTGTTTTCCAGGGCTGTAAGGAAAATGATGTCTCTTTGTGTTGCAAGGTTTGCACAAGAGTCCGGCTAGGTCTGTAGGAGTCCAGTAGGTCTGCCTTGTCCCAGGTGCCTTAACTGTTGTTGTGCTTCGCAGGAAAGTCCGTCAATGTGGCAAGATTGTTGGAGCAGTTGCTGATCCAGTGTGTGAGTTTGCAGGGTGTGGTGGTGGTGTTGTTTGGAGTGTCCCACACGGTTCAGTGACTAAATATCGAGGGACAAAATATCGACTATACAAAAAATCGAAACCAGAATATCGAGGGACAGAATATCGACTCCCTATCTACAAACAGGTAAGTACTAAAATATCGATTCCAAAATATAGACTGTCAAAATATAGTTAGCCAAAATATCGAATTTTTTAAATGTATCAAAAATAATATAAAATTAATTAAATATTAAAAACAATTAAATAAAACATACCTAATATAATATAAAAAAGCTTAAAATGTAAACATAATATAAGTAATTTAAAAAAGTCGAGATTTTGTTGGATACTGAGAGCGTAAAAATTACTATTCCCACTCCAGTAAGTGCAACAGTAGGGAAAGCGTTGGATAGCGTAGGGGTAAAAATTACTATTCCCACTCCAGTGAGTGCAACAGTAGGGAAAACGTTGGATAGCGTAGGGGTAAAAATTACTATACCAACTCCAAACAGTGCAACAGTAGGGAAAGCGTTGGATAGCGTAGAGGTAAAAATTACTATTCCCACTCCAGAGAGTGCAACAGTAGGGAAAGCGTTGGATAGTGGGAGGGTAACAATTACTATTCCCACTCCAGACAGTGCAAAACTAGGGAAAGCGTTGGATAGCGCAGGGGTAAAAATTACTATTCCCACTTCAGTGAGTGCAACAGTAGGGAAAGCGTTGGATAGTGGGAGGGTAACAATTACTATTCCCACTCCAGAGAGTGCAACAGTAGGGAAAGTGTTGGATAGCGGGAGGGTAACAATTACTATTCCCACTGCAGAGAGTGCAACAGCAGGGAAAGGGTTGGATAGCGTAGGGGTAAAAATTACTATTCCCACTCCAGAGTGTGCAACAGTAGGGAAAGTGTTGGATAGCGTAGAGGTAAAAATTATTATTCCCACTTAGAGAGTGCAACAGTAGGGAAAGCGTTGGATAGCGGGAGGGTAACAATTACTATTCCCACTCCAGAGAGTGCAACACTAGGGAAAGCGTTGGATAGCGCAGGGGTAAAAATTACTATTCCCACTCCAGTGAGTGCAACAGTTGGGAAAGCGTTGGATAGCGGGAGGGCAAAAATTGCTATTCCCACTCCAAAGAGTGCAACAGTAGGGAAAGCGTTGGATTGCAGGAGGGTAAAAATGACTATTCCCACTCCAATGAGTGCACCAGTAGGGAAAGAGTTGGATAGCAGAGGGTAAAAAATACTATTCCCACTCCTGAGAGTGCAAAAGTAGGGAAAGTAATGATTTAAATTAAAAATAAGATGACATTAATTATCAACCGATAAAGTTAATTAAAAATAATTACCAATTAATTACCATTTAAAAATATTAATTATCAATTGATAAACATTTATTACCAATTAATAATAATTAATTACCAATTACAAATTAATTATCAATTATCAATACACATAAATACAAAAAACATATTTACTTTATTACAATTAATTTACTTCCCACCCAATTCCCCTATAAACCCACAACCCACTCCCAATAATAAAAAATACAATTAACATTATTATCAATTAATCCATTAATAAAAATAATTTTGCAAATAATAAAAATTATTTAGCAATTCATACAAATTATTTACCCATTAATACAAACTAATTACCAATTATTAATTAATTATCAATTAATTATCAACACACATAAATAAAAAAATTAATTATTTACTTTATTACAATTAATTTACTTCCCACCCAATTCCCCTTCAAACCCACAACCCGCTCCTATTAATAACAAATACAATTAACATAATTATCAATTAATCAATTAATATAAATTAATTACCAATTAATAAAAATAAATTACCAATTAATAATTAATTATCAATTAATTAATTATCAAAACATATAAATATAATTAACATTTAATTAACCATAATTAAATTACTTCCCACCCTATTCCCCTATAAACCCACAACCCGCTATATAATTAAATTACGCAATAATTAAATTACATAACATTCATTTGTTAAAATAAATTAAACATACATTACAAAAATAATACATCATTTTAACACATATACTACCATACATAACACAATTTCTTTTTTCGATATTATGGTAATCTATATTTTAAAATTCGATATTATGGTATTCGATATTTTTAAGGTCTATATTTTGGTAATCGATATTTTGTACCCCAATTTCGATATTCTGACCTATCTATATTTTGATGAGTCGATATTCTGTCCACTCTATATTTTAACTTCGATATTCTGGGCAGTCGATATTTTGGAATCGATATTTTGGGTGTTTACCGTCCCACACAGCTTGTCTGTGGCGACTTACATCAAGCATCTTTGAGGGATCGGTAGTGGGGTGTGTGGCCCTGTGTTGCTTGTTGGAGACGTGGATTCAAATGTTGATGGACCAATGATGGATGTTGGTGTGTGTCCCCTCCAGCAAGAAGTTACTGGCCCCCAGCCACATGTAGCCTGTGGAGGTGAGGGCCTGCGTGCAGATGTACGTGTTGATGGCTTAGCGGAATTGTGGATGTAGGCCTGCAGATCTGTAGATGAGTGTTACTCAGAGGGTTGCTAGGGAGTTGCTGCGAACCCGGACTTGTGACTCTGAGGGTGTACTTGTGAATAATTAGCAATTCAGCCCCCGGGATTGGTGTTGGCGTCCCTGCGGGTGATCTTGGATCCGTCTGAGATGGCAATGAAGACGTCATGTGCTTAGGATGCTTTTGTCCAGGTTACTGTCATGAAGGTGATGTGTGGGGCTGTAGTGTTGAGGAGGTAACAGAGTCCAATGGCGTGCTGGTGGATGGAGCGGGTGTGGAGTAGGAGGCACATAACCAGGTTGTACTGACAGGGTCTGGTAGGCTGGGCAGCGCTGTGTAGGCAGTTGGAGTAGCACACTCAGCATGCGAAGGTGTCATGTGTGTGCTTAGGGGTTGCCTGATGGCAGGAGGATGATTGTCACAAGCACATTGCTTGGAGAGTGGCTGCAGTATGAGCCTGTTGTGTGACGTGGGTCATGCAAAGACTAGAGGGTCGTGCACTGTGCATGTTGCAGGCGCAGACGGTCCGGCCTTTGGCACGGTGCTGGGGCTACAGTGGCACAGAAAAGCTGCTGGCTGCATTTCAAATGGGTGGAGGGGGAAGGGCTGAGCATTTGTGAGGCGTGGGGGTTGCAGAATCAGGGCACTCGGAGTGGCGGGGCCGCAGGTGAGGCAGCAGCAAGCGAAAGGGGTTAGAAATCATGCAAAAATCAACACACAAAGACAAGGAGGTCTGCAAGGCACAGTGCAACAGGTGTATGTCAAGGAAGGAGTGTCAGCTCATTCATGGGTCACTCCCAGAAAGTGTATGATCAATCACCATAAATGACAGCCACTGTATCAGGCAACAAAATGCGGAGATGCGCAAAGGAGACACACCATCAGCAGGCATTCACGTCCCGTTGTGGGCAGCAACCTGCACAAATACATACACAACCAGGTACTTCATGCACAATAGAGATCATTAGCCATGAAGCACTGCATGCATGTTGCCGAAGTACACATACACTCATATGCTCTATCTTTGTCCATTATGCCATAGATGACGCATGCAAACTGGTAAGAGATCTGCAGTGACCGAGATGAGGCACTTTGGATTGTGCTGAACACCTTTATTCCACATACACACACAAAGGGATATGCCTCCATATTAACAGACTCACAGGTCAGTTGACAGAACATGTGGGACATTCGCTGGACCCCCCCTTCACAACACGGATGATGTCAATCCCAATGAACTGGCACACAGGGTAAGGGGATGAGCAAAAGACATCCTGCTGCACACGGAGAGGCTGCAATTTCCCATAGAGCATGTTGTTGTGATGTCCCCCACTATGTCCACCCATAGCATCTGCAATGTTTCAGAGCCAAGGTTCACACACATTAATGCCTTCATCAGACGCCATATTCCACTACAGATGACTGTCAAGAAGGCTGTCTATCATGTCATGGGAGTGATGCTACATGTCATATGCTCCATGGTGAGAAGACATGTATGCATGGTACCACAACATGCACAGAAGCAGTCACCACACATTCCCAACCTGTACCACCACCAAAAAGCCTTTCTGCAATACTTACCCAAACTGACATTTCCACATGTCCATGCATTGAACGCTGATTTAGCACACGTTGCAATCCTCACGAGGAATAGCAGGAGGACAACGATGACACGACCAGACAACAGGTGCAAAGTACCTGGGAATGACAGACACACGAGAAGTCACCTAAAAAAATTCTCAACGCACACATGGAAGTGTACAAAACATGAACAATGTTGGACACATGTAAATTGCCAATCAAGTCTCTCTGCAAAACTGTGTTGCATGACATCATCACTCGAGTGACACATCAGAACATACATCCAGGTCACTTTGCATTCAGTCAGCTGGACACACACATTGCAACACATGACAATCAATGCTACAAGCTTGCACACTCATAGCCAGTGACTCACCATTATGAGAAGAAGTTGCGTATGAGCTGACTCCGGATATCATCCCCCTCCTCCTCCTCATCACTAGCCTCGTGACCAAGCCCTTGATCCTCCACGGGTGGATGCTCCTGCTCATCTGGATCCAGGATGAGTGGCACTGCCTTCTCAACTGCCATGTTGTGCAGCATGCAGCACACAATGAAGATTTTGCATACCTTTTCCGGGGCATAAGGGAGGGACCCGCTTGTCTTGTCCAGGCACCGAAATCGGCTCTTCAGGAGTCCAAACCTCCTCTCAATCACTCGCCTGGTCTGGCCGTGTGCATCGTTGTACCGGTGATCTGCAACTGTTCTTGGGTTGCGGAGAGGTGTCATCAGCCATGGCATGTTGGGATAGCCAGAGTCCCCTACATGGAAACATCATGTAAAGAAGTGGGTCACGAGATGCCGTAAGAGACAAAGATACCGCAACACATAGGACAAAAAGACTATACCCACCAACAAGACATGGTCGTTCGTTGTGCAGCCGCAGCATCATTTGTGGCACCCTGCTACACCTCATGATGTAGGTATCGTGTGCTGATCCTGGAAAACGTGCACAGACATGGGAAATCAGCATGTTAGCAAGACACACCACAAGGGCATTTATCGAGTGGTAATGTTTGCGGTTGCGATAGGCTTGTTACTGTGCCTGTGGTGGTACAAAAGCCACATGTGTACCATCAATGGACCCAATTACATGGGGCATCCCACCCAGGGCATGGAAATCCCCCTTGACATCCCTTAACCCCTCTGGAGTAGGAAATTTGATGAATTCATCAAGGTGCTCCAACATGGCTGCTAAAACATCACGCAGGACATGGCTGAACATAGTCTGGGACATCCCACCCACATCAGCTATGGTCAATTGAAACGTACCTGTGGCAAAAAAATGTAAGGCTGCCATCACCTTCATCTTGGGGGTCAGCGCAGTAGGATACCTGTGTTGCGGTTGGAGGTGTGGTGCCAGCTTGTTTGTCAGGTCCTCAATCAACTGTTGAGTGAATCTGTAACGGCGGATGCAGGCACGTTCCCTCATGGCACCCAAGTCTGGCATTAGTCTTGGGACAGGTGGTGCCCTGCAAAACATAGTTTTGAAGAATGAAGATTGAGAGTCGGCAAACATCAATGTCAATGAACATAGCACATGCTACACTGCTAATACACATCAGGTAACTATGGAGTCGGGTGTGTGCAATACATCCAGGACACAGATGAGAGCTTGCTGGTACTCCTACAAAAAGCCTGATACACCTGTTGATTGTCAAGTCTACATGACATGCCCTGAAATGATTTGGGGGCCAGTCTGAGTGAAGAGCCACAGATATGACCGGAGTGACACACAACCACATTGTTGCATTTGAAGGATGTCATCTCATCCAGACAGCTGACTGCAAGGCACACGCACAGGTCACATGGAATGTCAAATGTACATATCAAACAGTGCAATGAAGGGGTACACGTGACAACACAAAGACACAGCCATTGAGACAACAAACACATGTATGACTGAAAATATATGATGTCCCATGCACACAGACCCTACAGCCTTGGGAATCCACATGTGGCATGGTGTGCGTAGATGTGTTACATGCCCATCTCCACACAGACCCTGTTGGATGCACCAACAGCAGATGCCGTTGACGGGACACTGACATGAAGCTCATGGGAACACATGACACACACTTGACATAGTCCCAAAGGGGCACGCTGATCGTGACAGGTCAGTTGATAAAGTGTCCCTGGCATCAGGAGACAGGTGCCGGTGTTGATGACTGTGCCACCCACTGCTGCTATGCATGACACAGTTGGACTACAGACACACATGTGGCAAGTGTCAAGGTGATGTGTGCCACATCGTGCCCCATCACACATGACATGTGTCCACAAGTCAGAACACATCAATTGTGCAACTAGATGAGAGGACCTGTGCAATATCACTGGCTAACACACCTAGGGCATGCACATGAAAGTATGCAATGACAAGTACTTGATGGACATCCATGTGCGACTCGTAGCCCTCCATTCCTGGCATGTGTACGGCTGTATTACCATTGTAAGCGTGTGAAATGCGTACCCGTACGTGTACACACTGTACGGTAGTACACGTACATGTACAACTACTGCACACACGTATGTGTTGGCACTGGTAGTACACATACGTGTACAACTAATGCGTACACATACATGTACAAGTCCGTGAACGCACTAGTTGCACATGTACGTGTACTACCAGTGCCTACACGTACGTGTACAAGTATGTGTATGCACTAGTTGTACACGTACGTGTAGGCACTGGTAGTACACGTACGTGTACAACTAGTGCGTACATGTTCTTGTACATGTACGTGTAGGCACTGGTAGTACACGTACATGTACTACCAGTGCATACATGTACGTGTACAACAAGTGCGTACACAGACTTGTAGATGTACGTGTAGGCACTGGTAGTACACGTACGTGTACTACCAGTGCATACACGTACGTGTACTACCAGTGCCTACACGTACGTGTACAACTAGTGCATACACGGACTTGTAGATGTACTTGTAGGCACTGGTAGTACACATATGTGTACCACCAGTGCGTACACGTACGTGTACAACTAGTGCATACACTGACTTGTAGACGTACGTGTAGGCACTGGTAGTACACGTACGTGTACAACTAGTGCGTACACGTACGTGTACAACTAGTGCGTACATGTTCTTGTACATGTACGTGTAGGCACTGGTAGTACACGTACATGTACTACCAGTGCATACATGTACGTGTACAACTAGTGCGTACACAGACTTGTAGATGTACGTGTAGGCACTGGTAGTACACGTACGTGTACTACCAGTGCATACACGTACGTGTACTACCAGTGCCTACACGTACGTGTACAACTAGTGCATACACGGACTTGTAGATGTACTTGTAGGCACTGGTAGTACACATATGTGTACCACCAGTGCGTACACGTACGTGTACAACTAGTGCATACACGGACTTGTAGACGTACGTGTAGGCACTGGTAGTACACGTACGTGTACAACTAGTGCGTACACGTACGTGTACAACTAGTGCGTACACGTACTTGTACACGTACGTCTAGGCACTGGTAGTAGTGTACTACCACAAGTACAAGTACGTGTACGCACTAGTTGTCCACGTACGTGTACAACCAGTGCGTACACGTACGTGTGCAACTAGTGCGTACATGTACTTGTACACATACGTGTAGGCACTGGTAGTACACGTACGTGTACTACCAGTGCGCACTAGTTGTACACGTACGTGTACAAGTACGTGTACGCACTAGTTGTACACGTACATGTACGCACTGGTAGTACACGTACGTGTACAACTAGTGCGTATGCGTACTTGTACACGTACTTGTAGGCACTGGTAGTACACGTATCTGTACAACCAGTGCCTACACGTTCGTGTACACGTACGTGTACGCACTAGTTGCACACGTACGTGTAGGCACTGGTAGTACACGTACGTGTACAACTAGTGCGTACACGTACTTGTACACGTACATGTAGGCACTGGTAGTACACGTACATGTACTACCAGTGCCTACACGTACATGTACAAGTACGTGTACGCACTAGTTGTACACGTACGTGTACTACCAGTGCCTACACATACATGTCAAACGCACTGAGCAACTGGTGCCGTAGGGGTACGTGTCAAACGCACCGTACCTGTGTGTGGCTTTCAAAATTACATAGGGGATACATAAGGGACAAGTATTAGGCCCTAAATGCATGCTGGTTGTCATGGATTCCGAGTTTTCTCTTCAAATTTTTCCATCAGGTGTCCTGGAAAAGTCAGTTGGCCACAAAATACAATGTTGCAAAGTGGTTGTTGACTTGACATGATGCTCTAAATTTGAACGATGCAAATGCTGTCACTGGTGTATGTTTAAAGGGATTGGAGTAAACGTAAGATGCGAATGATTCTGACCAATCACTATGTACTCCTCAAAATGAATGCCCCTCAGCAAGACAGATATAAGGCAGCCAGAAGCCATGAGAGGGCACTTGCCTGCACAACTTTCCTGTCGACAACATTGCTGCTGTCTCTGCTTCCCTGGACCATGTCTTGTGCTGTGGAGAGGGCCCAGCCATTCACCCTGGAGAAGAATCAGGCCCTGCTGGACGTCCTCCTCCCACAGTACACCAGCCTGTATGGGAGACCAGGGGAGCAGGTGAGTGCTGAGTCCACTACCTTTGCCTATGCACCTGTTGTGTGACTGTCAATATTGTGTCCAGGTGGGACTGACATGCAATGTTGTTCAGAGTGTGTCCCGGGGGGGCATGCTTATGTCTCTCATGCAGTGCATCATGTAGTTCCAGTGTGCACTCCTCACTTGCATGGTGCTTACAGTGACTTTCACTGCATAGTGCATGAGACATTCAGCCTGGCTAATCCTTGGGGGCTTTTATTCCTGTTGTCCTGAGGTGATTCAGTGATCCCCCCGGTGTAACAGGTGACTGTACCCACAGATGTGTATGAGTTGAGTGGACCTGTGGTGAGAGTGTCCAAATGACGTGTACGACCTCATGGACATTGATGTGTGTGAATGTTCCTTGTCATGTGGGTGAGTGTCTATGTGAAGTGTTGCACCACAGCTGCATGTTGGAGGCTACTGATCTAAACATCTGATGTGACAAGTGAGCCGTGCTTTGTGTCTGACTTGCAGAGCTAGCACAACACCTGTGACTCCCCCATGGCAAATGGCACATGTGCAGAGTGAGGGTTGTATCCGCTGTTGTCAATGACAGGCCAGTGATCTGTGGCTGGGTGTGTCTGTCTAGTCTGCTGAGGGTGCGTCAGTGGAGTGGGACATGTGACTGCATGGCACGTGCTGCCCATCAGCCTGCTGTTGCATGTGCTGCACAGTGTGTGGCATGTTCATTGAGTGTTTTGCACCCCTCACGCCACCTGTAGACTTTCAATGCCATGTACTGCATTGGCGCTTGCACACAGGCCAATTTTATGTTGTGAATGAGGCTATTCATGTCAGCATATTATGCCCTGTTCAACATTTCAAAGATGTTCTAATGTGTGTCTCTGGGACATAGAGCAGGTGTATTGATGTTGTGTCACTTTGTCATCCTAACAGGTAACTGCCTACGAGAAGGGGGTGATCTGGACCAACGTCTGCAGCTGGCCCAGGTCCGCAAGAGGTGGCAGGACATCCGGTGCTGGACCCGGCGGATCGCCCGGGTCCAGCTCAAGCTCTCTCCACCTCGCCCCCACGGCGGCCGCCGACACCTGACCCACCACATGAAGTGTGTCCTGGCGGTGGTCTTCCCTGACCTCGATAGGCAGTTACAGGAGAGACTGCAGCAAGGAGGGGGTAGGTACATGGCTTTTTGTTGTGTTATGTGTCGCCAGCTTTAGGAAGTGCTATTTTGCATGAATACACTCCCAGAGCTCATATGTGCAGTGCATTTTCTGTTCCCAAATGTCACCTGGGGATCTTTTCCATCCCTTCCTCTCCTTGACATGCGTCCCCTGGTGTGTGTGTGTAATCACTTTTGCACATGGTCATCTAGGGTGCCAGTACATCTAAGTGCACATTGCTTTCTGCATCATGTGGGAGGGTGGTCTGGGACTCTTGTTGGTTCCTTGCCTGTGCCATGACCTGTTCACTATGTAGGGGGCCCATAGTTGTTGTCACTGATGCTGATTCTCAACATAGGAGTGTGAGCTTTCAACTGGACACCCTTGCAGCATGCATGAGCAATGTTGTGGCCTCAGACATGATGTGCATGAGTGTGAGATATGCATAGTGCCATGACGGTTGAACATGGTAGAGTCAGCTCATTCCAGGACCATGGAGCAGTGTGCCCACTACAGTCCCCTGAGACACCCTGGCCTCCTAATCATGTGTGTCATCCAACACTGTGCACATTCTCTGTGTGTGCTGCATTGGTCTGCCTCTGTGGCATTGTTCCCTGGCCTATTTTGGATTTTGTTAATGTGTGCTACACGTGTCCACTGGACAGGGATACACCATTTTGCTTGTGCATACTCACACTGGGCAGTGCCTGTGTGGCTATTCACAACAATCTGTTGATGGTTGTTGGTCACAAATATGTGTTGTCAGCCCCACAAGGTGATGTGGTGTCAATGATGCAATTTTTCTAGCACAGTTGTTGTAACCCTGAATAAGAGGTGTCACTTCTTGATCTGTATAAATCACATTGACTCAGGTATTGGGGGGGGGGGGGCGGGAGAGGCATACATGTGCAACCCTGATTTTTCATTGCCAGGTCTGACTTGTGTGTGAGAATTGCCTGGACTAAAATACACTGGGATGTGCCCCAGTGATGCTGGCCAGTGCTTAATGTACGTGCTTTGCAGCCTGTGTCATTTTTTTACCAACAAGAATCCTGCTCATACATTTTTGGCACGTGTGTGGTTCAGATGCAACGCAGTTTGGACTTTGTGTACTGACATCTGTGTGTACATTCTGGCTTGCCATGAGGCTGTCCCCACAGTACAGCTGGTCTTTTTTGCCACCCAATTGCAGGCCCATTCGCTTATGCATTGTCCTGGGTGTGGACATGTGTGCCACTCCAGATGACAGGCAGTAGGTCATATGTGTAGCCAGCTGTGTAATCAGGTGACGGATGGCCTGGTGACAACTGACATGATTCAAGTTGTTACTCTTCATGGATTGTACCTTGGCACTCACAGCAATTGTCAACAGTTGTTCATGTTTAACTTGTGGAAATTTGATGATTTGTGTTAAGAACACTAATGTGCCTGCATGCAATATGTCGCACAAGGCAGTGCACACAAAAGTACATTGACACTGTCATTGAATAAGCTGGCACCTTTTCAAAGAAGCCACTGTTATAAATAAATGGTGTTGCAGATTCTCCATATACATGTTCCCACGGTGGTCTTGATTTTGTGAGACTCATTAGTTGTCGGTGATACAAACTAACGAGTGTCAAGACCTCCGTGGGCCCATGTATATGTACTTTCTGCAACACTATCTATTTCTAACAGTGGCTCCTCCAAAAAGGTGCAACATCTTGCATGCAGGCACATCAGTGTTCTTTTCACAAAATGGCCAATTGGCACATCCCAAACATGTAGATTGGTTAAAGTACTGTGAGTCCCAAGGTACCAACATTTGTTCGTTTTGTGTTCCAAAGGACTTACAGGTCTCTGAGTGTGGTGACATCTTGAGTATTGAGGTGTGTTAGTTTACCTTGAGTGCACCATTCCTGTTTATTTCAGGGTAAACAAGAGGTGTCATGACTTCCTTGATTTGCTGTGCTCACCGGTTCACAGACACTAGCTTCTCAGTGTATTGCTCATTCAAGTTGTGGCCTTTTGTGTATTGAGTTTCCTGGTGTCAAAGTGGCATGGTGGGTCTACCACCTGGGCAGTACAGGGCTTACATATGTGCGGTGTAATCCAGCTGTTACTCATGATGCATTGCCTGATATGCACTGTGACCAATTGTTCTTGTGCTCATGTGTCAGATGTATACAGGTGAATGATGCTTTCTGGTTTCTTCTCCTTGCCCACAGCATCATCATCCACAAGCGAGGGAGACACCTGCATGGACCTTGAGGAGGGACCCAGCGACAGTGCCACCAGTGCTGTGGAGTCAGCAGGAGACAGTGGCACGGAGGGCGAGGGGAGTCAGTCGGAGGACCTGTCCGGAGGCGAGAGCATGTACGACACGGACGGGTCCCAGGCTGACATCCTTGAGGAGGCGGAGGATGCAACAACATCTGGCAGCATCCCACCATCTGTACCCACCTCCTCCATTGCCATCTCTGCCCTCCCAGTTGCTCCCGTCCCTTCTGTCCGTGCAGGGTCCCACCGTGTCTCCTTCGGACCAGGCACCGCAGCCCCTGTCACCCCTGCTGCCCTCCGTGAAGAGTCTGTGGACACAGTGCGGCAGTTGCAGGTTGGTCAGGCATCGATGCTGCATGTCCTCCATGAACACACTAGACTGCTCACACAGTTGGTGTCGTTCGTGGAGGGCATGTCATCAACGATGACTGAGCAACGCAGGTTTCTGCGGTCCATGGACTCTTCACTGACGGAAGCAGTGTCTCTCCTGCGGCACTCCGTCCCCCCCCTACCCCAGACCCATCCACACTGCCCTCTCCCATGCCTGTCAAAAGCACACACAGTCAGTCACAGGCACACACCCCAACAGACACATCCAGCACACCCCCAACTAAGGCACAGCGCACACCTCCTGGCACGCTCACTCAGGGGGATGTAGTCACACCCACAGGGTCTGGGGGCAAACGGCAGACACGCAGCCACAATCAGAGTCCGCAGTCCTCTCAAGCCACTCCCTCCAAATCCACTCCCCTTAGCTCCCCGGCCAAAATGTCACCCAAAGACACCTACATGGCTAGTCTGTCCCTCAGCCCCACTGTGACACCACACCGTAAGCGGTTGAGGAAGTCTCCGGCCAGGGGAGTTGAGTCCCCTCCATGTCCACCCCCTCCCCCAAGAGCGCTGCACCCCATCCCTCGGACACCCCCCCCTCCGTTGGCCCTGGTGTTTCTTCCGGTGCAGGGGTTCCTCTGGACGCCCTGGCAGCAGTGTGCAGCGAGCTGCTCACCACCACCTTTGGCGCTGCCCCACTCCCTGTGGTGGATACGTCCAGCCCTGCACCCACCACACCTACCAAACCCACTCCTGTCCCTGCGGTGCCTGGTACTCCCACTGATGATGCCCCCCCCCCGGTCGACAAACCTTGAAGTGACTCTGTGCAGGCAAGGTAGGGGTGGACACAGACGCATACATCCACCCTTGGACTCGAACTATGGACTGGCCATTGGCCTTTGTAAATAGTGTTTTTTTTGGTGTGCTGAATAAAGCCTTTTCATTTAGTTTCCACACTATTGCATTTCAGGTACCTGATGTTGGTGATGAGGCCCATGAAGTTGGTGTTCTGGTAATGTGTTAGGGTTCTGAGAAATTTTTTAGTATGATGGTCATGAGGTGGACCATGGTATCTGTGTAACATCACAATGTCTATGAAAATATTAATTGGTAGTGTCTGTTCCTTTGGATTGTGAGACATTGTCCCAAGGAGTGTTCCTTCCTCTGTGGCACCTGACATGTTCCCTGCAACCAGTTGCACAATTGTTGTGCTGACCTGTGTCAACATATCCTTTGTTGGTGACGGATCCCTTCAACAATGGCCATGCATGCTCACCGATGTCTCCTGCTGAATCGTCTGTGCCATCCTTGCCAGTCACTGTACTTGTGTTTTGTGTATGTAGGAATGGCATCAGGGACCAATTGCCCCTTTTCAGCACTATGCATGTGTGTAATCACGGCTTAACACACAAATGGCACGTGTAATGCAGGGTATTTGGGCACCTGACTCACAATTGTGGGCATTGTATCTAGTTGCAGGGAACCCTATTCCTTACATGAGAGACAACATCTGGGTGGCGGGACCAGCACCTGGACATTCCTATCACTCCTGTGGTGTGCGTGACAGTGTGTGATCCCCTTGGCTAACCTATTTTAGTATGCATTTCCATGACTATACAGTCTGTTGGCATGAAATCAGTGTGTGTATTGTGGGGCATCCGCCATGGGTGGGTATGCATGTGTTGTATGTCCTCACACCCACATGTGGTGTGTCATGCAGTGTGTGAATGACATCCATCCTCCTGGGAGTGGGGCATTGCTGGGAGTCCTCTGCACCCACCCCTCATATGTCTGGGCACTGCTGGGAGTCCTCTGAACCCACCCCTCATATGTCTGTCCACTGCTGGTAGTGATATGCACCCATCCCTCATATGTCTGTCCACTGCTGGGAGTCCTCTGCACCCACCCCTCATATGTCTGGGCACAGCTGGGAGTCCTCTGCACCCACCCCCATATCTCTGTCCACTTCTGGGAGTCCCCTGCACCCACCCCTCATATGTCTGTCCACTGCTGGTAGTGATATGCACCCACCCCTCATATGTCTCGGCACTGCTGGGAGTCCTCTGCACCCACCCCTCATATGTCTGGACACTGCTGGGAGTCCTATGTACCCACCCCTCATATGTCTGTCCACTGCTGGGAGTCCTCTGCACCCACCCCTCATATGTCTGGGCACTGCTGGGAGTCCTCTGCACCCACCTCTCATATGTCTGTCGGGGCACTGTTGGGAGTCCTCTGCACCCACCCCTCATATGTCTGGGCACTGCTGGGAGTCCTCTGCACCCACCCCTCATAAGTCTGGGCACTGCTGGGAGTCCTCTGCACCCACCCCTCATATCTCTGTCCACTGCTGGGAGTCCTCTGCACCCACCCCTCATATGTCTGGGCACTGCTGGGAGTCCTCTGCACCCACCCCTCATATGTCTGGGCACTGCTGGGAGTCCTCTGCACCCACCCCTCATATCTCTGTCCACTGCTGGGAGTCTTCTGCACCCACCCCTCATATGTCTGGGCACTGCTGGGAGTCCTCTGCACCCACCACTCATATGTCTGGGCACTGCTGGGAGTCCTCTGCACCCACCCCTCATATGTCTGGGCACTGCTGGGAGTCCTCTGCACCCACCCCTCATATGTCTTTCCACTGCTGGGAGTCCTCTGCACCCACCCCTCATATGGCTGGACACTGCTGGTAGTGATATGCACCCACCCCTCATATGTCTGGGCACTGCTGGGAGTCCTTTGCACCCACCCATCATATGTCTGGGCCCTGCTGGGAGTCCTCTGCACCCACCCCCATATCTCTGTGCACTGCTGGGAGTCCTCTGCACACACCCCTCATATGTCTGTCCACTGCTGGTAGTGATATGCACCCACCCCTCATATGTCTGGGCACTGCTGGGAGTCCTCTGCACCCACCCCAAATAAGTCTGGGCACTGCTGGGAGTCCTCTGCACCCACCCCTCATATGTATGGGCACTGCTGGGAGTCCTCTGCACCCACCCCTTATATGTCTTTCAACTGCTAGGAATCCTCTGCACCCACCCCTCATATGTCTGGACACTGCTGGTAGTGATATGCACCCACCCCTCATATGTCTGGGCACTGCTGGGAGTCCTCTGCACCTACCCCTCATATGTCTGGGGAACTGCTGGGAGTCCTCTGCACCCACCCCTCATATGTCTGGGCACTGCTAGGAGTCCTCTGCACCCACTCCCATATCTCTATCCACTGCTGGTAGTGATATGCACCCACCCCTCATATGTCTGGGCACTGCTGGGAGTCCTCTGCACCCACCCCAAATAAGTCTGGGCACTGCTGGGAGTCCTCTGCACCCACCCCTCATATGTATGGGCACTGCTGGGAGTCCTCTGCACCCACCCCTTATATGTCTTTCAACTGCTAGGAATCCTCTGCACCCACCCCTCATATGTCTGGACACTGCTGGTAGTGATATGCACCCACCCCTCATATGTCTGGGCACTGCTGGGAGTCCTCTGCACCTACCCCTCATATGTCTGGGGAACTGCTGGGAGTCCTCTGCACCCACCCCTCATATGTCTGGGCACTGCTAGGAGTCCTCTGCACCCACTCCCATATCTCTATCCACTGCTGGTAGTGATATGCACCCACCCCTCATATGTCTAGGCACTACTGAGAGTCCTCTGCACCCACCCCTCATATGTCTGTCGACTGCTGGGAGTCCTCTGCACTCACCCCTCATATATCTGTCTACTGATGGGAGTCCTCTGCACCCACCCCTCATATGTCTGTCGACTGCTGGGAGTCCTCTGCACCCACCCCTAATTTGTCTGTCCACTGCTGGGAGTCCTCTGCACCCACCCCTAATATGTCTGTCCACTGCTGGCAGTCCTCTGCACCCACCCCTCACATGTCTGGACACTGCTGGTAGTGATATGCACCCACCCCTCATATGTCTGGGCACTGCTGGGAGTCCTCTGCACCCACCCCTCATATGTCTGGGCACTGCTGGGAGTCCTCTGCACCCACCCCTCATATGTCTGGGCACTGCTGGGAGTCCTCTGCACCCCCCCCCCATATCTCTGGACACTGCTGGTAGTGATATGCACCCACTCCTCATATGTCTGGGCACTGCTGGGAGTCCTCTGCACCCACCCCCATATCTTTGTCCACTGCTGGTAGTGATATGCACCCACCCCTCATATGTCTGGGCACTGTTGGGAGTCCTTTGTACCCACCCCTCATATGTCTTTCCACTGCTGGGAGTCCTCTGCACCCACCCCTCATATGTCTGTCCACTGCTGGGATTCCTCTGCACCCACCCCTCATATGTCTGTCCACTGCTGGGAGTCCTCTGCACCCACCCCTCATTTGTCTGTCCACTGCTGGGAGTCCTCTGCACCCACCCCACATATGTCTGTCCAATGCTGGGAGTCCTCTGCACCCACCCCTCATATGTCTGTCCACTGCTGGGAGTCCTCTGCACCCACCCCTCATATGTCTGTCCACTGCTGGGAGTCCTCTGCACCCACCCCTCATTTGTCTGTCCGCTGCTGGGAGTCCTCTGCACCCACCCCACATATGTCTGTCCACTGCTGGGAGTCCTCTGCACCCACCCCTCATATGTCTGTCCACTGCTGGGAGTCCTCTGCACCCACCCCTCATATGTCTGGGCACTGCTGGGAGTCCTCTGCACCCACCCCTCATATGTCTGTCCACTGCTGGGAGTCCTCTGCACCCACCCCTAATATGTCTGTCCACTGCTGGGAGTCCTCTGCACCCACCCCTCATATGTCTGGACACTGCTGGTAGTGATATGCACCCACCCCTCATATGTCTGGGCACTGCTGGGAGTCCTCTGCACCCACCCTTTATATGTCTGGGCACTGCTGGGAGTCCTCTGAACCCACCCCTCATATGTCTTTCCACTGCTGGGAGTCCTCTGCACCCACCACTCATATGTCTGGACACTGCTGGAAGTGATATGCACCCACCCCTCATATGTCTGGGCACTGTTGGGAGTCCTCTGCACCTGCCCCTCATATGTCTGGGCACTGCTGGGAATCCTCTGCACCCACCCCTCATATGTCTGGGCCCTGCTAGGAGTCCTCTGCACCCACCCCCATATCTCTGTCCACTGCTGGTAGTGATATGCACCCACCCCTCATATGTCTGGGCACTGCTGGGAGTCCTCTGCACCCACCCCCATATCTCTGTCCACTGCTGGTAGTGATATGCACCCACCCCTCATATGTCTGGGCACTGCTGGGAGTCCTCTGCACCCACCCTTCATATGTCTGGGCACTGCTGGGAGTCCTCTGAACCCACCCCACATATGTCTTTCAACTGCTGGGAGTCCTCTGCACCCACCCCCATATCTCTGTCCACTGCTGGTAGTGATATGCACCCACCCCACATATGTCTGGGCACTGCTGGGAGTCCTCTGCACCCACCCCCATATCTCTGTCCACTGCTGGTAGTGATATGCACCCACCCCTCATATGTCTGGGCACTGCTGGGAGTCCTCTGCACCCACCCCTCATATGTCTGGACACTGCTGGGAGTCCTCTGCACCCACCCCTCATGTGTCTGTCCACTGCTGGGAGTCCTCTGCACCCACCCATCATATGTCTGTCCACTGCTGGGAGTCCTCTGAACCCACCCCTGATATGTCTGTCCACTGCTGGGAGTCCTCTGCACCCACCCCTCATATGTCTGGACACTGCTGTTAGTGATATGCACCCACCCCTCATATGTCTGGGCACTGCTGGGAGTCCTCTGCACCCACCCCTCATATGTCTGGGCACTGCAGTAGAGAAACTGTTGGATAGCGTAGGGGTACAAATTACTATTCCCACTCCAGAGAGTGCAACAGTAGGGAAAGTGTTGGATAGCGTAGGGGTAAAAATTACTATTCCAACTCCAGAGAGTGCAACAGTAGGGAAAGTGTTGGATAGCGTAAGGGTCAAAATTACTATTCCAACTCCAGAAAGTGCAACAGTAGGGAAAGCGTTGGATAGCGTAGGGGTAAAAATTACTATTCCCACTCCAGAGAGTGCAACAGTAGGGAAAGTGTTGGATAGCGTAGGGGTAAAAATTACTATTCCAACTCCAGAGAGTGCAACAGTAGGGAAAGTGTTGGATAGCGTAGGGGTAAATATTACTATTCCCACTCCAGAGAGTGCAACAGTAGGGAAAGTGTTGGATAGCGTAGGAGTAAAAATTACTATTCCAACTCCAGAGAGTGCAACAGTAGGGAAAGTGTTGGATAGCGTAAGGGTCAAAATTACTATTCCAACTCCAGAGAGTACAACAGTAGGGAAAGTGTTGGATAGCGTAGAAGTTCAAAATAACATACTTATAAATGAAATATTTATTTAAAATAATTAGTGATTTAATTATTAAATAACTCAAAATTATTTACAAATACCAGTAAATAATTATTAAACACATAACTACCAATGAATAATTATCAATTAATCAATTAATAAAAATTAATTACCAATTAATAAAAATTAATTACCAATTAATACTTAATTAACAATAATATAATTATCAATACCAATAAATGAAAATAAATTATTACTTAATTACAATTAAATTACTTCCCACCCTATTCCCCTATAGACCCACAACCCGCTACAGAACTTAAACGCAAAAATTCATTAAAATTAATTTATCATTCCTAAAAATGTATAATTAATATCATATAATTAAATTACTTCCCACCCTATTCCCCTATAAACCCACAACCCGCTACGGTACTAAAACACAAAATTGACTTAAAAAACCATCATTAACATATAAAAATTGTATACTTATATTTTAAAACCAGTAGAACACTTAACAAAAAACATATAACAAATACATATTAAATACATCATCATCATCATCAAAAGTATCTTCATTAAGGGAAAGCATATCTAATGGGCCTTTTCTAGGATCACAATAGCAGGGTTGGGCCTAAACTTCAAACTAGGTTACAAATTCATAATTTTATAAAGTTCAGGGTGCTAACAAATATAAAAAATGTGGTATACCAACACATTAACATTAATTAAACTGCATGATCGTAGTTTACATAAAAACAGTAAAATTTTAAAATAAGCAGTAGCCTATATAAAAGAAACTTCTTGTGACATCCCAAATACTCTAAACGTTGCAGTACAACAATTGCAAAACATCCACGTATTGTATCCTATTCTATGTACAATGTATAACAATCTTGAGGAGGAGCTTTAATCCAGAAGCCTCGTCTGCAGTATCCGACAAACAGAGTTACTTACACCTCCCTTCTAGATTTCCTCAATTTAGCTGCTAATCTTACAAAATTTACAGTACAGAACAAAGTAAAAGGTTCCGCGGAGAGTTTTAAGTATAAGAGTGCTACTCTAACTTGGGTGAATTTATTCACTCTTAGGATGGTTTTTAAAAAAAGAGCCCGCGGGTATTCATATAATGGACAAAAGAATACAAAGTGGAGGGTATCCTGTGGAGATACCAGATTGCAGCCACAGGGACCCTTTGAACCAATATCTTTCGTGAACCCTGCAGGAACAGCTAAAATGTGATGTAAAAGATCCAGTCTAAATCTGGTCATTAAAAATCTATCGTTTTTGTTATAGATCTGTGCCAGGTAGGGTTCTAAACCTACAACAGATTTTGTTAATATATGTGATCGCACTGACCCTTTCAGTATTTCGCTATCTTCCCGTGCGCAGGCTAACCTCCTCATGTATTCTGCTTTTATCGTGGCTTTGAGCTGCGGCGTTAGGGACGTCGGTTCCTTGAAGTATCTAGCAAAACCCAGCCACTCCAGCTTATCCTTTACGTATTTAAGCCATGGTATCTTGTGACCTTTGTCCCTGTTGATACAGTCTATTATTATTTCTCTACTTAGACTAGCTTCAGGGTTGGTCCAGATTTTAATCCAACACAATAATGGCTTAAGGCTTAGTCTGTCGGAGATATAGGGGAGCCCTAGCTCCTCATGGATGATATGGGCCGGGGTGCTTTGAGGGACTTGCAAAATCCTCCTAATAAACTTGTTTTCCTCCAATTGTATAGTGGAAATGCTTCTAAATCCCCAGACCTCACTCCCATACATGATTTTGGAACAACAGATTGAATTATATAAGTTCAATATTTCCATCAATGACCAACGACCTAATCTCGTGGCTCTGTTCATGATTGAGCCCATTATGCTCACATGCTGCTTGCATTTTTCTCCAATTAGTGTATTAAAATGGAGGTGTTTATCGAAGATAATCCCTAAATAATTGAAAACCTCGACCTTCTCTAGTTTGTGTCCCCCAATTTTAAAATTAAAATTCCTAGTTGGTCTTTTTCCTGCTTCCATGATGTAAGATTTTGTAAGGTTAGGGGATAAATCTAGATTTGCCATAAACTCACAAAAGCCATCGATAAGGGACTGCAGTCCCCTCCCAGTGCGCGAGAGGAGTACTGCGTCGTCCGCATATAATAAGACAGGTATACTTCTATTTGCCACTCTCGGGCAATCAACCCCCAATTTTCTTAAAACTTTATCCAAACCATTTATGTCAGTGTAAATAAAAAAGGCGCCAAGATGCAACCTTGTCTCACACCCCCTGTGCAAGAAAAGTGGTCGGTGAGATTCCCCTCGTTGCTGTACCTAACCTGGGCTGTTGTATTCATGTGCAAAGTTTTTAAGATGAATATCAAGCTTAAGTCTACCCCTAGCAACTCTAAGATCTCCCATAATTTTCCTCGGTTAACCCGGTCGAAGGCTGCTGTCAGGTCCATGAAGGCTAAAAAAACTGTGCCTTCACCAGCCACAGTATAATTTGCGACCAGGTTATATAAATTGAGGCATTGGTCTGATGTTGAGCGGCCCGTTCTAAAACCGTACTGGGTGTCTGTAATAATTTCCTTTTCCTCCGCCCAGTCCATTAAACGATTTAGAATCACCTTCCCTAACACCTTTGCCGACACATCGATTAAGGAAATCGGGCGGTAACATTGAGGGTTGCTCTTGTTGCCCTTTTTAAATGTGGGGACAATATTGGCAGTTGACCAGGACCTAGGCAGTCCCTCTTCCACTGCTGTATTAAAAATTCTCACGAGAATAGGGGCCCACAGCTCCACCTGTGATAAAAATAGATCTGGAGGAATCCCATCTGGACCAGGGGCCTTATTTCTTGTCAGGGCGAGTATTCCATTTTTAACCTCACCCACTGTAAATTCCACCCATGAGTTTGGAAGAGTACCCATGTCTATGACTTGTTGGGCAGTTACACAGCCGTGGTTATACAGCTTACTGAAGTGAGAGACCCATTCTTCTGGGAGGATATTACAAGCCATCTTCTCGTTATTCAGTGGCTGGAAAATTGGGTCATTTATCACCTTCCAGAATTTAGACATGTCTCTCAACTCTGCTGCCTCCTTTAAATTCTCCCAGGCCTCAGATTGGATGGTGTGTTTCCTCTTCTTTATGGCCGCTTTGTATTGGGCCCGACATTCCACTATCCTACTCCTGTCTTTCGGTACCTTTTTGAGTGCCCGTTTTAATTCTTTTTGGGCACTGGAGCATGCTTTGTCGAACCATTTTGGTGGAAGATTGGACGTAGGTGATAATTTGGCCCTAAGTAGCTTGTCAATATCCCTTGCCATATTTACAAAGACACTTATCAGTTTTTTACCTTTGACTTCCTGGTCTAAGCACATCCAGATCCCGCTATCGGGGGATGCAATAAGTTTTTTATAAAATGCTTCCCCATCTATACTTGACCAACGTATGCGCCTGCCTTGGTCGATAGCTTCCAATTTGCCCCTGGTCATCCTAGGCCTAACCTGGGTGGAAGAGTCCTCATCCATCAATGACAACACCAAGGGGTTGTGGTCACTAAAAATACTAATCTGTATACTAAAATCTACGATCCTGTATTTAAGACAATGTGAAACAAAAATAAAATCAATAATGGTATCCCTGCCCCTGCCTTTAAACGTTGGGTTAATGATATTAGAATTCCTGGGCTTGATTAAGTCCATCGTAGGGATTAAATCATATGTGCCCAGAATGTTTCCCAGTTTGCTACCTTCCAATGTATGTTCTAGGTGCCAATCCTTAGTAGATGGACAAGAATCCCATTTAGCCCCTTCCCATTTCAAATGTGGGCATTGATGACAATTAAAATCGCCCACCAAGATCAGGGTTGAGGGATTGTTTCCCCTGGAATGCAGATCTACCAATCTATCCTCAAGCTCCATCAGCCTCTGCATTGACTGGGCCGCGTTATAAAAATTTATCAAAACAAATCTTAAGCCCTTCTTGCAGTAACTGATACCCTGTAAGTTATCCAAACTCCAGCCCAGGACCTCCCAGGTCCCTTGTAACGCAAGAGACACATACGTTATTAGTCCCCCTTTCGCTCTTCCCATACTAGATTTCCGGGCAGGTACGAAAAACATTTTATATCCCTCTAGATGTGCAGCGCTACTATCCGTCTCCCACGTTTCTTGTAGACAAATGACATGAAATTTCAGGCTGAAATCCAACCATTCCTTGTTTTTTAGTTTGGGTGAGATTCCTGCAATATTCCATGATACCACCCTGATTTCCTCAGCCTTGTGGTTTATCATGCTCCTGGCTAGGATAGGCTGTTTTTGAACGGGAAATCCTACAGGACAAGTCCCTCCAGGAACTAAGCTATTAACTAAGGGATTTGGTATAACTTCATTTTGCTTGGTGGTAACTACAGGCATATTTCCCGTGATGTCCGCGATCTCCTTTTGCGCTGAATTAACTAGAGGAGATGGGGGCTCTATATGCGCATCCTGGGCCAGTCAATCAAGTTCATCCATCACTGCTGCCTCACACAGTGGGGTGAACCGATTTGGGACGGACCCCGGGCTATTAGTTCTTGTAATGGGTAATACCCTTCTTCTCCAAGTCATTTGGCGTGACTCAGTTGAGTGGTCTCTATAAAAAAAATTAAGTGGAAGCATTTTTATTGTCGACCCTCTATCAAAAAACCCGTAACTAGAAGCAAGAAGTTCTTTTACTATCTGCGGGTCTCTAAAGTTAACAATAACGCAGTCCCCTGCAAATTTTTTCTCTGAGGGTCCAACCCAAGCTACCCTCCTTGCCATGAGAATTTGGCTATTCCTCAGCTTGACTCCCTTCACGTTATTATACAACCAATGATTAATCTTATTGATCAGGGAACTTGTGGGCTCTTCTCTGTCACGATTTTGGGCTGGGACTCCCGCCAGGACTATTGTATAAGGGCAAGAGGCTGGAGGCAAGTCCAGTGTCTGCAAACCCGGTGTACTCTGCACCTGTGCGTCTGAGAGACTGTGAGCTATTACCAACCCCTTATTTTTACCCTCCTGTTGTGAGCTAGGGGGTACGGTATTGGGGAGTATACCTTTGTCCTTGCTCACTATAGGGGCACATCTCTGTTCGCTCCCTGCCAGCCTACTATTATTTGTACCGGCACTGGCAGGACACGAGACACTCCCCAACCCATCCTGACTCGTAATTAATTGGGCCACTGGGTGTTCACTATTTTGTGTTTCTAACAACCTGTTTACTTTCTCCTCGATTTTCTTAATGTGTTCCGCTAAGGGCGCCAAATGTTTAAGGAGAAGAACTTCTATGTTGGACTCTAATGCTTTCAATATCTCCTGTGACCATTCCTTCCTATTTACCGGGGAGCGAGTTTCACATTGTGTACAAGTTGGCCGAGTTCTTACGTCCTCAGTAACTAACGGTCCTTTCCTGGGGGCTCCTTTCTTCATTTTATTTTCAATTCTAGTTTTTTCCGTTCCTTTGCGATATGGGATAGCCGGAGACCTTGCATTCACTCTGGGGCCGGGGACTAGGGAGGGGCCTGGCACCAATAACACCTTTTTAGAGCGGGTAATCACTTCTCTTTCCCTCCCTATTAAGGTGTTAGGTTCCCTCTCCCCCCCGGATATATTCTCATCGTGCTCTTCATCTCCAGTTGCCCTATTGCCCGGTGTATCTGGCTCAAGATCTCCTGACGCAGTTACATTCAGTCTCGAGGGTGGGATGTGCTGTTGACGAGAGGGAGTTAAAGACCCCTCCAGTATTATTAACTCTTGTTCCCCGTCTACTAACGTCTTTGTGTGAACTTGTACTGTGGTAACATGCTGGGTATTACTATGGGCGGAGGTGCCCTGTCCTTCAAGGGTACTCACCCCGGGTGTGACACACTCAGCTATTGTCCCCAGCGATGATCGTTTATGTGCCAGGAGGGAGTCAAGGGATAACCTACGCTCAGTCAGTAGTATTTCGTGTGTTAATAAGGATTCTGCTCGTGTGATAAATGCGTCTAGGGTTCCCTTAACTCCTCCCCCTATTCTACTGGTGGGTTTTTTGGTTTTCCCCATGGCACAAATATGGCCTAGCGGCTTTGTAATATCGTGTAACCACCTCTTTAAAATGCTTTATCCCTAATCGACCACTTATGACTAACCAGTTATAAACACAAATCAGTGGGTAATGTCCGATGTGCAGCCTAACAATGAGTGACCCACAGACCCCACCGTGACTTATCTCGACTGTCCTCAGTCAATTATGGAGGTGCCCAGATCCTGACTCGAAGACCAAGAGTGCTGGCCCGGCCCGGCCTCCTCTGGCCCCAGACGGCCACAGACGGCCCGCCCTCTGCCCGGGCTCAGCCCGGCGACGCCCGCGCGCGTCTCGCGAAGCGAAGGAAGCGCCGGTTTTTGAAGCGCCTCCTGGTGCGGGAAAGGTTGTGGGCGGGTCTTCGGCCGCACAGGCTGGTGGGAAACGTAGTTTGTCCCCACTCGGCGACCGCTGTTGATGCTTGCGGCGGCGGGGGACAAAGGATTCAGCAGGGCAGGGCGCTCAGCGCACAAGGCACACCAGGCGGAACAAGCGGCAAGAGTCAGCGATGCGCCCACAGGTCAACAGAAAGCAACCCGCTCTGCCAAGGAAGCGCCGGTTTTTGAAGCGTCTCCTGGCGCGGGAAAGGTTGTGGGCGGGTCTTCGGCCGCACAGGCTGGTGGGAAACGTAGTTTGTCCCCACTCGGCGACCGCTGTTGATGCTTGCGGCGGCGGGGGGCAAAGGATTCAGCAGGGCAGGGCGCTCAGCGCACAAGGTACACCAGGCGGAACAAGCGGCAAGAGTCAGCAATGCGCCCACAGGTCAACAGAAAGCAACCCGCTCTGCCAAGGAAGCGCCAGTTTTTGAAGCGCCTCCTGGCGCGGGAAAGGTTGTGGGCGGGTCTTCGGCCGCACAGGCTGGTGGGAAACGTAGTTTGTCCCCACTCGGCGACCGCTGTTGATGCTTGCGGCGGCGGGGGACAAAGGATTCAGCAGGGCAGGGCGCTCAGCGCACAAGGCACACCAGGCGGAACAAGCGGCAAGAGTCAGCGATGCGCCCACAGGTCAACAGAAAGCAACCCGCTCTGCCAAGGAAGCGCCGGTTTTTGAAGCGCCTCCTGGCGCGGGAAAGGTTGTGGGCGGGTCTTCGGCCGCACAGGCTGGTGGGAAACATAGTTTGTCCCCACTCGGCGACCGCTGTTGATGCTTGCGGCGGCGGGGGGCAAAGGATTCAGCAGGGCAGGGCGCTCAGCGCACAAGGCACACCAGGCGGAACAAGCGGCAAGAGTCAGCGATGCGCCCACAGGTCAACAGAAAGCAACCCGCTCTGCCAAGGAAGCGCCGGTT
This sequence comes from Triturus cristatus, assembly GCF_964204655.1. Lineage (NCBI taxonomy): Eukaryota > Metazoa > Chordata > Amphibia > Caudata > Salamandridae > Triturus > Triturus cristatus. The sequence continues at coordinate 1,100,407,702 of NC_140591.1, read as the reverse complement.
TTTGAAGCGCCTCCTGGCGCGGGAAAGGTTGTGGGCGGGTCTTCGGCCGCACAGGCTGGTGGGAAACGTAGTTTGTCCTCACTCGGCGACCGCTGTTGATGCTTGCGGCGGCGGGGGGCAAAGGATTCAGCAGGGCAGGGCGCTCAGCGCACAAGGCACACCAGGCGGAACAAGCGGCAAGAGTCAGCAATGCGCCCACAGGTCAACAGAAAGCAACCCGCTCTGCCAAGGAAGCGCCGGTTTTTGAAGCGCCTCCTGGCGCGGGAAAGGTTGTGGGCGGGTCTTCGGCCGCACAGGCTGGTGGGAAACGTAGTTTGTCCCCACTCGGCGACCGCTGTTGATGCTTGCGGCGGCGGGGGACAAAGGATTCAGCAGGGCAGGGCGCTCAGCGCACAAGGCACACCAGGCGGAACAAGCGGCAAGAGTCAGCGATGCGCCCACAGGTCAACAGAAAGCAACCCGCTCTGCCAAGGAAGCGCCGGTTTTTGAAGCGCCTCCTGGCGCGGGAAAGGTTGTGGGCGGGTCTTCGGCCGCACAGGCTGGTGGGAAACATAGTTTGTCCCCACTCGGCGACCGCTGTTGATGCTTGCGGTGGCGGGGGGCAAAGGATTCAGCAGGGCAGGGCGCTCAGCACACAAGGCACACCAGGCGGAACAAGCGGCAAGAGTCAGCGATGCGCCCACAGGTCAACAGAAAGCATAATAAAATACATAACAATAATATAAATATCGATATTAGTAACATTAATATTAGTAACATCGATATATTTGATATTGATATTACTAACTTCGACATTACTAACATCGATATAAAAAAAATCTATATTACTTATCTTAGGGTCGATATTTTGTCAATAGATATTCTGAACATCGATATTCTGTCCCTTCGATATTGTCAACTCGATATTAGTGTAGGTAGATATTTAATTTTCGATATTTTGACTGCTCACCATCCCTGGGACCACTGCCTGGCTCTTAAAAAATACTTGAAGTAGGTGGTAAACTGCGAGTGTTTTGCGACCGCAAATGCGGTCGCAAAACAATAGTAAATGGCATTGAGACTCGATATAAGGAAGGGACGCCCCTTCCTAATAGCGAGAGTCGCAAATGCTATTCTGTGAGTCAGTGACTAGCAAAATAGCATTTGTGCATGCCTGCTTTTTTTTTTTGCAGTCGCAAACGGGCCGATCTACCTTTTGCGACCGCAAAATAGGGTTGTACATCAGGTCCCAAACTCATCGGCGCAGCAATCTGCGACGGATAGTGTTTAATTTTTCTTGTTGACCACTAGGAGGCAACACGATACCAAAATGTACCCATTCCATTTACACACTTCGCTGCAAGAGCAGTATCGTGCAATGTAAGATTGCATATGCAAATACGAATGAGAGTTCAGTGTTTTCCAGGCGAGATTAAAACAGGGAGGTGTGATTCAGGGAAAAAAACAGGAGTGTCTGACTATTGCTGCCTTGAAAAGGATGCCTTGCTGGGAATCCGACAAAGCACTTTGTTTTTTCACGTAAATCATTCAGGCAGAGTGAGAATCGATCCCTTTGAACTTTTTGGGGTTATAGAACTTTCCTGAAGGTTTCTGTGCCTTGCTGTCAAAGGACCTGCGACATTCTCTGCAATAACCGTGCGGTGCGCCATTATGTGAACGTGGCTTTTGTTGGGACAGCCTTATATATTCCTTACACTGCACGCTCCTTAAACCAAAAAAAAGTTTCCACCCAAGCCTGAAAGAATGGTCCCTTTGTTTGCGGCTTTTATGTGACCCTGCGAAGTCGCTAAGGTTCCCGTGTACTACAGGGACTCGGGAGTGACAGGCGCCCAGCTCTCTCAAAGCCATGGCCGATTATTCGAATAAAAGGAAGCATTGTTTCTTGTCCTCGCTCCATTAAGGACTGACTGTGCGCCGAGAAACCGGGTTTAGCATAATTAACGCCGTGTGTAATGAAGATCTGGGTTGTCAGGATTTTTTTGTGAAATGGCCCCGTGCCTCAAAAAAAGATGTGTCTGATTCCATGGGAGATTTACATCCATTTATTTAGGGAGCACGCATTTTCAAAGTCAAAGCAAAGATAATCGGAGGCACTAAATCAGTGATGCTGGAACTACTTTCGCAGTGGGGGTTCTGCCATCAATGATACATCACTGAAGTAATTTGCGAAAATCTTAACATAATCAAACCCACAATTCTGAGTAGTGTTAGATTAAACCCACCACAAGTGTCTGGCTTGAAATAATAAAGCCACAAGAAGAAGGAAAGAAAAATAATAAAAAAGGAATATGTACAAAATATGCATCATTGCTGCTGTAGCAGTGGGGGTTCTGCCATAAATGATACATCTCTGAAGTCACTGGGATTGTGAAAACTCCAGAACAGGCGCCTTACTTAACATTGAAAGGCGCAGTCCTGCCTTTTCCCAGCGCTGGCGCACCATGTGCTGCCTAGCACCAATGCAGGCACTCTTGCACTATGGTGCAAGAGTGCCTGCATTGTGAGGCAGGAATGCTTTTGTGTCGGAAGGGACACCTTTCTGCACAAAAACAATCCTCTGAGGCATTTTCCTGTATTTGTGTTGCAAAACGCAGCACACATAGAAAGAGGAAAAAACGAGGACAAATAAACATATTTCTGCTTGTTATGTCTCACCTGGGGAAGCGTAGCAGTTTTGGCGCATTCCCAGGTTTGGGAATCCATCAAAACCCATGAGTTTTGTGTGGGAACACCCATTCTCCATCCATGGAACGCCTCCCTGGGGCAGAGCAACACAACTATTTGTGCTGTGTTGCGTTACTCTGAATTTATCAAGCCATTCAGGGCCATGCAAGGTGGCCTTGCGTGGCTTCATAAATCGCATCTCAAGGGTTGCGTGGCTTTTTCACCCCATGCGAGGTGCAAAAGTGACGTAACTCTTGATAAATATGCCCCCTCATGAATGAATAAGCCATGCCTTTGCAGCAGGACAGTGATAAAGGTGTAGCATGTATCCTGGTGGTTCATTTTGGAGCGCATTGTTGTAAATATACTACTAGTGGTCAGTGTGGTAGTGCACTGTCATTTACAGACAACATATTGAAATGGCCACTAAATTTGCACACAGTGCTGGCTCTAGGGTGGTCCGAACGATGCCACTGCACTGGGTGCTGACTTGGGGTGGGTGCACCGTGTCCATTGTTTTAAAAGCACCTGATGCCGCATACTTTGGCCCCGCAATTTTAAGGCATCAATAAAAAATGACAACGCCGGTGAACAATGTTCTTGCTGGAGAGCGACCGGAGCTTTGTCTAGTGAACGTTTTGACTCATCATAGGGCAGAGTGTTAATACGCCTGCTGCAAAGAATGAGTCCCATTCACATCACAAAGTGCATATAATATAAATAGATCGAAGGGTTACCGCTTTTGTCAGAGATCCTTTTCTTACTTGCAGTTTATTTTATAAGTTAAAATCTTAATATAGAGCAGTGAGCTATTAACGGCCATCAAAGAGCTGCATGCAAACTGCAAGAAAAATATTAGAGCTATATATTTTTGGACCAGTCTTTCGTTGTCCTAATATTGCAAAAGGGGTTCGTTTGGGTAGAAATCAATTCTTATTATTGAAGAAAACCCCTAACAATGGTGTTACATTTTAAATTCCGAATTTGTGCTTTTCCAATCCAAGAACTCTTAAACTATACTGCCTACCAGTACGAATGAAATGTGACTCCTACCCCTTGTACGCCTCAGTCTTATGTAACATTTCCAATATACTGATTTACACACCGGTGATTGTCTCTGCACAATGCGTGTGTGATGTAAAGTGTTCTGACATCTTAAACTGGTATGAGTGGCGCTATAAAACAAAGTGAATCTAAGAGACAGTGGTTATCAAGACTTGAGGGGCACTGTCAAATGGGGATAGTGAGGGAATCAGTGGTGGAGGTGGTCATGGGGGGGGCGCCAACAAACATTGTCGCATAGGGCACCACCAGTGCTAAAGAAGTCCCTGGATGCACAGACATGCAGACCGACTGAAAAAAACAATATCAAGCACAAATGATAATTTGTAGAAATTGGCTTTCAGCAAATATTTATTATCGTGCATCACCAAGTAAACTTTTCTTGATATGTTTTGATCTCATTAAAACTATTAAAATCTTTGGGGCAGATTTATGTTCCCTGGCGCATCCCTGCAAATCAGCATGGATGCGCCAGGGAAGATGCGTCACGCAAGTTTGCCCTAGCGCCACCGCAGATGCGCCGCATTTACAATGCGGTGCATCGTGGCGCAAGGACAAGCAGATACGTGACGCATCTGCCGGCGTAAGGTTGGCGCAGTGCTGAAGTTGCGTCGCAAGCGCGACGCAACTCCAGCACTGTTCCAACCTACCGAATCCCTAAAATGGTGCGTCAAGCCTTACGCCTGCTTCAAGCAGGCGCAGGGTTTTGACGCATCAGCGTTGGGAAAGTGACTCAGTGAAATCTTATAGATTTCACTGAGTCACTTTTCAGGGGCGTTCCTGCGACGGAACGCCCCCCCCCTGTGTCGAAACGCCCACGTGAAACCTGACGCAGGTTTCACGTGGCGCAGGGCTTTACACCGTGACGCATCTTCATAGATGCGTCACGATGTAAATGGGGCGCAACGTGGCGCAGGGTTTACGCCACCGCTGCGTCGCAAAAGTGACGCAACGGCGGCGTAAAAGGGGCGCAAGTCCTACATAAATCTGCCCCTTTGTTTCCACCACACTTCAGAATGACAAAAAAAGTGCTTCATTTGTGCTTTCTTAACTGCTGATATTTTTGAAATATTTGTAGTTTATTTACAGTTGTTTAAATTTTACATGACATTCTACAACCTGTCCTTTCACACTTCCTGTACCACAGCAGGATTTTCACATAGTTCACTTTGCAAAATCGTCCCACTTTGCAGTCAGAGAAAGAAAAGTAAATATAAATTTATATGTTAAAATAAATTAAATGCAATTTACCAGAAGACATAGCCTGATACATGACCATTATGTTTTAAAGCATGCAAATGTAACACAATAAGAAACAAACTTTAAAGGGTCTTTATTGCTCATTCACCCTCTGAACGCCAGCATGTGTATTTTGGGAGTGCTGCCGCACCCTCCCCACACACATCCCTACTTCCAGAACCTGTGCACTAAATTCATTCAGGCTCTTATCAGACTAACTTTTGTATTTTTTATGTAACACTTTATTTAATCTTTCACTGGCTTAAAATGGGCACATCCTGTGAGAATACAGCGCTCTCACTTTTCCCAGTTTCATGTGCGAGAAGTAGCTCAAACAATCCTATTTTTCGTTTTTTCGTTTTTTTCTGGGATTTGTAGTCCTGTTTATTTCATTATAAAATCAAGATAACAAGTCCTAGAATGTAGAGAGAAACCTATACCGACCTACTCATGCATGGAAATAGGAAGGTTTAGAGCTTTAGGACTAGCGCGCAGTTTTTAGGGATACCATATCTCACCCATAGCTCTCTGATCAACCCTTGTGAGATGCAGGTAGCTCAACCATTCCTGGCTTCAACTTTGCATTCAGGTACTTGAAGTTAACACTTATAATGGGAAAAGCAAAACAACAAATACCAGAATGGAAAAAATCCCAGATGGAAAGGGGTACTGGATGGCAACGCAAACTTCAGTGGATTAAAAAGAAAACGCTGGTAGTGTCTTTTTTTATTATAGACAGTAAACAAAACACCCACAATCATGTGTGGTTGCACTGAATCCTATGCTTCATGCACGACACCACCACAGTGTGCCTTGGGAAAAGAGAAGCATTAATAAGCAGCACACCAATGAAAGTAGAATTTTTTTAAGCAAGGCATTTTTCAGGTTGATACCTTTAGCCTATACCTATTGCTGGGCAGTAGTTTTCATGACTACATTAGGCCCCTTTCCTAGACAAGTTTGAAACCATTTAAGCAAATATACCCTTTATGATAAGTCTTATATCAGTTCATCAGGTAGGTAAAGTGCATGTTGTGGTCATTATGACAGTAACATCATTTTGGCAGGGACAAGTGGAGAGGTGTTAGGATTGGGGTGTTGTCAGCAGTGGTTGCAAACCTTTACCTGGAAGGATTTGTTAAGATGGAATTCTTTCTGTGGTCTTGAGCAATTAGCAATCAGAGGGCTTAGCAGTTTTCCACAGGTTGCATTTGTGCTGATGCATATATAATTATATCTTAGGCAAGACAGTGCAATCATGCCATACTCTTAATTAGAATGTAAAAAGCTTTTGTGATGTGACAAGTCTCCACTTAAAAGTGTACACGTAGCACATTAACTCACACCCTAACTGAACAGCTCACTAGTACATACATTAGTATAGCTACTCACCATATGATCCCACCCACATTAGCTTACCAGGCCCCACCTATCAGTCCTGTAGTCCCTCCCATTATCTAGGATCTTTGGAATTGTCTGACCTTAACATCCCAAACTCTTCTCACCCTACTGGGATCTAGCTTGTCACTCCAGGATCAACGGACAGCCATCCCACAAAACCTTCCCTACCAAACAACTGCTCACCAACGAGAAATCATTCTTGGAGTTTTCCACACCATTACCTCAAAAAACCTTGAAAATTACCCTGAACAACAAATCCCATAACGCCCCACTTCTAAAGATTACCATGAAGATTACTTATCATAATACCCTCCTTCGGGGGTTAGAGCCCACCAGGTCCTCGGATGTATGCCCTTCCTTGGAGATCCCGGTAACGGCACCATTTTAGTATTGCCTACATGGCTCCACGGCCTTGGAAAATATCCAGAGACCTGTTCCTGGACATGTTTGAGACATCATCTCATCGAGTTTGGGCCAGGGCTCCTGAGAAGCGCTTGTCAATGATAATTGCAGAGCACTATTGTACCATCCTTGAACATGCGGATGGAGCTCAATTTTGGAAGCAGCAGTTGCAGGCAGGCACTGCTCACCTCCCTCTGATTGGCTGCTGCCAGAGGCGGCTCCTCCGCAAAGGTGGAGGAGAGCCACCCCACCTCTCTTTGAGCAGTGGAAAAGGAAAAAAAAAATGATAATAATGCAACGTTATTATCATTTTATTTTTCCATACCGAGGGAGGTTTGAGAGGCAGGGTAGGATTGGGCTGTAGTGACAGCCAGCAGGGCGAGGAGTGGTTGGAGCACTTAAGTGCGCATGACGGTTTGGCCGTCCGTCTTGTGCTGGCCAAACAGTCATGCACACTTTGCATGTTCCCCACTGGCTGTATTGTACAGTTATTTGTGGTGAATATGCACAGGCTCACAGTCCCCATCTGAGAGCAGATCAATCATGACACTGCTGTCATGGTGACAGCAGCATCATGATTGGCTACGGGGAGCCTGTGTGTGCTTCCTGCTTCTGGCAGGAGCAAGAAGAGGATGGAGCTCAACGGAGGTGGCAGCTGGAAGCCAGGTAAAGAATTTTATTGATATTTCTGCCCCCGACCCCCACTCAACCTGCTCTTTTCGGTGGCAGTCACCACAGGCTGGTGCATGTGATGGACTGGTAGCACAGGCACGTTTGGAGGGCTGAACTAAGCCACAAGGATGTTCTTGCTGTATTTACAGGTAAACTGGCCCTGTGGATGGAGAGCCCTGGCAGTGGGGATGCCTAGACCCAGGGGTGAGGATAGGTGGGCAATCGGCTTAATGCACAAATTGAGTAGGGAGTGACACATGCTACTACTTACTCAATAGTTTGCAGCAATCTTCAAATAGAAAGCATAACTCCCAGAATGATAACCTAGGATATGTTGCACTGAGCTTCTGGAGATTGGAAATACCAACTATGGGCCCAATTTCGATGTCGGACGGACCTGAGTCCATCCGACATCGATTCGTGACTGGGACCGACCGACCACCTGTCGGCGGTCCTAACCCAGCAATTAGGAAGCGACCGAACACTGTTCGGTCGCACTCCTATCCTTTACAATGGGAGCATGAATTCCGACCGGAATGTATGCTCTCATTGTAAAGAGAAGAGATGTAGCTCATCGCTGCACCCAGTGGCAGGCACCACGGGGGGCAGGGATCAACAGGGGGGCATGCTGACAGCGCTGCTGTGGCCAGGGGGACTCAATAGCCCACAATCCTGTGCTCTCCCAGAAGGGAGGAGCTACGCCGCACCATCGCACTCAAAAGCGCTCGAGACACCCGCTGCGCGGGACGCTGACACCGCTGCTGTGGTCGGGGGGACTCCATAGCCCACAATTGTATTGTATTGTATTGTATTGTATAGGTTTTTGTATAGCGCGGCTGCCACCCTACGGGTATCCTGGCGCTGAGAGACCGTAGTAACATGAAGCTTATACAACAAACAGCCGCTAGACAGGTTAGTGCTACCTATTCCTGGGAAAAGAGCCAGGTCTTCAGATCTTTCCTGAAGCCCAACAGCGATTTGGCCTGTCGCAGATCTTGGGGAATCTTATTCCAGAGGCGGGCTGCCGCCGTGCTAAAGGGCCTGCCTCCCATCCTAGCAAGTTTTACTCTAGCAACGGGTGCCAGGCTTTGGCTGGAGGACCGGAGAAGTATTTTTGGTTCATACTAGCAGAAACGTTCGCATAAAGGTAATGGGCCTATGTTATGTAGGGCTTTGTAGACCGTGACCAGCGACTTGAAACTGATTCTGTCTTTAACAGGCAGCCAGTGAAGGTCCCTCAGTGCCAGTGTTACTGATGAATCACGCTGTCTCCTGAGTGCCAATTTGGCTGCCATGGACTGTATTCTTTGTAATCCCTGTACATTGTATTGGGGAGCACCCAGGTACAGGGAATTACAATAGTCCAGCCTGCTCAGGATCACACACTGGACCACCAGGGACCTGGCCTCATTAGGGAGTAGCGGGAGAATTTGGCGGAGAGCTCTCATCAGGGCAATACAGGTGCTGATTGTTTTCTTAGCCTGAGATTGCAGTTGAAGGTCTTCGTCCATCAAGACCCCCAGGTTACGAACTGTTTTTGCTGCAGCTATCGGGGCGTCCTCTGGCCTAAGCCGGAACTCGCCCGAAAGATGTCTGGACATTTTAGCTGCGCAGCAATGCAGTACCTCCGTTTTCCCAGCATTCAGCTGTAACGAATTGGCCTGTAGCCAATCAGAGACCTGCGTCATACAAGCCTGAAAAGAGCTCAAAGAAACTGCATGCTCTCCTTCCATGGAGAACATCAGCTGAATATCGTCCGCATAATTAACCACTTCAATACCATGAGATTTTATTAAGGGAATCAGGTGCCCTAAGTAGACATTGAAGAGGATTGGACTAATTGCCGAGCCCTGAGGCACTCCATGGCATACCGAGGACCAAGAGGAGACAAAAGGCGTCAGGGTGACTGCCTGTTGGCGGTCAGCCAAGTAGGACTGTAACCACTTCAAGGCACGGCCCGTTACCCCCAGACCTTCCAATCTTGCCAGCAGGACTGCGTGACTAACCGTGTCGAATGCGGCCGACATGTCCAACAGCACCATTACTGAGGAACTGCCACTGTCGGCTCGCATTCGAAGTTTGTCCAGAACGGTCGTCAACGTGGTTTCCGTCCCATGCCCTGGACGAAATCCAAACTGGTCGCTATCCAAGAGCAAATTTTCTTCCAGGAAATTAGACAAGGACTTGCTGACCATTTTTTCCAAGATTTTAACTGGAAAAGATAAGAGGGATATGGGACGGAAGTTGGCTGGCAGCGATGGATCTAGGGATGGTTTTTTCAGTAGAGGGGTGACTATTGCCTGCTTCCAGCAGCTTGGTACAACTCCTTCATTCAGGGATTGGCAGCAAATTTGCCACAGATCTGGAAATAAGTCGGAACCGAACTCCTTCCAGATCTTATGAGGGAGAGGGTCAATCCTGTGCTCTCCCAGGAGGGAGGAGCTATGCCGCACCATCACGCTCAAAAGCGCTCAAGACACCCGCTGCGCGGGACGCAAACACCGCTGCTTTGGCCGGGGGGACTCCATAGCCCACAATCCTGTGCTCTCCCAGGAGGGAGGAACTACGCCGCACCATCACGCTCAAAAGCGCTCGAGACAGCCGCTGCGCAGGATGTGCGCCAGCCACGCCCCAGCGAAGCCCTGGCCAAGGGTGGGCCCGTCATTGCCAGGAAGAAGCAAGGCAGGGCCACCCCCCTTACATTTGGTGGACGGATCACAGACTGTGTAACTGCCTACCTGACTACACTCCGTCAGGTTTGCGTAATTGTGCTGCCAGCCTGAAACATTCAAGAATTCTTATATTAAACTCTATGTTCGTTGTGCTTGTATGTTAGGGATTTCAGACTAATCATTGTTGACTGTCAATATCAAGCACCAGCAAACTGTGAAGTAGACAGGTTGTTTCCCAATCCTTAAAGTTTTGAGTATGAGGAAAAGGAAAACAATGGAGGGGAGTGGAGGAGGGGGTGGAGGGGGAAGTGTTGGGAGGGACAACAGGGGGAAAAAGGTCAGGAAGATAGAGAAACAGAAACATCCAGAAAGTAACTGCGTCTTGGAAAGAATAGATACACTCATTAGTGAGTGTGAGGGTATCTTAGAGGGTGACACACCCGCACAGGCTGCTACCAATGAATTATCCCAATGCCCCTCACACTCGGCTAACCACAGCCCAGGGCGACAGTTAACTATTCCTGCAATGTTTCATAAGCCGGCTGGAGGAGGAAGCCCAGCAACCCAAATAGGTGGAACTACAGATATGGGGGATGGAAGACTGGCTTCCAGTAAGACCAAAAGTGACAACTTTCAGTTGTTTGGAGCTGTAGTCGCTTGTACCAACAGGTTCTCTCCCCTAGCAGATCCACTGGAGGGAAACAAGGTGGACACCTTGCTGTGCACTCCCCCTTCTCTGCCCTGTACTCCCTCTCCTTTGCCTAGCCCACGGTTAAGTACTAGTTCTACCACGGATCCCCAGGGAACGCATTCTCTCATTAACGCACTAAGGTTGCAAATAACATCCATATGAACAATGATCGTGGAATTAACATCTATGGTTAAACTTATAATACAAAAGGTTCCCGCCTAATTAGAAACCACAAACCCCAATTTAAGGCAGCAAGTCCAGCCTAGTCAGGTGAACCATCACACACACAAGGCAAGTACTGCAATTAAGGTCCCCCATAGTAAGGACCCCACCCAGACCTGCTGCCATTCTACATCGGAAAAGGAAGCTACCCCTCCTGTGTGGCCAGATCGCTCAAACGGGACTACCTCAAACTTGGATCCAATACAAAACACATTAGGCGTCCCCCTTTGCTAGGAACAGGAAATTCCCCACACAACCGTCAACAGCGAAGGTTTATCACACCCAGTTTAAATCTGCCCCAGGCCTCCACAATCTATATGGTTAATGTACCTAAATATGCTAATAGGAACGGCATAGAAAGCGTAGATTCCCTTACCAACAAAGCAATACATTGGATCTGTCATGTTAGGGGATGCCGTTCAGTTATTCGAGAAGATAATATCAGAGCACAAAGACTCACCTCCCGTACTCATCCACTAGATTGTATTGAGCTAACATTTAAGGGACAAGACCTAGCTGAAAACATGCTTGCTCTGGAATTCCGTACATCCTCCCCAGATCACTCCTCCATCCTGTTTAGACATTTCCCACTTACCGGTAGCTATGGATGTTTACCTGGGCAACAAAATCCCCTTCCAGTTGGGTCCTCCACTTTGGAGGCCAATGATTGACTCTTGAATATGTCCCATAAAGATCTGGAAGCTCAGGACGTTCTTCCATCCGGTACAGAACCCCCTCTCTGTACCTCTTTCACTAGCGAGACACCATGTAACATTAGTGACTTGCTTTCATGTAATACATTGGTAACACCAAATTCGCAGAAAGAGCTGGGTATCTTCAGAGGAAGCTTACTGAATATTCCTAATGATCAAAGTCCAGGCCAAAATTTCTCACCCGGACTGTCTGTGATATCCTGGAATATAGCCGGGTTAAGATCTAAGATTACATCTCCCGACTGGCACACTTTCATTGACCATTTAGACATCTGCCTCTTACAGTAAACCTGGATGGTGGATCCTTTCTACCGAACAGGCTACTTAAATTATTATACACCAGCAACTAGTAGGGGAAAAGGCCGACCCTCTGGAGGTCTAATAATCTAGGTCTGCCAAGAAATTGGCTTTGTTGTTCAGGTACTTGAGTCTCATAGTAAGGACATCCTAGTAATTAGGGTGAAGTGGGGCCAACAGGAGACAGTTGACATCTATAATGTCTATGCAAGGGGGACAAATGGGAAAAAATCAGAAGTTATAGCAGCTCTCGATATTTTGCTAGATCAGTATTCCAGGGGCATGAATGTAATAATTGCGGGCGATTTTAATGTGACCTTTGAGCCTCTCACAAACGAGAAATGCAATTTTACTGATGAGAAAGACGACCAGTGGGGAATCCCTAAATTAGACCTAGCTCCCATAAAAAAATGGTCGGATGTGGCGATCCAAATAAATTCTATCTGTTTGGAGAAAGGTCTAAGGGTGACAAATGGCAGATCCCCATCTGATAGACATGGGGCTTGCACATTTAATAACGGTCTTAGTGCTAGCCGCATTGATTATTTATTGACCAAATTCCAGCTATGGTATGCGCTAAGGGACATGGTGGTAAGAGAGCGGCTAGAGAGCGACCATAACCCCCTGTGCTCAGTTTTTGATTTATTGATGAATAAAAAAATTAATCCTCCCTACAGTGAATTAATTACCCTGGATGTGGCCCCCACAAATGATATGAGGCGACTAAAATGGGCAAATCTACTTGAGAATTCTGACGTCCTTGAAAAAATCTCCTTAGACACTAATAGTGCAATTACTACATTAGAAGCACTCTTGGCCAACTCCGCAACCCCTGAGTCTGTGATAGGATTCCATGAAGAATTATTTGCTCAGCTCCGTACCTATTTTTATAAGCATTGTAAGACTAGGGGTAACTACTCTAGTAATGTTTGTAAATGGTTTAATGCTGAATGTAAGGAGGCACGTAGATCCCTAGGGGGTGCAATCAGAGAAGGGGACCCTAATAAAGTGTGCACTGCAAGGCAAACCTATAAGAAAGTACAGGAGAAGGCCAAGAAAACATGGGATGAGAATAGATGGCAGGACCTCAAACGTGCTTGCAAAAGCAAAAATCCTAAACAATTTTGGGATGTCGTAAAGTGGGGCAGAGGTGGCCGGCCGCCGGAACCAATAAACCATGTACGCCAGGATCAATGGGTTAGTCATTTTAAACCCCAATACGCTCGTAATTTAGAGGACTATGAGATGGCTGCACCCTCATACTTTTATTTCCAGGGTCCGGCTTTCAACGAGGCTGATGTCAGCCTTGCTCTGGGAGCTGTAATGGGAGATAAAGCTCCGGGTCCGACGGAATCCCAGCAAACATATTTCTTTTTGACAAACCCAAATTAAGTCAGTATATCATGATTTTAACAAATGAAATTGCCAAGGGCGCAACAATTCCGGACTCATGGAAAGGGGCTGAGATAATCCCTGTTTTTAAAAAGGTGGACAAATCTCAGCTTGGAAACTACAGACAAATCAGCCTAATAGATGCCTTCCAAAAGATCATGGGACAACTCGTACTAAATAAGGTTCAGGATTGGGTTGATGAACAGGGTATACTATCACCACTCCAGGCAGGGTTTGGGGCACGTACAAGTACTATCGATCAGATATTCTATTTCACAATGCTGTACTGGAAGACGGTGGTCCTGGACAAGGGCAGTTTATACGCTGCCTTTGTGGACCTTAAGTCAGCCTTCGACTTCGTCTCCCGCAGCAAATTATGGGTAGTACTGCAAGACCTGGGGATGCCCCATGAATTATTATCTCTCGTTACTAGACTCCATGAGGGAAATTACGCAAAAAGCAGGTGGGGCACACAGGGACAGGCCACCAATCCCTACCCCGTGGAAAAAGGGGTGCGACAAGGCTGTGCAATGGCACCAACACTGTTCTCGCTGTTCAACAATGGGATCGCAAAATTTCTGGAAGCTACCCCCACTGATGCCCCTGCCCTAGCAGGTGTGAGAATTCCCATTCTAATGTTCGCGGATGACACGTTGATAATCACTAAACATAAAACACTGAGCGGTCTGCTACGAGCCCTGTCACTCTCTGAAGAGTTTTGCCATCTGTGGGGCTTGGAAATCAACGTGTCAAAAACGAAATTTATGACTTTTAACCCCCACAGATCATTTAGAAGAGGCGTGGTGATGAGTAAGCGGCCCTTAGAACAGGTAAAAGACTTCACATATCTAGGGGTTATATTGCTGGGAGACATGAGGTGGAACAAGCAGCTTGACATGGCCACGCTGAAGCGCCGACAATTGGCTGGAACCCTGCAAACTGAGCTTTATGCATCCTTACCTAAACCAGTTAGCCCAGTTTTGCACATATATAATACGAAAGTTGTTAGTTCCGTGTTATATGGGTCAGAGCTCTGGGGATTTAAGAACCTTTCTAAATTACCTACAGCGGAAAATAGGTTTCTACGGAAAATTACTAACCTTCCGCATAGTACCCCAGTACGTCCGCTGCTTCATGACCTAGGTAGGAAGGCATTGGCCAATATAGCCGGATTGCGCCCCTTGCTATATTGGCGGAGAATCTGGTCAACACCGGAACTGACATGGTTTTCCAAATGGATACCGATTCGCAAATTGAAAGAGGTGTGTTGGAGGCATCCTTTCCACATTGTGAATTGGTATGTGATATATTAATGTTTTGCAATGGTAATCCAGTCTCAAAACAATGAAAAATGATTGATTCCAGAGCTGGGGTTTTAATGCACTCACACAAGGGAAGGGGTCTTGGCGGAATATTTTTTAAAAAGTGTGTTTGGGAGTAGGCAGTGGTCTCCAGGAGGGGATTGCCAATTCTTAAACACATTTTAAATATAACATGCAGCCCAGTCTCCTTTAAGGAAAATGGGGTGCATTTAAAAACAATCTTTATTGAGAGCCAATCAAGGACATGGCGGTCTGCAGACTCTAGCAAGCCACCATACCTCTGAGGGCCTCTAATTGGAGTAAGTCTCAATTTGTGAGCTAACTTATTAATGGTCATGAGGTAGGTCCAGTTGCGAGCCACTCCAAGTCTGAATTTTATGAACCGACCTATTAAGAAATAGGTTGTTTCATAAAATTCTGTACGGATTGCAAAAATACTGATTGCAAATTGCAACCAGATTTTTTGAGACTCTAGTACTTCTAGCCTATTGTCTGTCAATTCAAAAATGCGTCCTCTTACACAGTGTGATACAGAAATCGACCTGCGATTGAAAACACCATGGGTACTCAAACACCATACCAGCTGCAATGTGAGTGGTGTTATTTAGTTGTATCAAAGTCCTTGCAACCAATGTAATGTAGAAATGACAACTCGCAAAGTCTGATCTTACGCAACAACAGATTCGTAGTGTCCTACATGGTGCCATTCAAACAGAATACTTACGCTGTAACGCAGCATCCCAAGGGTTGATTGTAATCAATGTGCCAAAACTATTTTAGACAACAAACCATTTAGGAAAGACTGGTCTCTTATCACATGACGATGCACCAGAGACTGGTTAATCTTAATTGTTAACACAGCCAGGAATACTGCCAACCTGCTTCCGGTAGAAATACAGGTCTTAGAGCACCAAATAAGATGCAGGGTTCAACTCACCTAGTTCAAAAACAAAATCAAACAACTAAATAAAACATTGAACGAATCAAAGGAACATCCGATGTAAAGAAAAGTCAATAAACTGAAAAAAGATATGCCATTTTACACACAAGAAAATCTATCCATACAGTAAGGATGACTGTCAACCCCAACCACAAACCAGGAACAAGAGAGTAGGAAAAGGTTGGAGAAGAGATACGGATGCATGAACTTCCAGCTCTGAAGATTTCGAGCAGTAGAGATGAGTCTAACACAGAGAGGACATGGTTTCTTCCCTGGCCATCTGACCCAAAGAACATGGTGACTTCTTCAACCTGGCGATTTTTCTGTACCATCTTTTCAACCACCAATGTTCGAAAACCAGACATTGATGCCTTTTTTAGGGCAAGGCCATGGGAGATCAAGAGGAAGAAGAAGAGGAAGGGACACACAGCAAGTTCAGTGGAACGCTCTCACCTCTCCTTATCAGACCTGCATCAGGTCGAAAACTTCAACACTGCAACGAGCAATGAAGCAACTTGATTGTTAAATTAAGTAGTCACATACTAACAGAGAAAGAGGAGAGTGTATTAAATAAAGGCCTATGCTTTGTCCCTACCAACCTGGGCATTGATTTTACCATCCATGAAGATCCCGCCCAATTTTTCAGGAAGACCCAATTGACATTTCTTTTCAACCAGCCAAAAGATGCAGACACACCTAATGGAATCACTAATCCAGGTCTCAAGAAGAAGTCTTATTTCAACCCTACCTCACATATGATTCCAACGGACGTCTCAATATTTGAAAACCCTGTATTGAAGAATTACCATAAACTAAAGGGACAAGCAAATAAACCATTTTCAACCTCTTTAAAGAAGAGATGCAAATTGTATGACAACATCGTTCTGATCCTCAAGTTCTGATAAAACCAGCTGATAAAGGCGGGGCCAAGACCATCATTGACAATGTGACATATCAAGATGAATGTCTGAAACAACTTAATGGTTTATGGTGTTATCAACAATTGAGACGAGATCCAACACCAAGAAGTCAGAAATTGATCAAGACACTGTCGAAAGAGGTAAAGTCGCAGAGTGGATAACATCAAATGAAGCAGACTTCTTGACCACTGAACACCCAAGGATTTCATACTTTTATATGCTCCCAAAAATACACAAACCTCAATGTCCACCTCCTGGTATACCAATACTATCTGGCTTGGTTTCTTTCCTTAAACCCCTTTCTCAATTTGCAGATTGCTTTCTTAGACCCATGGTTACCAATATTTGATCCTACCGACAAGAAATGAAGTACCACAATTGACGCTCATCGGACCTTAATCAACAAAAACACTCCAAAGTGCTCCTCCCTTAATTATGGGAGTTGTAGCTCATATCGGGAACTACTGGTCCCGGTGTTAGGAGTGACCTGATGATGAATCATGGCACCTAGGGTGGGTGAGGATTACTGTCCTGAACAAAGAGGCTTACCAGCAGTACAGAGACCCCCCTCTTTTGGAGATTTATCTTAGTTGATTAATCTCGGAGACCGGGTGCACCTTTTTGTGCTATAAATTCTGCTTCTGGTAGTGATGCACTATTGGTCATCAAGACACTCCCTTAAGACTCTCTTTGTGGTTCTGTATGAAAATCTACCACAACCAGATATTTTTAACATCTACACATCCAAAGGTTTTATCATTGGGCACCCAACATACCTCAAATTGATTGGCTTGCTAGAAGTTTACACTGCATTTGACCTTTGTCAGACCTTTAGCATTTATTTTCAAAAACATGGTAATTCCCTCCAATCTCCCTCTTGTATTAACATGTCCCTGCCAAGGCTTGACCCCCCTACTTAGTTATTTTGGGTCTCCTCAGCATTGAGGTATCAGACATGTGTGCAATTTCCATGGGTTGCGGGTACCAACAGGCAATAAACTGAGTATAGTGCACTTTGGAAATTTGGAAAGCAGCTACAAGCGAAATGCTGATTTGAGTTCCCTGTCTTCTGTTCACAGATATCACCTCTGGACTCTATGAAAACATGCCACCACATATATTTTTAACATACACACGTCCTAAGGTTTCTATGACTGGGTGGCCTAGCTCACTTAACATAATTAGTCATCTGAGAGATTGCACTTAACTTGCCCTTTGACAGATTTCAAACATGTTTTGTTACACATGGTAAGGAAAGTCCCTCCAGTTCCTTTAAGCCGAGTCTTGGCTACCTGCCAAGACTCGACTGTAGATTCTGCCTCTGGATCTCACCGAGGGCAGGGGTACCAGACCTACATGGGTTTTCTGTGGATTCAGGGTGCTCACAGGTAATGAAGTGGGTGAAGTACATTTTGTAAATTTGGACAGCAGCTGCAGACAAAAGGCCAGCGTATGTTGCACATCATTGATCACTGATATCACCAGTGAACGGTATAGAAACGTACCACAACAATATATTTCTAATATATACACATCTCATGGTTTCTATCGCAGAGTGGCAGACCTCCGTAACACTGATTGGGTGGCCGGGTGATCATGGTGAACATGGCATATATCAGAATGTCAGCATTATGCAATATTAGCACAGATAACAAATTGTGGTAGAATCACTGTCTATGGAGCACTGTTGATCTGATGACAGATTTCAAATTCAGGACTATGTGGGAGGTATAAAACTCTACAAAATTGTATAAAATATATAGACTGTCTGTATGGCCTAACATATCTGTTGGTGAAAGTCAGAGCTCCTTTGACCTGAGTGGCTGGCCAGTAGAACACTCTGAACATGACATTTGTCATATTTTAAACAGTTTTCTTTATCAAAACATAGCATTTCACTCCAGTCTCCATCATGCACATACATCTCGCTTCCAAGGTTTGCCCCAATAACGTTCATGTGAGTTTTAAGAGTGTGGGAATACTAGACATCTATGAGATTTATATGGGTTCAGGGTGTTCACAGGCATTAAACCAGGAGGAGTGCATTTAGAAACTTTGAAAAGCACTGAAAGCAAATGCTGGTATAGGGTTCTTGTCCTTTTGTCAGTAGGTATTACCCCAGACTGTACCGAAACCTTTCACAACGGTACATATTTAACATGGACGTCTTCCATCACTGGCTGCCGGACTACCCTGATGCAACTCGTCCCGTGTAGGTAGGAGCGGTAGTCTGGTGGGGCCAGGTGGGGGGATTTTGACAGATGACGACGAGGAAACATTAATTATTTATTTAACTTTCTCTCGTGGTCTTCTTTTGAATCCCCCCTGCAATTTACCCACCGCTCTTACCTGCACGGGCCGCAGCTGCCCTGATGAGCCGATCATATCCCACCAAAGACTTGACCCAGATCTGTGCTCTCCTAGGTCTTCTGCATGTGGGGCTGCCAGACATGGGTGAGCTTCCATGGGTCTGAGGAGGGAGCCAAGCAATAGACATCTGGGAATGTTTTCTATGGGGAAATTCAATGGAGATAGTCAGCAGTTTTTAGGCTGAATCGGCTCAGCACCCTGAAGAATCTACCAACCGCAGACTCTTTGGAACACTACACACAGTGAGAAATCCACGGTGATGTGCCTTGTTTCAATCCTAACATGTTGTATTACCCAGAATCCCCTGCAAATGTCAAATGTGGGTAAAAAATATAATTTATTCCTTTTTCTGTAACAGAATACTCCATAACGTCAGGCAAATAGCAAAAAAAACACCGCCCAACGTTCCCACATTTCTCTCAACTAAAAAGAAAATCCCACATTTCTGGGTGCACCTAGTGCACAGGACGGGAATATGCCAAATTTGTAACCCTGTGAAGTCCTCATGGACACTATATTGACTATGCTGTCACGTATTTGATCTGTTCCTGTCAGTTACAATAGGCCCGTCCACACATGTGGGGTACTGGTCTATTGGTAGAAGTGTGGAAATAGTGGTTGAAGGGAGACTTGCATTTCCTCACACATTCCGGAACGCTCTGTCACAAAAATGTGAAGAAATTCTTATTTTTTTTAATTAATATTTGACATGTGCAAGCTATTCTGAGTAAGAAGAGGTGGCGGCTATCTCACAAGCCACACCTTCAAGATCTCCTCCAGGTATCTAGTTTCCAGAAGTTACTGGGGTTAGAAGTTTTGCAGAGGTGAAAGACAAGCCCAGGCCAGACTTGGATCATACACCCCAGCAGAAAACCCTCAGCAACTATAACACCTTTTTACCCTTTCTTGACCATTAACCAGTGCTATTACTACCTCATTGCCTCAATTACAATTAGCTTTGTCATTAGATAAAACTTTGTTCCACAAAGTTAAAGCATAACCAATGGAAAAACCATCCTAGAATGCAATACTATTCCTGAACTTAGCCAATGGGCCTCCTTTCTGCGAATTGCTTACCCTACCTGCTCACCACATCCGAGTAAATCTACACATCCCCATCCATTTGAGCCCACAAATACAACATGGTAACAGTATAAAAATGCTTGAAAAAAGGACACCTAAATCCTTAGAACCTCCATTGCTGCTACCTTCGAATTGTTTACATGCTCTTACTACTTCCCATGTAAAGGCAAGTTGTCCTTGTGCCTCCCATTAATTCAAGCTTCTTCATTGACAAAGCCTCTTCAGTTAAACAAGTTATTACCATCACCTATCATGGGCTTTTTCACACATGTGACTGGTGTGAGAGCATTGCCGAATGAGTGGAGCCTGAGGGGATTGGAGGAGCGCAATTTTATATTCATATAATTGAGGCATTTGTTAGCAAAGTGTGATTTACATTGTTAAATAACATGTGCATGTTAATCCCATAATTTGTAGTGGGTGACCGCATTTGGCCATTATGAGCAGCACCCAAGTTAACCTGCTGTGTAACTTAACTTAGCCATATTTTAATGTCATTTTGAATGTCCTATTTACATGTTTAAGGCATAGAGGTCTGGATATTTCATTTTTGTTTGGTTTGCAATTGATGTGCCTTTCCAATGCAGATGCTGTGTTTTTCTAGGTGCCTTTTTCTAGCTGGTAAATAGTTTATTGTGATGCATTAGATGACTGATAGTGAGGTTATCATCGGAAGAAGAAAAAAGTGTCAGGATGGGACAGCAACTTGTTGGAAGAGCTGACTGTCCATGACAGTCTTTACAGTGTAACAATTCAGGGACATAGCCATCCGTGGATCATTGTGTTGCCCTGAGAAAGATGGGAGTTTACATGCTGCCAAGTCTAAAGTAATATGATTGGTTCCTGATGAATGAGAACAAGCCGTAATGTTGCAAACTAGTGTTTTGTTGAATTATAACAGTGTGTGTTCCTTAGCCTAGAGGGGGAGATGCTAGCTGACTTCAAGCTGAGAAAACCCTTCTTGCCTCCCTTGATCTTCATTGCTTGATCACAAAGGCTTCATGCGTAAGCATTCTTATTCTGTCATCAGAGACCTTTATTTGGTATCTGAAGCAGGCACCTTACCTTATTTGCCTAGCAAAATGCCCTTTTACAACCCATACCTGCTTAATTTAGATTAGGGAATTTCCTTTATGGAACACACCTTTTGGATATTCTGTATTCTTTACTTAGTTATTGTTAATGTTCTATTTTTCTTTATGCTGAAATATTGGCTTTTGGACAACTTGACATTATAATGATGATGCCTAAAGTTGTGAATGCCTATTGACTTTAATTTGACTAGATGTTGTTAATAAATCCCTTTAAACTCATTACCATTCTCCTTGTCATTTCCCGTGGAGCCCCATTAATTTCAATGTATACGGAAACGTACGTAAATGATTTCTCCTACTAGATCTCTCTCCGGGTCAACAACAAAAGATTCAAACGACCAGTGATGGGGGTTGTATGATGATTATACCCGACGTTTGTGATTTAGAAATGCCCGTTCCATGAGGATAATACTACTTCGGCCATTAGCAGCCTTATTCCAAGTGTTCATTGCTGCTTTGCAGTTGTGAAAGTTGGTAAAAGAAAAGTCTAGATCATAGATGGCTTTTAGTACCATGTGCGTGTCAATGGCTCACAAAAAAGTGTAACCAAAAGATGAAATGAGGTGAGCCACTGGAGAGATTTCTAGATTGAAATGAAGTGGTAATAAAATTGAACCTTTGACCATACCGACATTTTTGTGATAAAATGAAGCTTTAATGGTGACAAAATTGAACCTTCATGAACACAACAAGTCTGCTGACAGGGTGAAGTAGTATAGTAGTAGAACTTGTTGGGTTCTAGGTCTTAGAAAATCCTAAAACATGGCTAATTCTGGGCTTTGGAGAATGAGACCACCAAACGTAGAAATTAGAAATGAGTAAACAACCATCAAATACCACAGATAAGTCTAGTAATACCATAGCAATGGAAAAAAAATCACCTAATTCCCGACAGAGTTCATCCATCACTGCAACCACAATCATCTTAGCAATGGATCCTGAGAAAAAGCCTTCTTGAATCAAGTGAAGGATGTTATTTTCTGTACATTCTCTCATAACTGATTATAGGCAGACTGATTACCTAAATAAAGCGATTGAGAGACTGGCCGATAAAGAAACTATCAGGGTCTAATTTAGGTTTCTTCAATAACATGGTTATAGATATTTAAAATCCTAAGAAACCTTTCCAGTGGCAAGGGAAGAAATACCTCTCTTGTAAACATTGCATCTAGACATAGCATAAGATCTTTATACAGCCTGCCTGAACAATATCCTCCATTTACCCTGAGGGCCAGCTGCCTTTCACCAATCTGAGAAAATTCAAAGGTGAAAAGGGTGCTAACTGTAATGATTGATGCCTACAAGTCTAGCCTGGAAACAAAGTGGCTGCTGGTGTACGGTATGGTTAAAAGAGAACCCATGCATCCATTGTTCACCCTGCTTGATTGAAGGTGGTGCTCAGCTAGTCTGAGGTTAACTGGTGCTGAGCTCAAGGTGTGGATAAAGGTCATCCTCAACAACCAGAGCCTCTTGGCAGGCTAAATGATTCAGCCTAGAAGACTTAGGGGAAAATGTTGCATTTATGCAATTTATTTCAGAACTGCGTTTTAAACTGTACAATTTTAGCTTATTTTCTCCCACATTTACCAGCCCTCACTGGTGCACAGTAAGATTTCTCTGAGAGTATCACTAGTTGGAAATTTGTGCACATTGCCGGTCAAAATAGATGTGATTATGATAGCTCTGCTAATGTTAGGGATGCCAAGTCATTAACACGTTTCGGCCATTAGACCTTTGCCGCATCAACCATGAAAAAAACATACACATTGAGAATAAGAAAAGTACTCATTAATCACATAAAACAAAACTGCATATAGTTTATTGCCATGGAGAGTGTGGGAGGGGAGACTGCTAGGGTATTATAGTGGTATTTGTGAGTCAACAAACATATAAAAAAGATAGAGATTAGAATAAAGTGATTCAATGGATGAACAGGCTCCTGGTGCTGACTGCTGCGAGTTACTAAATTGAAAGCGTTACAAGCGGGGCTCAGCGGGAAAAGGGTGAAAAGCAAGAAGAGTATGGTTGAAACATTATGCGATTCTTTCCTGGAGAAAATGGAGGATGTGGAAGCCATGAACAAGGTGCCTTTCGAAAGTGACTTTATCAACGCACTAAACTGAGGTTGAAGCTCTGCTCCTTTGAATGCACTCTGGAAGGCCTATTTCTCTCTAACAGTTATACTAATATTGAATTCAGCCCATCTGGGATCTCATCTCTGGCCATCTTCATGTCATATTGTTAAGTAAGTTCTGGTTCCAACATTTCACTCAGCCAAGCCGGAGCCTTATTTGGTGAGCCCTTTCATGGTTCACATTCATGGCTTTTAGTGACATCGGTGATGAGGATGTTTAGCAAATCCTTTATTCGCGATTTATATCCAGGTCACTTACCAGAAGAATTTCGTTGTATATATACATTTACGATATTACCTGGAGTCCACAAAAGATTGACAGTTGGAATTCAGGATCCAGTTGAAACACAGATGCCATTGGTTTTGGATGCTTGCCACCACAGCCCCCCCTCCACCCCCACCCCCCTCAACCTCCATGTCTTGTGTGTCTAAGAGAGCTGAAGTGTTGGTCAATTCTGTGCTTTGGGCTGTAGCGGTAGGAGCCTTGTGCGCAAGGGGTGGTCGAAGGCCAGGCCCAGACTGCAGAGTGCACTGGACTCGACTTAAGGCTGTGCTCAGCAAGCTCAGGCCAAGTAGGATCTGGGGAAAGTGGTGCTGAGGACAGGATGCAGTTCTTTGAGAACCTATGCCTCTTTAGCCAATTTAGTGAAAATTGTGCTGTGAAATGCACCATTTCGCCCAAATTCTTTCTAATTTACCAGCCTTGTCTGGTGCATTGTGAGAGCTGTTTGGATGTATCAGTACTGAGACAAATCTGCATATTTAAAAAAATCTTTTTATTGGTATCTTAAGTTGAACACGTGGTTAAGTATATCAAATTATTAATACAAAGGAAGCAACGCAAGGGTTCTTCTACCAGACTGGGCACAGGAATATCAAACGTTTCCTACCACTGATACATTTTCGCAACATGCATATTGTAGCTTTGTAATGACTTGAGATGCACTTTCGTTCCCCACAATGCACCCCTTTTTCCAGACAAATGGTGTAAATTGCAAAATGTGACCATTTTCGAATGCAAAATAGCCTTTTAAGATGTATGAAAGGTTTTGGCAGTGCATTAGGTAATCAAATTTTTTTGTGATTACCTAAAATTGTGAATAGTAATAGGGAATCGCAATTTGCGATTCTCTAAGGACATAAACCAAGCATTTTCTAAATGCAAACTGTGCATTTTAGAACTGCTATAACAGTTGACTCCAAGTCAATAGTAACCATGTTAAATTTTTTTAAATGCACAAAAATGGCTTTTTCAAAGTGCCATGTACCGCACACATGCCCCTAGGGCTTGTGTGCGCCTTACATGTGCACATTTTATTTTTGGGGTGCTTACGATGAGCCTTAGGCCCCCAGGCACCCTTGGTTTTGCATTACCTAATTTGCGATTACCAATTAGGTAATCGCAAATTAGGTAGGGCAAAACTGCGATTGTCACTCTGTAGGAATGGCTATTCGGTAATTGCTATTTTCTTACATACCATTCTGCATTCTTTACATAGCGATTACCTAAAAGTCGCTATTTCGGGAATACAAAATTGATTTTTTATACATGTGGCCCTTGGTGCTTGTGACCCAATTGTAAGTGATGGCGTACATTTATCCCTTGAGTGATGTATTATAAAGACTCTAGGCCTGGGCTTTGTAAGTGGTCTACTGCTATCTTTATTGGCCTATCCCAAAAATAATTCACCCCATTCTGTTAAATGGGGTTGAACTACCTCCCGCCTCTTTTGCCTTGGGCTCAGGAGCAATTGTTTTGCTTGATATTTGTCCTGTGCACATGAGTATATCAGTCCAATGGAGCTGTATTAAGGGACAAGTCTGCAACATGTGCAGTAGGTCAGTGGGTGAAGCTCGA
This sequence comes from Triturus cristatus, assembly GCF_964204655.1. Taxonomy (NCBI): domain Eukaryota; kingdom Metazoa; phylum Chordata; class Amphibia; order Caudata; family Salamandridae; genus Triturus; species Triturus cristatus. Next base: position 1,100,382,554 of record NC_140591.1, on the reverse strand, counting down.
CATAGGGCCGGACTGGGAACCCAAAGCAGCCCTGGCAATTTTGCCAAACTGCTTTTGTTACTGGGGGGCTGATAGTGCAGCACCTCTGCCAAACCGCCCCTGTTGGACTGAAAGTGCATCTAGCTGCCTCCTTCTAGCATTGAATGAGTTAAGTTAGCAATTGCGGCACCATTTTGTACTTAGCTGCCATCTTCTAATATGACTGAAATTAAGCTTCTGTCTCACACTGTCTGCCTCAGCAGAAAGCAGCCTCGATTGTTTCTCTTTATTCTTTAAGGGTGAGCTTTACTGCTCTAATGAATAGGTCATTCTGTATCTCCATGCCTTTCCTCGTAGGTAGGCCTGCCCCCACTCTCAGAGAGACGGGTGCGGACAGCGTAACCTTGAAACTAAGATAGCGTGTAGCCGGTCTCAGGATGGTAGCTCATCGTTCTGTACCTCCTTTGTTCATTACCACCCAGGTTGGAAAATTCCAGTCTGGGCGGGTCTTTAGGGGTGCTGGAAATGTATATCTGACTTTACCATGTTGACGGGAGTCAGTCCCTCGGCAGCTATCTAAGGTGGCTGGTCGGACCGGACTCCGCTCAAGTGTATGACTAATAAATAACTTTGGTTTGTATTCTCTACTGTCTGACCAACTCTTCATTTGTTTGGAAGGCTGAGAGGTGGTTGTGAGTGACCTGGGTGGCCCTAATCGGGTCACTTCCTTCAGCCCCCATGACTGTAAAACCGCCCCCACCCTTCCACCCTCCTGGGGAAACACCCGATGCCTGCTACGGCCAGTCTGGCTCTGCCTCAACATCTCGGGCATGTGTCAGGAGTTGAAGCGATTATTTTGTGTAGGCAGTGCCATGTAGGATATGCGCAGTGTAATATATTGTACTGTGTTAATTTGAACCTAGCATTTCTGAAGACCAATGTCAGGTATCAAAGTGCACTCACCATACGTTGGTACCTCCCTCAGAATCCACCTTTCTAGTCCTTAGCACTTTCATCCATTTTAGGTACTGCCAACATAATGGCCGAGGATAGCAGTGTTACTGCTCGCATGATCTGTCCCAGTGTTGGCAGTATGGATAATAATATGTGAGGCTGCAGCAAGCCAGGAGCAATGTTCCATGTCTGTCTAAATACATGTGTCAGTGTGTTATATGTCAAGAACTGCTCCTCAGGGAGCTTTTCACCAACAACCAGGTCCTTAAGTGTTGGCACACGTCTCTAGGTCAGTACACCCAGCCAATGTTTCAAAGGTGGGTATAGACCAGAGCAGACAGTCTTGTACATAAGGTTCCCTTGTGTTAGTGCTAGTTGCGTTTCTGTGCCAACAATGTCTAAGTAGCTCTACCAATGCAGTAAAATTGTCTTGTTTTCATCGTGGTGCAAAAAACTGCAATAAAATTGAGTTTATATTTATTATTATTATACAACACTTGTAAAGCACATAACTACCCATGGGCATCCAAGCGCTGAAAGTGTGGAACAGAGTCATTAAGGGGATTCCGAAGGGCTATTCTTAAAAAAGTCAGGTTTCCAGTGATTTTTGAAAGTCCAGTTCCTTTTCAATCAGTCTTAGGGAGGAAGGTGACTGTTCCACAATTTGGCCACATGTAGGTGAAAGCTCGCCCTCCATAGTTTACCCTTTTAATGATGGGATCTTTGGCGAGCTGGGCATTTGAAGAACGCATAGATCTCCCAGGGGAGTAGGGAGATACCAGGGAAAGGGAGATCAGAGGGACTTTACTGACAAGTGCTTTATGGGCAATACAGTGTGATTTAAATTTTATCATCTCAGTCACTGTGAGCCAGTGAAGAGAGTGCATGGCTGGTCTGGCAGATTGGTGTCTAGAGATGTTGTACAGTATTCGAGCAGCGGAATTCCGTACTATCTGTAGTTTTCTTTTTGTGGCTTTGGGGACTCTCAGGTTAAGTGAATTACCATAGTCCAGGCAAGCAAAAACGAGTTCCTGGACTACCAGCCTTCCATTGCGATTGTGCATCTTATTATCTATATATGATTCTAATATTCCATAGGAACCACTGTTTCTGACAATAATTTACCCCTCAGTTTCCTTAGTGAGTTGGGTTCCCTTGTCCTATTCTCAGCCTTTTTGCTGTGGCAGGCAGAAGAGGGAGAAATTCCCAAAACCTTCTCAGCATGCCGTAACAAGTGGCTGCATGCTTTGTTTCCTGGGAGTCAAATTTAAAAAATGTATCCAGCCATATTCCGAGGCCCTTTACGGCTATTTTGGGGAAGGAGAGTTCCCAATACAGCTTGCCAGCCAAGGTCCAAAGCTGAGTTAAGGTTGTTGCCTAGGATCCTAAGCTCTGTCTTGTCTCTGTTTAATTTGAGACAGGAGCAGTTCATCCACATGGCCGCCTTCTCTGAGCAGGGGCCCAATGATGGACAGGGGGAGTCTTGACTAGAATTGAGGGGAAAAACAAGTTACGTATTATCAGCGTAAGATACTAGTGAGATACCATAGGGAAGGATGATCTCAGCAAGTGGCCTCATGTACAAATTAAAAAGGGTCAGGCTCAGCAAGGAGCCCTGGGGAGGAGTGTTTCTGATGTACAGTCCTCATCGAAAACCTGAAAGGTCCTGTTCTCAAGGAAGGACTTCATCCAAGGTAGGGCGGTTCTGGAGATTCCTGTGCTCTTTAGTCGGTTTGCAAGAATGTCATGTCTTACGGCATCAAAAGCTGAACTTAGATCAAGGAGAATGATTTCTGCCCACATTCCCTGATCTAGCAGCCATTTAGCTTCTTCTACCACAGCCAGAAGGGCTGTCTCTCTGCCGTGGTGGGGCGAAATCCTGTCTGCGTGAAATGCAGAATATCATGATTTTCCAAAAACACTGATAGCGTTAAATTCACATGTTTTTCTAGGGTTTTGCTTATCCACGTAAGGAAAAAAAATAGGGCGATAATTTCCCAGTTGTAGAGGGTCCAGATTGGGCTTTTTTAAAAGGTCTTTGACCATGGCAGGTTTCCATGCCTTTGGAAGACAGTCCGTTGTTAGGGAGAGATTTACCATTTCAAGCAGAGTGGGGAGTAACTCATCTAATGCTCTGGCTAGGATCCGTGTGGGTACCGGATCCTTGGGAGAGACAGATTTAATTTTACTTATAATATTTGTGAGATTATCCAGTATCATGGGAGAGATCACATTCAGCAAGTACGGATTTAGGCCAGGCAGACTATCCTTAGATCTATTATTGCCAGTTTCGAGGGACTGATGGAATGTGTTATAAATGTTCAGAATGTTTTCCAGAAAAAAGTTTGTTAAGTCATTACACCATGATAATGAGGGTTCCAAAGCGGGCCAGATGAGGAGATTTTAAGGAGGGTTTTTACTGTACAGAACATTTCCAGTGAAATGTTAGCCTCGTAGTTAATTTTTCCTTCAAAGTATGCTACTTGAGTTTTGTAATTTCACTGTGATATACTCTAATAGTATCACGGTATTTCTGCTTGGTTATCTCCCCATAATCTCTTCTCCAAATTCTTTCTGCTCTTTTACATGCTTTTTTAAGCTTTTGGAGATTGGGAGGATACCATGGTGCAAATTTGTCTTTCGCTCGTCTCTTATGGGTCTTGAGGGGAATAACTTGATCAAGCATAGATTCAAGCCCCTCCAAGATCTTGTCATTGGTCTGCATCGTGTCCACCCCTAGGGTTGGTTTCAATTTCCTCAATGCTTGTTTCCATACTTTTCTTTTACTTTTCTATTTCTGATTTTAAAGAAACATGAATTACATGAACAGCCCAACTTAGACCCCAATACTGCAGCCCCATAGATAAGACAATATGAACATTTCCCGTCTCCCTTAACCTCCACCCCCCGAATATTCAGTGCTTTAATGGACCACATTTAATCTCACTCGTCAGCAGGGCTAGACAATAAATAGTAAACACAGGGATCTCAGAAGTCCTTTGGCCGTGAGGCTGGTGGGAGCTCCTCTGCATAGATTTCTAGCTGAACCTTGCAGTATGCCAAATCTTGAAGCCACTCTGCATGTTTAGGGGACCGCCTCCCGCCCCAACACATTGACACCCTGTGTTTAGCAATTAACAATGACACTGCTACAAATCTTCGGTTAATGGGCTGAAGTGACTTTATAAGGCTCAGTAGGCACACCCTGGGGGCTCGCTCAACGTGTTCATCCGTCGTACCTGATACAGTCTGTGTGATTTGCAACCAGTATTGAGCCACTGGGCAGCACGCCCATGCCAAATGCAAGAAATCTATCGCCACGGCCCACAGCGCATGCAGGATGCATCCACCCGCAATCCACATCTGTGCAGCTGAAGGGGAGAATAGTAGGATTGCTGGAGGTATTTAAAGTGTATGATTCTCGGTTTACAATTGGATGTGAGTTTACTCAGCAGGGCACAACAAAACTCCCCCTCCACTTTCGACAATGGACTGTCCCAAATAGTGTTGCACTTATCCCGCACAGTATCGACAGACTCATCTCGCCCACATTGAGAGGCATTGTACAATTTGGAGGTACGTTTTTTACGATCTGCACATGAGAGTAAGATCTGAAAGGACCCCAAAACTGCCAGCACTTGCTGAAAAGGGGTACAGCACTTTCATGGCCGCTTTCCACCTATAATATAAAAAGCTGAGGAGGGGGTTGTAATCATGATCCCCCTGAAACTCCCCAAACGTGAAATAGGATCCCCCGGGGAAGGCGTCACCCATCACTCGCAATCCCGCTTCTTATAGCATGGTGAGGAGTCCTGGCTCTCTTGGGACTGATAGGGACGGATGGTGTAATAGTGGCAGCGACGGGGCATACAGCAGCATTTTACACACCCGTGTGGCAAGTGCCTGCCAGGCTCTCATTGTGCTGTGCTGCGAGCTGACCACTTTGGGTGTGTTTGTTGTGAGAGTGTGCTGTAATATAGCTGTGAGAGGGATGGGGTAGGCTGCATCATGCTCGAGTGCAAGACGTGGCATGTAACGCTGAGGGTGGTACCAGTAATGCGCAAAGTGGGCTTGTGCGCACAGATAATACAAGTAAAAATCAGGCGCTCCAAAGCACCCTTGAGTGTAAGGGCGTGTGAGGGGTCTGTCAGCTGATGCTAGGCTGTTTGCCAGCCCATGCCAGAATCAACATGCAGGATTACAGTGTCTTGAAAAAAGTGTGCGTCAGAGGGATGGAAATATTGATGAAGAAATACAGAAATCTGGGCAATACAATCATCTTCATAATTGGTAGCCTGCCTGCCAGCGACAGGGGAAGATGGGTCCAGCGGGCTATCTGATCCACCAACTTAGACATGGCTGTGTCATACTTTTGGCAGATTACAACTTCAGGATCATGGTGTATCCATACCGCCAGATATTTTAAAGAATCCGTGCACCACTCTTGCGGATATTCCAGCCCATGGGGTACTGTGGAGGGGGTCAAAGGAAAAATGACTGATTTTGACCAATTAATGCTCAGTCCAGAATACCATTCATATTTTACATATTCTCACACCATTGGGGATAAATTGGCAATTGGGTCCCACACATACACCACCATATCATCCGCATAGAGCGATATGGCCAGAGTGTATTGACAAAATAACAGGGTCGCGGCCGAGTGCCTCTGTCTAATGATGCAAGCCAGTGGGTTCAACGCTAGGACGAACAAGATCGGGGAGAGTGGGCACCACTGTCTCGTCCCTCTGTAAATGCATAGTGGGTCAGACGTTATGCCATTCACTCAGACATGGGCTATAGGGTCCTTGTACAATAGTCGGATCCAGTGCAAAAAGGCCTGAGTTATACCCATCTGAGCCAGCACTGAGAACATATGAGGCCACTGTATAGAATCGAACGCCTTAGTGGTATCGAGGAAGACCACCGCAGCTTGAAGAGAGGAGTCCAATTGGTGAAAAACTGTGAACAATGTACTGATATTGTGAGCATTCGATCTAGAAGGAATGAAGCCAGACTGGTCCGGTAAGACCAGTGACGGCAGTAACGGTTGCATCCGGGTTGCAAGGATTTTGGCCAGGACATCAGTATTTATGAATGATAATAGGTGATAAGAGTCACACCTCTCAGGTGCCTTATCTGGTTTCAGCAGCATAATTAACAGTGCTTCTCTCAAAGTGGGTGGCAACGAGTGTCTCTCGTATGCTTCCTGATACATGTCCATGAGGTGGGGTACCAGCAAATCCTAGTACATGTTGTAGAATTCGGCGGGGAGGCAATCGTTCCCCCGTGCATTCCCATTCAGGAGTAGAGGTATGGCGTTCCCTATCTCTTTTTCAGTTATCCGCTGAACCAGAAACTCTCTCTGTCCTGGCGAAAGCCAGGCAAGTGCAATGGCGTTCAAGTACGTGGCCGCTTCCTGCTCATCTGCCAAAGGCCATGCGCTGTACAGCCGGGCGTAAAAATTGAAAAATTTGTTCAAGACCGCATGGGACTCATGACAGTGTCCCCCATCTGGGGTAGTAATGGTCATTATATGGTTAGCTTCCAGCGGTTCTTTCATTTTTGCCGCTAGACTTCGACCAGGCCGGCCCCCTTCTCCGTATGCCCTCGCCACCCAGGGTTTAGACATATATCGAGCCCCCTGATCTGCCACTTCAGTGTATTCAGTTAGGTATGTTCTGACACTTGCAGTGTCGTGGGGTCAGGAGAGGACACATATGCCCTCCCCAGAGTATGCAAAGTATTTTCGAGGGAATCGAGGCAAGAGCGCAGGGACTGGTTTTGGTACATTAGTCGGGTATTCGAGGGACAGCCACACAGGAGAGTGGTCCGACAGTGATCTAGGTGGGTGGTGTGCATCTGACACTCATGTGCCTGCCCCTCTGGTCACCAACCAGTAGTGTAGCCATGACCACATATTGTGTACAGTGGATATGAACATGCCCTTCTGAACCTCTGGATGACAGACCCGCCATATATCAATGAAGAGATAATCCTCCATACCTGCACGTAGCACCTTAGCAGATTGTCTATCCTGCCAGGGCGAGACAGCGGGTCTGTCCAAATTCGGGACTAGCGGAAAGTTAAAAACTCCACCCCATAGTATGTTGGAGGGTTTTAAATCATATAATCAGGTACATAGTTTGGTTAACGGCTCGGGGTCGTGAATATTGGGGCCATATATGTTAATAAAGGTCAGGACAGTTCCCCCACAGTTACCCTGCAATATAATATAGCTGCCCTAGTCATCTGTGTCCGAATGGAGTGAGCTGAAGGGAGTGGCCTTCCTAATAAGACTAAGGTCCCCTCTAGAATAGGAAGAATAGAAGGAGGCAAGTCTTATGTGTGCCCATCATGCCCGATAGTGGCTGCTGACTCTACAGTGAAGTGTGTCTCCTGTATTAATGCAACGTGAACCTGATGGCAGTCCAGGTGTGCGAGCACTTGCCGGACCTTCTTGGTGTTATTTAAGCTGTGTATGTTTCAAGTGAGTAAATTAAGGTGACCAACAGGAGTAGTCATTTCACAACCAACCCATCATATACTGACGAGGAGGAGGGCAGCAGGACAAAGGCCGTGAGATTAAAGTCAACAGATAGGGGACGCATGCACACATAGAGTCTCAATGAATTAGTAACATTACCACCCCCACACACTCCAGCATAAGAACTTGCCAAAGCCATCCCAATTACATAAGGAAAATTAAAACATGTTCATACATAAACATTAATCGCAGAAAGTCTGAAGGACAGCAAAATATATCAGAACCCCATGGGGTGTACCCTCATGGGGGAGCGAGATGCCGAATACCCTCTTATGGAACAGAAGGGGTTGGGAATGTGGTTAAATTCTGCCGGACTGAAAAGAAGGGGGGGGGGGGATATCCAAATCTGTGGGCTAAAGAATGCAATATTATTAACTGGTACTCTTTACATAGTACATCGCATAATGTAAAGCACAAAAAGATCCACCAATTGGCTTCTTGGAACCGCAGGGTACCAAATTGGCATGCAACAGGCACTCAATTTAGTCTATGAGCCCTATACATATTATCATTTAGTACAGTCACTTATCTGCAAAGGCCCCTGATCACACTGTGTAGATATCGTTAGTCCCCAGTGTCCACGGCATCCAGGCCAGATTTCGGAGGTGTGTGGGAACTTGCACTGGGACTTGAGAAAGGCCATGGATTCCTTTAGAGAGGTGAATATCGTTTGTGTACCCTCATGGCCTACTCTCAATCTACCAGAGTACAGCATGGCGTACGAAAAACCCAGGGACTATAATTTCTTTTTTGCTTGTATGAATTCTCTCTGAGCAGCTTGCACCGCTGCAGTGAAGTCAGGATAAAACACAATTTCATTGCCTTGGTATTGTGTGGCTCCTTTCTACTGAGATAGACGCAACACCATGTCCTGATCCCTCTAGTTTAAGAGCTTTGCTATGATCGGTCTCAGGAGGGGCCTGCAGAGTCCTATGGGCACATTCTACTATTAACACCGAGGACAATTGCTCGCTACTAAACACATCTTTCAGCATAGATTGCACGTAACATTTGATCTATCAGTCAGGGGTAGCACTCTCCGATGTACAGCTCCTAAGGATATAGACCAAGCTAGAGGAGGTGAGAGCAGGGGCCTATATCATTGCCAGAGCCATGTGACCCATTTGGCCCATCAGCATTTCTGTCTGGTCCCTGAAATTTTTCCTGCAGCAGCACAGCACTCACTGATTCTGGCAGTAATAGGCCCCCGGCAGGATCGTCAATCGCCGCAGCCCGGGGCACGCACCTTCTCACTTCTCTCGCTCCATCGGCACAGTCTTAGGGCCTCCTCTCAACCACGATACGCACTTGCAAAACCATACACATGCCCCATATGAACACTTTAAAGGTGTCCCACTCCAGTGCAGTTTTACAGATTGAGCTTGTATTGTAATCGAAATACTGATGAATGTATTCCTGAATAACGCTTAAATAGGCAGTCAGACAATAACGCTGCACCTAGCCTCCAAGCGGGATGCAGGTTATCTGCCTGCCCCATTTCAAGTGAACCAACAAAGGGATGTGATCTGACATCGTTCAGGCCAGGTACCCTGCATGGGACATTTTTCCATGTCTATATATGTTCTCAGATTGCAACACTATGTCAAGTCCGAAATGAAGAGTGTGCGTGCAGGGGGAATAAAAGGAATATTCTGCCCCATCCAGTTGTAACACATACCATGTGTCCATTAGCCACCAGTGTCTTAGCTACTTCATGAACTCCACTGATAGAGCGAATTTCCTTAATTTGGAAATTAAATGCCTTTAACTGGAAAGTGCTAACTTCAATGTTAAATCACATACACACATTTAATGCAAATTTGTAATAGGTAATCATATTTAGATATTATAAGCAAACACAATAATTGTAATGAATTAAGTTAACCTAACTTCTGATGCCATTTTGAATGTTAAATTTACACGTTAGGGCTAAGAGGTCTGTTTTCACGTTTAAACTGTTGTTTTTTACTAGATGTTTTTTTTTTCTTCCCACTGCAGATGCTGTAATTTTACAGAGGTATTCTATTAGCTAGTGAATAGGCATTTGTTATGTATGAGACAACTGATTGTGAGGTTCTCACCGGAGAGAGTGGAGATGGCAGGAAGCGCGACTGCGGGAAGAACTGTCTGAACCACAAGATTATGGTCAAAGTAACAAACCAAGGACTTGTTTGTGTAGTACATTGTGAAGACATGAGGAACTGGAGAGTTTACCTGCTCCCAGAGTTTGCTGAAGACTGATTGGTTCACGGGAGAAGGGAATAGGGGAAATATTGCAATTAATGTTTTAATTAATTATATAAACATGTTTGAACATGCTAGGGAGGAGACCTTGCTGCAGAACGCAGGAGGCAGGTCTTAGAGATGCTTGCTGACTTTGAGCTGAGGAGACCCTTTCATCCTCTGCTAATCTCCACCGTATGAGTAGCCAGACTTCATGCATGAGCATTTCCTTTCTCTTATCAGAAGGGGAACAACCTTTACAACGCAACTGTTACAACGCACTACACTTACAACGCATTTTTTACAACGCATAATCCATTACAACGCACTACACTTACAACGCATGACACTACAACGCATTTTTAAAAACTACCTTTACAACGCATTCCATTACAACGCCTACCATTACAACGCATAATATTACACTACACTTTCCAACACTTACCCTACTGTTGCACCCCCTGGAGTTAGAATAGTAATTTTTACCCCTATACTATCCAACACTTACCCTACTGTTGCACCCCCTGGAGTTAGAATAGTAATTTTTACCCCTATACTATCCAACACTTACCCTACTGTTGCACCCTCTGGAGTTAGAATAGTAATTTTTACCCCTATACTATCCAACACTTACCCTACTGTTGCACCCCCTGGAGTTAGAATAGTAATTTTTACCCCTATACTATCCAACACTTACCCTACTGTTGCACCCTCTGGAGTTAGAATAGTAATTTTTACCCCTATACTATCCAACACTTACCCTACTGTTGCACCCCCTGGAGTTAGAATAGTAATTTTTACCCCTATACTATCCAACACTTACCCTACTGTTGCACCCCCTGGAGTTAGAATAGCAATTTCTACCCCTATACTATCCAACACTTACCCTACTGTTGCACCCCCTGGAGTTAGAATAGTAATTTTTACCCCTATACTATCCAACACTTACCCTACTGTTGCACCCTCTGGAGTTAGAATAGTAATTTTTACCCCTATACTATCCAACACTTACCCTACTGTTGCACCCCCTGGAGTTAGAATAGTAATTTTTACCCCTATACTATCCAACACTTACCCTACTGTTGCACCCCCTGGAGTTAGATTAGTAATTTTTACCCCTATACTATCCAACACTTACCCTACTGTTGCACCCCCTGGAGTTAGAATAGTAATTTTTACCCCTATACTATCCAACATTTACCCTACTGTTGCACCCCCTGGAGTTAGAAAAGTAATTTTTACCCCTATACTATCTAATACTTACCTTAAATGCAATGTAATATTATGCGTTGTAATGGTATGCGTTGTAAAGGTATTTTTTAAAAATGCGTTGTAGTGTCATGCGTTGTAAGTGTAGTGCGTTGTAATGGATTATGCGTTGTAAAAAATGCGTTGTAAGTGCATGCGTTGTAAAAGTGTGCGTTGTAACGTCATACATCCTATCAGAACCCTTCATTTGGGTTTCTGAAGGTGGCACCTTTCCTTACTAAATAAATGCCATTTGCGCCCAACCCTCAATAATTTAGATTTGTGATCTTTCCTTTATGGAACACACCAGGCTACATATTCTGTATTCTATTTTGTAATTCTTACCAATGTACTCTATTACTTTATTTTAAAATATCGACATTAGATTATTTTAATCTGTAATAATGAGGACTAACATTTACATAATTACCTAATTAATGATTGATTTGAACTAATTGGTTAATAAACCCTTTAAACTCACACTAAATCTCTTTGTTGATTTCTGTGAATCCCCAATTGGACTTCACTGTTCATGGTAATTGGTGTAAATGATAGCTCCTTATCACCTCTCCTTGCAAACTAATAAAGGTCTTCTAACCAATGGCAGGGGTTATTTGATGATTATACCCAATGTTCAGATACAAATATCCCCACTCCAGCACTATTGACACTTTAGCGAAGTAAGTGTTTGTAACTGATGAAAAGTATTTACCTTTGTCAGTATTCTGTACTAAGTTGAAGTCACCCTCCCATATCATCGGAGTTTGCATGTGCAGAAGAATATGTCTGTTATAAGTCGAAGAAGTCAATATGTGAGGCATTGAGTGCATTGGGTACACTCTCATGAGCCCTAGTGTTCTGCTATCTATTGCTCCATTCACCATCACAAACCTGGTCCATATAAGTAATGTATGCTATGAACAGAACTCCAGAACTGATCCATACCAATGCACCCCTGACATATGACGACTATGTGGTAGGAGTTGCTCCTGCATTTCATGCGCACCTTGGTGCCGTCAAATGAATTCCTGTGTATGGGCTATATCTAGCCTTTGTTTGCGCAGATAGGCATAAAATGATCTCCCTCACATTCAACATTAAGATTTTGTATCTGCAAGTAACAGACCTTTGCGTGTCTATTCTAAGGTAACAAAGCTGCGCCATAGTTCCGGGGTCTCTATGCAGCAGGAGATAACCATTTGTCACACCTGATTCAGTGCCCACCAGATATTGTCTACTGCATACAGAAATGTAACCACACACAAATAATATAATAACATTCAACTAGCTTAGCCCACAACTGCTATTGAAGTTCCCCCCGAACCTCAACAGACTCCCAGGGGAACTGTGTTAAAAGCCAGTCCTTTAAATATAACTCCATTCTAGGCCCCTTCCTTTTTCAGGAAGTTCTATGATTCACAAGTTGTTTCGCTGGGAGGGTCTTCAGCCCCATATTCGAGGAAACTCTCTCCCTCCAGGGCTTCTGCTGTATGGTCTTGAAGTTCCTTCGACGAGGGATGCATTGTGGCTAAAGTGGACTTAAAGTTAGTTAGACATTGTCCACCCACAACAGGCCTAGATCCTGGGTCACTGTACCAATTTTATGTTTCAAGGCATCCAGAATGTAGCAGACAACATGATGTTTAGTTTGTCTGCCTGGGTTGGGGCATCACCTTCGACAGTCTGATATGATTTTGAGTTTTTTGTGCCTCTGTGCTCCACTCCTTGCCCTATTAGCCTGCACACTAATGAGAGGTTGGTGCTGGGGTTTGACAATGGCTGCATCGCATGTTACAGCAGGCCAAGCAAAGCAGTTCAACAAAGTTGGAGAACAGGGCATCATCACCAGGAAGTGAAGGAGAAGATAAACAATATATGTCTCAGTAAATTTCTACTGACTGGGGAATGCCCTCTGGATCAGTGTGCCTGCATGATAGCCAATGAGAGACTAATGGGATCTTGGTACCAATTAGGCCCATGATTAGGATACTCTTGTTGGCAGTTTAGATTCCTGCTACACCTCCCAATGCTTTGTTGTTCATGCTGCAGTCTTGCCCTACTATGTTTTTTGTTTGTGGATGTAGCAACATATCTCAGCCCCAACACCACACCCCTCAGATGTCCTTCAAAGTTCAGTATTCAATAAATCAGCCTCTGCTTCATTTACATTTTCCTTAGAATGTTGCTTTTGGTTGGGTGCACCCTGCCCCTGCTATCCCTCCACTTCTTGTGTGTTCTTAGTAGACGGCTCCGTCCACCTCCCATTGCTAGGCCATGATGCTATGCTCAGCCTGCGCAGGGAGCGGTTTGACCTTTAGTCTCATCAGGTCCATAGTACCACAGAAACATCGTCAACGGTAGCCGCCTGGCGAAAGGTGTCCCTTGTCTGCCGTCTCGGGTTACACCGGTCCGCTGCCCCTGCATCTCCAGCAGGCTCCACCAGCACCTCCACTCACGCAACTCTGGGGCTCCAGCATCAGCAGGCCGCACTTTGTGGTCGATCTTCTGAGTTCATTCCAACCCCCAGGCTCATCTATCTCTCGCTGATTTTGCCCTCCTTGGCTGGTGACCCACCATCACGTGCGCTTCAGTATGTGGTTAGTTTTGGCAGTAATGGATTTCTTTAAGATTTGATTGTGGCTGTGGAACATTGAGTGTCTCACTGCTGTTCCGCCATTTTGCTTGGCAATGCCCCTGAGATAGACATGCATGTTACAAGTCAGAATACATTGTGCATTGTTAAAGCTATGCTAATGATCAGCTCACTGGATATCAGATCAAGGTGTAAGACAAAATAGACATGCATTGTGAGAGCTCTGTGGATGTCTCAGTGAAGAGAAAGTGGTGCATGCTGAAGCCAGGGGCATGGTGAGAGTTGGATCATAGAGGTACTTCATGAGAACCCTTTCCTTTACAGTAGGACATAGTGTATTAGATGGGCACTGCTTTTCATGGTACACAGTTCTATTTGCCCTCTGTGCGGCCAGTCTTTTTGCATTTGGTGCACAATTTCTCATTGGCACATGCACATTTCATTGCTATTGAGAAATACTAGCCCTGGATAATGTGGCAGACACCATAGCTGTCTGTAAAACATATTGCCAATATATTTGAAAAAAGGGTGGTTTAAAATGCTTATAATTAGATTGCAGTGGCGTAGAGTGCAATGGCTTAGAATGGAGTAGAGTGGCATAGAGTGCAGTGGCATTAAGTAGATTGTTTCAGAGTACAGTGACATGGCGTAGAGTGGAGTGGTGCAGGGTCGAGTGCAGAGGTGTAGAGTAGAGTGGCGCAGAGTACAGTGTCATAGAGTAGAGTGGTGTAGAGTGTAGTGGTGTGGAATAAATTAGAGTGGGGTAGAGTGGGGTAGAGTGGAGTGATGTAGAGTGGAGTAGAGCGTAGTGGCATAGAGTGCACTGGCGTAGAGTGCAGTAGAGTGGAAGACAGTTGGGTGTTGCAGAGTAGAGTGCAGTGGTCCAGAGTGCAGTGGCATAGAGTGCAGGCGTGCAAAGTAGAGTGATGTTGAGTTTGGCGGCGGAGAGTGCAGAGTAGAGTGTCATAGAGTGCAGTGGCCTAGAGTACTGTGGCTTATAATAGAGTGGTGCAGAGTACAGTGATGCAGTGGCAAATGCAGTGTTGCATAGTAGAGCGGGTTTTGTGCACTGGCATAGAGTAGATTGTTGCAGAGTAGAGCGGTGTAGAGTGAAGTGGTGCAGAGTGCAGTGTCATAGTGCTGTGGTGCACAGTAGATTAGAGTGGCGTAGAGTGGATTGGCGGAGAGTGTAGTGGCACTGAGTGCAATGGCATAGAGTACATTGGCTTAGAATGCAGTAGAGTGGCATAGAGAAGAGTGGTGCAGAACAAAGTGCAGTGGTGCAGGGAAGAGTGGTGTAGAGTTCAGTGGCAGAGAGTGTAGTGTTGCAGAGTAGAGTGTTGTAGAGTGCAGTGGTGTAGAGTGGTGTGGAGTGCATTAGTGAAAATTGCAGTGGTGTAGAGTGGTGCACAGTAAAGTAGCGCAGGGTGCAGTGGCATAGAGTAGAGTGTTGCAGAGTAGAGTATAATGGTGTACATTGCAATGGTGCAGAGTAGACTGGCATAAAGTGTAGTGGCGTAGAGTGTATTGGTTTTGAGTAAAGTAGTGTAGAGTGCATTGGCGTAGAGTGCGGCGGTGTAGAATAGAATGGTGTTGAGTGCAGTGGGGTAGAGTAGAGGAGCACAGGGTAGATTGCAGTGGTGTAGAGTAGAGTGGTGTAGAGTTGAATGGCGCAGAGTTGAATAGAGTGGTGTAGAGAGCAGTGGCGGAGAGTAGATTGTTTCAGAGTAGAGCCAATTGGCATAGAGTGCAGTGGCAAAGAGTGAAGTGGTGCATAGTAGAGTAGTGTGGGGTAGAGTGCTTTTGCATAGAGTAGAGTGGTATAGAGTAGAGTAGAGTAGAGAAGCGGAGGAGATTTTAACATTCAATTGTGCCGCTCTCAGGATGAGAAAATATGTGGCATGAATAGTTTAGACGGTGCTTGCAAAAGGCATTTCCCACACAATAGCTTTGGTGATAAGTATAATGAACTGATCTATTCGCTGGATTTATCCTTTTGTAAGGAATTGTCAGTACCATATGCACCATTTAAATGTACTTTTAACGGGTGTAGCAATCCTAGTACTATTGATTATGTTTTATGTTCGAATAATTTGATGCGTCAAGTCTTCCATTTTAAAACCCACTCCATTTCACTTAGCGACCATTATCCTCAATCTGCCCAAATAACAAAATCATTATTCACCAAAGATGATATAGTCTGTGCATCAAATCCTCGTGGTGACCTAGAGCTAGCCACCGTTAATGGTTTTTCATTACGATGGAGTAAGATCATTCCAGAGGACTTCCATGGGAAATTAATTAAAAGAGTAAGGAGTGACTTTGAGATATCTCTGGATGATAGTGCACAGCCAATAGATATCATGAACTCCTTTCTAACTATAAGCAAATCGGTGAAAGAGAACTTGCAGTCGACAACAAGATGAGAAAGATTAGTAATGGTTGGTTCGACACACACTGTACAAAGGCAAACAAAAAACGTAAAGAAGCACTTCGTAGAAATCCAAGGAATATAGATGAGGTTAAGCAGTGTATATACGCCTACAAAAAGGCCTAGAATAAACATAAAATAAGGCTTAGGGATGAGGCCTGGGATGCTCTGTGTGAAGCAAGCAGGTCAAATGATAATAATACATTCTGGAGTTTAGTAAATTCTCCCCCACTGAGCGAAGACACTGGTCCGGGCATTGTGGCTGCAATCCCTGAGGATGATTGGATCAAACATTTTTCTGCTATTTATGCCGCAGTCTTTATCTGATCCCATCACCACTAATGATGCCACTACAGACATCGACCAGCCACTAACTATCGCACCATTCCCCTTGATGAGGTGACCAAGGTGATAACTTCAAGTAAAGGGGGCAAAGCACCTGACCCTTATGCCATCCCGGTGGATATGTATAAAGCTAACATCCCATTGTGGGCACCTATTTTAACAATTGTTTTTAAAGCCTGCTGTATGACAACATTTCTCCAAACATGGGGTGAATCTGTAATAGTTCCCATTTATAAAAAAAAGGGGATTGACACAACTCTGCCTTCTACCGACCGATTTCGCTGCTCGACTCTTTAGTTAAAATTGTCGGTAGAATCATTTTAAATAGGGTGTGTTGACCGACCTGCAATATGGGTTTCACACTGGAGTGGGGACAATCGAACAGAGCCTCAACTTGTCCATCCTCATAGGGAAATACATGAAAATCAAAGGCGGTAAGTTGTATTTGGGATTTGTCGACCTCTCTTCCGCCTTTGATTGTGTTAACCATTCTAAACTCTGGGCGATTATGGGCCAGTTGGATGTGGACTTACAGATAATTTCCTTTTTAAGGAACTTATATTCAGGAGCCAAGGGTAGGATTAGATACGGAATCCACAGCGAATGCACCCAGTCATTCAGCATAGGAAGGGGGGTAAGGCAGGGCTGTGTCCTGGCACTTCCCTGTTTTCACTTTATATTAACAATGTGGACACCGCCCTGCTATTGCAATCAGAAGATCTTGCACAGGTGAGACACCGCCCTGTGCCTGCCCTCCTCTATGCTTACGACGCCGTACTGATGTGCTTAATTTGTGAAATATTAAGTGCCAGGGCTCTGACCAGGAGGCCACTGCAGCTTGCACCACCCATCGTCTTTGTCATCGCTGCCAAAACAACTCTTAACCATCTCTCTCGCATGTAAATGCGACAGTTTAGATTATTCCAGGTCCCCAAAGCAAAAGGAATGGCTGTGGAGGCAGGTATTAGCAATTTTAAAGTATATTGTAGTCTTAAACTACCGCGTTGTTCTGGTCATCTCTAAATTAGATGAGTAGCGCCACCATGTGGTGGACTGTTCCAAGTATGGTGTTGACAATTAGGTGCCGGTGCTGAGCACCGGAAACTAATTAAGTGCTGGTGCTGAGCACCGGAAAGCACCGGCTCAAATTTAGCCCTGTGTGCACCCCAATTTCAATGCAGCGGGTACTCAACGACTTTGTAAAATACATGCAGGATCTTGACCTACATGTAAATCAGGCCAAGACTTTTATAATGCAGTGTAGGAGGAAAGTAGGTAGCTCCCGAGCTATGAGAATTAAGGATACTATTGTTGAACACACGAATACCGTCTCATATCTTGGTGTGTTATTTGACAAAGGAGGTTCTTGGAATCAAGCAATCAAAGCAAGGTTGCTACTTTTTAGAAGTGTCTGCATGGCCTTACGCAAATTTGCCCTGAGATCGGGATCTAACCCCCCCAAGAAAATGCTCATTATCTATGAGGCTAGGTGTGTTAGCAGAGCAATGCACTGGGCAGGCATATGGGGACATGTGAATTGCACGCCGATACAAGTAGTGGATAATGAATTTTTAAAATATATATACTGGCTACCCTCAAATCCGCATCAACCTTTGTCTGCCATACGGAGTTGGGTTTACCGTTTTTTACAGATCTAATTAAGACCCATCCAATCCTGTTGTGGCATATAATATGGACATCTGAGTACACTGTTTTAAACCAACTTATTATTAAGGACTGCTTAAACTCTACTCATTATGCACAAATTCCCTGGTTAAGGTAGGTAGAGAGTTTCTGCAAGGACTTGGGTCATCATGAATATTTTAACAAACCTGAAAGTTTAGGGAAACTGGACAGAAAAGTTTTAAAAGCTGATTGCTTAGTACATTTGGAGAATAATAGGATGTCGGAAGAACTTCAGTGCAAAGAAACCAACTAATTGTAACCAGTTACGACATTCAATTATATCTCAGGATGGTCCCACATCAAAAGCATAGATATGTTTTAACACGTTTCAGGATGGACATTTTTCACTGCATGGTTACGTTTCCTGTGGTAAACGATTGGTCCTCCAACCTACCTATTTGCCCATGTGATAACGCTTCACCACAGTCAACAATGCATGTTGTTCTTTTCTGTAAATTTTACAAAAAAATGGAGGAAGCATTTAGCAATGGACATGTGTATAAGAATGTCATCCTTTTTATGGAGTGTTTTTTATGCTAGGAAGACCGTTTTATCCATTTTATGAGATGCTAATAATGGACGATTAATATGACTTTTAATAAATAGGTGCTGGTATGGGTGTGCCTACTAGGGTCGTTTGGCAGGCTAGTTTTCTAAGGTTCTTACCTTCCTGTGTGCTGCCACTTGAGGTTCTACCCAAATTTTTTTAATGAACATAAGATAAATTCTCCTTTTAGAGTATTGTTAATCATGTTCGGAAAGGATTGTCATAGTAATGAGGATCAACGTATGCGTATCTGTTACTGTGTTCCTTGATTGTGTCCTATTTTTGTTAAATTCGCTGTACTGTGCTTTTATGGTCTAATATTTTTTGACCGAATAAAGATGATGATTGATTGATTGATTGAGTAGAGAAGCGTCAAGTGAAGTGGCATAGAGTGTAGTGGTGCAGAGTAGAGTGCAGTGACGCAATGTGGAGTGACGCAATGTGGAGTGGAGTAGTGTGGAGTGGTGCAGAATAGAGTGCAGTGGCATAGAGTGGTGCAGGGTAGAGTGGAGTGGGTTAAAGTGTGGTATGCATGGTATGGTTGCGCACTGCCTTTACAGACGGCACATCTTCAATTGAAATGATCCTTAAATTTATATAGACAAACATTTTTACTGATAAAAGTATATTGTGCAGAACATACATAACCCCAGTTGTGTTACACAAATTTGACCCCACTATAGCTCGAGAGTGCCATAAATGCCCCCAGAAGAAGCCTGCATATTTTCATCTGATGTGGGACTGCCTATTGGATGCTTGTAGCTGATTGCTATTGAGAAGAATTCCAGTTAGATTTACACAATAACCCGCAAGCCTGCCTACTTGGTATGGGAACCAGTAACTCCAGAAATAAAATGCAACATAAGTTTATCCCCTTCACACTGCTACTTGCGCACAGGCAACTAGCAATGCACTGGCTTAGTCTGCAGGGCTGAGGATAGCTAGATGGAGGAAAGATATTGGGGAATAGTAAATAGCAGCGGAAATCTGGATGAAACTAGTGAGGTGAGATGAAAAACTGGAGGTAGAACTTAAGCTCTTTCAGCTACTGAGCAAGAAACTACAATTTCCACCAGATGAGTGCCCACCTTGAATGAGACTCGACCCACATTCACTCATGGGTAAAAGGGACAAGTAGCGCACAAGTGGAGCAGACCGTGGGGACCCTTAGACCCCAGACAGCATGCACCAAACCACAGTAGGCAGAGCGTATTATGACAGCAGCTCATGGTATTGTTGGGGGGCAGCAGTCCTGCTGACATGAATGATGCTCCCCATGTTACACAATTAGGGGTCTTCATAGATGTACCTATGTTGGGGCCCCCACATCAATGGACTAAGGGCAATATACAAATGGCTGAGATCGGAATGGTGTGGCCCTTTCCACCTGAGAGCCCGAAGCAGGAGTGTTTTACCTCGCTAGGGATTTTGCAACTGAGGGAGCGGAACCCCGAATGGAGGCAATATTTGCACTACAGCAAAAAAAAACAAGTCCCTAGTAGAAATGTGTGGATCAAATGCTGTAATCTAGGTGTGTACAACCTCAAAATAAAAAGACAGTACTATACACTGTAAATACAATTCTCAATGTATCCCGACCCGGAAGGTGTTGACATAGGAGCAGGGAGGCCGGACCACTTGTTTTAAATTTTTTTATCACATTTGAAGTTCCACAATCAAGAACAGCCACACAACCAGTATCCCCTCCTGCAAAAACAACGAGGATTAAATTATCAATAGGGAGTCCAATCACAGCTCATCCTTATT